>NW_004524581.1:11797363-11820431 GCF_000260255.1 Octodon degus | reverse complement strand
AGAGAGACAGAGAGAGAGACAGAGAGAGAGACAGAGAGAAACAGACATAGACACACTGGAGACTCAACAAAGAACCTTGTCCATCATCAGCAAGCCCTACCATTGAGCTATATCACCCATTCCAATCTTCTAACTTTAGATGGACTTTCACAGACCTGATTTCTCTTCCAAGAGGATGTGCAGAATCAAGAATTCCCAGTAACAGCAACTCACAGTGTGCCAGCTGCCACTGGCCTCTGCTATTCTCACAGTCGAGGCTGCTTCACACTATACAGCATGTGTGGGTGCACTAAGGCCAGTGTGCTCTCAGGCATTAAAGATGCTATGGATAGCAGCAGAGCCATCTGGAATGCTCAGGTTCAAAGCTGAAGGTAACTCAGCTGGGAAAACCAGTGGCAGACTGGGCCACTACTGGTAAAATCCCTTTATTGCTCCTCAAGCAAGCTACAAGAAAGGTGGCATCGCCTTGCCCTTGTTTTTTATGTGCTGTGTCTGTCTCTGAGCTGGAGATAAGCATGGAGATTAGCATGCTTCTGTTTCTCTCCCTAGAGTTTCTTCAGCCTCTGCTCCTACAGTTTTCTTACATCTCATACCCTATTTGGGCTTCAGAGCCCAGAAACCACATAGGGCATCCTCAATCCTGTCACAAAAGAGTTTGGCTGGGGTTCCAAGCATGATGGGGTTTTTGTGCAGTTCAGATAATGAGGACTCCAACTGAGAGTCTTCATATTAGAACAACAAGCCTCAAATATCTGGCTTTAAGACATGAGTTGTTTCCTACTTTTCTTTCTTCGGGTATCCCACCCAAATCTTCCTCTATAGCTGTATCAGCCACTTTAACTTCCAGGGAAGGGCCTGACGCCCATCCAGTTCACTGCAGTTTAGGAGCACCAAGGCTGCACCTGAAGAAGGATTCTCCCTTCTGGCAGATTCTGCCTCCACAATCAGTGGCAAATGTGAGGGTCCAGAGGCTGTTGAAGAGCACCTGCTGAGCAGAGTGCCTGCTCATTTGTGCTGGATTGCTTCTGGTCTGGGGAAAGATGCCTGGGAGCCCAGGGTACATTTAGCCAGATCTGACAGCTTGCTGCTGCCCAATGGTAAGACTACATTGCAAGTAATGAATTCAGTCACTACATAGTATCCAGTCTGAGTCCCCCAGTGAGGCTTAAGCACTAACCTCTGAAGGGAAAATTCCACATAAGGTGACCTAAACACTGTGGCTTCACATAGCAAGATATGAGGCAGTAGCCTAGTAGTTTGCCTTCCACAGCTTAGAGGGCCCAACAGGACCACACTGCATCTCTGCAGGGCCTCCTGTGTATGAATCCAGCTCTGCAGGTGACAACTGCAGAATCAGAGCCCTCTGAATAAGAGCACAACTGTCCACCATGCCCATCCTCTGAAGCTCCTAGACAGCCCTTTATGACGTGTTCCTTTTTGCCTCAGAAACTGGCTCCTGCTTTACTAAATGATATTAAAATAACCCAAAGTCCTGAATAATCACCTAGGTGCAGTGGTTGATATCCTATTCTAGCTGCTTTCTGCCTCAGGCCTTGAAGGACCTATGGCCATTGGAATGAGCGTTCTTAGGAACAGTTGATAGGAAGACCCAGCTGTCCTCCCAGTGCCACTAAGTGCAATGCAAATGGAGTACACAGCACTCATACCCTGACCAGAAGTGGGTGACCAGGAGCCAGCAGAGCAACAGCCAACAGCTTCTGTCTGCTCAACAAGTTTTTTTTTATTATTATTATTAATTTTGTTGAGAAACAAATAGCAATGAGACAGTTTCAAAACAGGTTAGTAGGAAGTTCAGCGAGTTGACGCTCCAGCTGGAGCCAGTTGAGTTCTTCTGGAATGGGGGCACTTTGTTTGCCTTTGTGGCTACAATGACTGAGTGGCTCCTCCAGGTGATTGCCCTCCTTCTATTTTACTTTTGAGTAAGGGAAAAGGATACAAACTGTGTCCTGAATACCAGGAAATCTGAAGCATTATTCTGGGAACAAGCCAGAGCTTTAGCCTTTGAAGTCCTACCATACCGCAGAGGGACTCGCAGCCCTGTTTCTCCCCCTTGCTACCACCAACAGAGCCATCCCACGGGCCCCTTTCAGCAGAGATGGAGTTCAAAAGAGCCGAATAGGTAAAATAGTTACTATGAGAAATGAAGTCAGATTGCAATGAGCCAACTTAGGTCTGCAAAAAGAGAATCAGTCTTTGCTGCTTAAGTGTTAAGATATTATTAAACTGGGGCTGGTGAGATGGCTCAGTGGTCTAAAGCACCTACTTAGAATAAGCTTAGCAAAGCCCAGGGACCACGATTCAATCCCCCATGCACCACATGCCAGCCCGCCCCGCCCCCTGGTGGGCTGAGCTGGCCACACACACACACATAAATAAATAAATAAATAAATAAATAAATAAAATTTAAAAGATATTATTAAGCTGTGGTAAGGCTATTTTCTTTTGGTGAAGCATTCTACTGAGGCAGTCATCCTAACAAAATGTTCTACTACAGCTGTGGGATCTTTTCTCCCACTGTGAAAAGGGAAGGAAATTTTCCTCCAAATTGTGCCTAGCCCATTGTTCCATGAAGCACTCAGAAAGATAGAAGGGAAGGTTTGTTTTTTTTTAAAAATCTAAATCATGTAGGGTTTTTTTTATCCTATCCTCCAACTCTGGTGTTATGTAGAAAGCAAGACACTAGGACCGTATATGCAATAATGCTAGTCCCATTATTTTGTAAAAATAAATAAACAAAAATGCAATTCTTTTGTTCTACAAATCCTGTCATGTCCAGAGTTAATTAAATTTAGGATATTTATGGGAGGTATTGGCCATTTAAAATATCCTGCAGAGGGCCATAACAGTGTTGACGATCTCAAAGCAAGTTATGAGAAATTTTAGTAGAGACATTGTAATAGCTTTGTATTATGTATCTAGAAAATTGAATTATGACAATTTCATAAGAGCTGAAAATAGCTTTAAGCTGTGCCTAAGGAAAAAAAACTTAATATGATCAACGGTGCTCAAGCCTCAGAAATGGTGACTTCAATCTCAAAAAATCAGAGAGAGGCTATGTGGGCACCCGTACAAACTCAGTGGAAAGGTTGATGATGTACTAGAAGATCATATTCTAAAGTATTTCCTAACTCAGAATCTTGTGCCACTGTATACTAATTATCTCCTTTATCCTACAGAAACATTTTAAAACTGGAATGATATAGGTAGGAATTCTTTGGTTGATATTAAACAAACAGAAGTTAATAAACGTGTTTAGAGTATAGCCTGTTCTTTTTTTTTTTTTTAATCATTCCATCAGTGCTAGCAAAAAAGAATTTAAGGCAGCAAATGACTCATGTTGTTGGAAGAGCCAAAATTTGAGTCTTGTGCATTTTCTATTAAAGAATAGTATGTGAAACAGCTGCAGAGTCTCAGGGCAGCTAGTGGTGTTGCTGTTTGATTATTTGACTTATACATAAGAAAGGATGCTTTTTGCTTAGTACTAAAGCAAAGTAGAGAAACATGCTCTAGAAAAGTCTAGCATTGTTGTTTTCCTGTCATTGCTATTAGTGGTAGAATAATAGTACAAAAATAGGATTTTTACCCAGAACAGACCTTGTGTAATTCCATATCATGGTACAAAGACTGTCATGTAAGTTTTAATCAGCTCCAACATATGGTAAGACCATTTTGGAAATCATGTAGAAAATAGATTACACTGTTTTTAGCAAGGTTGTAAGCCTCCATGTTCACTGTGGATTTCAAAAGAATTTCTCTCTCAGAACCTTTCTGTGGAAACTGGTCATGAGTTAGTATAAACCCAAGACATCATAAATGTTTCAGAATAACTAGGTTTTTAAAAATTACTGTAAAGCCTCCACTTAAAGGGAATTGCCTAGCAATATATTTTATGTAGCACACTGCACTTAAACAAACTGGTTTGGGTCTTTGTTGACCTCAGCAGATAAAGACTAAATAGGTGAGGCTGGTCTCTCTGGAAGTCCTTCCTCAGTAGTCTGGGAAGGCTGCTACTGTCCAGGCTGCCTTTGCAGTGACCAGAGCACAAGAGTATAGTGTTGGGCACCCTCACTTGTACTTTAATAAGCACGCTGAATAGCTTGACGTACAGGGCATGCTTTGTGTGAAAGTAGCTGGGATAAAAGGAGAAGGCTCAGACAGTACAGGATATGCTTTGTTAGGTAAAATGTGTTTAACCCTGACTGTAGGAGGAAATATTAATTAGATTTGCTAGGACAGTTCATTTAAATGATCTAGGCGTGTGCCTTCATGGATCTCACAGGACAATAATGGAAATGAAAAATTAGGATAGGCTGAAAGTTTAAGTACCCTATATAACCACTGTCATCAGTGGAGATGAATCAAATGCTGCTTTAATCCATGTGTAGGAACGTATGACTTTGTGTCACTTTCCTATTTCTATTAATTTGGGCTGTATTCCTCCTAAGGTGTGCCACCTTGTCGCTCCCTGATTCTTTTCCCTTTCCTTGCACTTAAAATACTTCCCTTCATCTATATTCTACCCTTCCCTTAGCCTTCTCATCATCCCTCAATTCCTTCTGGAAAACTTCATTTTGGACTTTTTTCAGCTAACTATGCACATGCCAGTAGCTTCCACTTTCTTTCTTCTTTCTTTCTTTCTTTCTTTCTTTCTTTCTTTCTTTCTTTCTTTTTTTTTTTTTGATTCATTGAGTCTTTTATTGTTTTAGAAGTCTTTGTTTCATTTCTTCTGTGTTCTTTTTTTTTCCATAATTCTATTGAGAAACAAATAGCAGTGAGACAGTTTCAAACCAAATTGGTAGGACAGTTTCAATAATTAACACATTGCATACATTCTTCCTAGTGGTTAATTGCTGTACAAGATGCGGACTTGATATCCTATTTACAAACACCATTACAGCAAATCCCTCTATTCATTAAGAGAATGTAACTATATATCTATCTTAACCACTTTGAATACACAGATACAAAATGGACATTCATCTGTATCCCCTTTTTTGTTAAGTTCCATCATTTAAATATTATAGGTGTGTAAACTCAGCAAAATATTCTAAAAGAGTTCGGTAGTCCATAATAGTATTGGGTCTTCCGCTTCTCTGGCAATGTCAGAAATTGTTGACCTGAGTCCCCTACAGCTCAACATAACAGCATGGCTTTACTTCTTATACTTCATTTTTATACTTTTCTGCTGGATGGTTAAGACCAAGGTAAAGCTTCCACTTTCTTAGAACTTTCAATCATGCTTCCACTGTCTACATCTGAATATGCATGGGACCTTCAAGTTCAGCAGATCCCACCTAGACTCATTTTATTTTTCAAATGTTTTGCATCTATTTTATTTCTTGGTAAGTCACATGAAAGTTACATGGTAGTCTAAGCCAGTAATACTGTCATTCCTCTTCACTCTCAACCCATCACAGCTAACTAATCATTAAGTTATGTAATTTCTGCCTTCTTATGGCATTTCAAATTACTTCCCTCCTCTCCATTTCCACTGTCATCACCTCATTTCACATTTTCAAAATTTATAAGAGCCAGAGAAGTCCTTTATAAATGCCTGATTGTGACACTGTCCTACTTAAAACCTTCAGTGTGTGCCCTTGCTACTTGGATATCTGCAGAGATTAGGAAAATAATGTATATTAGTGAAATGGACCGTATATGACACAAGAGAAAAAAATAATGAAATGCACTCCTGACTAAAGAGATTCATATTCAGAATTTTGAAAGATAAATAACAAACCTCTCATAGACTAATTTGCGTATGACTCTGCAGTTAATACAGCCAGGTCTAACCTACTGAGCATAATATGCATATCTTCTTTGCTATCAAGTATCTCCTTGAGATAGCAATTTGGAACTCTCAGCTTTTGCAGAGACTGATACAACCAGTAAATCATGTTTTGTTTCTAGATCAAAATACATAAGCATAAAGAGTTGTTTATCATGGTAAGTTCCTCTGTATTCATGGTAGAGGCTGTGAAGCCAAAAGAAACTTTATAGGTTTCAGATCTTCCATGTATTAGCTGTGTGGTTTTGAGCTATTTACATAACTGCTTTGACCCTCAGTTTCCCCCTGCATAAAAAATAATGGAATCAAAACTGTATGATTGGGCTGGAGAGATGGCTCAGTGGTCTAAAGCACCTACTTGGAACAAGCTTGGCAAAGCACAGGGACCGCGGTTCGATCCTCCAGCACCACATGCCAGCCAGCCGCGCCCCCTGGTGGGCTGAGCTGGCCACACACACACACACACAATAAATAAATAAATGTTAAAAAAATTAAAAAAAATTAAAAAAAAAACTGTATGATTGAGAGTACAAAATCAAACAATAAATTGCCTAAAATGATCTATCTCAATACTTGGCACAGAGTAACTTCTCAATAAAAGATTATACTAAGACAGGAAAAAATTAAGAAGTAGCAATAAGTATCCAAAAGTCTAATTCTCCCAGCTTTGACCTTCCCTGTAATTGTAGTTCTGACCTGTAGAAGAGCAGACATTTTAGAAACCAACCTGAAGTGAAGCAGACAGTAGAAGCTGAGAGGCTCATGGTTCATCCAGATAACAGAACCCCAAGGACTTACAGCCTAGCGGGGTAGTTATCTGCAAATGAAATTTAAGCCCAGAAGATGTTGGTGTTGACAAATCATGAGCAGACTGAGTATATGGACACCCTACCATCATCCATAACAGATAAAGCTTGTGCATTTTTTCTCTACATACAGTATTTACTTTTTTTGCTAAATGTGACATTAAGTAAAAATTTAATTCTGTGGGGTTAAGGTATGTAGAATCCTTACTTTGGTTTATTACCTACAGCAGTGTAAATTTGAAGCATCAGAGGAAATTAACAACTTGGTTTTCTTTATCAGAGCATTTATCATGGGAGTTTACTTCATGTTATTCCAATGCACAAAATAAACTAATTATATTTTAGTTAGTCCTAGAACACTACAGAAGCATTGAGGAACTCTAATTATTCACTTAAGGAAGGAAACTATGTACCATCTTGTTAGGTAAAATGTGTTTAACTCTGACTGCAGGAGGAAATAATAATTAGATTTGCTAGGACAGTTCATTTATTTAAATGATCTATGCATGTGCCTTCACTGATCTCACAGGACAATAACAGAAATGAAAAATTAGGATAGGCTGAAAGTTTAAGTACCCTGTATAACCAACTGTCATCAGTGGAGATAAAGAATGGGATTGCTGCTTTAATCTATTTGTAGGAACATACGACTTGGTGTCACTTTGCTACAGGCATCCAATATTTTATGATTTGGTTTTGTGATACTAGAAGATTGAGTCTAGGGTCTCATGCTTTCAAGGCATGCACTCTACTCCTGAACTACATACATAGCCCTATTTTGTTTCTTACACTATAGGTTAATTTTGCCACCTGAGAATACTTTACTCAGTAGTTTGTGTGTGCATCTGACATGATTGAAATAGGAAGCTGAACAGTTTACAGTATGCTTTTCTGCCCTTCCAAAGAGCCATGGTGAGGATGAGTAAACTAATATAAAACAACTGGCAACCCCTGCTGGTGAAACGACATGCTCTGTACTCCTGAGTGTGCTGAGAATGAGGAGACTAGAAAAAAAAGAGTAGTAACCCAGCTTGATTTAAAGGCAAAAAAAGATTTAGATTTTCAACTTCTTGCTTTGCTTCTTGCACTGCAGTGTCTTATCCTAGACAGACTTCCCTGCCCAGATAAATACCATATTTAAGCAACAGTGACAACATTAATATTACACAGCTCTTTAGTGGTTAAGTTTGTGTTTAGCCCTGGGTTTAACCCTCAACATACAAAAAAAAAAAAAAAAGGAAAAAATTAAATATTATAACAAGGAGGGGGCTGACTGTAAAGCAAAGCTGAAGTAATTAAGAAACAGTGTTAAGACACAAGGATAAACAAGTGCTATATTTTACACAGGACAGTAAGATTGTCTGGTTTTTTTAAGGAATATCACTAAAAAGTTGATGTAGGTAAAAACATGTCATTTTCTGACTTGAATGTTATCTTAGTGTTTAACCATTTTATTTTTCTTAAAGACACAGTTTTGCCTAATGACTTCTCCATAATTTTATTTTCTCTCTTGCCCTCCCGCTCTTTTCCTTTTGTACTTGTAGCTCCTCAGAGAAATTTTGAAATTGCCTTTAAGATGTTTGACCTGAATGGAGATGGAGAAGTAGACATGGAGGAGTTTGAACAGGCAAGTTGTGCTAATGAGTTTTGTAAAATACATTAATATTTAAAATATATTTCATATATGTTAGATTTAATGACAGATTTAATAAAGTAATATCTTGTACTCCTTTTGAGTCTAAAATCAGTGATATTTATTTTTAAGTTATATGATATTGTGATTAAGTGTCTAATCAAAGTGGTAAGAACAGCTATCATTTGCTAAATGCTTTCTGTGTAAAATTTTTACTTTAGGAACAGTTGGATGCAGTATATTTTAAAATACTATCCCCATGTCAGCAAGATTGGGCAAGTTGCTCAAGTGAATGTAACTAGAAACTCATGGATTTGAAAAGAACTTCAAATCTTTTGGTTTTTCCTACTTCATCACATTATTATATTGAAAGATTATGCAACAAATTAGGAACATATAAAGACTTGAAATTATTAGTGTGTTACATGAGCTTACCCTCTCCAAATACGTGTTATTTGGTAGTGTATGTTAATACCTTATAATGGATGTACCCTGCCATCTTTCAGTTCTTCTAAAAGCTTACTTTGAGGAAATAAACAACCCAAGAAAATATAAAATGTTCACTGCTGTTTTGTTTATAATACCAAAAAAAGTAGAAACAAGTTAATTGGCCACGAGTAAGGGACTGGTTAAATGCTACATATTAGCATGCTGTGTTAACTCCGAAAGAACAATAATAAAAGTTATTGAAGCCAGGCAGAGTGGCACATGCCTGTGATCCCAGCCCTCAGGAAACTAAGGCAGGAGGTTCACTTTGAATTGTAGACGAGCCTGGGCTGCAAAGTGAGCTCAAGGCCAGCCTGAACTGCATAGTGAGACCCTATCCCAAAGACTGAGAGAGAAAGAGAGAGAGAATGAATCACATTACTAATATGTTAGAGTAAAATTTTATTTATGGAAAATAATGCCTGAAATAATATCTGTGCATGTATTCATACATATGCACATTTTGTAGTATGCATGTATATATGCATATATAAATGAAAGGTATTTCAGCAGTTTTCTTGTGGAAGATTAACATTGCCTATTTTTCTATGTTTTTTGCCTTTATTGTAACAAATTGATTAACTTTTATAAAGAGAAAAACTTTTAAAAATCAAATTCTTTAAATATTCATAAGTAAATCTGTTTCATAGTCAAAGTTAATAAAATTCTAAAAGACATTTCAGGTAAATAACATAGTTACAAATCTTACGGTTTTAAGTATTAGGCTTTTTTTCCTAGGATTTGGGATTGAACACCAGGTGTTTTCTCTGCGCCACACCCTCAACCCTTCCTTATTTTTTAATTTTCTGACAAAGTCTTGCTAAGTCACAGAGTTGTCTGAGCTGGGCTCAAACTTTCGATCCTCCGGCCTCTGCTTCCCAGGGTGCTGGGATCACAGGCATGCACCATTACACCTGGCTACTATTACGTGTTTTTAATTTGGCACTTTAAAAATAATCACCCACAAAGCGCTATGCATTATTTATCTACCATACCTTTATTGTTTATTCTTACCTATCAGTTTTTTCATTATTTTGAATGGCTGATTTTACTTATGTAGCCCCCTTTGCTACTTCCCAAAATTACTCTTTCTCAAAAGATTGAACTGTCATGCTGGCCTCACCCCTGGGGCATGCTGCAATAGCAATTGCGGTTGGGTGTGGCGGTGTGCACCTGTAATCCCAGCTCTTGGGAGGATGAACATAGGTGGATCACTATAAGTCTGATCTACATAGTGAAACTCTATAGACTCTGTAGACCCTGCACTAAATACAAAAAAAAAAAAAAAGATTGAACAAAGTCCCCATGTTTCTTGAAATATTGTTTCATACCAACTTTGCATTTTATGTATCATTCTGGTAAGTCTATTTTCTATTACAAAGATCAGGATTTTGCCTAAAGCTCTGCTGTCTCTCATCCCAGTTGGAGAGAGAGTAGTGACGCATGTGGGATTTTCTTAAACTCTGCCAGAATACAGATGATATCATTGTAAAGTGGTTATTCTAGTTGTATGAGAGACATGTTAAACCACCAGAACAAATGCTTATTCTTTTCTGTAGAGAAATTTCCTAAGTGGATCCCAATCATAAACATGTCAACCTGTCTGTTTTAGAGTCTGAATTCTGCTATTTGTTAGCTGCTTGACCTTGAGCAAGTTATTCAACTGTGTGCTTCAATCTCTTTGTCTCTTTGTCTCAAAATGAGGATAATAACAACCTTGTAAGATTGTTGTTTGTAGTAAAGGAGATCATTGTTGTACAGCATAGGCATGTACTCAATAACAATAATTATTTTTTTCTATGCTTTCTCACTTTTATGATATTTTTCTTTTCTTTTTTTATGGGTTGGTTGGTTTTAGGTTCAGAGCATCATTCGCTCCCAAACCAGCATGGGTATGCGCCATAGAGATCGTCCTACTACCGGTAACACCCTCAAGTCTGGCTTATGTTCAGCCCTTACAACCTACTTTTTTGGAGCTGATCTCAAGGGGAAACTGACGATCAAAAACTTCCTCGAATTTCAGCGTAAACTTCAGCATGATGTTCTAAAGCTGGAGGTATGACTTCAAGAGATCTATCATCTATATGCTAGGAGGGTCAGTAATGCAGGATTCTTTCTGTCTCTCTCCAACTGAGATAACTGATTGGTTTGAACATTATTGGTGATTTATGACCTAACAGTAGATAAGAAATGACAAATTCTGTGACAATGTCATGTAATGATGTAATTCTGGAACTGAAAATCGAAAAAGTCTACCTTGTAAATTTTAGTTGTCATGGGAGACCCTGCTGGAGGAGAATTAAATCCAGTGCTCAGAGCAGTTCCCAACCTGAGTGTGTACCCCAGTTTCATTTTCATTGTATGGAAGGCACTAGAAGGTTGAGATAAGGGGACATATTAAATAGTTTTTCCAGTGAAAGTTTGTAGAGATAATAACAACTGGAAATACCAACTGTTAGAATAAAAACGTGTGCTCCGAGTTGCAAAGTTGTCTTACTGTTTTGGAGGATTTACTTATGTACTGTAAGTTTAAACAGTCAAGCTATTCAGTCCCTGAATACTACTTTCTAAAAGTATCACTGCATACACCACAGGTATACTTATTAAGTGTGCTTTGAGTTTATTAGCAATTGAAATTTAAAACATTCCTTAGATGCCTGTATATATACTTTTATCTGGAGACAAAAAAAATTCTCTAATTTATTGAGATTTTTAAAAATTCCATTATACTGCTTTTTCTTGGTCTTTTTTTTTCCAATACATGCCCTACTTTAATATTACTTAGAATTTCAAAATACTAAATACTGTAACTAAAACACATGAAAATATTGAAAAACATTGCTTTTCCCCAACTATATACATCACTTCTCTGACTTTTCTCCCATTTTCTCCTGATTCTGACACCTTCTTTCTACCTTTTCCACCCATCAGATTCAATTGAGACAGGTTTAAAAATTACAACTGAACTCCTACTATCCATAAGAATGTTGTTTGGTAATCTTCATAATCTTGCTAAAAAAAATAGAAGGATGAATAAAATTTAAAATCCAGTGGGGGGAAAAAAAGACTTGTGGTGATCCTTCTGTTGTCAACCACCCCAGCACTGGGATTACAGGTATGTGCCACTACGCACAGACTAGTCACTGGCTCAGCTCATTCTGGGGCGGGGCCAGTGTGGCATGTGGTATTGGGGATGGAAGAAACTTTGAAACATACATTTTACTTGTTTTTTAATATGACAGGATTAATATTCATAAAATGTACCTATAAAAGATAATGGAAAGCTGGCTAGATAGCTAGCGGACTAAAGTGCCTGCTTAGGCCGAGCCCAGTGACCAGTTCTATCCCCAGCATGCTGTGCCAGCCCCAACCCCAGGGTGCGCTGAGAGAGCATTGAGACTGGGTATGGTGGTGTAACCCCAGTGCTTGGGAAGCAGAAAACAGGAGAATCACTACGAGTCTGATCTAAGTAGTGAGACCCTGTACACCCTGTAGACCCTGTCCTAAATTCATTAAAAAGTAATAATAATGGAGGCCAGGGAGATAGCTCAGCAGTCTAAGCACCTGCCTGGTAAGTGGGAGGACCTGGGTTCGATTCCTGGTACCACATGCTTTTCAACCTCCCCAGAGCAGGGATTACAGGTGTGTGCTACCACATCCAGTTTTGAGGCCACCAAAACTGGATGTGGTAGCACACACCTGTAATCCCTGCTCTGGGGAGGTTGAAACAGGAAGATAACTGAGTCCAAGCTCTAGTAGCAAATGCCAGTACAAAATGCATAAACTAAAAAAAAGTTATGGATTTCTTCAGTAAGTCAAACTGCTTCCGGAGGCTCTTGAAGCCCCTGTAATAAGTAGCAAGAACTACACATATAGTTTAAAGTACATTTTTACTACACGGAAAAATGGTTTAGCTTTCTTATTCTGATTCACTTAGCACTGCTGATTAGATAATAACTTTCTTTGTTTAGCACAAGGCAGAGGCTAAGTAAGCATAGGAAAGGCGACTATGTATCTGGATTTCAAAGGTTGTCCCCACCACATGTACAACACATCAGCCTAGCAAATCACTGAGCAGATCTAAACAATAATTGAAGCAAAACTGATTAGCTAGTCAGCTCTTTTTAACCAGAAATTCAATCACAAATTAATAATACCTCAGTTTCTAAATATATTTGAGGCCAGCCAAATAGATCAGTGGATTAAAGCGTCTGCAAGCAGAACCAGGAGCCTGGGTTTCGATCCCCAGACCTACCTTGCCGTCCTAACCCCCAGGGCACACTGAAATGGCAGTTGAGACTGGCCGTGGTGCATGCCTGTAATCCCAGCTCTTGGGAGGCTGTAAGCAGGCAAATCACTACAAGTCTGATCTAGTAGTGAGACCCTGAACACCCTAAAGACCCTTCCCTAAAATACAAAAAAAAAAAAAAGAAAAGAAAAAAATATGTGTTGGCATAGGTTGAGTATCCCTTATCCAAAATGTTTGGAACCAAGTGTTTTGGACTTTGGAAATTTTTGAATTTTGGAATATTTGTATATATGTGGGAAGGTACCTTAAGGATGAGATTCAGTCTTTTTTCAGGGGAGGGTGTTGACACAAGGTCTAATAACTATGTAGTCTATGTTGACCTTGACCTTGCTTTGTAACCCAGGCTGGCTTCAAACTCCTGGCAATCCTGCCTCAGCTTCCAACCCATGTGCTGGGATTACAGGCATGTGCCACCATGCCCAGCTGAAATTCAGTCTTAACATGACATTCATTTATGTCACCCTATATTCATAACCTAAAGATAATTTTATAAATAGTGTACCTGTTTCTTGACTGTGATCCACCAAATGAAGTCAAGTGTGGAATCTTCCACTTGTGGTATCATGCTGAGATTTATAAAAGCTTCAGATTCTGGTGGCCGGGGAGATGGCTCAGTGGAATAAGCGCTTCCCTGGCAAGCTCAAGGACCTGAGTTCAATCCCCGGTTCCCCCCCCAAAAAAAAAAAAAAAAAAAAGCTTCAAATTCTGGAACACTTCAGATTTTGGATTTTTGGGACTAGAGATGATTGATCAGTATATTTTCACTTGATGAAAAACAGATACTTCTCAGATGGTAAATTTTACTTTGTTCACTGATTTATATTTTTATTTTTATATTATATAGTTATATTTTTACTATATATTTTATATATAAATACACTAGAGACACAACAGAGCTAATATATATTATTATATATTATATATAAGATATTATATATATATATATATATATCTTACATACACACACATACCTCAGTGTACAATAGAAAGAAATAGACCTTATTCAACAATCTTTGTGTAAGAGCATATACTAGGCTTCAAGTCATATGTTCTAATGCGCATACCCAGACTGACCTTCTTCAGAAATA
Source organism: Octodon degus (assembly GCF_000260255.1). Lineage (NCBI taxonomy): Eukaryota > Metazoa > Chordata > Mammalia > Rodentia > Octodontidae > Octodon > Octodon degus. The sequence continues at coordinate 11,806,300 of NW_004524581.1, read as the reverse complement.
TTTTAATATAATGTGGGAATATAAATGATTTAACTTGTTATACAACTGTAATTTAACATAGAATATAGATCCATAAAATTTAGTTAGAGTAAAGCACAAAGTATCATGATACTTTCAGTAAACTTTGATGAATAGTAGAGGATCAGCCCAGAGGGCTGAGCAAGAGCCAATCTGACCACATTCTTGCCTAACACTAATTGCTGGAAACACAAATGGGAGTCTAGAAAGAGAGAGCACAGGCTGTTGGGCTTTCATCCTGAGGTGCCATAGAGCTAAAAGCCCACAAATGTGTTGTGTGGATTACCTGAGGGGTAAAAACTTGTGAAGCAGATTAAGGATTTCATAAACATGCCCCTGTACATAGCATACAGCCAAATACAGAAGAAAAGAAATTTATAGGCAGTCCTATCTAAAGTACTTGTTCTATAAAGTTATATTGTATTTGAATTAGGATTACTTGTAGGCCATTGGATTTAGTAGTATTTGTAAGCTTCGGGCCAGCAGTTCCTCAGGTGAGGGGATCAGAGGACATTTTTGTGAAGAAGCCTAGCCTATCATTTAGCAGTCCTGAATCTGTTCTTTCAATATGATGATGCAGGGCCAGGGAGATGGCTCAGTAGAATAAGCACTTGCCTGGCAAGTTCAAGGGCCTGAGTTCAACCCCCAATTCTGCAAAAACAAAAACAAAAACAAAAACCCACAAAATATGATGCAGGTGAAGTGAATAAATGCCTCTGTGTGCCAAGCCCCCATTTTAAAGTTTCATCAGTCAATAATGTATCTTTCCAACTAATTTGGTAGACCTTTAATGACATGTGAATAGTAGAAAGAACATTGGCTTTGGTGCCATTTAGGCCTTGATTAAAATTGTGTTTTCACCATTTAACTGATTGTGTGATAGTTCATGTATTATCTGTTCTCTCAGAGCCTGACTACTCACTTGTTTGTAAACCAAACAGTGGTTAAAATGAGATGATTTTTTTAAAAGAGAAAAAAGTAAAAATAATAAAAGAGTTTCAGGGCTGGAGGTATAGTTCAGCAGCACAGTACCTGCCTGACAAGTGCAAGGTTCTGAGTTTGATTTCTGGTAGGAAAAAATAAAACTGAGTTTCAAAATAGGCTAACAGGAGAATAACAATAATTAATACATTGAGTATTGTTATCTTCATAGTAGTTACTCAGAGTACAAGATACAGGGATGAGATACCCAAACAATATTAGCACAAATTTTTCTTTTCAATGAACTTAGAGAAACTAGCTGTATAGCCATTTTAACTAAGATATTTATACAGAGATGATGTTTTGTTACAGGCTAAAATGTGTTCCTCTAAAATGTGTACCGCATGATTTTATTTTATTTTATTTTTTAATTTATTTTATTTTTATATTTATTTATTTATTTTTGCAGTACTGGGGATTGAACTCAGGACCTTGTGCTTGCCAGGCAAGTGTTTATTCTACTGAACTATCTCCCTACCCCACACCATGATTTTATGATGTGGTTACATTTAGAAATAAGGCCCTGAAAGGCTTGGTTAAGTTAAAAAGAGGCTGTTACAGTGGCCCTGATATAATTTGGCTGGTTATTTATAAGAAGAGAAGATCTGGATGCAGTAGGGTGCATGTGTACAGCAGGCAGTCCTGGAAAGAGGCAGCTTGGAGAGCAACCATCTGTCAGCAAAGGGGGAAAGCCTCTGAGGAAATCAACCCTGCTGGCACCTAGTTCTTGGACTTCCAGCCTTTAGAACTGGGAGAAAATACATTTCTGGGTTTAAGCCATCCTTGTGTATTTTTGTTGTGGCAACCCTGTCAAACTAATACAAAGTTATATATATATAATGCCATGCCAGTACCACCCACAGGGTAGGCAGAGCCGTTGACCGAGTCTGGGAGTGGTGGTACATGCCTGGGGAAGTTGAAAGCAGGAGGATCACAAGTCCAAGCTGTGTAGTGAGACTGCAACAACCAAATACATTTTTTTAAAAAAGTCATATATGTAACACAACTAGGTATGTAATACTCCTTTTAAAAATGTTTTCACCTTTTTTTTTTTTTTTTTTGGTAACCCCTGTGTGCCATAGCATTATACACATAGTAGATTTCTAAACAGTTTGCCACAGCTGAATGACTGAAATGCCTTACTGTGACCTTAAAATAATTTTTGATAAAACATCTGGAAATGGCAGCAATTTTTGTTCTTATAATACTTTGAATATCACTTTTCAAAGTTTGGATAATTTTTCCCTTCACTGACTATGAAATATAATCTCATCACAGCTAAGAAGAAAATAGAAATTATTATTAATATCTTAATAACTTTTACATGGGTTTTATAATTTCATCATTCTTTCAATCTCTATTTCATTAGTTATATATGCTTTAAAATTTCAGAGCAGGACTGGGGTTGTAGCTCAGCAGCATGAGTACATGCCTGGCAAACACAAGGTCCCAAGTTTGATCCCTGATACTGCAAAAAATAAAAATAAATAAAATTTTAGATCAAGGAGATTAATTATTCCATTTAGTTATGAGTGCCTCTTGTGATCCAGGTATTTTACATACATTACATGTTTTATTTCCCACTGACCCTACCAGCTTTAATGGTATTAATTACATGTTTCAGATGTAGAAACTGAAACTCAAAGAGGCTAGAATCCAAGAATTATTATATCAAAGAGTGCCAGGGAGATAGCTCAGCAGGGAGGTAGCTCAGCAGGCTTAAGCACCTGCCTGGCAAGTGCAAGGTCCTGAGTTCAACGTTTGGTACAAAAAAAACACCCTCAACAGTATCATAGAGTTAATTTTCCAATTCATGTCTGTTTCCACAGTGAAATACTTCTGTCCTTTATCTGATTAAGTTTTTCCTTTTTTTTTTTTTCTTAAGTTTTTGCTTTTAGTCTGAGATGAGGCTTCTGTACCCAGTTTATTTGGGACTCAAAAATTAAGTTTTAATTTAGAGACAGAAAAAGATCACATGTCTTGAATACCCATAGTCTTATCTTTTCCATTATTGCCCTTTTCCCTCAATGCTCAAATGCCTCTTTTATTATTTTTTTTTTCTTTTGGCGGAACCGGGGATTGAACTCAGACCTTTGTGTTTGCCAGTCAAGCGCTTATCCTACTGAGCCATCTCCCCGGTCCCCCAAATGCCTCTTTTAATACTGAGAAGAAATACTCTATTCTTTTTGGTTTGTAAGATACTACCGGAACTAGCCATTTAATTGTATTTAATAGTGGGAATCACTAGTTTATTAAAATTTTTTAAAGGGCTGGCCTGATAGCTCAGCTGACTAAAAGCACCTGCTTACACAGAGCACAGTGGCCAGGTTTGATCCCCGGTCTGCAGTGCCGCTGGCCCTGCTTGTAGGGCATGTTCCACGGCAATTGAGACTGGGTGTGGTGGTGTGTGCCTGTAATCCCAGTGCTTGGGAGGCTGAAAACAGGAGAATCACTAGAGTCCGATCTATGTAGTGAGACCCTATGGACCCTGTCCTAAATACAGAAAAAATAAAAATAAATATTTTAACATTCTTAATTTTGATCATATTTGTTTCATCCTACCCTTCTGTCTTAGGAAAACAAAAAAACAGATTTTTGAGGAACTATTAAAAATACAATGTTTGTTTTAAAGCCTCTTTTAAGGTTATTAAGAATTCCATCTAAGGCTAGCAGAAACTGCTGAATTGAGTTCCTCAGAGACAAGTGCCAAATCTAATTCCAGTTAATATATTCATTGATTTTTTTTTAAATTCTACAGCAAGATGTCAGTCAAAAATGAAAGGTAATTGAAAATGCTTTGAAAAATTATGGTTAATTTTAATTTCAGGGAGAAATGGAAAAAGGAGCTGTCATGTCAAAGAGAAGTAAAAATTAATTTATACAAAAAATGAAGAGTCTTAATTCCGGAATATACAACAAAAAGATTGCAAAATAAGTTTGGGTCCATGTGCTTATTGTGTAGCCAAATTATTATGTTTTAAGAATGCATGATATCAATTATCTGAATTAAATTAGATACAATTCAAAAAATAATGACTGTCTTATTCCCAGTCTTCAAAAGTTAACTAGACTTGTTCAATCAGAAAGAAAAATAAAAGGGAGATATAAAGAACTATGCTAATTATTCCCATCTTTCAATAAGAAGAAAGAAAATATAAGAGGGTTAATTCTCTTTTTTTTCTTTGTTGGAGATCAAACTCAGGGCCGCATGCATGCTAAGCAAATGTTTTCCAGCTGAACTAAACTGTACCCCCAACCCAGATAAGTTACTTTAGTTAAGTATTAAAGAATTCTTAAAATACTTAAAACTACAACTAGATACTTAGAAGTGGCTGGGGAGAGTCTAGAATCTTCTTCTCTTTAAATCATAAGATAACATCTTTGTTCCCACCTCAGTAAAATGTGGAAGCAGAATTAAGTCTGCCTGTCTTTCCCTGATGTTAGGCCAGTGTGTGGGACAGACCTCAGCTCTTTTCTGGCCAGAAAAGTGTAGAAAAGAAGGCCACAAGGCCAGAAGAATGTCCACCAAACATGTATTGGAACTAGAACACTCTCAAGAGTCCTCATAGCCCAGTTTTGTTTGTTGATTTTTTTTTTTTTTTTTTTTTTGGAAAATTGACTCCATTATGTAAACTAAAAGGTGAAAGTTCATTCTTAGTGAAATCTAAGAAACAAAATGGGATATTCATTGAGGTTTCCTTTAATTTTGTTCTTCAACTTTTCCCTCTACTTGAATTTTTTTTTCCCCTCTACTTGGATTACTTGGACAATAATAAATTTCTAGTTTCTTACTCCCACTTTAGATGTTTTTAGCTTGAATTTTTCAAAAGTCCGTAGGAAGGCTTATTAAAAGGCACTTGTTTCTCAAGTTCTGGGGGATTTGTTTGTTTGTTGGTATTGGGAATTGAACCCAGGGCCTTCAGCCTGAGGTACAATCTCTAGCTTTGTCTTAAGGCATAGTCTTATTAAGTTGCCTGGGGTGTGCTTGAATCTGTGATTCTGTTGCCTCAGCCTCACATTGCTGGCACTACAGACATGTGCCACCATGTTTAATCTTTTTTTAAGGTATTTTTGACTCTAACAAACCAAGTATGTGTTTAAAGTTTCTTTTAAAAGATAATAATGGTTGAAACTGTCTCATTGCTTTGTTTCTCAATAAAATTATGGAAAAAAAATTTTAAAAAGATAATACTGGGGGGGGTCTGGTGAGATGGCTCAGTGGTCTAAAGCACCTACTTAGAACAAGCTTAGCAAAGCCCAGGGACCACGGTTCAATCCCCCAGCACCACATGCCAGCCAACCCCGCCCCCTGGTGGGCTGAGCTGGCCACACACACACACACACACAAATAAATAAATTAAAAAAAAAAAAAAGATAATACTGGGGCCGGGGAGATGGCTTAATGGAATAAGCGCTTCCCTGGCAAGCACAAGGGCCTGAGTTCAATCCCCGGTTCCACCAAAAATATAAAAATAATAATAATAATAATGGGCCAGAGAGATATCTTAAGTGTCTGCCTGGCAAGCACAAGGTCTCAAATTTGATCCCTGGTACCACAAAAAAAAAAAAAGAGAGAGAGAGAGAATGCTAAATAGCTCAGCAGATTAAAGCACCTGCAAGCAGGCACAAAGGCCTGGGGTTCAATCCCCAGGCCTGCTGTACTGGCCCCACCCCCAGGGCATGCTGAGATGGCAATTGAGACTGGGCATGGTGGTACATGCCTGTAATCCTAGCTCTTAGGAGGCTGTAAACAGGCAAATCACTAGAGTCTGATCTAATAGTAAGACCCTGAACACCCTATAGACCCTTCCGTAAAATACAAAAATAAATAAATAAAAGTAAAAGATAATACCTACTATGGTAATAGTAATAACAATCTCTGCTACAGTAAATAGCAGTTAGATCAGTAACCTAATCCATATAACTAATAATCTGTCTTTCACTGAGGGACCAAGGTATTATTTTTTTAATGAAATAAACATTGCTTTTAAAAAAACATACTGTATATGTATAGGACAATAATAGAATAACAACTTAATTTTCTTCAATATTTTGTCATTGTTTCTTTTTTTATCTCCCTCTCCCTCACTCTTTCTCCCTCCCCAGGTTGTGCTATGTTGCCTAGGCTGGGCTCAAGCAATTTTCCTGCCCCAGCTCCTGAGTAGTTGGGACTATAAATGTGTTCCCCTACTATCTAGTTGTGAGTATGATTCTTAAAAGATGTTAGCATTTCTAAATTTGGCCTTTCAGATTGACCATTAGAGTATAGAAAACTAAAGAAGAAAAAAAGTACAGAGAACTGTTAGAAATTGTTATTTTTACTTGTTTTTCAGATAACTTTGTAATTTCAAAGTCAATAGTGTGTTAGTGATACTTTTATAATCCTTGGCAGTTTCCAGGATTTTCCTGTCATCAAATATCTTTAACATTACATTCTAAGTTCTTTTTAAACTGGCCACAGGAAATAAAAAGAGCTCATAAATAAGTCATGAAGATCTGATCTTTCTCCAGGGAATACCTTTCTTGAATCTATCATTCAAGTAGTCTTAGCAACCACTCTTTCATGGAATACAAGTGCTTCTCAGCTTTTGAGTGAGCTATGTGCCAATGCTTAAGAAGTCCAGAGGCCATTTATTTAGAATTCAGAATTCAGACAAGGTTAAATTTTTAGTGTCACATACAATAGGATATTTAACTTACAATACAGTTGAGATGCAATAGAATAAAATGAAAAGTAGTATAAAGGCTGATGTATATAAATTTATATTTCAGTGTTTACACATACTCTTCTACCTGCAGCTATCTACAGGTATACATCTATAGCGGTCTTGAACATTTCAACAAAAATTTCAATGTACACCACATAATGAAAAATATGACCCTGCAATTCTTGAGTGTTTACCACAAGCCCAGCACTATTCGTAAGTGCTTCATTAGGGCTTATTTGATCTTCACAATATGAACTTGGTATTATAATTATCCACGTTTAACAGGTTGGAAAGTGAAGTACAGGGAGACTAAATAATTTTCTCAACATCTCAAACCAATGAAAGATGGGACTATAGCCAGGCATGGTGGCACACAGTTGTAATCTCTGCACTTTGCAAATGTGAAGTACCAATCTAGGTTTGACCCCACCCTGGGCAATGTAGCAAGTCCCTTGCAAATGTGAAGTACGAGTCCAGGTTTGACCCCACCCTGGGCAATGTAGCAAGTCCCTGTCTCTAAATAATAAATACAAAAAAAGCCAGGGATATGGCTCAGTGTAAAAGCCCTGAATTCAATCCCTAGTACCACCAATAAATAAAGATGGAGCTGAACTTTGATTACCAGCAGTCTGACTCTTAACTACTAACTAGCTTTCTAAGAATGATGCTAGATGTTCAAGATACAAAGATGAACAAAATATTGTTCTACCCCTTAGAGGCCTGATAAATAAGTGACCAGAAATTTTTCCAGTGTTATACATAATTCACAGTGGTAGAAATGTGCTTTAGTACAATGAGGGTATAAATTGAGACATATAAGTCAGTCTGTGAAATCAGAGGGCAACGAACTGCTTGGGCATTTCCCAGAGGTGGCATTATGGAAGTCAACCCTAACTGTGAAATGTATACTATCTAAAGGAAAGGGTGAGAAGAGGCAAGGGAACACCAAGTAACACTGGGACTGAAGCCAGGAGAGAGTGATAGAGAAAATGACCTTTCTTAGCAAGTTTGTCCCAGACCAGGCTTTGAATTGATGTATCTTCTAGGTGTTCTCATATTGGTAAAAGGACCCTGTGCCTTGTAGTACAACTCTGCAGTGATGATTTTTCCTAGGTTCCTCCAAGACCTAGCAGACCAAATTGGGCCACACCAATTTAGAATAAGGAACCTTAACTTAAATATCTAAGGTATCTGAGTAGGCCATCTCCCTCCCTCTGTCCCTCCCTCCCTTGTTCCCTCCTTCCTTCTCCCCATGTCCCTCCCCCCAGGCATTGAGTCCAGGGCCTATGCGTTTAGCTATACCCTCAACCCTCTTTTTCCCACACGAAGGCTCTATATTGGTAGGCTATGCTTGAAATCATAGTCCTCCTGCCTTAACCTTCTAGAATGCTGGGATTATAGGTCAGCATTCCAGTTTGGTCTTTTAGGTTTTTTTTACTCTTCTAGCCATCTTTACCTGCAGGTGCCTTTCAAAACTATAGTCTTTAGATTTTAAAGGGAAGTTTGTTTTCTGTCTGTCTGTCTGTCTGTACTGAAAATCAAACTCAGAGCCTCACACTTGCCAGGCAGGTGCTGTGCCAATGAACTATATCCCTGAGCCCAAAGGGAAATTTCCTTAAAAAATAGCTTTAACCTCTGTTCTACTCCAGGGCCTTAGAGGAGTCTAGACAGTGTCTCAGGAATCAGAGCCAGCTTTGCAGTAATTTGCAAATAAATAATGCATTACATACAGTTTGTTGAACTCATACTCTGAACAAATGCCACTTCAGAGGGTCATATATTGCATTAGGTTATTAGCATCTTAATTCAGTTAATAGCACAGAAATGTCTTTTTTTTCTCTTCATTTTATTGTCTTTTTTGAGACAAGATTTTGCTATTAGTTTATGCTGGCCTTGAACTCACTTTGTAGCCCAGGTAATCCTCCTACCTCAGCCTCTTGAATGCTGAGATTACAAGTGTGTACCACCTATGCCTGGCAATAGCACAGGAATGATTATTAAGTCTCTTTTGTTTCTCATATTTTTCTTTTATTTCATGGAAAAAATGTAAAAATTTTATAACAAGATGATAAGAGAATAACAATAGTTAATGCACTGCATATTATTATCTTTAAAGTAGTTACTTAGAGTACAAGATACAGGCACAAAAAATTCTGCAATCAATATTAACACAAACCTTTCTTTTCTTTTCTTTCTTTTTTTTTTTTTTTTTTTTTTTTTTTTTTTTTTT
>NW_004524581.1:11795448-11796623 GCF_000260255.1 Octodon degus | reverse complement strand
TTTTAATTATTTATTTATTTATTTATTTATTTATTTATTTATTTATTGTGTGGCCAGCTCAGCCCACCAGGGGGCGGGCGGGCTGGCATGTGGTGCTGGGGGATTGAACCGAGGTCTCTCTGCTTTGCTTGAGCTTAGCTTGTTCTAAGTAGGTGCTTTAGACCACTGAGCCATCTCACCAGCCCCATCTCCTTTAATTTTGAAAGGTAGTTTTTGCAGGATGCATCAATCTAGGTTAGAAATTATTTTCTTTCAGGACTTGAAATGCTTCACTCCAAGCTCTTCTTGATTTGAGGGCTTGTTTTGAGAAGTCTGCCATGATTCTGATGGGCTTTCCTTTATAGGTAATCTTTTTCTTTTTTCTGATAGCTTTTAATATTCTGTTCTTGGGCTGAATTTCTGGAATCTTGATTATTATATGTCTGAGTGTAGTTTTATTTTGGTCATGGCTAATTGGAGTTCTGTATGCCTCACTTGTCTATATGTCAGATTCTCTTCTCAGGCTTGGAAATTTTTCTGCTATTCTGTAAGTAATATATTTGAAGTAATAATATTGATGTCATTTGTGTTGACTACTGCATTTTAATTGACACTTATCAATCTTATATTGTTGGGGTTTTTTTGTTTTGTTTTGTATCATCTTGTAGCTATTGAATTGTTACTTTTTTTTTTCCTGTAGTACCAGGTGAATTGTTGTTTCTTGATCCCTTAGGTTTTTTGGGGTTTTTTTTAAGAAATGATCCTGTCTTCAAGGTCTAAATGTCTATCTTCCAGTTCATTCAAGTGGTTTTGCCAGCTTTTGATGGAATTTCCAATTTCCTGGATATCTGAATCTGTTTCATACATTCTGTTTCTCCCCTATATTGATTGTTCACAGTTTCAATTCTTTTCTTATCATGTATTTTTTTATCTGTCTCTACTCTAGATTTTCTGAGCAATTTCTTTATGAATGTTGACATTTCTTACTTGAGAGATTATTTCTGATATGATTTCCTCTATAGCCTCATGGATTTGTTTACTCTGGGTTTGTTTGTTTGTTTTGGTGGAACTGGGGATTGAACTCAGGCCCTTGTACTTGCCAGGAAAGCACTTATTCTACTGAGCCATCTCCCCAGTCCAGGGTAGAAGCTTGCTTTCTTTCTTTCTTTTTTTTTTTTTTTTTTTTTTTTTTTTTT
>NW_004524581.1:11785916-11795348 GCF_000260255.1 Octodon degus | reverse complement strand
CTTATTTCACTGAGCCATCTCCCCGGCTCCTATCTTCTTGTTTCCTGTACTTGTTCTGGGTGGACTAGAGATCTGAGATTGCACCTTGCTTCTGTGTCTTGTCATTTTCTGTCTCAAAAATTTCTATTAGTTTTTTCTGTGTTAATCCTTGTAAACTTTTGTAGTAGGTATCTATATCACGAGTATCAAGTTTTCTCTAGGAAAAGTTTGTTTCACAAGGATGTCTTCTCTGTATAGGAAGTTCTTAGCTTGTGTCTGTTCCAAGATCCTACCTTCCCAGTTAATTAAGAGTAAGATGTTAGGTATCTGTTTGGCTTAGTCCTAAGTTCTTTGGTACTAGGCTGTTGTGAAGTTATTACTCCAGGGCTTGCCAGTATTGTTATAGAAGGAAGAGCAACTGATTAAAACAGATATGATGAGGCCAGGGAGATAGCTCAGCGGCATAAGTGCCTGCCTGACAAGTACAAGGTCTTGAGTTCAGTCACAGGTACCACAAAAAAAAAAAAAAAAAAAAATCATATAAAACATATATGACATATTAGCTAAATTAGTATCATTAACAATAACAATAGTGTCAATCACAGTTTAGAAACTGACAAGCCATCGTAGCTATTAATTTTGTACCTTTATCTGTAGAAGCAAAATCTGTAATTACATAATAGAACCAGGCATAAATTGGAAGCTTATGTTCAATGTGTTTCTCCTTTGTAGAGTGATTTTACCCTGTGATGGAGACATTTAAGGATAGTGGATAAAACAAAGACAACTGAAAAGAAAGTAGGAGCAAGACTGGAGGTCAAAGGATTATCATGCAAACTTTGGAAAACTAGGAAAGGATTGGGGATATAGCTCAATGGCATAAGTATCTGCCTGGTAAGGACAAGATCCTGAGTTTGATTCCCAGTACCAAAGGGGAAAAACAAACAAAAAAAACCCACCCCCCTTGGAAAACTAGAGAAGAGAAAAAATGAGGGAGTAAGCAAGAGATTGTCTGAACTTGGCCTCTGGATTTTAGGGCTGGGGTTAGTTTTCTGTGGCTGGAATTCTCCCCAAATATTTAGAAAAGGGTCGGGGGTAGGGAAGAAAGGAAAAGAGAAAACAAAAACAAAAGAGAAAAAACAGGGGCGGCCCTACCTGCCTGCTTCTCTTCTGTGTGCCTTTGTCCCAAAGCACAATACTGGTTCACCTAACTTAATACCTGTTGACTTGTACTATTGTTGCTTCAGACTTTCCATACCACTAGTCCTGCCTGTCCATCCTGTGCCCTAGTTGGGACCCTGCTCTGTCGGTAGCATTCCCACTAGTCTCTGGCCTTCTGGTATGGTTTAGCTGGGTCAGTTCACCTGGGGCACAGCAGCAGTGGTAGGAGGGGCCACCCTCTGTACTGTTCCCCTGGGTCAAAGCATCAGCAGAGATGGCACGCATTATTTTTCTTATTGAATGTCTTTTCTTTTTCCCCACCAGCACTCTTACTTGATTTATGTCTACCACAACATTACATGATGTGATACATTAGCATGATTGTTTTTTCTTATTAAAACTTGGACTGATGAATTATTAAAAAAAAGATACCTCTAGGAAAACAAAACCAGAAGGCAGCAGCCAGGTGATAAAGGGTTTTTTTGTGCTGTGCTAGAGCTTGTGGGCACTTAGAGCTGCACTGAAGCCATTGCCAAATTTAAAGAAAGAAATATGGCCAGGTTTGGATTTTTTTTTTTTTTTTTCATAACTGGGGATTGAACTCAGGCCTTTGAGCTTACCAGGCAAGCACTTACTCTACTGAGCCATCTCCCCAGCCCCCCATGTTTGGATTTTTAGAAGGATCATTCAAGAAGTACTGTGTAGACTAGCAGAGAGGGAAGACCTACGTAGTTACCATATTTGTCCAATGGAGAAATAAAAAGATGGTCTTAAGAAAAAAAAAGAGAGAAGTGGTTTAGAAAAATTTAAATAAAAGATTCTGCAGGGTTTTTCAATTTTCAATTGGAATGAAAGCAGAACTGAGGTAATACCACTAAGTGTGATAAGACTAGAGAAATAGATTTATTAAAAGGAAAATGTTGAGTTCTGTTTGGGGCATTTTTAGTTTGAGGTATTTGTGTATCTCTCAGAACACTGGTCTAGAAGTAGTTGAATATACAGATTTGTATTCAGACCAGTGGTTAAGATAGAAACACAAGATTTAACCCATAGGAGTCTGTAGCTTCCTAAGAATTGATGGGCTCATTGAAATACAGTGTATTTACTTCATTGTTAGTTAGCTTAAAAAAAAAAAAAAATACCTAGCAAAACAACTTACAAGTAGAAGAAATATATTTTTTTTCTACTGATGGTTACAAAGGTTTCAGTCCATGGCTTACTGGTTCCAAGGCACAAATACCATGACAGAAGGTGTGGCAGAGCCACCCAAAAAAAGATCAGAGCTGAAAAAGAGCCAAAGAGAACAGGGCCTAGACTGGGCCAAAGACACAGTAGTCCCCAAGGTTGCACCTCCTTGGTCCATTCTCTTCACCGCAACCCCATCTCCTGGTCCCATTATTTCACAATAATACCATCAAATTATAATCTTATGAATTGATCCACTTGAAGAAGTTCGAGTCCTCATGATCCAACACTGCTGAGAAAGCCTAGCAGCTGGCAAACAAGCTTGCAGCACGAGTTTTAGGGACATTTCAAATCCAAACCACAATATCAAAAGAAAAAGGCATCTGGGGATAAAAATACTGGCCTCATGTTTACATTGTATAGAATGGAGAAGGAGGAGCCTCAGAAAAATTATGTTAGCCAGATGCCCCAAATGGGGAGGTGTAGTACAAGAGGTGATTGGAAATAACTGCAAATGTTTTGGGAAGGGTTTTTTTGGGGAGGATGTTTTGTTACAGTAAAAGTACCACTAATCCACTTCAGAATATTTCCCTTCATTTTGAACACACTTATCCCATTGTTTTTGCCACTTTCTAAAGCAGTTGTGGAAGTCTTATCATGAATGTCTTTATGAGGTATGATCAAAAATACAATGAATGCTGCCACTGAGTGCCATCCAATAGAAAGACAGGCTTGTAAAATATAATGATGCATCTTCACCTTGTTCACTATATCTGCACTATGCAACTTTTGGCTTTTCCCCAAAGTTAAAATGACCATGAAAGGTGTTTTTAATTGATTCAGGACATCATAACAGCCATGACATTGAAACTGAAGACATAGGACCGGTCAGATAGCTCAGTGGATTAAAGTGCTTGCTTAGAGAGCAGCGGCCGGGATTCAATCCCCAGCGTGCTGTGCCAGCCTCTCCTCTGGGGCACATTGAGATGGCAACTGAGACTGGGAGTGGTGGCATGCACCTGAATCCCAGCACTTGGGAGGCAGAAAACAGGAGAATCACTATGAGTCCAATCTATGTAGTGAGACCCTGTAGACCCTGTCCTAAATACAGAAAGGAAAGAAACTAAAGACATTAAAAAAGGATTTCCAGAACTACTTCAGAAAGTAGCAAATTGAGCAAGGTGGTGCCACATCGTAGCCCCATTACTAGGAAGGCTGAGGCAGGATTGACATGAGTTCAAGGCCAGCCTGGGCTACATAGTGAGTTCAAGAGCAGCTTAAACTGCATAGCTAGATCCTCTCTCAAAAAAACAAAAAGAAAAAAGTAAACATGATGGATAGGATATGTGTGTTTGAAGTAAAAGGAAGGATTTTTTAAGGGAATTAATGTCAATGTGTCATTCATTATAATACTTTTTAAAACACCATATTTTTCTATCTCAGACTATATGTATAGGAATGAGGAAGCTGATAGTACCAGTGAGAGTTTGAAGAAAAAAACCAGCTACTGGGCTGGGGATACAGCTCAGTGGCACAGCACCTACCTGGCAAGTACAGGATCCTGAGTTTGATTTCTGGTACCAAAAGGGATGGAGGGAGGGAGGGAGGGGAGAAGGAAGAAAGGGAGACAGACAGACAGACAGACAGACAGACAGACAGACAGACTGAGAGAGAGAGAGAGAGAGAGAGAGAGAGAGAGAGAGAGAGAGAACACTACAGGAAGTGCTTTCAGCCTTAGTGTCATCTTCTTAAAGCAGCCTTGGACTGAGGAGATAGCTCAGAGGTCTAAGCACCTGCCTGGCAAGCACAAGGTCCTGAATTCAATCTGCAGTACTGTATGCCATGCAGGCCCCAGAACCCATGGACATACAGTTTTGGCCCCAGAACCAGGCGTGATGGCATACACCTGTAATCCCAGCACTGGGGAGGCTGAGACAGGAAGATCACTACAAGTCCAAGCTGCATAGAGAGACCCTGTATGAAAAACAAAACAACAATAACAACAAAGCATCCTTCACTGGCCATCTTATGTAAAGTTGGCTCTTTCCCCTGTCCCAAGATCTGTGAGACAATGAGTGGCTGACTAGCTCACCTTTTTATCCCTTGGATCATGTTTAGCTCAAAATAGGTACACAAAAAATATTTGTCATAAAAATGATCAGTATACAGTAATGTTATTTGTATCTTTAAAGATCAATCTGAATTTGAATTTTGCTACTCTGACCTTTTACCTTTTTTATGTAGAGTTAATAACTACCTCACAGATTGATAAGGAGGACTTCCTGAGGTAAGAAAGCCTTCAGCACAATACCTGATGCACCTCAGTTACTCACAAGGATTTGCTCATTTATTCAGTCACCTGTGGCCCCTCATTGTCATCTTGCTGTTGAGTGGTGCACTGCTCTTTAGAGTACCTTCCCAAGGCTGCTAGTGTCTCCTGCACCTCTTTCATCATTAGAAGAGGAAATGAAGGAAGACTCAGTGATCTGTACTTCCTGGCATCTTACCCATTCTTGGTAGTATTTGCAGCTCTGTAGCCTTTGAAGTTTGAAAGTCTTCCAGAAAACTGCCAAATACACAGTCATTATGCTGATTAGATTTTTAATCCCAAGTGAATGATTTCAAGTATATCTAACTAGAAAAATAAATGAAGCTTATTAAGCTCATTGAGCTAGAAGATATCAATCAGTGAGATGTTTTGATAGTATTTTTCACATTTCAAAGTAAATATAGGGCCAGCTACATAGCTCAGCAGATTAAAACACATGCTTAGGCAGACACAGGGCCTGGGGGTTCGATCCTCCAGCATGCCATGCTGGGCGTGCCCCAGGGGCACGCTGAAACAGCAATTGAGACTGGGTGTGGTAGTGTCCTCCTGTAATCCCAGGGCTTGGGAAGCTGAAAACAGGATCACTGCAAGTCTGATCTGTGTAGTGAGATTCTGTAGACCCTGTACTATGTACATTAAAAAAAAAAAAAGTAAATATCTTGGGCCAGCAAGATAGTTTGCTGGACTAAGCACCTGTTTAGGCAAGCACAGGGACCAGGGTTTGATCCTGGGCACCACATGCTGTACCTGCCCCACCCCTGGACACACTAAGCCGGCCACTGAGATCAAGCATGGTGACACGCCTATAATCCCAGTGCTGCAGAGGCTGAAAACAGGAGGATCACTAGGGGTCTGAGCTGCATAGTGAGACACTGTACCAAATACATAAGAAAGTAAATATATTATAGAACATATCAGATATTAAGGAAGGGCCAGGTGCAGTGGGGAACACCTGTAGCCCTGGCTGCTCAGGAAGCTAAGGGGAGGATCATTTGAGCCTAGGAGTTCAGGCCAGCCTGGATAATATAGCAAGACCCTGTCACTAAAATAAACAACTATATAAGAAATGAAGAAGAAAAGTTTCCTTGAATACAGAATTTGAGTTGATTACTTTCTCTTTATTGGACATCATGTATAGAATCATTAACATAAAATGCTGCTTTGTTACTGCTAAGTATATTAATGACTGCTACCGTTCTTTCAGTATGGAAACGATTTTCATGAATTTTTTTGTACGTAATCTCTTTTAAGATAAACGAGATTAAACTAAGAAATTCTAGAAGCATCTCATTTGCTATAGCAGATCTCACCTATTTAATAGGGTTTTTTCTTATGGTGATTGTGATTTCAGTTTCTGTGTTTCTGTCTCTGTCTCTTCTCTCTGTCTCTCTCTGTCTGTCTGTCTCTCTCTCTCTATTTGAGGTGAATTAAAGTTCATAAGATTAATTCATTTTAACAGTTGCTCTTGTTCAAAGTAACATAGCTGAGGATGGAACTCCAGATCTAGAATTGATTTCACCAGTAGTAGGCATTCCTCTCATTCCTGCTCAGGCTCCAATGATCCTTCATGTTGGAAGTATGACAGTTCCTAACCCCTTTCTTTTGAAACTGAAAGATTACATCTCCGTGTTAGTTAACCATTATTGCATGGTAAATTATTCTACAATTTAACAGCTTAGAACAACAAACATATCATTTCTAAGGGACAGGAATCTAGAAGCAGCTTGGCTGAGTCATCCTGGTTGTCCTGCATGTGGTGTGATCAAAATGTCAGCCAGAAGTACAGCCAACTAATAACTCATATAAGCTCTATCCTCTTTCACACGCTGTCACATTGCCAGAGGCCAGAGAGTTCAGTTCCTCCTCTGTGAACTTCTTTATTGAGCCTTCATGACAGGCATGGCAGCTGGCTTACCACAGAGCAAGGAAAATGTGACCAAAGGGAAAGCTGCACTTTCTGGTATAAGCTCATCTTAGAAGTGACATATATCATCTCTTCTACTGTATTGCTTTGGTAGCACAAACCAATCCTAGTCCATTGTGGGAATGTGAACAGTAGGGGTGGCATAGGGGAACATTGGGGACATCTGTATGTGGGCCACCCTGTATGTGCACACATACACCTTCTGGGAGTTCAAGTCTGACCTTTAGAAGGCTGTGTCAAGCCCTGATCCAGTAATATCATTTCTCTACTATTGCTGTCTCATGGATCTAGTATCATCTACCCATCTCCCAGCAGTTTCTCTCTATACCCAGTTGTGATTTTATTTTAGAGGCCTCACTACCTTTCTGTACTGGCTGCACTGCTCACTGGCCCTGCAGTCCTCCCCCACAAGTTTCATTAGCTTGAATCTAACAGTAGAGAGTAGAGAGGTACAACCACATTCCCTTCTCTCCCAGAAGATACTCATTTCCTAGTAGGATTTAAGCACTGTCACTGGATTCATGCATATCACCAGACACTTGTCACCATGTCCTTGTGGTGCAGACTACCCAAGAGCTTATATTCCAGGCCAAGCCCCTTTCATCTCAAGAAATATGTCATCCTATGCAGCTTTTCATTTGATGCTTCTGCCAGGCATGTTAGCACACACCTATAGTCCCACCACTCAGGAGGCTGAGGCAGGAGGACCACTGTGAGTTCAAGGCCAGCGTGAGCTACATAGTGAACTAAAAGCCAGCCTTAACTACACTTGAGAGCCTGTCTCGGAAGAAATTGACCCTCCAAAGCCCTAAAATTCACTTTTTTTCCAGGGGGTACAGATTTATTCCCTGTGCTGCTATGTACTGGGTTTTATTGGTACTGCTAGTGGCAGAAGTATTGGGCATTTTAAATAAATGTTGTTTTATAGCAGAAGCAATACAGTTATTTTAGTTCCCATGATTATAATCGGTTCCCTTGATTGAGGAAAATGTCAAAGCCTATTGTGAAAGTACTCTATAGTTTTTTTCTGTAATATTTTATATCCAGTTTGGAAAATTACCACTGTGACATACTGGTAGTGTGTTTTAAACCCAGAAATCTCTTTTTACTCCAGATTTAAGAAATTATGTTCTCATGATAGATGGAACATGATATTTGTACAAATACCTGAATATTGTCTCATTTAATGAGGGCCCTCTGAGTATCTGTAACTTTTTATTTCTTTGATCTAGTGAATTTTGAACTTTACCAGAAATAGTAGCAGGTACTAGCTACTCTTTGATTTTACCCATAATTTCCATATATTCATTTAGATATACACTTTTACCCATCTGTCATACTAACTGCCCCCCCAAAAAAGGGAAAATATCTCTGTCCATCAAGAATTCTCCTATCCATTTACACTGAAGGAGGCATTTCACAAAATTCCTAGCATTTCTCATTAAGTATATAGACTAGGAAGATAACTCAGCAGTCTAGGCACCTGCCTGGCAAGCACAAGGACCCAAGTTGGATCCTCGGTACCACATGCCGTGCCAGCCACCAAAACCAGGCTTATTGGCACACACCAATTCCAGCACTGGGGAGGCTGAGACAGGAGGTTCGCTACAAGTCTGAGTTGTGTAGCAAGACCCTGTACCAAATAAGTAAATAAATGATTTTTTTTAATTAAAAAAGAAAAGTATGTATTGGGCTAAATTTGAGACTAGCTTTTAAGTTTGAATGTAAACTGATGGTGGAATTTTCATTTTTCCTCTATCCAGACAGGTTAATTAAACTATCTAGGGGAGGGGCCGGGGAGATGGCTCAGTGGAATAAGCACTTCCCTGGCAAGCGCAAGGGCCTGTGTTCAATCCCCGGTTCTACACACACAAAAAAAATAATAAAATTTAAAAAACTTAGTTTATTCCCACAGCTTGTCTTTTTTTTCTTTTTGCATGGTATTTATTGTGTACTTTATTTCCATTATTGCTACATTGTAATATATAGTGAAATAATTATAAAGTTCACTGTAATGTAGAATCAGTATGAGTCAAGAGCTTGTTTCTTTGCAATTACATGGTCCCATCTAGTGGAGATGGGGCAGTGACCCCTGAAATGGGTTGCTCCTGTCTGGTCCATTCCATAATCTCAGTTGCTTTTAATGCAGAGAAACGGTGCTCCACAAAGATAGGATGCTGGAAATGGAAGCCAGTTTTTCAGGGCTTTTGTGGCAGTCTTGGGATAATCATCATGACCTTAATCCAGAATGGATTGAGATTGGGCATTTTCTCAGACAGACTTTTAAGGCTGTCATCACTTGTGATCTAAGCACTTGATCCTCTTCTAGCACAGAAAGTCTGTTCACTTGGCTTATTCACAAATGTATTGTGAGTCCATCTTTTCCTAGCTCATTGGTCTCCTTGGGGCTGAGAATTAATACTCAAACTCTCCTGATTGCACTAGCTTGGCAAAAAGACCCTGGCTCAGTCAAAATCTCTGCTAACATCAGAAACCCACACATTCACTGAATATGCCCAGACCTCCAGTTCAGCTTTGAATGCAGTTGCTTTATCTACTGACAGAAATACAGTTGTTCTCCCCTGTGGTGACAGATTAAGTTCACTGGGCAGGTTAAATATGTCACACATTAAGTAAGCAAGTTTTGTAATTCATTCCATGTCTCTGAAGTTTGCCACCAAAAAAGAAACTGCTGGGGGCCAGGGAGATAGCTCAGTAGAATAAGTGCTTGCCTGGCAAGCACAAAGCCCTGAGTTCCATCCCCAGTTCCAGAAAGAAAGAAAGAAAGAAAGAAAGAAAGAAAGAAAGAAAGAAAGAAAGAAAGAAAGAAAGAAAGAAAGAAAAGAAAGAAAAG
>NW_004524581.1:11780605-11785816 GCF_000260255.1 Octodon degus | reverse complement strand
TCACACATTAAGTAAGCAAGTTTTGTGATTCATTCCATGTCTCTGAAGTTTGCCACCAAAAAAGAAACTGCTGGGGGCCAGGGAGATAGCTCAGGAGAATAAGTGCTTGCTGGCAAGCACAAAGCCCTGAGTTCCATCCCCAGTTCCACAAAGAAAGAAAGAAAGAAAGAAAGAAAGAAAGAAAGAAAGAAAGAAAGAAAGAAAGAAAGAAAGAAAGAAAGAAAGACAGCCTTTTCCAAGAGAAATCTCTCCAAAGCTCTCCTAACTCACAAACTGGGCAGTGATCTATGTTAGAAAGCCATCGCACTGCTGTGTATAAGAGAGGAGGCATGGGCTCCGCACCCATCTCTTCAGAGCTGTAGTAGCATGTGAATAAAGGGATGTACTTTAATGCAGTTGATAATTTGAATCACATCCGGCAAAATGTTAAGTTGAGGTGACACGTTTTGCCTAGCCAGCTTTTTCCATGTCATATACAGTGCAGAGATTCACAATGAGAAGTGACCTCTGACCCAAGTAGTGGAACCAGCAAGCTGTCCTGTTATGGCAGCCACCCTGACTGCGCACACACCTACCCCAAATGACCAACTCAGTTCCTAACATGCAATAATTCAAATCCCACAACTTGTCTTAAAGACTACTCTGGTTATGTTTGCATTGCCTGGAGATAGGAATTAAGTTGTTTCCCCACCCCACCCCCATACTTAGGACACAGTCTACAGGGAGGAATGAAGTTTTGTTTGCTTGATTCCTTACTTATTTGCTTTGGTACTGGGTATTGAACCCTGGGGCCTTCATACTGAGCTACATTCCCCAGCCCTTTTTTATTTTTATTTTAAAAAAAAGTTTCACAGAGTCACTAATTGCAGTCTGAGATTGAATTTGGGATTGTTCTGCCTCAGCCTCTCAGAATACGAGTATTATAAGCATATTACCACACCCATCTTGAATTAGGTGTTATAGCTTGCTTGCTTGCTTGCTTGCTTGCTTGCTTGCTTGCTTGCTTGCTTGCTTGTTTTCTTGAGATGAGTACTGAACTCAGGGCTTACCTCCTGCTAGACAGATGCTGCCATTGAGCAACATCCCCAACCCCTTTAGTTCCCTTTCAACATACGCCTTTATGACCTAAAGAGATTACAATAGGAGGGGGAGTGATCTCTTTGCTTTTCCTCACTGGTGAATATGTATAATCTCAAATGTGATGTTACTATGGTTTTGCATCCATTTTCTGCCAGAAAGAGATAATAAATTGTGGAGTCACTTGATCCAGTGTGTATACTAAGCCCATTAATTTGAATGTGCAATCATTAACTCCCCAAAGCTGGTCACACTTTACATGTACTGTCAACAGTGCCCAGGAGTCTGCTCTGCCTAGTGAAACATAATTAATTTCAAACTGGCATAATGGGACATAGCCTTCCAGTTTCCTGTACACCTGCTTTATAAAGGTTGTCAAAAGAGATTTCCCTTCCACCCAGCTGTTTCAGTAGTCACCAGGTCCATTTTTTAAAGGCTCCATGGGGCAGATCCTGAGAGCAGAGTAAAATGCATGACGTCAGTAAACGAACACTGCTAGGCTATAATTAGTGTGTGTGTGTCAAACCTTAGTTACAACATAGCTTCAAATGTTTGGAATATCTGCCTCTCTCTGCCAATGTTAGCTGGTAAATGTGACAAAAGAACATGGCATTTTATCATGGTGGTATAATTAGTGTATTTAATTGATTGGCTCTGATGGAAAGTACTGATTAATTTCTTCGCTGCCTCCAAAATAAAAGCACTATGGCAAAATCTTAGTCTCGTGCTTCTGTGGCAGCATTCTTTAGGGACTACAAGGCCGTACATAGCTTGTCAACCCTGTAGAAGATATGAGATGCGTTACTGCCACACAGATGCATGACAGCCACAGGGGAAAGGAATGGGGTTAAGAATCACTAATATTAATATCTTTGTGTTCCTTGCTGCTTCCAAGTATTCAGATCAGCTACCCTGGAAAGTCAGGGATCTCTGTTATTTTTGGGCATTCTAAGAGATAATGGGAGCAGCTTCTGTGTCATTGCCACTGTCCACACTGCCTCAGGCTGGCCATTCACACTGATGTACATTAGCTATTGCAAGTTCACTGAGACCCAAGAAGAAAACAGAGTAAGAGCAATTTAAGGATTGAAGGAGGGCTGGTGAGGTGGCTCAGTGGTCTAAAGCACCTAACTTAGAACAAGCTTAGCAAAGCACAGGAACCGCGGTTCAATCCCCCAGCACCACATGCCAGCCAGCCCTGCCCCCTGGTGGGCCGAGCTGGCCACACACACACACACACACACAAATAAATAAATAAATAAATAAAATTAGGGAAAAAAAAGGATTGAAGGAAGTATGATTTCAAACATGAGAACATTCTGCTAGCACCAGTAAGAAAAGATCTGTGAGGCAGAAATGAGGAATCTTCTGATTTTTTTTCAGTAAAGGCTGAGGGAGAGTAGTGAAAAAGCCAAGCAACTTTGTAAATAGAGTCACATTCTGAGAAACAAAGTCACACGCTGGTGGATACACACCAGAACCTGTTGGGTACAGATATCTGTAGTCGTACCCATTTCCACAATCGCTGTCAGAAACATCATCTCCTCAGACTGCTTCTCTCTGTCCCCACTAGCATGCTAGTCTAAGCTACAGCTCTCCTTTACCTTGGCTACCTCAGCTGCCTCCTAACTCGTCTCACTACAGCTACTCCTGCCCCATATTGTTCATAGAGTGAAGTTGTAAACCTGTGCGCATAGATGCTTTATAATTTAACCTCTGCCTCCTCTAAGTTCTTTTATACTAATCATTGTTCCATCTGAAGGCTTTTGCGGTATTGTTGATTGACCTGGAACATCTTTTCTCCCCCTTCACCTCTTTACATCCTGTTTTTCCCTCAGAGATCATTCAAAACTCAATCATAGAGGCCTTTCACCACCTCTCCATTCCAGACTGGAGCACATGTTTGCTACATACCTCTGAAGTACTTTGTTTTCTTTTTGTTTGTTTAATACCTGCCTCTAAACACTACATGAGAACTTTTGAGGAGTATTGGGCTCACCATTATTTCCTTAATGCCTGGAACAGTATCTGGCACAAGTAGTATTTGTGATTAATATCTATATTCGTCAGCTAGTTTGTTACTGTGACAAAATACCTGAGAAAATAGCTTAAATAAGAAAAGGTTTGTTTTGGCTCATAGTTTCAGAGATTGCGGTCCATGGTCACCTAGTTCCATTATTCATCATGGTAGAAGAATGTAGTGAAAGAAAGCTGCTCACTTATACCAACCAAGAAGCAGAGAGGAAGAGACCGTCACAAAGAAAAGGGGAGTCAAATATAGTCCCCAGGTCACACCCCCATGATCCACTCCCTTCAAGGAGGACCCATCTCTTTCCATTGTCAACTTACAATTATGTTATTCAATGATGGCCTCATCAATAGATTAACCCACTTGATGAATTTAAGAGTCCTCATGATCCAATCACTTCTCAAAAGACCATTACCAACCATGTCTTCAACATGAGTGAGGGGGCTCTTTAAATCCCAATCATTAAGTGTTGAATTAATAGATATCCCCTTAAGAAGCTAAAAAGGTATTGTAATTAAGAATGGTTAAATGTATCTAAAGGAGCACCTTGATTTAGAATAATTATCTTCCTCTTAGTGTATGTTGTTGGCTTGTTAGTCTAGTTGTTAATCTGTGTTTATGATAATGTGGTAAAAATTTATTAAATAAATCTGATGCTGGCAAAAAAAAAAGCTTTGAAAAAGGGTAGGCAGGAAAGGGGAGATGTGTTATTTACATGTACCAATTCCCTAAATGAATATAATCATTTTGTACTGCAGACATGTACTAATAAAAATTGAAAATTATAATAAAATATCCCCTTAGATGTGGACAAAAGCCTAAGGATATGTGTGCATGCTCCCTCCCTAGCATTCTCTGTGGTACAACTTGGACCACGTTATTGAGCACCATTGCAGGTACCAGAAATTTCCAGCAGTTCCCCTTTTTCCAAGAACTTAGGGATTTTTTGTTTCTTTTTTTTTAATTTTAGGGAAGGGTCTACAGGCTGTTCAGGGTCTCACTACTAGATCAGACTTGTAGTGATCCGCCTGTTTACAGCTGCACCACCATGCCCAGTCTCAATTGCCATCTCAGCGCACCCCGGGGTGGGGCCAGCACAGCAGGCCAAGGATCAAATTCCCAGCCCCTGCACCTGCTTGCAGGTGCTTTAATCTCCAAGGACTTGTTTATTCCACCGCCCACATGTAGGTGTGAGCTTCTGGCACCATGTTTGTAGTCAATCACACACCCTGCTTCTCCTTGTCTTAGCTACATAATCAGGAGTGGCCACACAACCTAATTTGGACCAGTCAGAATTTCTTCACAGGAAATGTGAAACTACCTATTTTACTATATCATGTAAACCAGGACTCCAGGGTAACTGTCTTCTATCTGCTATAACTGAAGCATTGGGAAAGAGACCCAGCAGAAAAGGAGGACTCAAGCAGCTGCTGTAAGGCAGTAAGAGTCTTGCCCTCTTCTTGGCGCTCAGACCTTTCCCATGAATGGGTTACCTTTATCTCCTGGGCTTCTTGAATTTCTTCTTCTGCTAAAGCTGGCTTGGCTTGGTGTTTTGTTTTGTTTTGTTTTGTTTTGTTTTATGTGTATACAGCCAAAAAGAAGCCCTACTACAGCTGAAAACAAGCTTACTACAGTTCTTACTACAGCTAAGAACAATGACGTCAGAATGTTCCTGACTTTATGAGAAGAGACTGCAGTCACTGAACCCATATAAACTACAAATGTCACATTACTTTAAGAGCCCACAAAGAAATAAAAATAGCAGTTAATAAAATCTTAATTGGCTTGATGACTTTAAAAATAAAAACAAGCTGGACATAGTGGCACATCCCTGTAATCCCAGATATTGGGAAGGCTAAGTCAGGAGGATCACAAATTCAAGGCCAGCCCATGCAATTTAGCAAGACCCTCTCTCAAAAAGACCATCTTAGGCCAGGGAGATGGCTCAGTAGAATAAGCACTTGCCTAGCAAGCGCAAGGTCCTGAGTTCAATCCCTGGTACAACAACAACAACAAAAAAGACCATCTCAAAATAAAAAATGAAAAGGACTGGTGATGTAGCTCAGCATACATCAGAGCACTTGCATAGCATGTGAGGGGCCTTG
>NW_004524581.1:11778560-11780005 GCF_000260255.1 Octodon degus | reverse complement strand
TGCCACAATTATGCAATGGGAATAACACACACCAATGGAAATATTCTATAATAACTACTGAGAATGAGCTCATTGCCTTTCTGAATGTTCACAATTAAATAACTGATAAATTTAAGACAGTCTGGGCTGGGGGTAGGTAGAGTGCATTCTCAGCCTGCTTAAGATTAGTTTTAATCCAGCACTGCTAACACAAAAAAAGATTAAGCCAATCATTCAGTCAGTCACTGCATTCAGTCATTGTAAGAAGTGAGATCCACTGATTTTTGAGCTCTAGAAACCAAAGAAGAATATTTTGTTAATTTTACAGATAGTATCCACAAATGATAGCATTTTAGTACAGGTAAAAATTTTGGAACTGCAAATTAATCTTTAGTTCAGTTCATATGTATAAAAGCAACCATTTTATTGTTTTAGTATACTGGACTTTTGTTTCATTTCGGCTGTCTGTCTTTTGTAGAGCACAGAGAGTTATCGTGATGTATTCCTTGAGCAAGGCCATTTTTCTAACTGAGCCACAATTGATTTTTTTTAATGTCTTGGATCTGTGACATTGTTCATGTAGAAAAGTCCAGTAATAACCATTTTTAATGATGCAGTCTCCCACTGGCTATAAGCTAGCAGTTGAACTTATAATTAACTCCCAAGATTTTTCCCTAATTTATTAGAAACATGTATATTTCTATGGTCTGACAGTGAGCCTCTAATAATGGACTTGTTAAATCATTTATTTGTAGAAACAGTATTACACAATTTTTTCATGGGTATGCATACCGGGAATTTAAAAATCCCCCAGACTGTGAGTAGGCACTGCCCTAGAAACTCTTGGGATCTCAGGTGCCGCCTCTAGGTAGAAGTCATAACTGTTATGTCTATTTCAAAGTTTAGTACGAGACCGTAAAGAGTAAATAGGAGGCATGTTTTACATTGTTGTCACACCCCATTGATTTATGACCCATGTGTAGTAAATGAGGGCTTCTGGTTTATTCTTACAGCTCCTGTTGCCATAAACATTTATAGAAATTTTAGATTTTATAGAGAAAGTGAGTTTTCCAAGCCCTAGGCATAGTTCCACTCCTGTCCATCTGTTTTTCTTCTCTTCTCATACACATGCAAAATATTCATGTAGAGAGTAGAAAGGAAAAGATTAAAAGAATTACTTATAGTTTTTCATTTCTCAATCAATCTTAGTCTATTTTATCTTCAAAGTGATAGTTTTTTTTCTGTTTAAATAGAGCTGAAGTTAACTGAAGTTAAGTGTGATCCCAGAGTTGTAGATAGCATTCATTGTTATTAATATCATTATTAATTAAGTGGCATATATTTATTGAGCTCCTAATACGTGCCAGGTTGTATACTACCATATTTTATTAAATCTAGAGATAGGTAAGATGTTTTCTCACTAAGAAAAATCTTCTAGTGAGGAAATAATGACAGAATGCGTTCTT
>NW_004524581.1:11772869-11778215 GCF_000260255.1 Octodon degus | reverse complement strand
CCCATAGAGATGGCATTTCTTAAAGGAATGCCACACTGTTATCTAAGATTTTCTTCCAATTCAGTGGTACACATTCCGCAAGCTTTGACTGCAGGTAATGATGACAGCATCACAGCTGCTGCCTAAGCAACTGCACTGTAAGAAGCATATTGATCTCAGAGACATTTAAATCTAAAAAGTATAGTGAAGGTACCTTAGGAAACATTAATTAGGATAATTAGTTCACATTTTATCTAATTTAATACACAATAATCCCAAGAGGAAGTACTATTATATCCATTTTATAAATGAGAAACATGCTAGGCATGGTGACACATGGCAGTAGTCCCAACTACTTGGGAGTCTGAGATAAGAGGATGAGCTCAATGAACCCTTGAACCCATGAGCTCAATATGAGTCTGGTAAACTTAGCAAGACCCTGTCTCAAAAATAAAAATTACGGATGAGGAGAACCAAGGCTTGGAAAGGTTCAATAGATTACCTCCACAAAAATCCCAAACCCAAGTCTCCCTGACTCCTATATTCTTGCCCCTGTACTATACTGCCTTTGTATAATCTTTCCAGAAAACTGAAAGAATATATAACACTATGTAAAGTATTTTCCAGAGGTTACCCATCTAGAATTTTACTGAGTAAAGACTTAAATGAAGGCCAGAGATAATAGCTCAGCAGCACAGCACCTGCCCGGCAAGCAGCAAGGATCTGATTTTGATTCCCAGTACCAAAAAAAAGAATGTAAATGAAGGAACTTACACAAGTATCTTCCAGTGAATACAATGTACTGATTAGCTTTTGTTCTTTAGCTTTTTTATTTTTTCTCTGGTTCTTGGGATCAAATCTGGACTTAACATATGCTAAACAAGTGCTCCACCACTGAGCTCTACCTTCAGCCCTGCTAGCTGGATATAGATCTTATGATTCCAAATTCTTCGCTGAGTGGGTCCCTTTGTATTTTAATAAAAATACTCACCTTTTCCTAATGGGCTACAGTGTAATGCTAATGGTTTTCAGACATCTACCATGGCTTGAGTTTTATAAAAATAGATAACATGGTAATGTTTTCTAATGTCAAGTGACAGAAAAGAGAGAACTGTATTGATTGGTTGAGTGGGGGTTCACTGAAGTGAATAAATGTATCATTCCATCAGGTTTCAGAATCAGTATAAATTATTTTGACCTGCAAACTCTGGCATTGCCTATCCTGGCATTGCCAAGCCTCACATATACTTCTTGATTTACTGTTGTTTCTTTTAATCTTAGATGTGAGCTGAATATTGTTGAGAAGTTTTATGTATAAGTGAACTCACCAAAAGGAAATAGTGCTTCATAGCACAGAGACTATGTCAGTCATCTCCTTCAAACTTTAAGAGCAACTTTGGGATTTATTTTCCCTGAGAACTAATATCGTTTCTAAATAGTGGCACACTTTCTCCTTAGGTATTTGGGAATGTAGGCCAGAAAGTATATCATGTACTCCTATTAGATGATAAATACAGAACGAATTGGTAAGAGAAGTCTGTAGAAGAAAGACTTTAACCACTAAGAAGATAACAATGTACAATGTATTGATTATCAAAACTGTCCTATTAATCAGCTTTGAAACTGTCTCATTCATATTTGTTTCTCAATAAAATTAAAATAAAAAATAGAAGACTTATTCAGCCCAAATTATTTATTGAACATGCCCTATGTAGCCCAACTCTCAGTGTGACACAGTAAAAATACAAAGCCTAGCCTATTCCTTCAAGAAGTATACAATGAAAAAATAAATTTTTAAAAGTATACTTGAAAAAAAAAAAAAAAAAGTGGTTAGGATAGATATATAGTTGCATTCTCTTAATGAATAGAATGATTTGTTCTAATGGTGTTTGTAAATAAGATCACAAGGGGCTGGTGAGATGGCTCAGTGGTCTAAAGCACCTACCTAGAACAAACTAAGCTAAGCAAAGCACAGGGACTGCGGTTCAATCCCCCAGCACCACATGCCAGCCAGCCCCGCCCCCTGGTGGGCTGAGCTGGCCACACACACAAATAAATAAATTAATTATAAAAAAAAAAAAAAAAAATAAGATCACAAGTCCACTTCTTGTACAGCAATTAACCACTAAGAAGAATATATGTAGTGTATTATTTGTTGAAACTGTACTTCCGATTAGATTTGAAACTGTCTCATTGCTGTTTATCAATGAAACTTTAAAAAAAAAAAAAATGTATACTTGAAGGCAGGAAGATTACTGCAAGTTCAAGGCCAGCCTGGGCTACGTAGTGAGCTAAAGGGTGGTCCGAATTGCATGTGAGACCCTGTCTCAAAATACATATATATATTTTACTGAGTAAAGACTTTTAAATGAGGGCCAGAATACAGCTCAACAGCACAGCACCTGCCTGGCAAGCAGCAAGTACCTGATTTTGATTCCCGGTACCAAAAAAAAAAAAGAAAGAACTTAAAGAACTTACACAACTGTCCTTTAGTGAATACAATATACTACTTAGCTTTTGTTTTTTAGCTTTTTTGTTTCCGTTTTTTCTGGTTCTGGGGATCAAATCAGGACTTGACATGCTAAATAAGTGCTCTACCACTGAGCTCTACTGTTGGCCCTGTTAGCTGGATATAGATCCTATGATTCCAAATTCTTACTTGGCTGAGTGGGTCCCTCTGTGTTTTGATAAAAATATTCTCATTTTCCTAATGGGCTTTTTTGTTTTCTTATATTAAATATGTATTAATATATGTATTATATATATATATATTTGAATGAGAGAGACACTTTCAAAACATAAAGCATAAACTGAGCGTGATACTGTACACTTGTAATCCAAGCTTCTCTGGAGGCTGAGGCACAGGAATCATGAGTCTAAGACCATCCTGGGCAACTTTGTGAAATCGTGTCTCAAAATAAAAACAGCTAGAATGTAGTTAATGGAAGGTCTTGGTTCAATCCCCAGTATCAAGAAGGAAGGAAGGAAGGAAGGAAGGAAGGAAGGAAGGAAGGAAGGAAGGAAGGAAGGAAGGAAGGAAGGGAAAAGGGAAGAAGGTGGGAGGAGGGAAGGCAGGCAGGCAAGCAAGCAGAGTATACTCGTGCATTAGGGTTAGACTGTAAGAGCTCAGAAGATTCAGGAATGTTAAATGTGTTTTGAATTCTTGAATAGGGCCATGAAGTTCAAAGGGACAGGGTTCGTACAAGTAGATGAAGAGGGACAACATCCCAGACAGGAAAAATTACATAAAGAAAAATGACCTAAGCACTTAGCATAAAATAAGTCTTTGTCTAGAGCTAGGAGTTATTCCAAGTCCTGTCACAGCTGATGAAAGCCTGCTTTGGAACACAGACAGTCGAAAATTGATTGGATTCTCCTTGCTATAAGAGGCTTCTATGTTTATATTTTGCTGCTGTGAAAAAGCATTAGGTTCATGATCAGCACAGCTTGGGAAGTTTCTACCCTGTGTTCTGATTAGTCAGCTAATCTGCATCATGCTGAAGCCCACTAGAAATGTACACCCTCCTTGCTTCTATAGATGGACCTTGATATTCTGATCATCATTTTGATATTTAATGTATTTAGTACAGAATCTACAGGGTCTCACTACACAGATCAGACTCGTAGTGATTCACCTTTTTTTGTTGTTGTTGTTCTTTGGTCTTTTTTTTTTTTTTCCCTGCGGAACTGGGGATTGAACTCAGGCCCTTGTACTTGCCAGGAAAGCACTTATTTTACTGAGCCATCTCCCCCATTTTGATATTTAGACTTAAGGAACTTCCTCCCTTTATCAATAGTGGTGACTGGTTGAGACACTTACCTCTGTCTCCAAGATTGCTTTTGAAAGATATTGGACCTAGCCGGGCATGGTGACAAACACGTATAATTCCAGCACTCAAGAGGCTGAGGCAGGAGGATCATGCAAGTTTGAGGCGAGCATGGACTACAAAGTGAGTTCAAGGCCAGCCTGGACTACATAGCAAGACCTACCTCAAAAAACAAACAACAAAACCCCCAAACGGGTGTTTGACTTGGCTTTTTTTTTTTTTTTCACTTTTTCTTTTTCTTTATTCAGTTACTCACTGTGATGAAGGGATCAATAATAAATCACCAAGCCTAAAATAAATACTGTATTTTTATCATCATCATCATTATTGTTTCTTATAAGCTTTTACATGAGGCACTTACTTGCACAATTTGCCACACCTTTAGGTAACTGAGCTCATCAAGCCTGGCATGGGGTATTAAATAACAAACAAGCTAAATCTCCAGCTCTGTTATGAATCCTGTTGACAAGCTGTCAACACTACTAGGACAAATACAGTGTGGAAATTTATTGTACTATGACCTAGACTCTAGATTCCAAGCACTTTGCAGAAATGATGGAGTCAGGGGAATGCAAACTGACATTCAGGGAAGAGAAAATAACAGTTCACTTTCCTATTGCAATTAGTCCTCTGTTCTTACCTCCTAAAATTGGATCTTTTATACTTTTTTCCTGCACTGTTTCCAAAACTCTTGTGATCTCACATGAAAAGAAAAGCATCCTTGAACTCTGAATAATGTTCCACCTCTCCAATCTCAGAGGAATATATAATGCAAAGCAAGGGCTTTTTCATGTTATTGAAAGCAAAAATTGGATAGATAAGATCTGCTTGTTAAAAGTGTTATCTTAAAGAAAAAAATAGCTTGAAATTTTTAGCAATTTCATGTGGAAACAATAGATTAACAATAGATTGGTTGGAATATTAAATAATAATGTCATCATAGTTTAAAGCTTCTTAATGACCAAGTTTCAAAGGAAGCAATAAATTTTATATAATTTAAATATATTGACTCACTGCTGTTGAGCTAGTGTATAGATAGCTGTCTGTACCTGGTACCTCAGTTCACAAACAATTTTCTCCACAACTGTGATCACATACCAAACTGGATGAGAACTGAATTAAACTTCCCCTTAAGGTCAATCTTGGACCTAACCTTTGAATTTGATTTGGTTCTCATTTAACTCAGTTTGCGACCAGAAGTGTGGGAAGAACCAAGTGTTTGTTGTTATAAATGATAAGACTGGATTATTTCCTAGCAATTTAGGGAATTAATTCTAAATAAATATAATAGCGTTTTAGATCTTCTTTTCTTTGAAATTTAACTTTTTTCTTGAAATTTTTTTTCATAACTACACATTTAAGCAGAAGTAAAGAAAGCTAGCTGGTCTGAATTCACTTGAGATTATTCCCTCAACAGGGATTCTAATTAGGCTTAAGTGATCTGATCTCATTCTAGTTTAAATTCCAATACATGGGCTGGTGAGATGGCTCAGTGGTCTAAAGCACCTACTTAGAACAAGCTTAGCAAAGCACAGGGACC
>NW_004524581.1:11754622-11768211 GCF_000260255.1 Octodon degus | reverse complement strand
GTTCTGCTCCTGAATCAGCTGGGTGGGTCTTGCCTCTAGCCTCTTTGCAGGGAGTTCTGCTGAAGGGTTCTGTGCTGGCCTTGCAGCCTGGATCAAATGAGGATCCACGGGCCCGGGTTGTCTCACTCACTCGCCAGGCCTGGGCTCTGGGTCTGTTCAGCATCCCGCGGCCCTCTGCCATCTCACTCACCGGGCCTGCACTCTGGGTCTATGTTCAGGGTCCTGCGGCCCCGGTCGTCTCACTCACTCGCCGGGCCTGCGCTCTGGTCTGTTCAGGATCCCGACAGGCCCTCGGTCCTCTCACTCACTCGCCGGGCCTGCGCTCTGGGTCTCATTATGTATACCTAAAATGTATCAATGAAATTATTTTTTAAAGCAAATATAATGAATAAAATACAGAAACTCTAAGTTAAGTATTTAATTAGCTTCTTATCTAACCAGGAAAGTGATCTTAATATAAACCAGTGAAACAAGTATCTGTACTATTGGATTTAAGAAAGATTTAAGCTGGGCATTGTGATACATACCTGCAATCTCAGCACTCAGAGACTGAGACTGGAGGACCACCACAAGTTCAAAGCCAAGCTGGGCTACATAGTGAATTCAATACAAGATACCAATACAAGCTACATTGCGACTACACTGTGAGACCCTGTCTCAAAAAAGAAAAGAAAAGTGTCCACTGTAAAGTAACAAATTTTTAAAAATTAAAATCAAGATTTAGGGTTGGCCAGATAGCTCAGCAGACTAAAATGCCTGCTCAGGCAGGCACAGGGACCAGGGTTCGATCTCTGGTGTGCCGTGCCAGCCCTATCCCCAGGGCAAACTGAGATGGAGATTGAGACTGGGTGTGGTGGTGCACACCTGTAATCCCAGCTCTTGGGAGGCCGAAAACAGGAGGATCACTATGAGTCTGATGAGCATAGTGTGACCCTGTAGACACTGTGCCAAATACATTTTAAAAAACAAAAAAATCAAGATTGAAAGTTTCTATGCATAGAACAGATTTAAACCAATCAAATTTGCACCAATCCTCTGCCTCACCTTCCTGAGTACTGGAATTATAGGCATGTGCCTCTGTGCTCAGCTCCTACACAAAATTTAAAGGTGGATATACTGAGAACAACTTACAGTATATTAACAAAGAGTAAGTATTTTTGATCTTACAAGCTTAAGTATCCATGTCCCTATTTTTAAAAACAAAGAACATTAAAATTGACAGAGGAAGAAATATAAATGACCAGTACACATTAGAAAAATGATTGACTAGTCATGAAAAAAATATTAATTAAAATGAATTGGTGGGGGGCCGGGGAGATGGCTCAGTAGGATAAGTGCTTGACTGGCAAACGCAAGGATCTGAGTTCAATCCCCGGTTCCGCAAAATAAATAAATAAATAAAATAAAATGAGTTGCTGGGCTGGGGAGATAGCTCAGTGGTCTAAGAGCCTGACTGGGAGGCATAGGATCCGAGTTTAATCCCTGGTACCAGATGCCTTGCTGGTCCCAGAACCCCAGGCATACTATGCCACCTTCAAATTTTGGGCATAGTAGGATGGGCATGGCAGGATGCCTATAATTCCAGCACTGAGGAGACTGAAACAGGAGAATAACCATGAGTCTGAACTATATAGCAAGACCCTGTATCAAATAAATAAATAAAATGAGTTTTTTTTTCTTTAGTAAAACTTTTTTACTGTCATACTTGATGTTTAGGGTACTGAGAAATACATATTTTCAAATTACTAGTGGGATTGTGAATTCATACATCTGTCAAGAAATTAAGGGGCCAAGGAGATGGCTCAGTAAAATAAACGCTTACCTGGCAAGCGCAAGGGCCTGAGTTCAATCCCTGGTTCTTAAAAAAAAAAAAAAAAAAGAAAGAAAGAAATTAAGTTTGCAAAATATATTAAAAGCATTACAGAGTTTGTATCTTACCACATTTTCACCCAAGAGTTAGCAAATCATGAAGTCTGACAGTAACAAGGGCTGATGGAGATGGGAAGCAATGGGAACTTTTAATCATAGTTGATAAAAGTATTCAAATAGGAGTAGGGTATGGCTCAGTGGTAGAGTGATTACCTAGTATGCACGAGGCTCTGGGTTCAATCCCAGCACTTTCCAAAATAAGGACTGAAGTGTTTGAGAAAAGAATTATTACCTTAAAAAAGCCAACATTCTACTTGTATATTCATAGTCTAGACTCAGCTCTTGTTCCTCTTTCTCTAAGACACACAACTAGCTGGGGGTGCAGCTCAGTGGTGGGAAGGAGCTTAGCATGCATGAGGACTGGGTTAATCCCCAGGACCATCAAGAAAAACATTTTAAATATTTATAACAGCTTTTTTATAATAGCAAAAAGCTGACAATTACTCAGAATTCAGTTTAATAGAGAAACTCATAACCACTGTTACATTTTTTTTCCTAAATCAACATACATTTTTTTTTAAATTTTATTTATTTGTGTGTGTGTGTGTGTGTGTGTGTGTGGCCAGCTCAGCCCACCAGGGGGCGGGCTGGCTGGCATGTGGTGCTGGGGGATTGAACCGCGGTCCCTGTGCTTTGCTAAGCTTGTTCTAAGTAGGTGCTTTAGACCACTGAGCCATCTCACCAGCCCCTAACATACATTTTTGACAGTACTATTTTCAAAACAGAAATCAAAAGAAGCACAGCTTGGGCTGGTAAGATGGCTCAGTGGTCTAAAGCACCTACTTAGAACAAGCTTAGCAAAGCATAGGGACCGAGGTTCAATCCCCCAGCACCACATGCCAGCCAGCCCTGCCCCCTGGTGGGCTGAGCTGGCCACACACACACACACACACACACACTCACACACAAATAAAAAAAATTTTTTTTAAATCTTAAAAAAAAAAAAAAAAACACAGCTAAATACATCACCATGGATGAATCTGAAAAATATGCTGATTGAGCAAAGCATATTGCAGAAGAGTACACCCAGTAGGGTACCATTTATTAAAAATAAGTAAAATATGAGTTAAAAGAAAGAAAAAGAGAAAACCAGAATTAAGGTTAGTATGAAAAATAAAAGTCATAGGTTCTCCAGTTATTGTTAGAGGTAGATAACAAACTCTGAGCTTTCTGAAAACTTGAGTAAAAAGATTCATTATACCTTTAAAGTAAGACCAAATCAGTTGTTTTGTTACTTTGCTTGCTTATTTTTTCTTAACTATAATATAGAATAAAAATACTTGCTCTATAAGGTTGTGAGAATAATAGGAGATAAATTCCTAGGACAGTACTGGTGAAAAGTTAGCACATAGATACATTACTAGCCACAAAAAAATGCTATTTAGCAAGACTGTCCTTACAGAACAGTATCATCTACTATAAAGGGGTAAGCGTAAAGCTACTCATTGCCTCAGGTCAGAAATCTTTCTTAACAATAGGACACAGTGTTGTGAGTTAAGGTCATAGTGCTTTGTCTGTGATTACTCAATAATGAACCCGGTTATGCTAAGTTTTCTCTGGTAATTACAGTAAGGATATAGGACTTAAGTTCTGTTCCGCTTCAGCCAACTCTAAGTAGTTTCATCTTGGACTCATTCATGTGTTGAATAGTAAGTATAATTTTTGCATTTATTTTTTCTGCTCTTCAAATATACAGGTAGTATTCTCTAAACAAAGCTTGGGCAAAAACAATTATGAAAAGAGTGAAAAATTGAACTTAATAATCACTGTGAACAAAATAATCAATGGAGGCTATGCCTTCCTAGGAAGTGATATCATGATAATAAAAATATTAATTACAAAGCAAAAACATTTTAATTGCTACACTTACTGAATGTTAAATAGACACCAAACTGCCGAATTCTTTACATATGTTTCTCATCTATATAGTAGTACGTTGAGATCACAGATACCTCTGTGTGGGCCGGGAAGATAGCTCAGTAGAATAAGCACTTGCCTGGCAAGCGCAGGGGCCTGAGTTCAATCCCCTGTTCTGCAAAAAATAAAATAAAAATGCCTCCATGTTTTAGTAATTTTGAGCCCTTAAAAGAGGGTGAGCCTGTTGCCTTAAGTCAGTCAGTATGGGTTCAGTAAGAATGTGGACCTAGATCTTTTGTTTTCCTGGCACTTGGGATCAAACTGGGGACCTTGTGCTTGCCAGGCAGGCACTTATGCTGCAGAGCTATATCCCAGCCCCTAAAACCTAGATTTTGCTGATTTTAACACAACATATTCTTAGTCACTTAAGTATATTACCTTCTGTGGAATGAAGCCAAAACTTACCAAGCCTTGAAACTCTTTAGGTCAAGAGAGAGCTAAAATATTTTCCCCTAACACTCTTAGGCAAATATATTCTGATTTTTATTATCATGTAATAAGTTCATTCATCAATCTTATTATCCTGTTTGGGGCTATCAGACTAGAAGGTCAACTTTTTCCTGGTCTAACAATACAACTGGGACTCATTATAAGTCAATTGATTTGATCAGCAGCATAAACGTATTAATTGAGGTGGGTTCCTACTATGATACCCAGGCTGGTCTCAAATGCATGATTCTCCTGGCTTAGTATCACAGGTACGTGCCTGGCTAAAACAGTTCTAAAATGGAAGTGATGGTTGGATTTGAAGTAAGATTGTCTAGCAGTTTAGGCTGAGAGTATAGATCAGTGGTCATATGCTTGCCTGTCAATTGCATTCAACCCCCAGCCTTACCAAGGGAAAAGAATGGAAAAATAAAAAATCTAGGAGATTATAGGCACACACCTAAAATCTCAGCCACTCAGGAGACTGAAGTAGGAGGATTGCCATGAATTTGAAGCCATGCTGGGCTACATAATGAGTTCAAGTCCTAACTAAACTGCATAGTGAAACCCTGCCTCAAAACCAAAGAAAGTCTAGCAGTTCAGTTTAATATTCTATAGTTTCATGGTCCAAGTCTCTAATGGATGTTTTGGCTGCTCCATTCCAAATTGTAGAAAATCTTCTTTACCTTGCCAAAAGATAATCAGATTAGTGTTGATAGTGAAGATGCCTCTCATATTTAAAGATCAATAGGCTGTTGCAGTCTGTCATAGAGCTCTGCAGTGTCCTCATCTAATTGCAGAAACATAGACTTCAATTCAAACTAAGAAATATGTATGTCATGCTCAGTGGAAGTGAGTTTATAGTAGAGAACATTGTGATCAGTTTTTCTTTTGATGGGCTTAATAGACAGGGAGATTCCTAACACAAGCAACAGTGGTATAGTTAACATTTTAAAAGCCACCTCTGTTAGATTGAAAAACAGATGTGCTCAGCTCAGTGGCTTGAGAGCAATATGTTGTCTCTTATCAGGCAGTTGAGAAACTAGAAGTAGCCTATCAAGAAATTTGCCATTCTGAAGTAAAAGAAGGATCTCCTGCAAGGGTCAAGCAAAGTCTGCTGAAAAGTGATTATATAAAACAGAAGATTTAAGTTTACATTTGATGAAACAGATTAATCCTCAAAGTCTTTAATAAATGTGGCCCCACATGGAGATACTGATGTCATTTTCTTTGTACTATTTTTTAACTTTCACTTTGGCCTTTGTTCACAATGCGTGTTTTCTTCTTTTCCTGGCTCCCTGGCTTCCTCAAATTATTTCATACAGCTATGTGTGGACCATCTGTCTTTCCAAAAGGCTGTCTCTCCTCTCGACAAGGGGCAGGGGTGGGAGTGAGAGGCAAGTATGAATAGAAAGCCAAGAAAAATCTTGCACCGTTTTTTGGCTCCTCTTTTCTGGCCCTTCTTCACCTGCCCTGCAGCCCCCTGGGGACCCACAGAGAGACAACAGCTTGCATCCTTTTGAGAACACAGCAATGACTGCAGAAGGGAAAGTGCTAAGCTGGTCAGCTTTCCTTCTAAACACAGAAAAGTGACACAGATGGTGTGTGCTGTGCTGGAATGCACACATTCTGTACCACAGGATCAAGTAGAATGCAGTTGCTTCGTTGACCCTGAAGGGGAAACTGAGAGATTCCAACATAAATGAAATACTTAGCTAAGTAAAATGCAAGACAATGATTCATATTGTTTCCAATAATTTTGTAATAATTTGTGTATTTCCCAGGCCCCCTCCCCCAACCTTGGGGATTGAGTGCACACAGCACTCTGGGAGAGCACCCACAGGATTGGCAAGACTGAAGATACACACTTGAGCCCTACAGCTCTGTTCCATTGGAATTTTAACCCTAATGAAGATGATTGAGAGAAGTGCTCTTAAAACTCCTTAGCCTTAGTGTAGACTGTCTTCAGTTTAAAATGCTAAATCAGTGGGACATTCAGTTCATACTGTTTCTCTGTGGAACCCCCTGGCCATATTTAAGGCCTTAGAAAAAGACAGGACACATAACTTAGTGATAGAGCACTTGTCAGTTATGTATAAAGCTATGTTCAATCTCCAGCACTGCCAAAAAAAATAGAACAAAACAACCATGAATAAAGCAGTCCTGCTTCAGAAGAACCTACAAACTTAAAACAGAGAGTTGCTACCCAAAATCAATTACTGAGCTGAAGTAATAAGCTTTGGAATAAGCCTTACTACACACATGAGCCAAATTTTATAACTTTTAAGCCCTTCCAGTTTCAGTTACTTAAAAATAATAAAAATAGGATCAATTACCAAAAGGTTAGCCTGAGTTTCCAAAGAACAGTAGTGAAAAATGCGAGTTTAAAATTTAACTTGTTACTGGGGGATCGCCACTAAAAACTGTCCTTACTGCCTTTGAGACACAGCAGCAGAGAAGCTTTGTCCCTACGGGGAAAAGAAAATTAAGGCCTTCATGAGCCTTGAGCAAGCTGCAGCTGCTGCTAGTGTGAACAAAAAGCATTTCAGTCTTGAATCTAACAGCATAGGCTGAAAACTCATCTAATGCAAACATCCGGGATTACCCTAAGCTGTGCAGTCCTCCAGCTCAGGGGAAGATGCACCCTAAGTCCTTAAAACCTGGTCTGGGGAACAAGGGCTGCACTTGTTTCAAGAGAAGCCCATGGATGAGCTGTGCAGCTGCAACTTTTGTCCAGGCATCAAATTTCACTGGAAAACTATTTTAAACACTGCAAAAAGTATACCCATTTGCAAAATGTTGTCAGCTCTCTGTTTTGTTTCAAGATAGTAAATTAAGCCATAAATCAAACTACAACTGAATCCTGAAAACTTTTGGTATTGTCAAAAATTAATCAGCTCTAAACAAGTGAGGGTTTGACAAACATGAAATATTGAGTGGTTGAGTTGAAAAAGAGGCTTTCACTTAATATTAATGATGTTGATTTCTTTGCAAACAGTTGTGCTTCTCACTTAAATATGACTTATAAGCCCCATAAGGTAGAAGGATTGCTCCAAGTTCGAGACCAGCCTGAGATATATAGTGAGTTCAAGGCCAGCCAAAGAAATCTTGTCTCAAAAAACAAACAAACAGTGTCTCACACATCCAGGCCTGGGGAAATAGCTCAGTGGTCTAAACACCTGCCCGGCAAGCACAAGGTCCCAAGTTCAGTCCCTGGTACCACATGGCATGCTGGCCCCAGAACCTTAGCCAAAAACCAAGTGTAGTGACACTTACCTGTAATTCTGGCAGTGGGGAGGCTGAAACAGAAGGATCTCTATGAGTCCAAGCTGCATGGCGAGACCCTGTACCACATAATTAATTAAAAAAAATACAGCCAGACATGGTAGCCATGCCTGTGGTCTCAGTACTCAGAAGGCTTAAGCAGGAGCATCACCGCCAGTTCAAGGCCAGCCTGAATTGGATAGCAAAATCCTGTCTCAAAAAAGATAGATTAATTAATTGGTTGAAGCTATTTTTTGAAAAACAGTTCATACAGATTGCATATGTACTACTGCTTTTTTTCCCCCTGTATTTTAGGGAAGGGTCTACAGGTGTTCAGGGTCTCACTACTAGATCGGACTTGCAGTGATTCTCCTGTTTACAGCCTCCCAAGTTCTGGGATTACAGGTGCGCACCACCATGCCCAGTTTCACTTGCCAGCTCAGCATACCCCAGGGGCAGGGCTGGCACAGCAGGCCCGGGGATCGAACCACCCCCCACCCCCATGCCTGCTTGCAGGTGCTTTAATCCGCTGAGCTATTTAGCCAGCCCTGTGCTACTTCTTAGAAGCAAAAAACAACATGATTTTTGAATTGTGGGACCCACACAGGGCTAGGTTTGGGCCTCGGTCCTGCCACATATGCCTGTATATTCCCTCAGTTTTCTCATCTGCAAAGCAGAGCTAATAGCTGTGTATAGGTGTGCATACCAATAATCCTAGCAGTCTGAGAGGCCAAGGCCAGTGGATTGCAAGTTTGAGCCCTGATCTCTGATTCTTTGTAGCTTTTTTTTTTCTTTTTTCAGTTCTTGCTGGAAAATATAGCTCAGAAATGTAGCCTCAGCCAATGTTTTGCCACCTAACACAGTTGGACCATGTCAAAATAGTTTCCATAATAGTTTCCATCTGACTCCAAGAGTGCTATTTCTCTTTCCCTCCCAGTTTGAACGCCATGACCCTGTGGAAGGAAGGATAACTGAGCGGCAGTTTGGTGGCATGCTGCTGGCATACAGTGGGGTGCAGTCCAAGAAGCTGACTGCCATGCAGAAGCAGCTCAAGAAGCACTTCAAGGATGGAAAGGTAGGTTGCTTTTGGCAGGAACTGTGGGAACAGCTGGTTGTTGCAAAGACACCAAACCAATGATGAGGGAGTGTCCTAAACCAGAGTACAAGCAACTCATCCATATACTTGAGGCCCAGGAGAGCAAAGAGAGCTACAGGCAAGGGAGGGGAGAAAGTGCAGAGTCACCTCAGATTTCTCATGCAGGCAAAGGGTGGCACCACACCCTGAGATTGAAAACTTAAAAAGAAAGGCTAGTTTGGATGAGAAGGTAAAGAGTTGCAGTTGTGGATATCTTGTACTTAAGATACCAAGTATGTAATCAACAAGCACCTGAATATTTATCAGTATACTTTTAAAGTTAAAACCATGAGAATGGAAGAGATTTCCCAAGGTGGGTATATACAGAAGTAGAAGAAAAAATATGTAGACCAAGAAAAGAACCCAGGAGAATACAACATTTAAGCAACTAAGAAAAGAAATCCAAGACTGGGCATGGTGGTGTGCGCCTGTAATCCCAGCTTTTGGGGGGGTTGTAAACAGGTGGATCACTAAGAATCTGATCTAGTAATGAGACCCCGAACACCTGTAGCCCCTTCCCTAAAATACAAAAAAGAGAAAAAAGAAAAATCCAGAGAAAGATTATCCAGAGAGAGTAATGAAATCAAAGCCACAGAAGAGAGAGTTCAGGAGCTGAAGGTTCTAGTGTCACATGTGACTGAGAGGGCCCAGAAGGATAAAGATTAAGACATCTGTTGGTTTTGGTGACCTTTGGGAAAACTGTTTCATTGCAGTGGTCCAGCTGACAGGCATGTTTGATGAGAAGTAAGGTAAGATAGAAAAGAAACAGGAGGAGGAAGAAAAGGCTCTAGACAAAGCAATATTGCATATGTGAAACTCTGAGGCCATTCTGGCTACTGTAACAATACCATGGTCTGAGTGGTTTTAATAGTAGAAATTAATTTTCTCACAGTTCTATATGAAGAAGCTATATGTGCTCACATGAACTTTTATGTACACACATAAAAAGAAAAGGAGTGTTTCGACATTTTTCTTTTGAGGACACAAACCGTATTGCATTAGGACTCACCTTGATGGCCGCATTTAACCTTGTTTCCTTTGAGGTCCCATCTTGAAAGACACACACACACAGTGTTGGGGCTGCAACACATGAATTTGGGGAAGGAACTTGGAGACACAAATAATCAGCAGGAAAGACAAAGCTGACACACGTATGTGAGAAGTGGAAAGGAAGCCAGTGTGGTCCGAGAACATGGGGAAGGAAGAGGGTAGCCTGAGTTAGGTCAGAGACTTGAACTGGGCATGGAAGCAGTGTGTCTATGGTAGTATATGTGTTTAAAGGACAACCTACAGAAAGGAGCAAACGTAGAGGCTTTATGACCCAGGAGGTTGTGAAAGAATTTGAAGGGATATCTGTCTTAGTTACTTTTTACTCATTGCTGGGACAAATACCCAACACTTAAAATGAAGGAAGGAACAGTTTATTAAGCCCACAGTTTGTGGAGGTTTCAGTTCATACTCTGTTGATTCCAAGGCAAATGACAGCAGAAAACAATGAAGAGCAGAAGAGGAACAACAGCTACAGCTCCCTTCTCTTTGCTGACCACTGCGAAGAAGTGGCAGCTGCGCAGATCTAGCCCCTCCAAAAACTGAGACTTCTCCAAGGAATCAGAGCAGGGTGGCAGGAGCGACCCATGGCCCCAGGGTGGAACCAATCCCCAGGTTGGGCCCTGCCCCACGTGCAGCAACTGGTAGTGTATGTATGTCTGCTGGAAATTGCCCCATGCCTGGAACTGTAGGAGCCAGATTCAGCCAACTTGACAGTGTATCCACTACCACAGTGTCTTTTGAACTGGTGCAGGAAAACAAAAGGACAATGGTAGACTGAGTCAGTATTGGGGTTTTTACTGGTGTCTAGAATGAGCAAACTGAAGCACACACACACAAAGTGTTAAAAGACACATTAAAAGATCAGGTCTCCAAAAGATTACATATGCATGGACACACAGACACAGACACACACAGAGCAGTGTTAGGGCTAAAGTAGAGCACAGATCTTATTCCCAAGCCCATTACGCTTCCCACTGGATAGTCATTACCATTTAGCCGGGACCAAAAGACCTACCTGGCACTAAAAGTATTCAATAAGAGAT
Source organism: Octodon degus (assembly GCF_000260255.1). Lineage (NCBI taxonomy): Eukaryota > Metazoa > Chordata > Mammalia > Rodentia > Octodontidae > Octodon > Octodon degus. Next base: position 11,757,447 of record NW_004524581.1, on the reverse strand, counting down.
CACCACAGCCATGTGGTATGATAGACACAAAGCTTGTTAGAAGACTTGAGCTCAAGTCCTGACCCAGGCTTTCTATGGCCCTGAGAAGTTTATCTTAACTTGCTCACCATAAAGACCATTCTCCCTTTAAAGACTTAATACCTGAATAGAAGAAATAGGCTAGCATTTGTCCCAGTTTTCCCAGACTTTGTACAATAAATCTCATGTGAATAGCACCGCCCCAAGTTGGTGGAGAGCCTTTCTCAGTGAGACTTTTTCATCCTTGTCTTGGATGTTGAAAAGCTAAAAGGACCTCTGGGCCCTCTGTTGACTACAGCTGAGTAGGCTCTGAGAGATGTCAGCGTCTCTGAACTCAGTGCAGCCTTTCCCGCAGCAGGTATTCCCTTAGCTGTGGAGGAAACTTGTCATTAATAGAAAGTGAAAGAGAAAACTATTTCTCTCCCACAGTGCACTTCTCCACTACCAGTACCTTATGTATGTCTGCTGGAAATTGTAATTTCAGAAAATTGATTACTGGTGTATATTGTTGTAACTCAAAAATCAGATGACAATGAGGCAAGTCCAAGAGTTAAAGAAGCGCTTTATTTTAGCTGGTACCCAGCGGCAGACACCCCAGCAAGATGCTGAGGTGCGCGCCCAGGAGGGGAGAGACAAGGGTTTTTAAGGCTGAAAACCGCAAAGGGGAGGTCTTATGATTTGAGTGCAAGGGAATGCAGCACAGGGGTCAGCGTCCACTTTCGGGAAAATAGATTACATACAATTTTTAGGAACAAATAATTACAATTTATGGTTCGGTGCTGATCACAGGACATATTGTATGGAGTGCTCTGGGGTAAAAATAGTGCAGATCTCAACCTTCGACACACTGTGGTTTAGAACAAAGGAATGGTTTGAGCATTAACAAACTGTGTTCAGAGGTCAGATGAATGGCTTGAGCCATCAAGATGGAGTTTAAGTTGTCAGCTTATACCAAACAATCCTCATTAATAAAGTTACAGTGGACATGTACAGAAATGTATAATACAATGCCCATTCTGGTTACAAAATGGAGTGGGTATTTAAGCCAATAAACCATAAAAGCTGACCTCAAGGGTTTATCTTGGGGCTACAGTTGAAAAATTACCTGTTTCTAATGAACAATAACAAGTGCAGTGATGGGTACAGTTTGTAGTTGGGAACGAGGGCGAGATCAGGGCATTGGGCTGAAAATAGATTCAGGTGCGCACAAAAGGGCAGCGTGAGAAAGGCCCAACTGCAGGTTCTCAAGTAGAGAATGGGCACAGTAGAAAGTTACAGCATTTAGAATGGCGCATACAGAACAAGATGGCGGCTCATACGTCAGGTTATAACAGTTAATAAAGTTACAGTGGAAGCATACAGAGTTACAAAATTGGAATCAATTGCACAGGCTATAACATATATGAGGATTTTATTTTTTCTTTAAGCCCCTTTGCTGGAAGCATAATGTTTGCATTAGGAAACACTCCTTCCTTTTGATCAGACTTTTTTTTAAATGTATTTAGTACAGGGTCTACAGGATCTCACAACACAGATCGAACTCATAGTGATTCTCCTGTTTTCAGCCTCCCAAGTGCTGGGATTACAGGCGTGTGCCACCACGCCCAGTCCCAATCACTGTCTCAGCGCACACTGGGGTTGGGGCTGGCACTGCATGCCAGGACTCAAACCCCAGCCACTACACTGTGCCTAAGCAGGCACTTTAGTTTGCTGAGCTATCTGGCCGGCCCAATCAGACTTATTTTTAAAGGTTGTTCCAGACATTGATTTGACCTTAAAATAATTATCATGAAAGCCTAATTCACATTTTGTTATAAATTTATATTTAAAAGCAATAAACTGAGTGTGAGAAACATCACCCTGAAATGAGTAGTGTTTTAGCTGTGGCAGGAGTTAATTTAGGACCTAGAGGTTTTGCAGAAGAGCTGTGGAGTGAAAAGACAATTTTGTCAGATGATGAAAATATCAGGTGCTAAATTATTTCTGGTCAGAATTCCTAGCTTACTTTAGCAAGGAGATTAAGATTGATTGTCCTCTGGTGTTGATTAAATAGTTGTGAGCATAGCAATTAACTAAAATGAGAGTTAATGAAGGGCCTTTAGTCCTGAGGTTACCAGTCCCACTCTCTAGGACTATTTTGCTTTAAAGAGGAATCACCATCTTTCATTGTTTCTTTTTCTTTCTTTCTTTCTTTCTTTCTTTCTTTCTTTCTTTCTTTCTTTCTTTCTTTCTTTCTTTCTTTTGTACTGGGAATCCAACTCAAGACCTCATGCTTCAACCATCTTCTTTATAATTGCATACCCTTTGGACTTGTTAACAAGATGATCAACATAAAGATGTAAATTTTTATTGGCTCACATTCATCAGTTTCTGTATCAAAATATCAAACCAGACCCAAAAGATTGACAATCCTAGTGATGACAATAAATAGTTACATATAACTTCATGACCACCCAAGCCTTCATAACCATTTTTGTGCTTCTGTCTTTGTACCAGCCTTGTTAGACTTCTCTGTATCTTTGGGAATGTAGAGACAGAGAAAGAAAATCTCCACCCAGAGCCTACACCATCCATGGAGATCTTTTAGAGTTTTCAGTGATACAAAGATTTGCTCTGGCACACATGCCACAGGTTTGCCACCATTAATAGACTATAAAGCAAGAATTCTTTTTGTCTTTTCCTTCTTATAATACTATTTCTTTTCTTTTTTTTTTCCTTGATGGTACCAGGGATTGAACTCACAAGGTTGTGCTTGCCAGGCAAGCGCTTATTCTACTGAGCTATCTTCCCGGCCCCTAAAATATATA
>NW_004524581.1:11752536-11754522 GCF_000260255.1 Octodon degus | reverse complement strand
ATATGTATGTATTTGCTTGTAGGAGTAAAGTCCCAGTCATATTATTTCTCTAAAGTAGTGTTTCTCAACATAAGGAGCACTTGGGAAATTGTTAAGAAATGTAGTTGTCAGGACCTTCCTAAAACCAATTCAATCAGAAGCTCAGTACATATAGGTTCAAGCATGTGTTTCTTAAAGGTACCCCAGTTTCATTTACCTCAACTTCTCCCATCTCTGTACATAGCAGAGGAGAGTCTAATGTAGAGTTTAATAGAATAAATTCATAACCACTATCTTTGTAACAATGAGCCTTCTAGCTTACTAAGGATTTCTCCCTGCCATTAGCTGAGTACTTTCTATCTGATAAATGTTTTGTTGTTTTTTTGTTTTGTTTTGTTTTTGAGACAGCCTCACTTTTTTTTTTCTCCTTTTTTTTTTTTTTTTTTTTTTGGTGGAACCAGGGATTGAATTCAGGCCCTTGCGCTTGCCAGGGAAGCGTTTATTCCACTGAGCCGGCTCCCCAACCCTGAGACAGCCTCACTTTATAGCTCAGATAGGCCTTGAACTCAGTATGTGGCCCTGGCTGTCTTCAGACTTGCATTGATCATCATCCTGCTTCAGCCTCCCAAGTACTGGGATTATAGGTATGCGCCACCTCACCCAGGTGTGCTAATTTTTTTATGTATCTTCTCAGTTATCACAGCAATCCTGTCTGATAAATAGAATCCCCATTTTTCAGATGAAAAATATTCTTCTGAGTCTTATTTCCCAGAGACCCCATACTATCTTTTTTTTTTTTTTTTTTTTTTTTCAGAGCCAGGGATTGAACTCAGGCCCTTGTGCGTGCCAGGCAAGCACTTATTCTACTGAGCCATCTTCCCAGCCCCTCCCATACTATCTTAAGAGGCAGCACAGGATCCAAAGCTAGGAGAGAGAGTTTATTTTAGAGTCCATAATTATCTAACCATTGCCAATATTTGTTCACCATGATTTGAATTAACAAAGTTTTGGCAAAACAAAAAACTGTTGTCTTCTGACTCCAGCCTTAGGCTCTTAGGGAGATAGCTAGAAAGGAAAGTTGCTGAAGCAGAAGGTGGAGGATTTTAAAGCCTAGACTAAGAAGTTTGGAGGTTTATCAGGTTGACAGTAGGATATCACTGACATTTGGTGAGCAGGAGAGTTGAAGATAGAAAGAAAATGATGTTTCAGAGAGATTAGATACTTGCCCCAATGTAAGCAACAGAAATGATGTAATTTCCCCTGCTGGCTGGAAGCAATTGAAAAGAAGCTTAGGGTTTGCTTCTCTGTGAAGCTACTTTGTGGTTTCAGATTGAGCAGAGGGTAGACCATACTTGGTGAGAGTTGTGTTTTATAAGGAAGAAGACTATTTTATATATTGTCAGTGGACCGTAGAGGAAACTCAGACAATTGGATTGACTCCTAGCAAATGGATCTGCCTTGTTTTAAAAAAAAAAACAGCCAGGGAGCCATCAATTCCACAGCATTTGTACTCACCCAGGGCATCAGCACTGGGTATCTGACTTTGCAGCTGACTCCAGAGGCAGCCGAGTTTTCCTTACACCTTTTCTCACCCTTTCCCATTGCACTTTACTTTTTAAAACAGCTTTATTGAGGTATAATTTATATACCATCAAAACCATCCATTTTAAGTGTACAATTCAGTGATCCCATCGTAGATTTACAGTTTTGCAGTCATCACAGACATCCAGTTTTAGAACATTTCTGTCACCTCAAAAAGATCCCTATGCTAGTTTTCAGTTAATCCTCAGTTCTGCCCTACACCCAAGCAACCATAAATCGACTTTCTGTCTCTATAAATTTGTCTTTTCTGGACATTTCATGTAAGTGCAATCATATGATATAGTCTTGTTTGGTCTGCCTTTTTAAAAGAGAATAAAAAAATAAAAACAATACAGAATTTCAAAATAAGATAGAAATTAACAATGTTAAATAATAAATTGAGGGGCCGGAGAGATGGCTCAGTAG
>NW_004524581.1:11737893-11752350 GCF_000260255.1 Octodon degus | reverse complement strand
TATATACATATCCCTTCCTTCTTTTCTTCTTTCTCCCCAAGGAAAGAACAGCTGGGATATAGGGAGGGGTCTGGCTTCTTTTACTCAGCATAAGGAAGTTCTTAAGGTTTATCTATTCAGATGCTTATATTAATAGTTTATTGCATTTCATTGGTACATAGTAATTAGTATTCCATTGTTTGAATATATAACATTTTGTTTATCCATTCACCAGATAATAAACACTTGAATTGTTTTTATTTGGATGCTGTTATAAATAATGCTGATACAAACATTTATAAACAGATCTTTATATGGGCTTGTATTTTCTTTTCTCTTGAGATTTCTAGGAGTAGCTAGGTCATATGCTATATTTATGTTTAACTTTTTTTCCTTTGGTGATGAGAGGGATCAAACCCATAATGCATGCTAAGGAAAGCATTCTACTGCTGAGCTGCATCCTCAGCCCAGTGTTTAACTTTTTAAGAAACTGCGAAACTGTTTCCCAAAATGAGTGTTCTGTTTTACTTTTCCACATGAGTTGTATGATAATTCCCATTTTTTTAAACATCCCACCAAAATCATTTTTTTGTTTTGTTTTGTTTTTGTTTTCTTTTGTTTTTGGTATCAGGAATTGAACTCAGGACCTTGCACTTACCAGGCAGGTGCTGTGCTGCTGAGCCATATTCTCAGCAAAATCATTATTGACTGATTTTTTTTAAAAATTTTATTTCTACTTATTTTATGCTTAAAATATTCCTGTACATAAATTTTTGTTTCCTGAGTTTCTCCTGGGATATATTTTTCTTCTGTGTAACTTCCTCCTCCAGTTTAGGAACAATTTGTTCCTTTTCATTAAGGACCATCTCAGTTAGGCAGGGGAGCTCACATTGTATGGGTAATCTGGCCATGAGCTCTATAAGTGCAGTGGTACGTCTTGGGTGCTTTATTCACCTGGATATGTTAACTAACCACTGAAACTACATTTAAACCTTTAAGTTCAGCATTACTCTGCATTTTTTAAGCATGTGCAGCAAAAATTCAGCGCTCTGTTTAGGCCACTGGCCTTGTGTCCAGTCCCACTGTTTGGTCTGGGCATGCCAACCAACTCCACCATTGTAATGCTGGAATGACAAACATTGCTTCTTTAATGTGACACCCTTCAGATACTTGGTGGCCTTTTGCATATGCACATCCTTGATGGCCTGGGCAGTTTCACGCATGTTCTTAAAGTGAACGGGAAGATTTGAGCCTCTTAATTTGCATGACTTTGTTGAGTTTTCTGGGTCGAGAGAGTAGCAAACCATTTTCACAGATCACCTCCGGCCATTCATAGGAAGAGGAAGCTGACTGATCCTTCTATTTATTTATTTATTTTTTTTTTTTTTTATGACAGTCATTGTAGTAAGTGTGTAGTGGTCTATCATTTTTTTTGTTTGTTCGTTTGTTTTTTTAGCGGAACCAGGGATTGAACTCAGCTATCTTTGGGGTTTTAACTTGCATTTCCTAATGACCTATGACAGTGAGCATCATTTCAAGCACTTATCGGCTATTCATTTCTCTTGTTTGACAAACTGTGTAATCAACTGGGGGAGAGGCACTGAGGATTGAACCTAGGGCACTGAACTACATCCCCAAGCCTTTATAATATTAATTTTGAGACAGTCCCACTACATCACTAAGTTGCTTAGGCTGAGCTTAGACATGTGATCCTCCTACCTCAGCTTCCCAGAGTGTTGGGATCACAGGCATGCACTGCCACACCTGGCTTCAAATGGTTTTTCTAATACTAGGCAAGCACTGTAGCTTCAGGCCCAAATATTTTCAATCATTCTTGGTCTTCTTACTAAGTTATAAGACTTCTTTATATAATTCTCATAAGTCCTTTTCCAAGCAAGTAATTTTTCAAAGATTTTTCTCCCACCTTGTGTATTTTCTCTGCATTGTATTGTATTGGGTCTCACTACACAGTTCAGCCTGACTTTCACCTGACTGTGTAGCCAAATTCATGACAATCCTTCTGACTCAGCCGCTTGAGAACTGGGATTGCAGGCATGCACCACCATGCCAGCTTCTCAGGTTTTTTGTTTTTGTTTTTGTTTTTGTTTTTTTTCAGAACCGGGGATTGAACTCAGGCGCTTGTGTTTTCTAGGGAAGCACTTAGTCCACTGAGCCATCTCCCGAGCCCAAAAAAGTACTTTTTTTTTTTTTTTTTCCAGAATCCGGGATTGAACTCAGGCCCTTGTGCTTGCCAGGGAAGCACTTATTCTACTGAGCCATCTCCCTGTCCCCTCTTCCCAGTGTTTTAAAGCATTAGATTTTTAAATTTTGGTGAAATCTAGTTTTATCAATCTCTTTCCTTTATAGGTTATGCTTTTGATGTGTTATTTAAGAGTCCATGCTTCATTCAAGATTATAAAGGGCTTTAGGTATAGCTCAGTTGTACAACACTTGCATGGTATGCACAAGACCCTGGGTTGTTGAATCCCCAGCACTAGGAAAAACAAAAACAAAAAAACTCTGGGGGCTAAGTGTATAGCTCAGAGACAGATGTGTGTTTAGCATCCCCAACAGCAAAAAGGGGAAAAAAAGTAAAAGGTCATGAAGTTTTTCTTTCTTTTTCTTATAAAAGTTCTGTTGCCTGATTTTAATTCTGAAAAAGTATTAGCTTGCTTAATAACCTACTAATGTTAAATTCATTTTTATACAAAACAAAGACGTCTCTACTGTCAACTTCTTTTGTGAGTCACTTGGAGCCCCGTTTTATATAAGCCTCTCTTTCCAAAGGTAGAAAAGGTAACTAGTTTGTCTCGGAAGATGACTTCCATTTTCTTCCTCCCCATGGTAGGTCCAGAAAATCCCTTTGATTCCAAATCTAAGATAAGAATATTATTTCCTTTTGACTGCTACATCTGCAGCTCAAAACAGCTGCCAATAGTTTATACATAAGCTATAATCTTCTGGTTTGTATTCAACTTGCAATAAGCAATGTTATAATCTTACTTTAGCTTTATTCTCATATCCCTCTGAATTTTTTACTAAAATGGGTACTAAGAAATAATTTTGTGACTGGCATCTTTTCTTTCAGGAGGCCTATCCAAATTATAAGCTCCATAAAAATCAAGGCCCATGTCCAATGCAGTTTTATTCTTCTCACTGTTCTTGGCATAGTGATGAGTAGTTAGTAAGTGCTCAGTAGTTATTTTTATTATAACTGTGTAATAAAGGCAAAGTGTTTTACATTTAGATTTAATTGTGACATAATGTGATTTGTATCCTACTGTTTTTCTAAATCATTAAATGAATAACCACTCAGTTCAGATTGTTCTGTGTCCTCAAATTGTTCCAGCATAAGCATTCTGGTCTTGAACTTTAGTATTTGATGTTTCACAAAACATTAACTAGCCAACACTAGAGTGTGAAGTAATCCCTCTAATTTGGCCTTTCTGCTTTAGAGATTTTGTTAGCCAAAAGACCTCAAAAATCCTTTTAATAATTCAGTCTCCCATCTTCCCATCCTCTATAGCAGTCCATACTTTAATAAGAAAAGTTTAAAAAAATCTTTAGCACGTATTGTATATGTGTTAAAATATATATATAATAAAAGTTTATTATATATAATAAAATTTATCACTTTAACTATTTAAGTGTACAATTCAGTGGCATGTATATTCACATTGTTGGAAATCCATCACCACCATTCATCCCCAGAACTCTGTTTGTCTTCCCACCTGAAACTCCTTAACCCCTAAACAAAATTCCCATTCCCTGTCTCCCCAGGCCCTATTCTACTGTTTGTTTGTTTGTTTGTTTGTTTGTTTGTTTTTAAGACAGAGTTTTGCTATATAACCCAGGCTGGCCTCAAACTCAAAGACAACCCTCCTGCCTCAGCCTCTTGAGTGCTGTAATTACAGGTGTGCACCACCATGCCCAGCTCCATTCTACTTCTTGTCTTTATGAATGTGCTCCCTCTAAAACTGCAGCCATATTGTTTTGGTTTCTGTACTTTTGTGGCTGGCTTCTTTCATCTGTGTAATGTCAAGGTTCATCCATTGTTGTAATTTGTATCAAAATATGTTTCCTTTCAAAAGCTGAATTGTGTCCTGTGTGTTATGTGTGTGTCACATTTCTTTGTCATTTCATCCACTGACAGACATTTGCATTGCTTTCACCTTACACGTCATTTGATGGAGGGGAAAGTAAAGTGATCTCGGTATATCTGTCCATAAGCAGTGGGATTGTAAAACCAATGCTTCTAGGCCATTGGTATTGGACTCTTTTTTGTCATTTTAACAGCAACATTTTTATTGCTTTGGAACAAGGCCCAAGAATCAGATAACTATTGCATAGCTGCTTCATTTGGGCATTTTAGAAATGTCAAAACAATGCTTTTTCCAAAGTAAAGACAGCCAGGGAGATAACTCAGTAGAATAAGTGCCTGCCTGGCAAGTGCAGGATCCTGAGTTCAATCCCCAGTACCACCAAAAAAAAAAAAACAAAAAAGGAAAGACAAATTTTCCAGGTGGTGGTGCATGCCTGTAATTCCACTTAGAAGGTTGAGGCAGGAGAATCACCACAAGTTCAAGGCCAGTCTGGACTGCATAGTGAATTTTTTTTTCATAATTTTATTGATAAACAAATAGCAATGAGACAGTTTCAAATCAAATCGCTAGGACAGTTTCAATAATTAACACACTGCATACATTCTTCTTAGTGGTTAATTGCTATACAAGATGTGGCCTTGAGATCCTATTTACAAACATCATTAGAACAAATCATTCCATTCATTAAGAGAATGTAACTATATATCTATCCTAACCACTTTGAATACACAGATACAAAATGGACATTCATCTGTATCCCCTTTTTTTGTTAAGTTCTGTTATTTGAATATTATAGGTGTGTAAACTCAGCAAAATATTCTAAAAGAGTCCAGTAGCCCATAATAGCATTGGGTCTTCTGTTTAACTGGCAATGTCAGAAATTGTTGATCTGAGTCCCCCACAGCTCAGCATAACAGCATGGCTTTACTTCCTATATTTCATCTTCATACTTTTCTACTGGATGGTTAAGACCAAGGTAAAGCAGGACCTATGCAACAAGAGTTGTAGCTTTTGGGTCTGATAAGGTCAGTAAAATCCCCTCAGGATTTATCCTGAGATCCTGTACCTCAGATTGTAGAACCTTTGTCAGTGTCAGCCATGTGGATGAGTCTCGGCTGCACAGTGAATTTCATTAACCTGATTGGAGATTCTACTGCTTTTCATTTCATTTTGTTGAGTTATGTGTGTTCATACTTTTGCACCTTTCTCTATGGTCATGATATTCATAGTAAAAAGGGATTTTAAGTTCTACAATTCTCAAGGGAAAAAAATTACACAAAGTTATATGACACAATCATACAAACTGTATTTTAGCTTTCTGTTTGGTGAAATGAGACAGTACAGTTGACCCACTTTGGAGCATACCAACAAAAAACTGTGGACTTGTCTGTACTGAAGTTTCCTCATCGCTGTGATCCTAACGTGGGTTCCCAGGCTTTGTAGTTTGGGGAAATGAAAATCAAAAGAGAAGCAGCAGTGCACTAAAGTGAAACTTATCAACATCTGCAGTCCATTAGGATCTGAGGCATCATGAAAGTGTCCAGGCCACTCTGCAGTGTTTTCACTCCTTAGGAACTTTTCACTTCCCTCGCAGCATGATGTGGGAGAAGTGGAGGACAGCAAACAGGACAACTCTTCCTCTCTGCAGAGGAACTCCCTGCTGCCCCAACTCATGTGAACACTTCCTTTGAGCGACCAAAGGAAATAGAATGCAGACAAGCAAATCTTTGGATACCTTTTGCAAATAATTTCTTTATTTACAGAATTTCATCTTTTAAAGTTAAGAGTAAAATTATTTGTTAATAGTTTTTAAACTAAGATAATGAACAGCCTGCCTGGTGCTTGGGTTGTGCTAAATGCTGAAACCCTTCCTTGGTGATTCTTTAGTTGGCTTAAGCTTCAAAAGTGTAACTGGCCTGTGAGCAGACTATTCAAATGACAGTCCCCATTCTGATATTACTTCTGAAGATGAATAACAAGTGGTTATAGCACTTAGAAGTGACATAATAATGTGACTAATTGGAAAACAGTCCAAAATATTTTCATGAAAGATACCCGGCCATGGGCAGGCCAAATAGCTCAGCAGACTAAACACCTGCTTAGGCAAGCACAGGGACCAGGGTTTGATTTCTGGCACCACATGCTGTGCCAGCCCCGCCCCCTGGGCATGCTGAGCTGGGCTCTGAGACCAGGCGTGGTGACTCATGCTTGTAATGCCAGCGCTGGGGAGGCTGAAAACAGGAGGATCACTATGAGTCTGAGCCGCAGAGTAAGAATATGTACCAAACACATTAAAAAAAAAAAAAAAAATCCTTAAAAGATACCCAGCCATTATTGCAGACCACTGTCTATCAGATTTTTACATGTGAGGGGAAAGCAATTAGCCAGTTTTTCTCAGATGAAACTCTTAGATTTTGACATTGATCATTTTATTCAGTCTCTGTACAGATTTTAGGGTTTTTGTTTGGGAGTTGTTGTTGTTTTTTATTTTGATGTTTTTGGAGAAAAGGTCCAGCTATGTAGTCCAGGCTGGCCTTGAACTCACATCAATATATAATCAAGCTTGAATTCATGATCCTCTTGATTTGGCCTTAAGTCCTGGGATTATAAATATGTACCACACCTGGCTTGTCCACTGAATCTCAATTGCAGAATTTTCAGCATTTTGAGCTAATTTGCTGCAGGTTCACCTTACCTTTCTGTTTCTCCTCTTTCAGGGTCTGACATTTCAGGAGGTGGAGAACTTCTTTACTTTTCTGAAGAATATTAATGATGTGGACACTGCATTGAGCTTTTACCATATGGCTGGGGCATCTCTTGATAAAGGTAATTAAACCCAGAAGTTTTTTTTCTTGAAGATTTAAACATTGAGTCTCTTAATTTGTTAAGTACTGCTTCTCCTTAACAGTAAATGTGTATTATCCTTGGCACTGTGTTTTGATTTATTTGTTGCATTATATGAACCTTGCACTTCACCTTGAGCTGCCAAGCTCAGCAAATAGGTTTCATTATGCTAAGGGCTGTAATCAGGGCAATGCGCATCTTTAAATGTTTGGTTTTGGAAACAGACATCTAAGCAGAGGCTCAGTGCATGAAACTGCACATTTCACTCATGTAAGCCAGAGCCAGGGCATAGATAATAAGAAGTAAAGTCATTCTGCAAGTGAATTTTATGCATTTGATGAGAAGGAATGATTTCATTTATTTCTTATAGTAAAGTTTTAAAAAAATACCATCATGACTCTAATAATAGGATCTCCTGTCAACTTCATATAAATTCAATTACAATTTATACAGGTAATATGAGAGAGGAGGATGAAAACACAGCTTTTTTCCTCAATATTTTATTTCAAACATTCAGAACAGTTGAAATAATTTTTTAAATAATATCAATGGCTCACCAGGCGTGCTGGTATACAACTGTAATCCCAGAACTCAGGAGGTTGAGGCAGGAATATTACTGCAAGTTTTTTGAGGATATATATTTTCACTTCTTTTACATAAATACCTAGGAGTGAACTTACAAAGTGAATTGAAGGGCAGCCTGAACTGCATAGTGAAACCCTGTCTCAAAAGGACAAAACAAAGGACTATCAGTGGCTGAGAGTGTAGCTCAGTGATGGAGCATTTGCCTGGTGCGTCCAACTGCCCCATGTTCAGGCCCAGCACTGAAAAAAATTTAAAAAAAAAAACCATATATCTGTGCATAGCTTTGTCTGGCTATTCTTCAGTCCTTGGATTTTTCATTTGGTTTTTATCTTTCCTTTGTGCAGTACTAAGTCTTGAGCCCAAGACTTTCACAATGAGCTACATCCCCAGCCAATTTTTATTCTTTATAAGAAATAATTCTGAGACAAGATCTGACTAAGTTGCTAAGTTATCCAAACCGGGATCCAATTTATAATCCTGCCTCAACCTACCACAGTGCCAGGGTTACAGGCTTTCTTCACCATTCCTGGATCCTCTTGTATTTCAGTGCATTCAAAGTACATTGCTGACATGAGTGTACTTCACTCCTAAATACTTCAGTGTGGAGATTACCTAAAGTTTGAAATTTGTTTAAAGATGCCTCTTGCAGGGCCGGGGAGATGGCTCAGTGGAATAAGCACTTCCCTGGCAAGCGCAAGGGCCTGAGTTTTTTTTCCCCAGTTCCGCAAAAAACTAAATAAATAAAATAAAGATGCCTCTTGCATTTTTCCAGTCAGTTACTGCCCCTACTGACAGAGAGACAAGCCACTAATCTGTATACTCTCCCACCAGAGGTTAGTTATTCTTGTTCTAGAACTTCATACAATGTACACATTTCTAAGGTTTTTTTCCATGTGTTTTTGAGATCCACCTATGTCACTTTGCATATCAGTAATTTAATTCCTTGGGCGCCCAGTAATAATCCATCCAATGACTATCCAGTTTACCCATTCTTCTATGGATACTGGCTATTTCCAGTTAATGTCCATCTTCAAAAAAGCTGCTTTGAATGTTCTTGTGCAAGTTTTTGAGGATATGTATTTTTACATCTTTTACATAAATACCTATGAGTGGAATTTCTGGATCCAAGAGATGATGATTATTTTGTTCATAAAATGTATGGATATCTAGAGCTGGGGATGTAGCTCAGTGGTAGAGCACTTGCCTAGCATAGTGAAGGCCCTGGCTTCAGTCCCCAGGACCTGGAACGAAAGAAAAACAGAGGGAGAGATGGGATAGTGATTAAAACAACATTGCCTATATCTATCAATTTGGGGAGAATTGACCTCTTAGTAATACTGAGCATCCCAATTCACAAGCCTATATTTCTTTATATTTTTATGTTTACAATTTCTTTCACCTTTTGTTTTGTACTCTGAAGCATACAAGTTTTACACATTTTTTTTTACTTTATGCCTAAATACTTTGAATTTTAATGTTACTATAAATAGAATTTTTTTCATTTCCACTTATTTGCTACTAAAGTGTAATTGTTGTATAAATTGATCTTGTATGCCACAATCTTGCTAAGTTAGTCTAGTCATTTTTTTGGATTCCTTAAGGTTTTCTGAAATGTAAACTGTTGTGTTAGCTTAAAACAGTTTCATCTTTTTTCATGATTTTTTTCTTGCCTTATTGCACTAGGACAGTATGGAGTAGAAGTAGTAAGAGGAGCCACCCTTGGCTTCTTCCTCATCTTCGGGGAGAAGCATTCCCCATCACAGCAGCAGGTTGAAGATTAGATTTTTCATAGATGCCCATTGTTAGATTATGGAAAGTGTTTTATGAATTTGCAAAGGGCTTTTTATGAGAGAGAGAGAGAGAGAAATACATAGCTTTTTACCTTTACTCATTTAATATGGTAAATTACAATAATTATTCCTTATAGCCCTGAGATAACCTCAGCATCAACTTCATCTGGTGTGTTAGGCTTTTGACAAAAGCTTGATTTGATTTACTAATGTTTTGTTATATATTGAGGGACGTTGGTCTATAATTTTCTTTTGTTGTAATGTCTTTCAGTTTTTTTATCAGAGTACACAGATCTCATAAAATGACCTAGGAAATTTTTCTCTTTGTTCAAGAAGACCTTGTGTATGATTACCTTTATCTCTTCCTGAATTATTTGATAGAATTCAGTAATGAAATTAGATGGGCCTGCAGTTTTCTTTGTGGAAAGTTTGATAATTTAATTTCTTTAATAAATGTATAGATATTCAGAGTTTGTGTTTTGTATGAATTTTTCAAGTTATATTTCTAAGCAATTTGCTCATTTCATCTGTTACTGAATTTATTGACATTAGGTTTTTCATAATATTTCATTATTATCCCTTTCTTTGTAGAACTGAAGTCTCATTTTTTTTACTCCTACCATTGATAAATTATATCTCTCATTTTTTATTTTAGTCTGTCTTGGGGGTTGGCAATTTTATTACTCTTTTCAGTTTTCTCTATGATCTGTTATCTCTTGATTTCTGTTCATATCTTTGTTATTTACCTTCTACTTATTTTCAGTATATATTACTTTGCATTTCTCTGCTAGCTTTTTAAAATGGGACAGGATCCTGGCTTTTCTTTTTCTTTTTTTTTTTTTTTTTTTTTTTTTTTTTTTTGTGTGTGTGTGTGTGTGTGTGTGTGGCCAGCTCCGCCCACCAGGGGGCGGGGCTGGCTGGCATGTGGTGCTGGGGATTGAAACGCAGTCCCTGTGCTTTGCTAAACTTGTTCTAAGTAGGTGCTTTAGACCACTGAGCCATCTCACCAGCACCGATCCTGGCTTTTCTAAGATAAACTTTTGAAACTATAAATTTTCCTCTGCTTTATCTACATCCCACAAATTGAGGTGTATTTTCATCCTGCTTAAAGTATTTTCTGATTTTCCTCCTGATTTCTCTTGTGGATTTCTAGATTATGTAGGAGAATGTTAACTTTCAAATATTTTATTTTTTTCTAGATATATTCTTGGTGGGGTCTTATTTCAGGTTGTTGTTGCTACTGCTACTGCTGCTGCTGTTGTTTGGAAGTGCTGGGGATTCAACCTAAAGTCTTGTGCGTGTTAAACAAGTACTGTACCAGTAAGCTATGTACCCAGCCTTTTATTTTACTTTAGGACAGTCTCACTCAGTTTCCCAGTTTGGTCTCAAACTTGTGATCCTCTTGCTTCAGCTTTCCAGGGAGCTGGGGTTGCAGGTCATATGTCATACCCAGTTTCTGTTTTTTGTTTGTTTGTTTTTTTCTAATTTAATTCCATTGCCAGAGAACACATTCTGTAAAATCTCATTTCTTCAAAGTTAATTAAGGGGCTGGTGAGATGGCTCAGTGGTCTAAAGCACCTACTTAGAACAAGCTAAGCTAAGCAAGGCACAGGGACCGCGGTTCAATCCCCCAGCACCACATGCCAGTCAGCCCCGCCCCCTGGTGGGCTGAGCTGGCCACCCACACAAAATAAAATAAATAAATAAATAAATAAATATAAACAAAGTTAATTAAGCTGGGTGTGGTGGCATACACCTGTACTTCCGGCACTTGGGAGGCTGAGACAGAAGACTGCAGTGAGTTACAGGCCAGCTGGAGTTAACATGGCGAGTTCAAGACACCCTGAACTACATAGTGAGACCCTGTGCCCAGAAAAACTTCACTGAGACTTTTTTATGGCTGAGTGTATAGTCAGCTTACTTGTATTTGAAAACAATGTGTATTCTAATGCTATAAAAATGTCCGGTTAGGTCAAGTGATTGATATTGTTTCCAGATATCTTCAGTGTCTGTATACTATCTTCCATCAAACTAATAAATGTTAGGCAGATATCTTCAGTGACTTTTTTGTTGGGTTGTTATTATCAGTGGAAGAATAATATTAAGATCTCCAAGTAAAATGTATGGACTTTTCTGTTTTTCCCCCTTAAATGATATCTGTCTTTATTAATTTTTACCTCTGGTGTTAGGTACATGCATACTTGCGATTATAATGCTCTCCTGATTTGGCTCCCTTTGTGTAATACACCTGGTGAAATCTGTTTTGGGAATATTAATATAATTACCTTTCTGTGCCAGTATTTGCCTGGTATAAGTTTGGAAAAATTTGTTTATGTTCAGCCTGTCTTTAAAATGTATCACTCCTGGGCATACTGTTTTTAATATTTTAGTAATTTCCCTAGAAATAAAATTAACTTTTTATGGCTTGCTTAGAGTTAATATTGATTGTGAGGGCAGGCCAGATAGCTCAGCGGATTAAAGCACCTGCTTATTTGTATTTATGTGATTGTGCCACTGCAAGTGAAATGTAAGAATCTTGCAATTTTACAGTTATGTTTAGCATCAGCTCATTTTGTATGCTATAGTTGTCATTTATATTTTATTTATATACACTGTAGCCTTTACCATGTTAGGATTTTTGCCCTAACAGTTACGCAAGAAATTAAGAGAAAAAGTCTTTTATGCTTACCTATATTAACTACTGTGAGTACTTCTCGTTTATTTCTAACTATCCAACTTTCATATGGTCTAAATAAAGTCTGAAAGTCTTCCTTCCTTTGTTCATTTATTTTGTTTGTTTGTTTGGTTTTTGGTCTGTTTGAGACAGGGTTGCACACCTGCAATCCCAGCACTCAGGAAGCTGAGGCAAGAGGATTGCTGCAAGTTGGAGGCCACCCTAGGCTGCATAGTGAATTTAAGGCCAGTCTCAGTGAGAGACTGTCTCAAAAAACAAAGTGGACTGTATTAATAAAAAAATTTTTAAAAAAAGTTAGGAGGAGGAGGCGGAGGTGGAGGCGTAGGCAGCAGCAAGCTAGCTTTTAGAGACAGAGTTTCACTATGCAGCAGGCTGGCCTTGAACTCACTCTGTAGCCCAGGCTGGGCTCAAACTTAAAGAAATCCCCTGCCTCAGCCTCCTGAGTGCTGGGATTACAGGTATGCACCACCACAACCATCTTTTTTTTTTTTTTTTCACAGATCTGTTAGCAATACATTCTCTTCATTTTTGGTTTATTTGAAAATGTCTTCATTTCACCATTGCAATGTACATTCTTAAATATCTCCAAAGCGCTGACTGACCTTTATAAACACAGTCTTGCTTATTCAGTCTTTTTTAGTGGATTCCTTAAGATTTTCTCATATAAGATCTTATATGTGGGGGCCGGGGAGATGGCTCAGTGGAATAAGTGCTTCCCTGGCAAGCGGAAGGGCCTGAGTTCAATCCCTTGTTCCAAAAAAAAAAAAAAATCTTATATGTGAAACCTAAAAAGTCAAGTAGAATGGTGATTTCTAGGGGCAGGAAAACTGGGGCAGATGGGGAGGAATTGGTCAAAAGATACATAGTTTCAGTTATTTCAAGTGTGTACTACATGATGACTATGATTAGTAATACAGAAATTTACTAAGAGGGTTTAGGGAGAGAGCTCAGGGGTCTAAGCACCTGCCTGGCAAGCACAAGGACCCAAGTTCAATCCTTGGTACTGCCCTCCATGCCAGCCTCACACAGAGCCAGGCATGGTGGTGCACACCTGTAATCCTAGTTCTATGGAGGCTGAGACAGGAGGAGCACTACAAGTCTGGACTGTGTAGTGAGACCCTGTATCAAATAAGAAAAGAAAAAAAAAAAAAAAAGAAATGTATTAAGATCTAATGTGTTCTTTACCACACACATATACAAAACAATAACCATGTGAAGTGATATAAATATTAATTAGCTTGACTGTGGTAATCATTTCATAATGTGTACATATTTAAACATCATGTTGTACACCTTAAATATATACATTTTGTCAGTTATACCTCATTAAAGCTGGAAAAAATACAAGATTATCTCATCTGCAAATAGAAGTCACTTAGCCAGGCATGGTGCTGTATGCTGTATGCCTGGAACCCATCTAACTGAGAGGCTAAGGTGGGATTGCAAGCTCAAGGCCAGCCTGGGTAAATTAGCAAGACCCTTTCTCAAAAAACAGATTTTTAGGGCTGGCCAAATAGCTCACTGGATTAAAGCACCTGCAAGCAGGCACAGGGGCTGGAGGTTCCATCCCCGGGCCTGCCATGCAAGCCCCCCCGCAGGGTGCACTGAGATGATAATTGAATCTGAGCATGGTGTCGTGTAACTCTAATCCCAGCTCTTGGGAGGCTGTAAATAGACAGATCACTACAAGTCTGATCTAGTAGTGAGACCCAGGACACCCTTTAGAGCCTTCCCTAAAATACAAAAAAAAAGAAAAACTTTTTTTTAAAAAAAAGGGCTACCTATGTAGCTCAGTTCTAGAGCATTCACCTAGCATGCACCCTGGCCTCAATATGCAGGACTGCAAAAAAATAAAAAGAAATCACTTTACTGCTTCCTTTCAAATCTGATGCCTTTTATTTCATTTTATTGATCCATCTAATTTTTTAAAATAGCATTTGTTTAAAATAACAGTGCTTAAAATAATACTTCTTCTGATCTTTGTAGAACTGAGGAGGAATTATATGGAGGTTGGGGAAAAGGCATTACCAGGTCAGTTCTCAAGAGTAGCTTGGGTTATATTGTTCCATGTTATAACACAGGATTTGACAATATAGTATGTGCAAATCCAACAGTTTAAAAGTTGAAGTCGGTGCTGAGGAGATAGCTCAGCAGATTAAGCTCCTGCCTGGCAAGTGCAAGGTCCTGAGTTCAATCCCCAGTACCAAATAAATAAACAGAATTAGAGGTTATTAGTTATCAAAATAACAAAATGAGCTCCTGAGTTGTGGGTTTGTTTGTTTATTTGTTTGTTTGTTTGAGCTAGGGTCTCCCTATGTAGTTTAGGCTGGCCTTGAACTCACAATGTAGTCCAGGCTGGCCTCAAACTTGGAGCAGTCCTCCTGCCTCAGTGATGGGACTCTAAGTGTTACAAGCATGCACCACTGCACTTCATTCCTCTTTGTTTTATAACTTTTAAGAC
>NW_004524581.1:11727210-11732240 GCF_000260255.1 Octodon degus | reverse complement strand
ACTAACAAATACTATTAAACAGTCACTGTTTAATGGTAAACAGGGTGCCTGCTGCAACTTGAAGGGTTTTTTTTGAAGTATCACTCTATCTAAAGGTCTCTGCTTCTTTTGTCTCTGAGGTGACTTGGATCACATGGATGACCTCTGAGAACCTTTATGGCTTTCACATTCCTTCACTTGAATAATTTAGTGTAAGAGCCCCACTCTCTTGGCATTTAGGTCCCTACTGGACTGTTGGAGGAGTCAGAAATAAGTGATAGAGTAAGCAGTTTCTAATACCTGACAGGCTCATCTATTCTGAACAGTCATCTTCCGCAGACCAGCTGACACCTCTGCTGAGCGATAAGCATAGCTCGCATTGTTTCCTGGCCCCTGAGGCACAGAGCTAAGTGCTTCTGTACATTATCTTTCCTAATCTTCAGAATCCAAAAGGCAGGGGATAGTAACTCAGTTTTATGGATGAGGAACTAGCAAAGGAGTCCGCTTGCTCATAGTTACCCACCTGAGCAAGCGACAGCCAGGATTTAAGCTCAGGTCTCCCTGATCCCAGAATCTGCAGTGTTGCCTCTCAGTATATTTTAAAAGTGTTGGAGCTTGAAAATCTTTGTGAAGCTCAATCCAGGAGGCAATGCAGGTCTACAGTGTTAGACTGTCCTCAGTAGCCAGAGGAAGACAGGCTTAATATTCTACCTTCCTGGCTGCCTTTGGCTAAGAGTTGACCATTCCTAGGCAAGAATAAAGTCCTTTTGGGAAACTTGAAACTCATTCATGCACACAGGTGTTTTTATGGTGATTTGGAGGTAGCATCCTTCTCATAATTTTGGAATATGACATTTCCTCTTGCAATTGACTGTTCTGTTAAGAGCATGTTGTCCAGTCCAACACCCTCTGGGATCTGTAGTGCTTCCCTTCCAGTGACAGAGCTTTGGAGTGATCTACTCTGGCTTTAGGTACCAAGTTTTGTTTTGTTTTGTTTTTTTTAATTATTTATTTATTTATTGTGTGTGTGGCCAGCTCAGCCCACCAGGGGGCGGGCTGGCTGGCATGTGGTGCTGGGGGATTGAACCGCGGTTCCTGTGCTTTGCTTTGCTTAGCTTAGCTTGTTGTACGTAGGTGCTTTAGACCACTGAGCCATCTCACCAGCCCCAAAAAAGTTGAGTTCTCTTTTTCTTTTTTTGGTGGTACCAGGGATTGAACTCAGAACCCTGCGCTTGCCAGGCAAGCGCTTATTCTACTGAGCTATCTTCCCGGGCCCAAGTAGGAACATCTTGATAGACACATCTGTGCTCTTCTCCCTTCTAGCCTTATCACTTTGCCCAAAAACCAAAACAAAAGCCTAAAATTACTTAAATAAAAGCATGTTGCAAGGAGACTTGACATCTCTTAAAAGGAAACCATGGCACAGAAAAGGGCAGCATGCTAAGCTGGTAGCTTCTCAACACCAAATCCTGGGCTCAAAGGCAGATTTCTCAGCTTCTAGTGGTCCAGATGTTCTTCACCACTTTCACCCTTCAGTGTATTAAGGCTAGTTATACTTGTCGATGCTGCTCTAATATCTAGCATTGAGTATTAACTATATGTAAGAAAAGAAATGATAGTAAGCATACATTTTAATTTTACACACAAACCTGTGGTTGAGTCCATACTGCTCTCGAGTGACTGTTACTATCCCCCCTCCTTTTTTTTCTGTGATACCAGGGATTGAACTCAGGGCCTTGAGCTTGCCAGGCAAGCATTTATTTTACTGAGCTATCTCCCCAACCCCAATAAATGGGCAGTTTTTATTTTTTATTTATTTATTTTTACTTTTTGTGTTTTTGCAGAACCGGGGATTAAACTCAGGCCCTTGTGCTTGCCAGGGAAGTGCTTATTCTACTGAGCCATCTCCCCAGCCCCTCTAGTGACCATTAATGAATCCTTCTATGGATAAAAGTGCCTCAGGTGTTTTTATCCATAGAATGATGATATTACAGTACTTGTTTTGGGACCACTGTGAAAATTAAGAGATACTATATGAATACGCCAGGTGGACATTATAACTATACCCAGCTGCCTGTCCTGGTTTTCAGCCCCTCGGTGCTTTCTCCTGTCTGCTTACCTTACTAAGGGGCCAATATACCAAAAACAGTCTACCCAATATGATAATTCAAAAAAAAAGTATTTTTCAAAAATGTCTGGGGTTATAAACCAGAGGCTTCTGCCTCTTGACTAGTATGCTAGAGGCCGTGGAAAAATAAACTTTTTTTTTTTTTTAATGTTCTAAAAGATCCAATGAGGCCTACTTTTATTCTTTGGAGAGGTGGTCTGTACAGTCATTTTTTAGATTCTTATTAACTTAGAAGTTCTAAGTTTGTAATTATTAATGAGAGGCCAGGGAGATAGCTCAGTAGAATAAGCGCCTGCTAAGCAAACGCAAGGGCCTGAGTTCTATACCCAGTACTGCCAAAAAAAAAAAAAAAATTGTTAATGAGAACTGGTGCTTTTAGCTTCTCCTGAGTTTTATCATTAAGTAGATATGAACTATGTATTCTCCACAGCAATGGTGAACCCATGGCATGCATGCTTCAGCGGGCTGTTTGTTATCATTGAAAGCTCACTGACCTAGACACCACCACCTCTACCACAACCACACACACACACACACACACACACACACACATATACTTTACATACTAGCTTTTTGTTATTTTGACATAATAGAGTTTCCCAGACTTGTCTTGAATTTAAGATCTTGCCTCAGCATCCCAAGTAACTGGGATTACAGATATTTGTCACCATGCCCAGCTCACATGGCCAGATCCTGGCAGGGACAGTGAAATGCTCCAATACAAGCTCAGGATGGAAGCTGGTTACACAGGCCCTTGCCTGTAATTCCAGCTACTCAAGAGGCTGAGGCTGCAAAATGGCCAATTTGAGGCCCAACTAGGCAACTTAGCAACTCTGTCTCAAAATACAAAAATTAAAAAGGCTAGGGTGTAACTCAGAGGAAAAAAAAAATGTAGAGTGAGAGAGAATGCTAGGACTATGGCACTATCCCATGTGGTTCCTTTGCCACCTTGAGCAGGTCACAACTTCTCTGACCTTCAAGTTGCATTTTTATTAAGTATCTCCAGGGATTCTTACAGATTTGAAATCCTGTGACTGTAACTAAATCAGCATTTTTACTGAGTATAATAATGTCCTAAGGGACTTGTTATGGCCTAAAGTTATATCTAAACTTATTCAAAAATTAACTAATTTATAATTACCAGATACATTTGAAGTCAGAGCAAAAACCATTGAATTCCCAGAAGAAAAGTGGCAGTTTTAATTTACATTCTTGTTAGGAAACTTGAAACTTAATTAAACTTTGGCTAGTTCTTCCATAAGATCTAATTCGTGTGGCTTAGTGCTTAGTTGCTGAAGAGTACAAAATGCACCTAGAAGTGAGAGCAGCTACATAAGAAGTATGGTTCAAGGAATTTCAAAGGCACATTCCCAGTTATAAACACCTTCTCGTTGGCCAGCTCCAGAGCTTCCTCCTGCTGCAGAACAAATAACCCCAGCTCCAGCAGCTGGAAGCAGCAGTTCTGTATTTATGGTCTCTCCCTGAGTGCAGCATAGCTGGACTCCTTGCTCAGTGTTTTAGTTAGGAGGCTGGTGTCAAGGTGTGCGTGCATGCATTTTCATCTGACATTTGGGTCCTCTTTGTGCTCACTGAAACTGTTGACAGAACTTAGCTCCTTTCCATATAGAGCCATGGTCCCCTTTTTCTTTGGCTGTTGACTACACAAGCCCCCGCAGGTCCTTGCCACACTACCTGTCCCAGTGGTAACTGAGCTTTTCAAAGCCAGCAGAAGCATTGTCTCCCAGTCTGCAAAGATGGGTGGTCAGTAACATAACGTGAGAGAGATTATCCCATCCCCTCGTCCACATAAGGTCTCAGGGGTGATCATTTATCAGGGTCACAGATCCTCCCCACACTCAAAGCAAGGGCATTACACAGGATGTATGGGCCAGAGGTCAGAACGTTGGGACCACCTCAGAATCCTGCCTACCATGCCAGCCCTAATTTCAGAAATCCCTGCCTTTAATTTTATTCTTTTATTCCCTGAAGACATGGCCATTTTAGCTGTTTCAAGCCATAATGCTATTTTGAGGCCAGGCATGGTGGCACATGCCTGTAATTCCAGCATTTGAAAAGCTGAGACAGAAGGATCATCACAAATTCAAGGGCCAGTCTGGGCTATACAGTGAGTTCAGGGCCAGCCTGAACTACATATTGAGACCATATCTCAAAAAAACCAAGTCATTGGGCCAGCCAGATAGCTCAGCAGATTAAAGCACCTGCTTAGGCAGATGCAGACACCGGGGTTCGATCCCCAGCATGCTGTGCCAGCCTTGCTCCTGGGACACACTGAGACAGTGACTAAGAGTGGGCATGGTGGCATGCACCTGTAATCCCAATGCTTGGGAGGCTGTAAACAGGAGGATCACTATGAGTCAGATCTGTGTAATGAGACCCTGAGGACCCTGTACTAAATACATTTTTTAAAAAAAAGCCATTAAGCAATCCAAAAAACAAAAAACAACCTAGCAGCCATAACATTTTAAGGCAGGAAGGGAGTTTAGAAATCATTTTGTTTAAACCAGGGATCGTGGTAGACATCTGAAATCCCAGCACTCAGGAAGCCGAGTCAGGATGATCATAAGTTCCAGGCCAGTCTGGACAACTAAGCAAAACCCCACTTCAAAATAAAATGTAAAAGAGGGCCAGGATATGTGTAGGTCAGTGGTAGAGCACTTGCCTAGTACTTGCCAGGCCATAGGTTTAATTCCAAGTATAAGAGACAGACAGGGGCCAGGGAAATGGCTTGGTAGAATAAGCACTTGCCTGCAAGCACAAGGACGTGAGTTCAAAACCCCGGTTCCACCAAAAAAAAGTGATCACTTTGGGCTGGTGAGATGGCTCAGTGGTCTAAAGCACCTACTTAGAACAAGCTTAGCAAAGCACAGGGACTGCGGTTCAATCCCCCAGCACCACATGCCAG
>NW_004524581.1:11725092-11727025 GCF_000260255.1 Octodon degus | reverse complement strand
TGAGGCAAGAGAATTGGCATGAATTTGAGGCTATCCTGGGCTACATAGAGAGACCCTGTCTCAGAGAGACAGAGACAGAGAATGACAGAGAAGAGAGAGAAAGAGTAAAGGAAAGGAAGAGACAGAGAGAGGATCATGTCATTTAAACTGCTCAATGTTTTTTAATATACATGGAATGTATATTAAATGAAGATGGAATGACACAAAGCTGAGCAGAAACCCAGGTGCAGTGACTTCTACACCTCTGTTCTCTCTGGTGCATGGAGCTGCTACTGCTAGGAGGATCTATGATAGTATGGAGGGACTCAGTCTTTCTTGTGACAACAAAAGCCAAGAAGGCATATAGGCAGGATGGATAAATGAATGTCACAGAGCTGTGTGGGCAAAAGATTTTAAAATAAAAAAGCTTCTGTTTTATCATTATTTTAAAATTTTGTGGGAGGCAAACCCCTGTGCTTCAGTTCATCACTGCATTTTGTAAAAACATTTACATGTGAAGAGGAGTATCGGCCAGGATTCCATTCATTTAAGACAAAGTCATCAATTTTTAAAGTAAAATTATTCAGAATGTAGGCAAGGAAGCTCAAAATCTGAAATAAATGTTTCCTTTTGAGACATATTCTATGCAAAGACCTGGTTTATTTTCCTCAGCTTAAAGTCACTTAGCATTCTGAAGATTGATTCTGGCTTAACTACATCATTTTGAATATATTATGATTTAGTAAAATTATACAAGTGCCCCAAGGGGGAGGAAAGCTGCTTTACAGATTCATGATTACCACTGGAAGACAGAGGAGGTGTAAGGGTAGGGACAAGTGCCAGAAACCTCCACATAAATAGACAAGCAAGAACAAAATCAGCCAACATTACATCCCACTGTGAAAAAAAGACCAAAAAAAAAAAAAAAAAGGGAAAAAAATTACACCAATGTAGCCAGGCACAGTGGTACACACTTATGAACCTAAGGACACTGAGGCAGGAAGATCAAAAGTTCAAGCCCGCCCTGGGCAACTTGGCAAGACCCTGTCTCAAAATTTGAAAGATTTAAAAAAAAAAATTGAAAGATAAAGTGGGATATAGGTATAGCTCAGTGATAAAGCTAGGTTTGATCCTCAATACTACCAAAAAAAAAGAGAGAAAAGGACATGACACAATACTAGTATTCATTGATTCTTGAAGAATTTAAAAGGTTACTACCTTTGAAGCCTCTAAAGTTCTAATAAAGCTTCTGTAAAAATGAACAATATTAGCCGGGCATGGGGCATATCCCTATAATCCCAGCACTTGGGAGACTGAGGCAGGAGGATTGTTGGAAGTTCAAGACCAGCCTGGGCTACAAAGTAATTTCACATCCAGCCTAAACTGCATAGTAAGACCCTGTCTCAAAAAGACCAAAAAAAAAAAGGGGGGGGGGGGGGAGTGAACAGTATCTAGTCTTTCTTGTAATCATGACAAATTGGATTTAAATGTAGCTAAAAAGCTCTGTTTAGCCATCAGATCACCAATAAATTTATAAAAAGGAAGAAAAGGACCTTCTCCTGAGACTGAGATTGGAACGAAGGAGAAACTGGTTAAATAAATCCCAGCTTGCCCACTCAGTGGAACACTCACTCTGCAACTATTAAAGGAGATCGTCTGTGCTCGGATGGGATTCTTTCTCAGACATGGCACCAAGTAAAGCAAAGCACTATATTTGCTATATCGCCATCCTTGTGGGAGAGCAAAGAGGTAGACAGTAAGTACATGGTTTTAGGCTCCGTGTGGTGCCACACACCCACAATCCCAGCTACTTGGGAGGCTGTGGCAGAAGGGCCTCAAGTTCCAGGCTAGCCTCAGCAATTTAGCTAGACTGTGTGTCAGAATTTAAAAAGAGCTGAGTAAGTACGTGGCTTAGTGGTAGAGTGCCTGCGTACTATACTCAAGGGCCTGGGTT
>NW_004524581.1:11701106-11724986 GCF_000260255.1 Octodon degus | reverse complement strand
TGTGTGTGTCTTTTTTTTTTTTTTTTTTTTTTTTTTTCAGAACTAGGGATTGAACTCAGGTCCTTGCACTTGCCAGGGAAGCACTTATTCTACTGAGCTATCTCCCTGGCCCAAGGGAGACTTTTTAACCCTTTGAAACCCTTTGAATTTTGAAACAGGTCACTATATTATCTAATCAAAAGTAAGTTTTTTAAGGGCCAAGGATGTGCTTTATTGATAGAGTATTGTAAGCCCCTGGAATCAACCCCAGCACCAAAAAATAAATATCTAAAACAAAGTGAAGAAAATGAATATCCAGGGGCCGGGGAGATAGCACAGTAGAATAAGTACTTGCCTGGCAAGCTCAGGGTCCTGAGTTCAATCCCCAGTTCCACCAAAAAAAAAAAGAAAAAAGAAAATGAATAACCAAAGAGCAGGAAAGAGGAAAGCAAGTTGATACAATAAATTGAAAAGCCTGGCACCTGAGTCCTGGCTGCTCAGGAGATTATGGTGGGAGCATCACTTGAACCCAGCACTTTGAGGCCAGCCTGGACAATACAGGAAGACTGTGTCTCCAAAAAAATATATATGACATATTAGTCTCCATATGAAACCTGACTTGGGCGAAGGGTCTCTTTGCAAGGAGCCTAAACTGGCACCTGTGAAAGCTTCCCGGATGCATTGTTCCCCTGGCACCTTCTGTTCTGCTGTCAGTCAGGCTAAGCACCCTTCCTGCTTTCCATATGTTACTCAAACTGACTGCATCTAACTCCTCATCACCAGTTCCACCATACATGCTCAAATCAAAAACAGCCTCTTTTCTGTCAGAATTCTGATCCAAAATATACCTCCTACTAATATATACTGTCCAATTGCAACCCATTATGTGCATTTGCATCAGATATTTCTCCCATGTATTTCTCAATCTTAATGATGTTGTAGGCTCCTCTGCTAACATGAGGTTACCCTTGGACATGGCAACTAAAGCCATTGAGTGCCTTATAGTGCTTGGAGAAATGATTAGCCAAACCTGGGTGTGGTGGCAAGTGAGAGGCTGAGGCAGGAGGGCATTTGAGCCCTGGAGTTTGAGACCTGCCTGGGCATCATACAAGACTGTATCTTGGGCCAGGGAGATAGCTTAGTAGAAGGTCCTGAGTTCAATCCCTGGAGGAGGGGAAAGAAAAGGAAGAGGAGAAGGAAATGCTTACCTCTGTGGAAAAGATGTGATGGGGATTTTTAATGGCGCTAGACACAATACTGAAAGGTACATGCTACTACTAGATCAGTTTTCACCAAATTGAGGATGCTTGCAAGCCCACTGAGGCAGTCATCTGGGATAACAGTACTCTGCTTTAGAAAACCTGACCACAAATTTTCTTTCTTAGGGCATGAACCAGGACTTAGTTAAGAACCTGGACTGTCAGTGTCACCTTAGACTGGCAGGCTCCCAGTGCTGAAAAGCACCAAGAAAGCAAGGCATTGTTGCTATTTTCACTGCTAGTACACAGCACTAGATTGCTCTTGGCTCCTCCTTAAACTTCAGCTTAAAATGTGTGTTTATACTGCATTTGCCAGGAGTCTTTGGAGAAGATACAAAAGAAAGGACAAACACTCCTCAAGGAAAATCCTACCCTTGGTCCCCTTAGAGCCATGAAGACATTTGTACCACAAGCCTTTCTAGGCAGAAGTACATCTCCCCTCACTTTACCTTGGCAGTCACAGTCAGCTTTCGATTCTTTTCCACTGCAGTCCAGTAAGGCAGGAATAATCACTTGGCCACACAGCCAAAGCCTGTAGCCCAGCTGGTCAGACCGCCTTTCCAAACACTTTCACATTGGGAAGAGGCAGGCTGCTCCTATCTGGGTCATGCTCCCCAAAGCCATGTTAGTGTATCAGAGGCAGCTGGAGAGAAAAGCTCCCAGGGCCACCTTTATTATGTGGATTTCTCATCATTGCTGTTTATTACACTTTTTAAAGTTGTCCCTGAAATTGTCAGTGTGATTTCCAAAGGAATGCTGTGCCTCCCACTGCAGAGAACAGTCAGCCCTGAGGTCAGGTTATAAAGCTGGCTCTGCACAGCTCCCAGCTATTCAGTTATTTATCCCTGACCAAAAGCACTGAAGTGTTCCCCAATTTGGCTTTTCTTTCATCTGATCTCTTTCTTTAGGGTGACAGACTCATGGGAGAATTGGTATCATCCACATAAAGGATCAAGTTGACCTAATGTACATAGAGAAAGAGTTCTGGGCACAACGTCAGACCCAGCTCAGTATCCACCAGCTTTGTGACCCTGGGCAAGTTACTTAACTTCTATAGAATTCACTTTTCCTCTGCACTTGGTTCCAGTTCTAAGATTCTCTGATTCCAAGTGAACATGTGGACTCTAATCACTTCTGAACTCTCCTGCCCAGCTGTTGTGGTAACTAGTTTTATTCACTGTAGCTTCTGATAGAATATCATTCAAAGCCAGGATGTGTTTCTCTTTACTGTAGAATTGTCCAGTCATGGACCGTTCCAGGGAGTAAACTGGGGACCTGGCACAACTCAGATTCTGCCTCAGCTATTCAGAAAAGCCAGATGGTACCAGATTTTTTGAATGCTAACTGACCCTGTTTCTACAAATTCCTTCCCATCCCAATCTAACAGAGAGCATTCAGTCTTGTGTCAGCATATTGTCCAGAGACCCGTGCAGATTGCTTTAAAAGGAATACCTAAACTGGGTGTAGTGGCACATGCCTGTAAACCCTGCTCTCTGGAGGATGAAGCAAGAGGATTGAATTCAAGGCCAGCCTGATACACACAGCAAGTTCAAGGGCAGCCTGAGCTGCATAGCAAGACTTTGTCCAAAAAAAAAAAAAATGACTACAGGGGCTGGGGAGATAGCTCAGTGGAATAAGTGCTTACCTGGAAAGCGCAAGGTCGTCCCAAGTTCTATCCCTGATACCACCACCAAAAAAAAAGAAAGGAATACATACTCTCTGAAAAACCCAAGGTTTTTTTTTTTACGTTGTTTGTTTGGTGTTTTGTTTTGGTGTTTTTCAGACATGGTCTCACTATGCAGTTCAGGCTGGCCTTGAACTCACTTTCTAGCCCAGGCTAGTCTTGAACTCACAAGGACCCTCCTGCTTCAGCCTCCCGAGTGCTGGGATTACAGGTGTACACCACCATAGCTGACAGCTTTCTTTGTTCGTGGTTCCTTCATGCTCCATGTGCACATTTTACAGATTCAAAACTGGAATTCCAGCCCTCAGTCAGCAATAGTCTGAGAGAAAGCAGTTTTTCCTCTGCTCTCATAGCACAGTAATGAGCAGAAGCTTTCTGTGGCCTGTGTAGATTTCTCCCACTCGCGCACAAGCATTCCGCTCTACAGCACAATTTCATTTGGATGTCACCCACCTGAAGTCAGTGTCAGACCCACAGGTGAAGACTTGCTTGTCCAAGACTGTCCCCCATCCTGTGCCAGTAACGAGCCCCAGGTAGTCTTACCTGTGCTTCTCATGGCCAGGGAAATGTGCATTCCCACAACTAGTGCCCTGAGTTGCACTGGTTTGTGAGAACTGTTTACAGCACTCAGGATTTATGTTTGCTGGTTTATATAAAGATATGTCCAGCAGCACTGGGAGAGGCTGGGGTAGAGCACAGGGCTTCCCTGCCCTTTGGGCTCATCAACCCTCCCACCCATCACGTGTTCAACAGTCTGGAAACTCAGAACCCTGTGCTTCTGAGGTTTTACGGACTCTCCACTGAATCTTGACCATTTGTGAGCAGCTTCCAGGCTGGAGGGTGAGCGGAAAAGTCCCAGCCCTTTCAGGGGTGCCTTGGTTTCCCCTGTAACAAGCTCCAGCCACCAGTCATTTTTTTATTAAGTTTATTGGTAAATATTTGGTACACGTAATGATCACATTCATCATAGTGAATTTATACCTGTGCATGACATAGTGTAATTGATTTACCCCATTCCCTTACCCTCCCTTCAACCCCTTCCCTTCCTTATTTACAAAACTTTTGTTTCCATTTTTCCTTCTTTTCTTTTCCCTTCCTCCCCAGTTTCCCTTCCCATTTGAGCATTTTCTTCCTATTTGACAATATCTATTATATTTTGGTCCCAATTTATACTCTGTTTCTCACACCAGAGAAACAATGCAATATGTACACATGTGTTCAGTTTATTTCACTTAGGAGTATGGTTTGAAAGTGCATCTATTTAGCTAAAAATGTCTCGAGTTTATCCTTTTTATGGCTGAGTAGTATTCCATTGTGTAAAAAAACAAAACGACATCTTCTTTACCCATTCACCAGTTGATAAGCATTTGGGTTGTTTCCAAGATTTGGTTATTATTAACTGTGCCTCTATAAATGTGAGGGTGCATATATCGCTGTGGTACAGTGCTTTTAATTCTTTTGGGAAGCTACCAAGAAGGGGAATAGCTGGGTCCAATGAAAACTCCAGTTTCAGTTTTTTGAGGAATCTCCACACTGATTGCACCAGTCTACCCTCCCACCAGCAGTACAAAGGGTACCTTTTTTCCCACAGTCCCACCAGCAGTTGTCATTGGTGATTTCTAAATAATAGCTATTCTTTCTGGAGTGAGATGGAATCTCAGCACTGTTCTAATTTGCATCTCTCCAATGACTAGTGATACCAAATACCACCATCTTAATTAGCATACAAAAAGATACCTCACTTTGGGGAGTCCTGGGGGTATTAGGAGTTTTATGCCAGAAAACAGAAGACCAAGTATATTTCACAGTATCACAGTCCTAGCTAGGGAAGGCCGAAATCCCCGTGTCAGTAGCTGGTCCACACAGGAAGTTGAGACCTGAGCACAGAGCTGCTCCACTTGCTGTGATTTCATTATGGCCTTGTGATTTGGAGATGTTGGAAGCAATATAAATGAGCTAGCTCTCAGGACCAGCTGTCAGGCATTTGCCTTATGATCAGCTGTCATCTCCCTTGTCCCCAGAGCTCCCAGTTTGACAGCTCACCACCTAGTCTCCTTCCTGCTCTGATTGAGCCTTAGAGGCCTGACTGAAGACCCTGCACCAAGGCAGGCCTCCCCAGCTGGGCTGCCCCAGACTGGTGTCATCCTGGTGATCTGAGTCACAATGACTGAGCAGCCTTGGTTTTCCTGTCATTCAGAGGACAACAGCGCCCTCTCCATGTGAGACAGAACAGTCTGTGCTGAGGTGTCCTCTGCAGCGGCCTCCAGAGATTCTTGCTCTACAACCACTTAACACCAGTTTAATGAGCTGCTCACTAAATACTGTCAAGAGCTCTAACTGGCGCCACTGAGTATTATTTAATGGTTTATTTAGAGGAAGGAGCACCTCCTCACGAGGGGCGGCTGAGACTTGGACTGTTGGACGATTGGCCACAGGTACTGTCTGCCCTAGGAGGATGGAGGAAGTGGGAAAGAAAATAGAATGAGTGTGATTGGTGCCACGGACAAAGTGTGACACAGATGTGAGGAGCAGAGCAAGCACTGACTGCAGGACAGGTTCCTATCCCCTCCTGTGGCACAAAGGGAACCCCGTGGGTGATCAGCTTGAGAGTGGTTTCTGCACTCCGTCTGTCTTCATTGGGCAGTTTTCTGCAGAAACTGAGTTTCCCAAGTGGAGTCTCCTGAGGAGTGTCCTTGTGGCTGTCAGCTAGTTTGTTGTAAGTTGGCTTGCAGGGCTGAAGCTCTAAACCTGAGACCTTTAGAGCTTAGCAAGGCCCCAGAACCCAGATCTTGTAGAAACCCTCCAGTCTCTTCTGCCCACATCTTTAACTCCTCCTACAGCCTACTCACATACTACAGGAAGGGCAGTGCGAACCATAACCCGCCCCATCCCCCACAAGTGGAGGGGGGGAGGTGTCTGTGTGTGTGACTGAGGATTGAACTGCAGCCCCCTCCCTTTTGTACATATTTTGAAACAGCTCAATAAGTTGCCCAGGCTGTCCTTGAACTTGCAATCCTCCTGCCTTAGCCTCCCTAGCTAGGATTATCAGCATGGGCCATCTCAAGAAATCAAGTGACTCCATCAGGGTCACACAGCAAGTGGACAGTGGAGGGGGCCCGAGCCAGATCCTCATCACGCGGCATTACCTTGCTCATTTCCATGACTACGCTGCTGGCCTTGGCTGTACTGTGGTGAATACGGGAAGATGACAGATGTCAAGAGAGGTGAAATGCAGAAATAGAGGCCAGGCAGGCAAGAGACAGGAACAGAAATCACAGGAAGGAAAGCAGGAATGCTGGCACCAGTTTAAGTTCACGTTGCTTCTGGATGAGTCTGACCTGATGATTACAGAGCCCTCCATGGCTAGAGAGTCATAATCAGTCCTTTTCATTAGTGAAAGTTTCACTTCACCTAGAAGTGTGTCTGTTCGCAATAACATAATTTATCTGAGCCATCGGACCGCTTTGAGGATGGGAGAGAAGACTGGAAACTACCTGTCCTTTCCAAGATTGTCATTCAGAAGCCAATTCTCATGTGACTGCTAGTATTTAACAGGAAATTCACAGAAAGAAAAATGACAAGAATGTCATGTGTACTGGCACAGGCCTGTAATCCCAACACTTGGGAAGCTGAGGCAGGAAGATAGCTGCAAGTGCAAGGCCAGGCCAGCCTGAACTGCATGGTGAAACCCTATCCCAAAAAGATGAAAGAAACAAAAGAAAATGGCAAAAGAGGGCCAGGATTTAGCTCAGTGGCACAGTGCCTGTCTAGCAAGCATGAGGTCCTGAGTTTGATTCCTAGTACCAAAAAAGAAAAAGGCAAGAGAAAAGATTTTCTACTGAAGTTAAAAACCACATACTAGCTAGGCATGGTGGTGCATACCAGTGAATCCAACATTCTGGGAGGCTGAGGCAGGAAGATCACAAGTTCAAGACCAGCCTGGGAAACTTAATGGCTTAATGAGACCCTGTCCCAAATAAGTAAGTGAGTGAATGAATGAAGGATGGATGGATGGATGGATGGGTGGATGGATGGATGGATGGATATGTATCTCAATTCAAAGGCTCTGGATTCAGTCCCCAGTACTACCCCCCC
Source organism: Octodon degus (assembly GCF_000260255.1). Classification (NCBI taxonomy): domain Eukaryota; kingdom Metazoa; phylum Chordata; class Mammalia; order Rodentia; family Octodontidae; genus Octodon; species Octodon degus. The sequence goes on along the minus strand of NW_004524581.1, from coordinate 11,717,969 downwards.
CCAAAAAAAAACCATACATATCTAGTAAGATAGGGACCACTGCTTCTCTCAAAGGGCACAACTGGAGGACAACAAAGTGACCCAGGCAAAGCCAGTTGAGGGAAGGACCTCACAGAATAAGGAGCTCATTGCACAGGTGCTTCACTGTCCCCAGGACCCAGGTGTACAGCCTCCTCGCACACACTCTGTGGTGAGCTTCCCTGGCCCCCACTGCCCATTCCTGAGGCTGCCTGCTAATTCCCTTGGCTTTTTCTATCACATTATTTCCAGCAGGATAGCAATGCCAAGGATATTGGCAAATACCATAGCAATATCAGGAAGCTTTTCAAGGAACTCTTCTTTTAAAAAAAAAAAAATATTTTATTTGTTTGGTACAGAAGAACTCTTCTGAAAATAATTAGAGGGGCTGGGGAGATGGCTCAGTAGAATAAGTGCCTGCTTGGCAAGCACAGGGGCCTGAGGTCAATCCCTGGTTCCACAAAAAGAAAATAATTAGAAAAGTTGCCACCTTATGCTATAGACTGTTAAAGTCCCATGTTTAAATATTATATTCAGTTTTTTAAAAAAGAAATTGAGTTTGGATTACACAGGGAGACCCTGTCTCAAAAAAAATAATTTGTATGTATATATATATATATATATATATCCGTTAGTCGTGTGTGTGTGTGTGTGTGTGTGTGTGTGTGTGTGTGTGTGTGTAACCAGGGATTGAACTCACGCAACTGAGCCATCTCCCCAGCCCATGTTAGTCACTTTAAAGGTACAAGTCAATGCCGCTCATCATGTTCACAGTGCTGTAGATTATCGCTATTTCCACATTATTGTTATTTCCAAAACATTGCTATTATCCCAAACAAAGAATCTGCCCATTAAGCACTGGTTCCCCAAGCCCCTGAGCTCCTCTACTTTCTGTTTTTATTCATTTATTAATATCAAGTATCCTTAATTAACTGTATGAACCTCACAAGCAATAAAAAAGAATGGAACTTGAGGTGAAAGGGACGACAGAGCTGTGGATAAAAACCAATCTCGTTTCCTTCCACATAACCTAAGCACAATGGAAACTTCTGGGATCGGCCAGGTAGTCCAGCAGACTAAGAGCTTGCTTAGGCAAGCATAGGGACTGGGATACAAATCCCAGCACCACATGCTGCGCTGGCCACTGAGACCGGACATGGTGAAGCACTCTTGTAATGCCAGTGCTGGGGAGGCTGAAATCAGGAGGATCACTATGAGTCTGAGCTGGGTATTGAGACCCTGTGCCAAATACATTTAAAAAAAAAAAAAAAAAAGGAAATTTCTGGCCAAGCCATTTATACCCACACACAGAATCAGAATAGAAGCCCCATGCCAGACTAACTGCATGTCTTGCTCATCTTCCAGTGACCATGCAGCAGGTGGCCAGGACTGTGGCTAAAGTGGAACTGTCCGACCATGTATGCGATGTGGTGTTTGCACTCTTCGACTGTGACGGTGAGTGGGTCTCCGTGACAGCATCAGTATTCAAGGCCCATGCTGCCCAGTACCTCTCAAGACTAAGAAATAGAACCCCTGGCCCTGGTGTGCATTTTCCATTTCTTCGTGTATGAGGGGTTTTTGTTTGCTGTTTTGTTTTGTGGTCCTGGGCACTGACCCCAGGCCCTGTTCTCTCTTGGGAAGTCCAGTTCGCCTGTAGGCCTAAATTCATCTATGACCAAAAGGCTCTTAAACAGGGGGAACGTTTTCAAGATTTCTTGGATGTGTTTTTTCCCCAGTTGCAATCCTAAGTGACCTCAAAGAAATGTACCTTTCTTTAAAAAAAAGAATTACACCCAACTTGCTGCTTAGTAGAGAAGGAGCTACTAGAATATTTTAATGTCTCCAGGAAGCAAATGGTACAGCTCTGTCTCCAGATACAATATACACCAGGCCCCTGCCAGGTGCAGAGAATAGATACAGAGAAAAATGTAACCAGCCAGGGCAGCACGGGCACAGGTGAGCATCTGCAGAGCTGAACTGCAAAGGTGGGCAGGAACTGGACAGGCCGAGGGGAGTGAGACGGAGGAAGCATTCGGGTGGGGACACTCCAGGGACCTGGAGTTCACTTGCCATCCCTGCCTCCATGTCCAGCAGGACTGAACTCGTAGTCCTTAGCAGCCACACTGGCCCTGTGCTCCAGAGCACCCTCTGCTGCCCATCCAGCTCTTTCCTCCACTGTGCACGGAAGCAGCTCTCCCACACTCGGGAACACTTCAAGACAGAAAGCACAAAGCCTGCTTACTTCTTTATTCTCAACCCCTGGCCCTGGCCTGCTCGAAACTCATTCAGCTGTTGTCACAACACAGCAAACCATCACCAAGCTGCAGGTGGGGACATCAAGGAGAGAGCAAGCTAGTCCATCCTAAGCCGAGAGTGCCAAGCTTCGCTGCAGCATTTTGTCCCTGACTGTGCTCGGAGGCCTCCACTTACACTGTTGCGCTTATCTCTTCCTCTAGGCAACGGGGAGCTGAGCAATAAGGAGTTCGTTTCCATCATGAAGCAGCGGCTGATGAGAGGCCTAGAGAAGCCCAAAGACATGGGCTTCACCCGCCTCATGCAGGCCATGTGGAAATGTGCGCAGGAAACTGCCTGGGACTTTGCTTTGCCCAAATAGTACCCCAAGACCACAGAGGGGACACCTCCCGCACGGCAGGCACACGAGCCCCTGGAGCAGAGCCACAGTGTGGTGTGGCCATGTGTGCTGCTGCCTCCTACAGCCGTGTACCTTTCCTCCTCCCCTGTGGCCCTGCTCCACCAGGCTCTGGTTCCCAGTGACCATGCCTGCAGGTTCTTAGAAATACGGGCTCCTGTTCAAAGCTAAGACCGAGGCCCCTTCCTCGGCACTGCCTGTGCAGACACCTTGTGGACGCAGGACCCAAAGATCCTGCCTCACACCTGCCAGCCCTGGGAAAGAGCCAGTGCTCCTCGAGTCATCTTTGCATGGATTTATACTAACCAGAACATTCTTTCTTTTCCTGTTGCTGGTGTTTCTAAACTACGGGAAGTCTCTGTCAGGCAAGGCTATGACAGATGTGACGGTGAGGATTTGGGTGTCCTGAGCTGGCAGGGCCTGTTGGACTCAGTGATTCTGAGCACCGATGCAGGAAGGTGCTGTGCTCAGTGGCAGCAGATTCAGAATTTATAGCAGTTGCTTCTTAGCCCTCCCCACACCCTTCTTTCCTCCCAGGCTCCCCAAGAGTCTAACTAACTGGGCTCTTCTTCCTACAAGTGCCATCCTCTTCCCCCTTCCCCGTGGGCCTTTGCAACCAACATGGGCTCCTGGGCCATATGCTGTCTCAGACACTCATAAATTATCACTTTAATGGTTTGCAATAAAGACCCCCAAAGGCTCCTGTCTGTTTTATTTCAGGGCCTCCAAGCCCCTTTCATTTTTCATACCCAAGCTTCAGGTCACACTGGCAGCAGACCCACTTTGTTCCTTCCAGGGCCTGGGTCTTTCTGATCAAAGGCAACTTGAGACACAAGTGAGGGTATTTGGAGGTTAGCTGAGGTGACAGGTGGCGGGACACATATGGAGCCATCTGGTAGGGTGAAGGACCCAGCTCTGCGGTGCCCTTCCCAGGTAAGAAAGAGGCTGAGCTAAGTGGGCTCTAAGGTTCTGCCCAGGTCTGCAAGCAGCTGCCTCCGCTCTCCAGAGTCCTTGTCGCCTCTGGGGCAGTGCTCCCTGGTCCACACAACTGCATGGCAACACCCAGAACCTATGTTTCTGCCAGAGATGAGCAGAGAATCTCGGCTGTCCTGTGTACAAAAGCCAGCATTTCCACCAGAGCCCTTCAGCAGCCTCATCTCTAACCTGCTTTCAGGAGATTCAGTTCTCTCCAAGGACTTTGCCAGTCTCCTACCTCTGTCTTTCACTCTCCCATGGGCCGTCCCTAGTGTCCAAATGTAGGCTTTGCACTGCTTGTGCTGTAAGCTGAGCAAAATATAAGCAGCTCATCAGTTGGGGTTTGGGGGCAGGTGGAGGTTGAGACAGGGTTTGTGTGCTCCAGTCTGGCTCAGACTTGCAACATCCTCCTGTCTCTGCCTCTGGAGTGCTGGGACTGCAGACATGCAGTCACAGTATCCTGCCTGACACAGTTCATAAATTTGCTCCAGAGGGCTGGGGAGATAGCTCGGCAATCTAAGCACCTGCCTAGCAAGTACAAGTACCTGGGTTCAATCCCCAGTATGGCATGCCATGCTGGCCCTAGAAATCCAAGCGTGCCGAGCTGGCCACCAAAACCAGGCATGGTGGCACGTGCCTATAATCCCAGCATGGAGTAGGCTGAGACAGGAGGATCACTACAAGTTCAAGCTGCATAGTGAGACCATGTACCAAATAAATAAGATTTTTTTAAAAATTTGCTCCAGAATCTCCAACTCACTCTCCTCCATTCTCCTTGCTCTAGCCTCAAAGAGGAGGCCTGTTTGCAGCCTCGGTGGGACGTTGATACTCCTACAGCAGGAGCCTGCTGGTGGCTGGCTGTGCTGAGTCAGGGCATGGCAGGGAGGGTACCAGTCTTGTCTGCAGCAACGCGAACCCAGGGTTAGCTGCATCCAGGAGTGCAGGAGAGGTATGAGGTGAGCCCCCTAGAAGAAGGGGTCCTCCACAGAAGCTGTGTGACAAGTGGCAGGTGACATGGAGCGTGCTCAGAGGGAACATCCTGAGAGCCTGGGTGTGAGTTGGGGAGTACCTGGGAGACACAAAGCTGATCTATCCTTGTCTTTCAAATTCAAGTTGTTTTTTACCTAAATAGAATAACCACACAAGGTCCTGAGTTCAGTTCCTGGTACCAATAACCTCCCTGTTCTCAGGACTCAGCTCCCACTGTCCCCTCCTTAAGAAGCTCTCTTTGGTACCATGACATTTTTTTGAGACTCTCCCCCCACAAAGTTCAGACCCAAATAATTCCTGGACAAGGCAAGTGACACTAGCAGTGTCTCAATAATTCCTGCCCACACACCCACAGCCATACTCTGCTTTTGCTGCTTTAAAAAACAAAATTCTTTCTCCATCCCATATGTAGCAACAGGGAGAAACTCAAGACAGGACCCAAGGGGCCAGGGAGATAGCTCAGTAGAATAAGCACTTGCCTGACAAGCGCAGGGTCCTGTGTTCAGTCCCCAGTACCAGAAAAAAAAATTTTGCCTCAATACAGGACCCAAGGCTTCTGGGCTTCTTTGACCATGGTTTAGCATCATCAAAGACAAGCGGGAAGGGTAGGAGACTATTAATTACTAAGGAAAAGGGGACTTGATGCATGTGATATAAAAATAATTATTTTAAAAGCTTTTAGTCCCCAGGTTGGAACACAGGCTCTGGAACTACTCAGACTTGCCAGCAAAGGGGAGGCCCAGTTATGGCTGCTACCTGGCCACAAAGGCAGCATGGAGCCAGTGAGAGGTGGGGAGAGGGAGGTGCTGGTTCAGTCTGTGGGCCTCGAGTGCCACCTGCTGGCACACAGGCCCAGCGTAGGAACTCAAGCCTGGAGCACTTGAGTCTGGTCCCGACCCAGCCTTGGTGGAGAACCCTGAGCAAGCAGAAGGGGCCCCTGAAGCCATGCCTGAAACTGAGGGGGCAACCAGACCATGTGCTGCCCTCTGGACAGGGCTTTACCGGTGAATGAGAGGGCAGAATCCGCTGTACCCTACAGCTTCTTGACAGATGCCTAGGAGAGCCAGGCGCTGAGCCAGGTGCAAGAAGCCTGCGTTCTCTGGAGGAAAGGAAGATGCAGCAAGGTGACACACAGGAGCACCTAGAAAGGCAGGGCGTGGGGTCTCTTGTGAGAATCCCAATGTATACATAATGTAAAGAGCAAATAAAAGATAGCTAATAGGAAAGAGGGAGAGAGCTTGTGCAAAAGAGAAGCAGACCGAGAGATGAGGGCGGGGACAGCAGGGAGGGCAGGTTGAAGAGCTGAGATGTGTCCTGTATGCGCACCAGCCCCCACGATGGCTGTGCTCACTTACTCCAACCTGCACTAATGGAAGAGCTGGAGCCATCTGAATCCCCACTAGCTCAAAGCAGGTTGCTGAGGGGGATTTTTGGTCATTTTGTTATCTTTTTAAACAAAGTCATACATTGGTACTTGACTGCTTTGAAACTGGTCGAATTTGCTGGTCGATGCATTTTTGACTTGAACATGCTGTCCCGGGACTCCCTGCGTGCTTGAGGCGCAAGCTACAACTCGTAGGTATTGACTGCTCCCCCACTTCCCGCCATGTCTGTTTGGTACTTGTTGTTTCTGGGCCCTGTGGTGCCTCCTGCCCCATTGCCGCTGAGGGCCAAGTGCCACTGTAGACCTGGATTGGAGTGGGAGTCACAGGGCTGGGAAGCCTCCCACATGGGGGTGTACGGCTGGACTGCCAGCCCCTAAGCAGGGAAGGAGGGTCACAAGCCCAAGCCCAGCTGGGCCACTGAGCCAGACCCTGTCTGGAAAAATGACAAAGCAGACTGGAGGATCCAAATCAACTGCAGAGTGTCCTGAGTTCAGTCCCCAGCGCCACCAGGGAGGGGGTTGGGAAGCAAGAGCATGGGCCAAGGCTGATGTGCACAGACCGAGGCCAGAAAAGCACGTTTCCTCCTGCAGACTGAAGTGCTAGTCTCAGCCAGGACAGACGGGAGTGGTTTTGTAACCCAAGAACTAGGATAATGGCCATTCACCAAAAGGATGTTAGGTGCTGAGTGTGTGCCCCACACCTGTAACCCCAGCTGAGGCAAGAGGATCACTTCGCATTCAAGGCCAGCCTCAACTGCATAGGGAGACCCTGTCTCAAAAGACAATAAATAAAATTTTGAGCACACACATGAATAACTCCTAGGAAAATATACATATTTAAAGACTGGAAATACATTGTGAGGTCTTGGGTTCAAGTGCCACTTCCACCTCCCACCCCCAACTGAAGACACCCAGGACTAAATATAGCAACTGAAAGGCTACATAGCAACCGTGCTGGGTGTAGCTCAGTGAGAAAACACTTTCCTAACATGTTCAGGCCCTGGGTCCAATCCGCAGCAGCAAAAACAAAGCAAAGACAACTTGTAGGAAGGACTGGGACATAGTTTAGTGTCAGGGCAGACCTGGGTTCGGTACCGAGGACCAAAACACAGAAACAACTCTCAGAAGTTGGGCGTGGTGATGTACACCAATAAACCCGGGAGGCTGAGGCAGGACTGCTGCTGCAAGTTTGAGGCCAGCCTAGGCTACATAGTTAGTTCAGGAGCAGCCTGAACTATACAGCAAGATCCTGTCTCAAAAAAGTACTTATGGTACTTATGGTGGCACATGCCTGTAATCCCAGCTCTTGGGAGGCTGTAAACAGGCAGATCACTAGGAGTCTGATCTAATGAGACCCTGACCACCCTGTAGACCCTTCCCTAAAAAATTATATATATACTATATATATCCAAACTCTGTACTATCCAGTAATCCCAGCAAGGAGTGTGGTATGGAGTTTTGTCTCAATGATTAGGAATCTTACCTTTTTGTGATGTTGGGAATTGAATGCAGGGCCTCTTACGCTAGGCAAGGGCTGCACCTCAGAGCACATCCCTGCCCAGCTCTGCATTTCAGGGTAGTGACTTGGCTTACACTGTGGTGGGTGGGTGGAGGCAGGATCCAGGTTGGAGACCACAGTAACTATCTAGGGATTCCTACAAATAGAAGGAGGATAGCGACTTAGGTGTTGAGGACAGGGAGTGATTTGCCTGGAGGGAGGCGTGGAGCATGGAACTGGAGGATGCTGAGAGAGTGATTTAGGAGAACCTGACTTCCTTCAGGTAAGCGGCTGTGGCAATGCACTTCATCAGCAGTAGGAATCGGAGGAGAGCCAGCCTCAGGCCAATTTCAGACCTGTGGAGGTGCCCGAGGGACATCTAATAGATATGGTAGGTAGGTGAAGTGAGGATCTGAACCCAGGAACAGTCTAAGGTAGAGATGTAGTTTGGGAATCTCCTAAAAACCTGGGCTCTCCCATTTTCAAGGGAAATTAACCATGAACACATGAAATCTCTACATCAGTTTCCCAACTGTAAAATACTAATATTAAATCCAAGCATGGTAGTGCACGTCTGTAATCCCACCACTAGGGAAGCTGAGGCAGGAGGACCACTGCAAGTAGCCAGTCTGGGCTACACAGTGAGTTCAAGGACACCCTGAACTGCATAGTGAGAGCCTGTGTCATTAGGAAAAAAAAAAAGAAAAGAAATATCAGCTCCTCCATGTGTTCCCCAAGGGAGGCTGGAAGTATCAGGCAACAAAGCGAAGGGACTTTGAATTATAACCCCTAACACGTGGACCAGCCAAGAGATGGACCAAGGGTGACGCCTCAGACCCTCCCAACATATAGAGGGCTCCTCCCACTGGGGGAAGGACAGAGGGAGAAAGGACAAGGTAAGGATGTGCTGGGGGGGGGGCAGTCACAAATCATTTATTGAAGCTTAAAGCAAACATGTAACTAAAGAAAGTATAAGTAAACGAATATGGTTGGACGAAAAGGATATGTTTGAGCCAGGGACCACACACCTGTACTGCAGCTACTCAGGAGGCTGAGACTCAAGGATCACAAGTAGAGCCACTGCTATGGCAAGCACAGGACCAGGGTTCTATCCCTGGTCCCGCGTGTCTTGCCGGCCCCACCCCTGGGGTGTGCTGAGCTAGCAAACAAGCGTGTGGTACCACGCCTATAATCCCAGTCCTGGGGAGGCTGAAAAATGGGGATCACTATGAGTCTGAGCTGCATAGTGAGATCCTGTCACAACCAGATACATTTAAAAATAATAATAGGGGCTGGGAGATAGCTCAGTGGAATAAGTGTTTGCTTGGCAAGCACAAGGTCGTGAGTTTGATCCCTGATACCACCCTAAATAAATAAAAATAATAAAAAGGGTTGAGAGTGTATCCAGGGGTACAAAGTGCTCCCACAAGGCTAGGCCTGGTGGCACACAACTGTAATTCCAGCACCCGCAAGGCTGATGCAGGTAGACTGCTGTGAAATTGAAGCCAGCCTGAGCTAGATAGTGAGACTCTGTTTCAAAGCAAAACAAAACAAAAGAGAGTGCTTTCCCAGCATGTAGGAGAGGGCTTGGGCTCAATCTCCAGGAATGTGAGGGGCGAAAGGATTATGACCTACTTGTTAATAGGGTGAGGAAATCCAGCAAGGCCAGTCGGTTCAGATTCTTCCTGTCCTGCTCTCTGTGCAGCATTCATTCCTCCCTCCTGTACAGCAGGACCCCTGCTGAAATATGTGCTCTTACACTCTGCTATCAGATAAGAGGGAGGTCAGAGGATTGATTTACAACCAGCTCCAAGTCAGAAAGGCAAATGATTACAGTTCCTAAGGCCTGCCTTTGGGAAGGAGGCATACGCCAGGCACTACAGATCAGTCACACCACTGTATTCTGTTGTTTTTTTTTTTTTTTGGTTCCTCGAATGCCTTCGGGGCACTTTTGGCCAGCAGGAGAGTTGTGAGATTCGAACTCCAGCAACCTGAGGCTGACAGCTTTGTGGAAGCAGCCACTTAAAGGACTGAGCTAGGGCCAGGCCCCCCCTTCCGTAGTGTTTTATCCTGACTTTGGGTGCTGGAGATTGAACCCTGGGACTTGCACATGCTAGGCAAGTGCTCTCTCTACCACTGAGCTACACCACCATCCCACAACAGTGCTGTTTTTTGTTTTTGAGACAGGGTCTTGCTGTGTAGCCCAGGCTGGCCTTGAACTCACAGCAATCCTCCTGCCTCAGCCTTCTGTGTGCTGGAACTACCCGTGTATGCCACCACACCAGCTTGTGTTAATTTTTAGGAGGTACCTCTCAGCAATTTGTTCTTACAGTTATGTAAGCTGTGGAAGGAGGAGGTACAACGAGCAGGCCAATATGGGGCCCAGGATGACTGCCACATACAGCACAGCTTTGAATCTCTGGAGGGAGGATGGCGGGGAATGAAGAAAACAAGTCGAGATGCAGAAAGCTGAGGTCAGGTGGAGCCCTCTCTCCTGATGGGAGAAAGCAGTTGTCCCAACCTGCAGCATATTTATATAATCAGCATATGGATATTGTACAGGTTAAAACGTTGCATCAACCTGAGAAGCTTAGAAGCTTAAGTGACTCGGCAGGAGGCTGCAGTCCTCACTTTGCAAACACTCTCATCCTGTGCAAGAGGCCGGCATGGAGATGGTGTGAGTGCCGCACCCGCCCTCGGGGTAGGCAGCCTGCTTTCAATATAAGGGGCTGGCTCTTCCTTCTTTTGCTCTTGCTGCTTCTGCTGTCTTCTGCCACCATGAACTGCAGCCCTGTGCCCTGCCGCCCTGCCTTGCAGCCAGCTGATTATGGACTGAAACTTCCACGAACTGAGCTAAATAAACCCTTCCTTCCTTCCTTAATTTTGGTGTCAGCTATTTTGTTTCAGCACTGAGAGAAAAGTAACCAAGGCAGATACATGCATGGAGAATTTAAGGAAAGGGTAGAATCTGGGACAGTAAGAATAGCTAATCTGCAACAGAACCGCATGCCTTGGTGAAAACAAGAGGAAACTGTCTCAAGCCAAGGTCAAGTCACTATGGCAACAGCTCCCAGAGCTGTGCACACTTCTCACGGGCCCCTGCCAAACTCATGAGAGGCAGTGGCCTTGTCCTAGATATCTGAGGTACAGACAGCTTCACCCCCAGCAAATCCTGCTCCCATTTCCACAGTCTACACTTAGCTCATTCCTTCCCCAGTCAGCTGGGATCAACCCTAATTTTATCAGTAAGAGCAGTGAAGGAATTCAGAGCCTAGAGTTTTTATCAAGGAGGCCCTGGTGGGCAGTCACATTTAGAGGCAGCAGGGGACAGTGAGGAGCCGGGAGCAGTGGAGCGAGGACGTGCAGTGGGGTAGATCCAGGGGCTTAGCGGTTCTTCCTGAAGGTATAAGGAATTCTCTCTCCTTCCTGTACAGGTGTGGTGAAGACTCAAGAGTTGTGAAGAGCCATCCTCTGAGGTTTGCACCCGGGAGACGTCAGGCCCTGTGCCCAGGCCAAGGGTGGTGGGCAGGGGCTCCAGCTTGGCTCAGCTAAGGGCACCCACAGCCCAGGGCACAGAGGTTGTCTCCTTGGTGGGTGGAGGCTTGACCAGTACAAAGCAGAGGAGTGCCTGGGATCGCCCTGTGCTTAGCCAGCCCCGGGCACAGGGGCTGTCCTGCCCTGCCTTCCTGCTTCACACACCCGCCAGCCTCACCATGTCACCCTCACTGCCCACCCCTCACTAGCCTGGCTCCCTGCTGTAGTCAAGGTTTGTAAAGGAACAGATTTAATGCACAACACAAAATTTATAGGATTATTTTAGCATAATCATCCAGAGTCAAAGGCAGAAGAGTGAAGGCAATCTGTCCCCACACTAGAGACCCAAGAATCCAGCCGCGGCTGGATCCCGTGGCAGTGTCCTCCAAGTCCAGCTGGAGGCCCAGAGCCCAGGTCTGCATCAAAGATCTGCACTGGGATGGGGAATGTAGCTCAGCAGCACAGAGCAAAAAGAAAATAGTGAAAAAAAGATCTGTGCTGGGAAGGCCAAAGGTCAGTGGGGGAAGCTAGAAAGTCTGCAGCAGTGGGACGAAGGATCTGTGCCACAGGCTGAGGAGCTGCACTGGGGCCAGGAAGGGACACTCAAGGTGAGGAGCAGAGCTCTCCCAAGAAGAAACGCATCCAGCCTCTGTGACAGCGAGGACTCGTGCTCCTCCAGTGATTAAAACCAGCTGAGTTCACATCAGGAAAACCAGCACGCCAGCTTCTCCCGGAGAATCGGCAGCACCCCTTCCCTTCCAGTCCTCCTCATGCTGTTGGGGCCATTCTCAGGAGGGCCGCCGCACAGCACCGCACTGCCGCACTCAGCTGGGTGCTAACCACTAGGCAACCCGCCACCCTCCGGGATATCAGGCGCTGTCCTGGCCCACGGTGCGTCTCCGCACAGGGCCTGGCGCACAGCACACACAGCTGCTCCGTTAACTCTCTACTCACAGAGGGGTGGAGTTCAAGGTGAGCCCAAATATTAAGCTCGATTTGGACTGGAGGGGATCGCTAAGGAGGGCAGGGGTGGGGAGGTGTATTTTAGTAGAGCTGGGAACATAAGGTGGGAGACAAAAGCATGTCCCAGTCAGATTCTGGACTCTTGAGAAGTCCCGAGGAGAGAGGTGGAGGAGCTGAGGGTCACCTGATACAGGGGTGGCTTGAAGTCTAGGAGCAAAATGAGATGATGAGATTCAGTGGCAGATTCACTTTTCTAGTGACTTCTGGATGTCTGTGACGGGGACAATTAAAATATTTTGTCTCTTCTTAAACCTCCTCCCACAGATACTACATTCCCAGTTCATTAGGGCAGAAGTTTCTAGTTTTAGATTGGGCGTGGTGAGGCGCACCTGTAATCCCAGCCCTTGGGAGGCTGTAACAGTGAGACCCTAAACACCCTATAAGCCCTCCCCTAAAAAATATTTTAAAAAAGAAGTTTCCAGTCTTTCTTTTAGATCAAAAATCATAGGCAAAATAGCTCAGATTAAAACGCCTGTGAGCAGATGCAGGGGCTGGGGATTCAATCCTTGGGCCTGCAATGCCGACCCACCCCTGGGGCACACTGAGACGGCAATTGAGACTGGGTGTGTGGCACACGCCTGTAATCCCAGCTCTTGGGAGGCTGTAAACAGGCAGATCACAAGTCAGATCTAGTAGTGAGACCCTGAACACCCTGAAAACCCTTCCCTAAAATACAAAAAAAAAATCATAACTTTTTGGTTATGATTCAAGAACCATCAGAAGAAAATATAATTTCAAATCACCCGTTATGTCAGTTTCATATTTAAGAAAATCTACAGACCAAGCAAAGACTATAATGTCTAACATGGACAAAGGAAAGGTGTAGTCTCCTCCTGGTCTTTGGACTGAGAAGTTCCCCTGGAAAATCAAAATAGTTTCAGAAGGGGCTGGTGAGATGGCTCAGTGGTCTAAAGCACCTACTTAGAACAAGCTTAGCAAAAGCACAGGGACCACGTTTCAATCCCCCAGCACCACATGCCAGCCAGCCCCGCCCCCTGGTGGGCTGAGCTAGCCACACACACACACACACACACACACACACATAAATAAATAAAATTTTAAAAAAAGAAAAATAGTTTCAGACACTAAGACAAGCCAGGTATGGTGGTACATGCCTGAAATCCCAGTGCTCAAGAGGCTGAGGCAGGAGGATCAAGAAGGCCAGCCTTAAGGGCAAAGGAAATGGCTCAGCGGAATAAGTGCTTCCCTGGCAAGTGCAAGGGCCTGAGTTCAATCCCCAGTTCTGCCAAAAATAAATAAATAAATAAATAAATAAATAAATAAGGCCAGCATTGAGACTAAGAGTGGTAGCACCCCAGCACTTGGGAGACTAAAAACAGGAGAATCACTGACTCCAGTCTACACAGTGAGACCCTGTAGACCCTGTCCTAAATACAGGGGGAAAAAAAGGCCAGCCTGGGCTACGTGAGTTCAACACCAGACTACATAGTGAGGCCCCGTCTCAAAAAAGAAGAGGGGCCGGTAAGATAGCTCAGCAGTCTAAAGTGCCTGCTTAGGCAAGTTAGGGTTAGGCAGGCGCAGGGGACTGCGATACCACACGCTGTACCAGCCCGCCAAAACAAAAGGAAAAAAAAAAAGAAAGTATAGAATATAGATATGAAACAAAAGCCTGGGGCCGGGAGATGGCTCAGTAGAATAAGCGCTTGCCTGGAAAGCTCAAGGGCCTGAGTTCAATCCCCAGTTCTGCATAAAAAAAATAAAAAAAATAAAAAAAAAAGCTCGAGGGAGTAAGGAGCAATAAACAGAGCTGGAGGAGAACTGTTGCCTCCCTTGTAAATTCCAGCAAGCTGGGATTCAAGGCTGCAGATAGTAGCTTCTCTGGCTGGCCCCGTCTATTGTCTTATCCCTTGCTTGGAGTGTTAATGACTAGCATTGTGTAAACTTAGAGTTAGGTAAATGCTGAAGCAGAGGGTAGTTAGTATTCACAAAAGTAGTTATACACATTCCTTAGCCTGCCTTTGGCCCTTAATAAATGTGAGATGTTTCTGTGGCTCTGCACTCAGAGAGAGACTAACCTCAGTGAGACCTCAGGTCTTCTCATTTCTTCAACTTATAACATGCAACAGAAAGGGCACGGAGAGGCTGATTAGACAGCCTTCAGCTCATAATGCCTTTTGAAGCCACCAAGGTTTTCTGGATAGAAACACATCAGGCAGGGAGCCCCGCAGCAGAGGAGGAGGAGAATGGGAGGCGAAGGCGTTCACCACTCAGCCGCCTTTCCAGCTCCTTACTGTTCCTTGCCAATAAGCCAAAGAACTGGCGACGGATAAGCCTCTGTCACTTTAGAAGCACTGCAGGAGAGGAGGGCTCACCAGCCAACAGGACAGCCATCACGATCCGGTTCCAAACACACGGAAATTACAGACTCTTTTCCACTCAAGTACCCTCTTCACAGACTCAAGTGCCTCCTATCAGCACTAGGGCCTGATGACATAGGAAACGGAAGAGAGTGCACCTTACGTAGCCAGAGAGGGAAGATCCACATCGCAGTCCTGGTCAAGGAGTCTGAGGATATTTAAAAGCAGCCCTGGTTTTCACACATTAACACATTAGGGACTATCAAAGTTTATAGACTTTAATGTTAAGTATAGAGCTGTCTGTTTAAGGCGAGGCTACTTACTATCTTTACCAGCTGGAGTCACAAGGGTTCGCACTGGACAGTAAACAGTGGAAACAGTACGATAGGAGAGCAGTATGTGGCAATGCTGGCTAGAGAAGTAGTCCGACCTGTTAATTACAAGATCCCAAGCAGATCCCAAAGCCCTGCAGTGGACTTCTTGCAAGAACTTGAGCAGGTTTTCAATAGGATGGCCTAGACCTGGTATCCCAGCACCACCTCTCAGGACCCAGATGTACAAGTTTTCTCCAGACATAGACAGCATAAAAGAACTTTGCAATCAAAACTTTCTGGAGCTGGGGAGATGGCTCAGTGGAATAAGCGCTTCCCTGGCAAGCGCAAGGGCCTCAGTTCAATCCCCGGTTCCACAAAAAAAAAAAAAAAACTTTCTGTGAATACCTGTGCTGTTTCCCATACAGTGTGTACTTCCATCTTGCTCTTGCTTTTTCTCTTTACTCAGCCCCAGCTCCTCCTGCAGAGCCAATTTCTTTCCCACTCCTCACTTTTACTTTCTCAAATAAACTTTGCCACTGCTTTTTGCTTGTTTTGTCCAATTCTTTGTTCAAGACAAGAACATGACATTTAATTCCAGGTGGAGAACCCGGTAACCTCTAGTAGGCAAGCTGCCTTTTAGAAACAAGCTACCTGATAACAGTTGGAGGATGTGAATGCTTGTGAGGCATTTTGGTTTCTTTTGGTTTTTGTTTGTGGAATAAGGCCTTACTAAGCACCAGATCGGCAACAGACTCGCAATCTTCCTGCTTCAGTCTCCCGCACTGTGGGATTCCAGATGTGCCACCACGCCCAGCTTGTGGCTGTGAAGCAAGCAGTGAAAAACATGTGGGGGAGCAGGGGCGCCCTAGCTTCCCAGTGCACTAAGAACGTGAAGAGGACTTCCCAATGCCCTCATTTCCCTGCCTACCAGGCAGCCTGCAGGGTACCTACTGACAGGTTCTGGCCCTGAATTGCTGAATTACTATGGTGGTCATCCCATATGACTGAAGCCCTTGAAACAACAGCGCATCTTCCCAGAGACCACCTCCCCGCTTCTCCTCCAACTCAGTCCAGGGTGCAGTTTCCTCTCACCTTTCCCGCCACTGCAGGGAAGGCCCCAGTCAGCTCCTCGAGTGTATCTAAACATCCCCTCAAACCCCACCCCTGGCAACAGGTCATAAAAGCCTCAGCCTCCCTTTGTTCTAATCCAGAGAATTCCTTATCTGCCCAGATTCTCTCCGTGTCCTCCAAGATAATGAAGCCTCTTTCTCTTTATAATAAAGCCCCTTTCCCTTTTTCCTTCTGCCTGTTTCTCTGCTGCGACACTGTCAAAACCTATCACCTACCATATCACCTTTCCACCTAAAAATCAAGTGTGTCCACCTGGCTAAGGTCAAAAAACACCTCCCTTACAGCCCCACCCCACCCCCACCTGCTCTAGTTGTTTTCTCTTACTTGCATTATCAACATCTTTTACCCCGCTTAATAATTCTATCACGAAACACTGTAATAGACCCCATTTGAAAAACCACCCCATGGCCAGGCATGGTAGTGCATATCCTTAATCCCAGCACTCAGCAGGCTGGGCAGGATTGCTGCAAGTTCATGGCCAGCCTGGACTACACAATAAGACTCTGTCACAAGGAGCTAAAAAAACATTCTGTGGGAACCTGCATTCCTCTCCCCTAACAATCTACTACTTCCTCCCTTTTCCCTTTTGTATCTATGCTTGTCAGGTTTCCCTCTTCCATGCACTAAAAGCAACTGAGTACAGCACACCACTGTCTTCCATGCTGACAAGTCCATGGGTCATTTCTCAGTCCCCATATGCTTGGCACCTCCACAGGATGAGTTTCACTCTCCCTCTTGAATCATTCACTTCACTTGGTTTCTGACCTAACTCATTTTCTCACCTCAGGAGCTGTTTCTTCATTCTCCTCTTCTGAGGCCTCCTCCACTTCCAGATCTTGAACTACTGGGGTGTAATCAGATTCTACTCTATCTTCACTCACTTCCTGGATGCAGCGAGTACCACAGCTTTAACTATCATTTATACCCAGGAGGAGGGGCTGGGGAGATGGCTCAGTAGAATAAGCGCTTCCCTGGCAAGCACAAGGGCCTAAGTTCAATCCCCAGTCCCAGAAAAAATAAAAAAAAAA
>NW_004524581.1:11695310-11700635 GCF_000260255.1 Octodon degus | reverse complement strand
TTACATTTATTTATTGTGTGTGTGTGTGTGTGTGGCCAGCTCAGCCCACCAGGGGGCGGGGCTGGCTGGCATGTGGTGCTGGAGGATTGAACCGCGGTCCCTGTGCTTTGCCAAGCTTGTTTCAAGTAGGTGCTTTAGACCACTGAGCCATCTCACCAGCCCCTCCATTCAGTTCTGAAAGGCATCACAAACTTAACATACTCGAAACCAAACACTGAATATTCCTCCTTAACAAACTGCTCTTTTCCTAATCCTCCGTTTCTCCATTTTTAGTATGTAGAAATTCTGTGCTTTTGGTTACTGGGGCCAAAAACACTAGAATCATCCTTGAGTTTTCTTTCTCTCACCTCCCACATTCACTGCATTGCTAAATTGTTTTGGGTCTTCAAAACTCCATCCAGAATTTGACTACTTCTCACTGCCTCCACCACCATCTTTTTCCCTCCTACCATTAATTCTCACCTGGATTATAACAGAAGCTGCCTGTGGTCTGAATTATTGTAGTAGCCTCTTGCCAAATTCTACACAAATGGTCAATCACAATCAGAACTAAGAGATGACCAATGTACTTGGCGACGTGGAGGTCACTGGTCATCTCGACAAGACAGTTTTCACTGGATGACAGCCTGGAAAGAGCTGGATCCTGAAAGAACCGCATTCACTCTGTAGCAGACTCTTGTGTTGTCTATAAAGTAATCTCCTCCTAGAGTGCGTAATAACAAAAATTCCCACTTCTGAGCCTTTGCATTTGCCTTTCCTTCTGCCTGAACCACCCTTTCTCCAGTCAAGCCTGCTCATGGTATGTGTTAACATGAGCTTTCAGGAAAAAACAAAACAAAACATGAGCTTTCAGATTTCTTTTATCAAACTACTTAATGTAGCACTTCCTATCTATTCCTGTTTCTTTTCCCATTATTTCCCTTCATAGCATTTATCACTCTCTGAACGTATCTCTTCGACTCCCCAGCTTCTCTGCACTCTAGAATGTAAGCGCCAAGAGAGCTGGAGCTTTTTGTTGTTGTTGTTGTGTTTTGTTTTTGCGGAACCGGGGATTGAACTCAGGTCCTTGGGCTTGCCAGGGAAGCACTTACTCCACTGAGCCATCTCCCCGGCCCTAGCTGGAGCTTTTTGCTTGTCGCCCTAACCCCATCATATAATCGTGCCTGGCATAAAGTAAATACTCAGTAAATACCTGTTCAATTATCAAATGACTTTCGCCTCAAACGCAAAGAGTTGATAACCAATAAAGTGCAGGCACACTCAATCTGAAGACTTCCGGAACCCAAGGCTTGCATTCTAGGGCTCTGCAGCAGGCACCAGTAACACCTACGGTCCCTCTCTCAGAAGACATACGGTAGCGCTTCCGCCTCACCCAACTCTCAAAACTCGGCAAAGGAGGGGCGGAGGGCCTGTGTCATCAGCGTGCGCCGGCCTGCCCCGCGACGCGCCAGCGCCTGGCGCAGCCCTTTGCTCGCCCGGCCTCCCCCTCCCTGGTTCCGCGCTCTGGTTCCGCCATGGAATCCAACAAGGATGAAGCCGAGCGCTGTATCAGCATCGCCCTCAAGGCCATCCAAAGTAACCAGCCCGATCGGGCGCTCCGCTTCCTGGAGAAGGCGCAGCGACTGTACCCGACGCCGCGAGTGAGCGGTGAGTGTGAGGCGCAGAGGAGACACTGGGGGACATTAGAACTGTTGGGGGAATACGAGAACGGACCGACGGGAGCAGTTGGCGGAGGGGGAGGGGTAGTGAGGCGCGGCTACGCCTGCGCACTGATGCGCGCGGTGGCTGTCGGGATGTGTAGTTTTTCAGTCTCGTGCGTCCGCTGGATGCAGGACACCTGAGGACAGGGGCAGCTGAGACTTGAACCTTCGGGGTGTTTGAGGAAAGTTCTGGAATGTCAGGTTTCCTAGAAGGAGATGCACTGGCAGAGCCGGCTAAAGGAACTCGCCCAGAAGCGAAATCGAACTACTTTTCCCAGGGGGCCGTTCGGTGGCCCAGGGCCAGTTGCCGGCCTGGGAAACATTATAGTTAAGAAAATAAACATAACTCTGCTGAGCGAAGAAAGGGGTCCCAATAGGGGAAAGACCCGACCCTCGGCGCTCTGGAAAGGCGGCTCCACGGCTTCAGACCCTCGCAGGTCTCTTGATGAGGGCCAGAGGCCACTGTGGCTAATACCCAGTCCCCCCTCGCCACCCCTGCGCTCCTCACCCCTCCGACACCCGCTTCTTCGGCCATTGAGGCCGGGACTGGTGGTCTGTGGACGGCGCCAGCCTCAGCCCCAGCCCGCCTTCCCCCGCGGGCCGTCGCTAGCCCGCTGCCAGGAGTCTGAGAGCCAGGAGTGACCGGAGGAGGGACACAGTATTTATGTTCCCACTATTCATCCCACTTTTCCCAGGAGCCCCTCCTTTTTATTTCTTGAAACTAAATTTTCAGAGAAGATTTTCATAATCCGAGGAGGAATAAACAGATGGCGTTTGTGCCTGTGACTATCATTTACTAAACTGGCTGGCATGTAACAAGCTCTCGGAAGACCCAGCTCTCACCCTGATTGCTACTATGTGACCGTTCTGAGCTTGGGTTTCATCAAAGAAGATGAGAGTGTAGGCACAGGTAGTGTGAATAACTGTAATACCCGCAAGGCTTCTCGGGGTTGAAAGCTCTTTCACATGCATTTTGTTACTTGAGCCTGTCTCAGGGAGACAAGCAAAGATCATTATCTTTGTTCTGTAGATGAAGAAACACCTCTGAGGTAAGGGACTTGCCCAAGATTGCACAGCTAAAAATTGGAAAGTCCTGTGGCTATAAAAAAAAAAAAAAAAGGAAAGAAAGAAAATTAAAGAGCAACCATCAGCCTCATCTTCCTTGCCCAGTTATGAAGTGGAGAAAGGATTCTGGTAGGAGAGGTGACCTGGAATGCCTGAACTTTCCTCCCTCCTGAGGAGGTTGGTCTTTGGCCTGCTGGCCACCTCCTGCAGAGGGTTTCAGTTTGTATTTGGCAGGAGTTCTGAGGTAACCTGCTGGAGGACTTCATGTGAAATAAGTCACTCTTAAGTGGAGAACATGGGGGTGGCCTCCAGCTGTTATCTGAATGGGAGCTCAGTAGCAGGCAGCCACGAAAGGACAATGACACTAGGACCTGCGGCCTCTGTGTCAGGTCAAGAGCTTGGAATGGTATCCTTTGTAAGGCTCTGGCGTGGAATTTGCTTTGGACAAGAGTGAACTGCTACATATTTAGCATATTTATGCTCTTCTGGAAAGAGTATATGTTTTGTCCATCTATATAA
Organism: Octodon degus; assembly: GCF_000260255.1. Lineage (NCBI taxonomy): Eukaryota > Metazoa > Chordata > Mammalia > Rodentia > Octodontidae > Octodon > Octodon degus. The sequence continues at coordinate 11,697,351 of NW_004524581.1, read as the reverse complement.
ACTTCTTCTTCTACTACCTGGAGCCCAGCACTGAGCTGCCAAGAGTTAGTGTGAACCTGAGGAGGGAAATCTTGGTTTAAGGGCCACCATACAGCTCAGCATATTAAAGCATCTGGAAGCAGGCGCAGAGGCCGCGAGTTCGATCTGTAGGCCTGCTGTGCTGGCTCCATCCCCAGGGCGGGCTGAGACAGCAGTTAAGACTGGATGGCAATTGAGACTGGGCGTGATGGCATGCGCCTGTAATCCCAGCTCTTGGGAGGCTGTAAACAGGTGGATTACTATGAGTCTGATCTAGTAGTGAGACCCTGAACACCCTGTAGACCCCTCCCTGAAATACAAAAAAAAAAAAACTTGGTTAAAAAACATTAAGTGGTCATCTTTTGGTCAGTGTTTTGTTTGTTTGTTTCGCAGAACCGGGGATTGAACTCAGGCCCTTGCGCTTGCCAGGGAAGCACATATTCCACTGAGCCATCTCCCCGGCCCCAAGTGTTCATCTTTGGATGCTTTAGGTTTGAGCTGCTTTCAGACACTCATTCAATGCAACCATTTTTTTTTTTTTTGCGGAACCGGGGATTGAACTCAGGCCCTTGCGCTTGCCAGGGAAGCACTTATTCCACTGAGCCATCTCCCCGGCCCCAATGCAACCAATTTTTTAAAATTTATTTATTTGTTTGTTACAGGGTCTTGAAACGTAGTGCAGGCTGGTAGTGATTCTCCTGTTTCAGCCTCCCCAGCACTAGGATTACAAGGATGTACCATCACACCCAGGATTCCAGGAATCAAACCCAGGTCTTTGTGCTTGTCAGGCAGGCACTTAGACCGCTGAGCTATCTCCCCAGCACCACAACTGATTTTTTTGTTTTTTTGTGGTACCAGGGTTTGAACTCAGGACCCTGCACTTACCAGGCCAGCACTTATTCTACTAAGCTATTTCCCCAGCCCACAACTGATTTTTTTTGTAGAGAATCTTTTTCTTTTTTTTTTCTGTTTGCACAGTCCTGTGCTTGGTGCCAAGTGGTACAACAGGCACATGATCCCTTGCCTTAAAGAGCTTACAGTCTACCAAAGGAAACAGAGCTGCAGGAAGCAGTATTGCAAAATAGAAGATAATAGCAGTGACTTTGCAAGCATTAAGCACAGTGTTGGATTCTAGGGACTTAAGAGTGGTCATGAAAACTCCAGTCCCTGCCATCTGTAGGCTTACAGTCGTGAGGGGAAAGGAGTACAGAGGCAAGGAGGGTGTGGCGAGCAATTTTCTGAACATGAAATTATAAGCAAGGTAGTTTGTAGTGTTGTGGCAAGGGCACACTGTTATCTTGTCAGGCTCGATGCGTGGTGGCTCATACCTATAATTCCTGCACTTGGAAGGCTAATATGGGAGGATCATCACAAGTTCAAGGCCAGCCTGAACTACATAGTAAGACCCAGTCTCAAAAGAAAAACTTGGGGCTGGGGAGATAGCTCAGTTGAATAAACGCTTGCCTGGAAAGTGCAAGGGCCTGAGTTCAATTCCTGGTTCTGAAAAAAAAAAAAAAAAAGAAAAACTTAGTATTATCTCACCGAGGGAAAGTCTTTAGGGAGTAGGACAGGAGGCAGCATTTGGACTGCACTTTGGAGAAGGTCATGAGACTTGGGAAAGGAATGCTGGGAAAAGATCTGGAAACCAAAAGTTGTAAAAGGTTTCAGGGAGGGGATTAGATGTAGCAAGATTACAAGGTAGTGTAAGCTAGAATTTGTATAGAGGATTCCAGGTGGAAAGTAAAATGGGGCCAGATTATGGAACTCCTTTTTCCACCAGGCCAAGAGACCCACTTTATTCTGTAGTCAGCAAGAAAGCCTGTTGAAATTTGTCCTATTCTCTTTGTAGAAGGATGAGAGAGGGATGGGAGACTCAAGGCAGAACACAGTTGGGAGACAATGGCCATAAGCAGGTTAGAAATTCTGAGGGCCGGGGCTGGAGAGATGGCTCAGTGGTCTAAGGCACCTACTTAGAACAAGCTTGGCAAAGCATCAGGGACCGCGGTTCAATCCCCCAGCACCA
>NW_004524581.1:11694467-11695132 GCF_000260255.1 Octodon degus | reverse complement strand
AAAAAATAAAAAAAAATTAAAAAAAAAAAAAAAAGAAATTCTGAGGGCCTAAGAGTAAGGTGTATGGGTAAGAGTACGGTCACCGGGCAGGAGGCATTGAGCTTTGCGAGAGAGGGGGCGCTGCTCAGGAGAAGTAGCTAGGGGGCTGGAAAACAAGTCAAAGCTCTCTGACCACGAAGAGACCCAAGGTGAAGAAGTAGAGTGGAATAGAGGCAATCCCAGGAGAGCACAGCTGTAGCCATGGGAAGCATTGTCAAGGAGGTGGTGAGCAGTGTTGTGCTGCAGAGGCCGCATGGGAAAAGGACAAGTCAGGACGTACCTGGGCATGATGGAGGCCATGGGGGAGACCTGGGAGAAGTGGAAGGAGGGAGAGAGGGTGGCCTCAGCAGCCAGAGGGCTCCACAGTGTCAGCTGCCTAGTGTCAGCCTCAGGGAAGCCCTATTGGTGGGACGGTTGCATTGTGAAGCAGTAGTGGGGCCATAAATTGGGACACCACACAGCAAAGGTGATAGAACTAACTCATTTTTCTCCATCTCCCCTACTCCACACTGCCGCCCTTGCTGAGGGTGGAACTCAGCCGTGGAGCTCAGCCTTGGCACTGAGCTACGTTGCTCAGGCTATATTGGAACTTGTGATCCTCCTGCATCAGCCTTCCAGAGTGTTGG
>NW_004524581.1:11692408-11693652 GCF_000260255.1 Octodon degus | reverse complement strand
GCTAGGCCCAGGGTGGAGTTGCCCATTTAAATCAGTCAGCCTTCAAGAGCCCCACTACACACTCAAGTCTTGACTCACATTATTTCATTGGTTCTTATGTTTTATTTTGAGACAGGGAGGATCTATGGGTTCCAGGCTGACCTTGAACTCACTATGTAGCCCAGGCTGGCCTTGAACTCATGATGATCCTCCTGTCTCAGCTTCCTGAGTGCTGGGATCACCAGGGTGCGCCACCACACCTAACTACTATTTCATTGTCTTATTTGCCCCTCAGAGCAATGCTGTGAGGGCAAAGATCATGTGTTCACTGAGGACTTAGGTAACTTGGCAAATACACAGCAAGGTAACGCAGGGCCCAGAGCGGACTGCCTCCAGTCCTGGGCTCTTTCCACCTTTGACCTCTTTCCTTGACTCATTTCTAGTGCTGCAGGTACACAGATCCTAAAGTCAGCCACTTGCCTAAGAAGAAAAATGACAGTAACAGGTCACTCTCAAGCGTACTGGGCACCCTGCTAAGTTCAGACCCTACAGGTCAGCATTCTCTCAGACCTTGAGAAAGGTTGAGAAACAGTTTTTCCTGAAGAAGCTAAGTTAACCTGGCCAGGGTGACCCTGCTAGCAAAGAGCAGAGCCACGTGGGAGCCGATGGGCGGTCTGCTTGCCCAGTCAGTGTGCGGAGGGGCAGTGCCAGGGGCTATAGCTATAGAAATACTGTCGCCTGTACCTCAGCTGCCCTCTCCCACCGCGGCACCTCTCTTGCTCTGATTGATCTTCTTTTTAAAGACCTGCAGGCTCTACTGAGCAGGGGCAGAGCTGGGATTAGCATCAAGCTGGTCTGTCAGTAAAGTTGCCTGTCAGCTGTTGTGTCATACGGGTGCCCTGATGAATCAGGTGAGGCAGTCCCATATCACAGCCTGGCAAGAGCAGCTCCAGCCCACAAGTGCAACCTATCTCCAGTGAACAACAATCTTTAGTCTCCAACTCAATCAGGAAGCTTTTGGGGCCAGGGAGATAGCTCAGTAGAATAAGCGCTTGCCTGGCAAGTGCACGGGCCTGAGTTCAATCCCCAGTTCAGCCAAAAAAAAAAGGAAACTTTTGTGTGACCCAGCGCTCAACCCTCCCCCTTTGGCATACTTTCTGCAGTGTCAGAAAATTAAGAGGAGTCGGGGAGATGGCTCAGTGGAATAAGCGCTTCCCTGGCAAGCGCAAGGGCCTGAGTTCAATCCCCGGTTCCACAAAAAAAAA
>NW_004524581.1:11657616-11691583 GCF_000260255.1 Octodon degus | reverse complement strand
AAATAAATAATTTTTTTTATTTATTTTGGTACTGGGAATCAAACTTAGGACCTTGTGCTCGCCAGGCAGGAGCTGTACTACTGAGCTGTACCCCTGGCCCGGGTGAACCTTTTAGAGCTTTCAGCGATATAGCCCCTGCTGCAGTGCGCATGCCCTAGGTCACCACCACCAGTCTAGGCCAGGACCTTACAGCTTCCTCTTTGGGATATGTCTGCATGCCACATGGCACATGCATTGTCTTAGTTCAGCCTCATCCACCATCGTGAGGACACAGGTTCAGACAGCTCTTATAGACCAGACAGGGCTTCAGGCTGCAGGTAAGCCTTCCCCACGGCACAACCGGAACTGGAGGCTGAGTGCAGGGCCTTCACTGTGAGCAACATCCCCATCCCTTTTTTACTTTTGATTGTGAGGCCAGGTCTTGTTGAGTTGCCCAAACTAGGTTTAAACTTGAGATTCTCCTGTTTCAGGCTTCTTAGTGCTGGGACTGTAGGCATGTGCCCATGCTTTCCTAAATCTGGACCTTTCTGAATGTCACATATCTTCTGTATTCAGAATGCCTTTGTTGGCCTGGGCACTCTCAGGCTCTATAGTGTGGGATAGCAGCAGAGTTAAGAGCAAGGATGCTGGAGCTAACGTGTGGGGTTCAAATGTGCCTCAGTCCCTTACCCCGCTGTATGGGATAGTGGTAGGGGATAGGACTAGGCTTTTGTAAGGACTGAATGAGCTGGGCATGGCACAGTGCCTGCCCGTGCCTGACACCTGATCACCCTCCCCCCCATGGCAGCAATTACCGTAATACCTGGGGTATCACTCAGGCTGGGTGTGGACCAAGGAGGGTGTCTGGCACCTGCTAAGCACAGCAGCCTGGAAGGAAGCTAGCCCTCATGGGTTAACAGGAGCCCATGAGGGCACTGTGGCCCAGCATGAGTAGGGTTTTCTGGACTGGTTTTGTGCCTGGAATGACTGGGCACACAGGACTTATGCTACAGATATGAGCCTCTCATCACTGAGTCAGCAGCAACCAATGACTGGGATTTGAAAAACCATGATGCTAAGGGTGACAGGGGATGCCCCATGTAGAACCCAAACGTTGAAGAAGGACAGTTGGCATGGCCAGCATTTGGAAAATGTACCAGCCAGTAGCAGGCAGGGAGCTCAGCAGGGACTCTTCCTGAGTCTCACACCATCCCTGGCTCTGGGGGCAGACTTGTTTCCCTCATTCCTCCTCGCTACTAAGTGCTGCTAAGTGAAGGCTTCTGGGAATCGGCTTCCCAGCCAGAACCGGCAGTCACCAGGCCTGCTAAGCACAGCCCACTGCAGGGACCCTTCCATCCCATGCCTCAGCAGGGCTGTCTGTGGGACACATTGCTTTGAGACTTGAAAGGAATATGGGTAATGGTTTGCTTGCTTCTTTGTTTTTGCTGAGTTTAAAAATGATCTACTGTGGGGCTTGGGGAGATGGCTCAGTAGAATAAGCACTTGCCTGGCAAGCACAAGGGCTGGAGTTCAATCCCTGGTTGCGCCAAAAAAATAAATAAAATAAGATCTATTATGTATGTGTACCAACTCCCACCTACGGTGAATGTAATCATTATGTACTACAAACATGTATACTATACTAAGAAAGACAGACAGACAGACACAGAAAGAGAGAAAGAAAAGTAAAAACCAAAAAATAAATAGCTTGCCAGGCATGGTGGTGCACCCATGTAATCCCAGTACTCAGGAGGCCAAGGCAGGATCATCAAACATTCAGGGCCAGCCTGGGCTACAAAGTGAGTTCAGGGCCAACCTAAACTGTGTGGGGAAACCCTGCCTCAGAAAAGACCAAAAATAAGATAAAATTTTAAAATAAATAGATAAAAATGAACAAGGGCTGGGACTGTAGCTCAGTTGCAGATTACTTAAAAGAATGTATGCAAGGGAGACTCTTGATTTAATCTCAAGCACTGCAAAAATCAAAATAAAAATGAAACTTAGTCCAGGTGTGGTGGTGCACCTCTGTAATCCCAGCACTAGGGAGGCACAAATTAGAAGGATCACTACGAGTCCAAGCTACATAGTGAGATCCTGAAAAAAATAAAATAAAAATGAAGCTGGCTATGGTGCACATACCCATGATCCCGGTAGTTAGGAGAATCATGAGATTGAGGTCAGCCTGGACTGCGTAGTAAGACCCTTCCTCAAAACCTGACAGTGGGGCTGGTGAGATGGCTCAGTGGTCTGAAGCACCTACTTACAACAAGCTAAGCAAAGCACAGGGACCGCGGTTCAATCCCCCAGCACCACATGCCAGCCAGCACCGCCCCCTGGTGGGCTGAGCTGGACACACACATAAATAAAATAAATTTAAAAAAAAAAAAAAAACCTGACAGTGGGACCGGGGAGATGGCTCAGTAGAATAAGCACTTGCCTGGCAAGCACAAGGGCCTGAGTTCAATCCCCGGTTCTGCCAAAAAAAAAGCCTAACAGCTGGGTGTGCTGGCATGCCTATAATCCTAGTATCTGAGAGGGTGCATCAGGAGGATCCCTGCAAGTTCAAGGCTCCACAGGATGTTGCAGGCCAGCCTGAGCTATACACTGGCACCCCAGCTCAAGAAAAGAGAAAAGAGAGACACATCCCATTAGCACAGCTGTGCACTTAGGAAATGTAGGCAAATTGTATATTTTTTTTATTACTGTATGGAGAAAGCTATCATATCCTAAATTAAAAGTGAATGATAGTATTAAATCTAAACTAGGAACGTTAAACAGTTTATAACTCTGATAAACTGTGTTAATAAACAATTATATTGAACAGCATAATATTTTTAAGCTAGGAAACATTAAAATTAACTAGATATCAACTTAATCAGTTTTGTACTAATATTATTAATTTAATATTAAAGCAGTATAAAAACAAAGTACAAGAAGTAAAGCCATGTTGTTATGTTGAGCTGTAGGGGACTTAGGTCAACAATTTCTGACACTGAAGCTGGGGAGATGGCTCAGTGGAATAAGTGCTTCCCTGGCAAGCGCAAGGGTCTGAGTTCAATCCCTGGTTCCACCAAAAACAATTTCTGACACTGCCAGTCAAGCGGAAGACCCAATTATTATGGACTACGGGACTCTTTTAGAATATTTTTGCTGAGTTAACACACCCATAATATTCAAATGATGGAACTAAACAAAAAAGAGGAAACATAAATGAATGTCCATTTTGTATCTGAGTATTCATAATGGTTCCGATAGATACATAGTTACATTCTCTTAATGAATAGAGTGATTTGTTCTAATGGTGTTTGTAAATAGGATATCATGTCTGCATCTTGTACAGCAGTTAACCACTAGGAAGACAGTATGCAATGTGTTAATTATTGAAACTGTCCTACCAATTTGATTTGAAACTGTCTCATTGCTATTTGTTTCTCAATAAAATTATGGAAAAAGATAATACTAAAGCATAGTAAAGACCAAGAAAAATAAAAAACAGAAAATAGTACAAAGGACTAAATATTGTAGATATTCCAGTGCAGAAAAGAAGTATATATATATATATATATATATATATATATGTTTGAATGAGTTCAATACAGAAAAAATGGATTCATAGAAACAGAGCAACATTAAAACCAAGCAATTATAGGGGCCAGGGAGATGGCTCAGTGGAATAAGTACTTCCTTGGCAAGTGCAAGGGCCTGAGTTCAATCCCTGGCTCTGCAAAAAAAAAAAAAGCAGTTACATTGAAAGAAGAAGAAAAGAATTAAATGAACTCTAAATCAAATAATGTGCTTTTGCAAAATTATCAAAATACTCTTTAGATTTACATGCACACAGAATATCTGAAAAATAAGGCAGTTATTTCTCACCCATCCATGAATTATGTGTGTTTATTGTTAATTCTATTAATAAAATTCACACTGTTACTGTGGGAAATAAAAAACCTATAGTCTCCTGTCCCCAGGACTCTGGCTCCCTCAAAAGCAAGTGACTCATGCCAGCTCACAGGCCCAGCCAGGGAAGACCTAGCGGTCTTGCTGGAAGGGAGCAGCATGTGCAGAGCCCAGGCGCCCCAGGGCCTAGACCTGCACCTTTGTCACAAAAGAGCCCTCAGCAGTTCCCTTGCTTTCTACAGCTCTGATCGCGTCCCTCAACCAGAAACCACAGTCTGCTGGTGAACAAGCCCATCCCACAGATGCCACCCACACAACCCACAGGAAAGCAGGAGGGAGCAACACCCCCTCAGCCAACGGGGAAGCTGGAGGAGGAGGAGGAGGAGAGAACACCAAAGGCTACACCGCAGAACAGGTGGCCGCAGTGAAAAGGTGGGGCCAGGCCGGAGCTGCTTTTCCAGGGGCAACCTGCAGCCTTCCCATTGCACTGAGCCCCTTCTGCCTGGAGGAAAGACATTGGCCTCCTTTCCCATAAGGCCCTGGGACAGTGTGGGAAGAAGGGCCCCACTGTCCATCCACAGCAGAGGCAGAAGTGCTGACGAGCTGCCATCTCTGCCTTTGGGCCGTGGGCCCCAGGCCTCTACACAGCTCTGTTTGTCAGGCAGAAATGAAGCCTGATCTCGCCTCCACATCTCCCCAGCCCAACAATGCCCTTTACAGCCCGGAGCCTTCTGGAGCAGAGTGCAGACAGGAGGCTGGAGGCAGGCCTTGTGCAGAGCAGCTCAATCCCAGGCCAGAGGAGGTCAGGCTAGGGCTTCCAGGACTGTAGTGTCCCCACCAGCTAATCTTGGAGACACTCTAGAGGTCGTACTCCATCTCCTGACAAGCTTAAGAACCAATAGTATCAGCTGTAGTTTGTCATAAACCAGGCCAGGCTTAGCCAGATAAACCCAACACTTGTAGATGATAAGAACTTCATAGAAGAGTTTGGAAAGCCCAGAGGAGGCCAAGACCTGGAGCATTCAGGGACCCAAAAGTAAGAAGGACAGGGCAGTTATATCCTGTGTTTCTCACAGCTCTGTGCTTGAGTGACACACACCATTTCTAGCTCTTCTGTTACCCACTCAAGACTCAGGTGGCCAGGGCCAGCCTAATAGCTCAGCGGATTAAAGTGCCTGCAAGCATGCGCAGGGGCCGGGATTTTGATCTCCAGGCCTTCCGTGCTGGTGCCACCCCTGGGGCACACTGAGACGGCAGTTGAGACTGGAAGAGACTGGGCGTGGTGGCACGCGCCTGTAATCCCAGCTCTTGGGAGGCTGTAAACCGGTGGATCACTTATGAGTCCAATCTAGTAGTGAGACCCTGAGCACCCTGTAGACCCTTCCCTAAAATACAATAAATAAATAATAAGACTCAGGTTGCCAAGAAAGGATACAGTTGGGTGAACACAGGACTCACCTGCCCATGGATGGTAGACACAGTCTTTCCGAGGTCACCTCCCAGGAGGGATCTGTGAGCAGAGGGCTATGGGTGCTGGTCTGACTAAATTAGCAGCTGCCCTTTTGAGCCCTAAACGTGTCCCTTGTGTTTGCTCTGGGCCCTGGCCAGCGCCCACCCCAGTTGGAGCTCAGCGTGGCTCCTTTGTCCCTGACCCAGCAAGCAGTCTGCAGTTCCTTGGTGCTGGCCCATGGAAGGCAGCCCTCTCATGCCCTTCTCACCCCCCAGGGTCAAGCAGTGTAAGGATTACTACGAGATCCTAGGGGTGAGCAGAGGAGCTTCGGATGAGGACTTGAAGAAGGCCTACCGCAAGCTGGCCCTCAAATTCCACCCGGACAAGAACCATGCGCCTGGTGCCACAGAAGCCTTCAAAGGTAAGAGGTCCTGGTGCCCGGTATCACAGAGCTTTTAGCTCTTGTCCTTGGAAGCTTGTCCTTGGTTGGACACAGCTTTCCCAGGAAATGGGGCCTGCAGGAAGTAGTCTCAGGCCCAGCTCCACAGTCTCAGGTTTTACTTCCCATGACGTAGTAGCCACCTGCAGCCACATAGAATCTGTCAGAGTTCACAGTGCCCCTCCTGCCCTCCCCCTTATTCCTGGTGCTCTGGGAGGGGCCTGAGGCATGAGACTTCTAGTGGCTCTTCAGTCCTAATAGCACCGGGCAGAGCAGCCCCAGTCAGGTACTCCCGGTCAGGCAGCAGCCTCTGTGCCAGAGGCCTGAGCCAGCTCCCCTCGCAGATGTTTGCACCTCCAGGCCACAGTGGGGACACAGCAGCCTCTGGCCTCCAGGCCTGTGGGAAAGGCTGTGCCACTTCCACCCCAAATCAAGCCACCCTTGTTCTTTTAGATTTGCCCTCACCCTCTCAGGCACACGTGTGCACTGAGACTGTGCCAGCCCTGTGTTGCAGCTTCTCATTCCCACCTCACCTCCTCTAGGGCAGCCTTGTGCCTGACACCACCATGCCTGGGCTCTGAGCTGTGTAGTCCTAGGACCAGGCAGCCCTCAGGGCTAGAGGGAGACAGAAAATGCACAGGGGGCAGGACCACCATGAGGAATGTTCCTCCTGAGCCCATTCAACAGGACCCAGAGGCTGGAGGTGGCAGTGGGGACTGTCAGGCTGTGGGGCAGATGTGGCTGTGATCAAGGGGGCGGCTTCACGAGCTGGAGCCTGGGGAGGACGCAGAGCTGGTGGCCTTGGGGACATGGACGCCCTGCCAGGAAGCTCTGGAGGGAAGGCCACAGGTCCAAATAGGGCCCTGGTCCCCAGGAAGAAGGGCTCTCACCCTGGCCACACTATCAGCCACAGAGTCTTGACCAGAAGCTGGGATTGGCCCTTTCTGTCAGTCCTCACCACCTTCCAGTGTACAACAAAGACTGCATGTATGTGTCAGTTTGGCCCATGTCCTACCATGACTTCAAGTTCTGTTGCCACCAGGCAGGGATGTCCCATCCCTATGGGCATCTCGAGACAGATGAGTGAGGAAAGGGCTTTGATGGTTTTCCATAATGTCAGCTAAAAATCTTGAAGCAAGGCACACCTGCAGCCTCAGAGATGGGTGAGCTTCGTAAGTCCCTGGTCTTCCCAGAGCTTCAGTGCTGCCCTAGACGAAATGGCATCAAGGTTGTTGTTAGGAGCAGTTGACACAATGCCATCAAGGACTGCACACAGTGTGGAGGGGGACTGCCAGAGCCTAGGCTTTGCCCTGTAGCATCCAGGCTTCTGCAGCGCCACCCCGAATGTGCCCCAAGGACCCCACAGCAGCACCTGAGCTGAAGCCAGCACTAGCCTCCCAGGCCTGACCTTTCTGTTCCCTTCCCAGCCATTGGCACAGCATATGCGGTACTTAGCAACCCGGAGAAAAGGAAACAGTATGACCAGTTTGGTGATGACAAGGGCCAGGCTGCCCGGCACGGCCATGGGCACGGGGACTTCCACCGTGGCTTTGAGGCCGACATCTCCCCCGAAGACCTCTTCAACATGTTCTTCGGCGGTGGCTTTCCTTCTAGTAAGTCCCCCACCCTCCTGCAGCCACATCTCCCCAGGGCGCTAAGAGACTGGGTGTCAGCCTCTCCCAGCAGACCCCCCCACCCTGACTCAGTCCCACTGACCCTCCAGGTAACGTCCATGTCTACAGCAACGGCCGCATGCGCTACACCTACCAGCAAAGGCAGGACCGCAGGGACAACCAGGGTGATGTGAGTGAAGAAGGGGCTGGCAAGTGCAGGGGAGGGTGCTGGGACCACCCCAGGGTGCAGCCCCCAGAAAGCAGTGACATCCCACACTGTCCCTCCTGCAACTCTACCAACAGCCATCCTGGCTCCTGCTTGCCATTCCTCTGAGTGACACCAGAGGGAGCCACACTCCAGCCACCTTGCCCTCAGTTGGGGAATTCGCTGGCCTCTGCTAGGAACTAACACAGAAAGTTCACCTACATTTTAGGGCCTAGCATTTGTGCCGTCCATTTGTTCGTAAGGCCAAAGTGACATTTTCCAAGCAAATGAGAATTAAAATTCCTGAGAATCCTACAGAATGCCAACAAAGGTGCTTCTTAGCACTTTTAAACAGTGCTTCTAACTATTCTTTTTTGGCTTGTGATACTGGGGAGCCAGCGGGAGCGGGGGTGGGGCACTTGCATGGAGCTGCTAAAGCTCAGCCTTTTTTTTTTTTAGACAGGGTCTGGCTAAATTGCCCAGGTGGGACTTAAACTTGCAATCCTCTTGCCTCAGCTTCCCTAAATACGGACATTCCAGGCCTGTGCTGCCATGCCCAGCTCAAACACATTTTTTAAGCCACAGATCAACAGCAGGCATTAAAACAGTGCAAAGGCTGGCAGCAGAGAGTATTCGTGCTCTGTTAGTTAGTATTTGTTCATTTCTTTAAAACCTTGGTGCTGGGGAGATGGCTCAGTGGAATAAGCACTTCCCTGGCAAGTACAAGGGCCTGAGTTCAATCCCTGGTTCCACCAAAATAAATAAATAAAACCTTTATTTTGGGCCAGGAAGATCGCTCAGTAGCGTAAGCTCTTGCCTGGCAAGTACAAGGTCCTGAGTTCAGTTCCTGGTACTACCCCCCCCAAAAAAAACACTTTATTTTGTACTTAACATACAGAAAGAAGAGTTTCTGCAATTACAAATCATCATACAATGTTTTATTATTGTTTGCCCCCCCCCCACAAACTGGGATTGAAATCAGGCCCTTGCTCTTGCCAGGCAAGTGCTTATTCTACTGAGCCATCTCCCTGACCTGTTTTTTTGTCTTTTTGAGACAGGGTCTCACTATGCAGTTCAGGATGGCCTTAAGCTCTTTTCGTAGCCCAGGCTAGCCTCTAACTTTCAAGAATCCTCCGGCCTTAGCCTCCTGAGTGTTGGAATTACAGACATGCACCAACGTGCCAGGCTGTTTATTTTTATTTATTTTATTTTATTTTAATTTTTTGGCGGTAGCAGGGATCGAACTTGCACTTGCCAAGCAGGTGCTTACTCCACTGAGCTATATCCCTGGCCCCCCAGGCTGTTTATTTTTTTTTAGAAAGGATCTCACTAAGTAGTTGAGGCTGACCTCAAACTTCCAGTGAGGGGCCGGGGAGATGGCTCTGTGGAATAAGCGCTTCCTTGGCAAGCACAAGGGCCTGAGTTCAATCCCCGGTTCCGCAAAAAAAAAAAAAAAAAAAAAAAAAAAACAACTTCCAGCGAATCCCTTGCCTCATCTTCCCAAGGGCTTAGAATTACAGGCACACACCTGCAATCTCAGCACTTGGAGTGTTGAGGCAAAAGGATCACTGGGAGCACCACACCCGGCCACACAGTGATTTTATTAATTTTTATTTCTATTTTGGATTTTGTTTTTCTAGTCCTGGGCATTGAATATAGGGCTATGCTAAGCAAACACTCCACCACGGAGCTGCACCCCTAGCCCTATTTCTAGGTTCTAATTGGTAGTATATTTGTACAGTTCGAAACTCAGAAATGGATGCATAGGAACAGCCTCCCTGCAGCCCCACCCTATTCTGGAAGCAGCCACTTGTGTGGATGTGGAGTTCACTCTCAAAAGTCAGTGCATACCCCACTTCCTCCAGAGACTGCTGTGTATTTCTCTGGGAAAGCTGGCAGGTGAAGCAGCGTCTGTACTTAGGGAATGTCCAGAGGTGAAGGGGGTGTGGGCTGGCCTCCCAGGCTCCATCATGCCCAGGCCAATGGCAGGTGTACACCTGGGTGACAGTAGCTCTCCCTCCAGGGCGGGCTCGGGGTATTTGTCCAGCTGATGCCCATCCTCATCCTGATCCTCGTGTCAGCTCTTAGCCAGCTCATGGTCTCCAGTCCACCCTACAGCCTGAGCCCGAGACCGTGAGTACCTGTTCAAGGCTGGGTCAGAGTGGTGGGCAGGCCGGGCTTGGCAGTCTCAACCTTGTCGGGGTTTTCTTTGCTACCCAGATCTACCAGGTTCATGAACACAAGGCAGGAAGCTGGATTAGAGTGAAGGAAACACAGTCTGAACCAGGTGTGATGATATACCCCTGTAACCAACCCAGTGGCTCACAAGGCTGGGGCAGGAGGATACAAGTTTGAGTCCAGCCTGGGCTACTTAGTGATTTAGTGAGACTGTATCTCAAAGTAAAAAATAATAAACGGGCTAGGTGTGTAGTTCATTGTGAAGAACCTGGATTCTTTCCCCAGTATCAGAAGATGGAGGGGAAGGAGCTAGAGGAGAGGAGAGGGGAAGGAAGGAAAAAGAAGGAGAAAAGGAAAAGAAATGAGAACAAGAAGCAGCAGTCTCTCAAGCTGAGCCTCGTAATCATTTTAGGATCGTGGCCCCCTAAGAAAAGGCAGTGTCCAGCAGACCTCCCTAGAGCAGAGCACAGTTTTACATGTGACCTGAGGTTCTGTAACTCCCTCCTCCTGTCTTACCTGCTGACCCTAAAATTATCCTCTGCTCATAATGTTCTGGTTAAAAGGCTGGGGTATGGCTCAGTGCTGCAGTGGTTGTGTGAGGCCCTGGGTTCCATCTACAGCTCTGCAAAAAAAAAAAAAAAAAGGGCCAGAAAGAGCTCAGTGGCCTAAAGCACCTACTTAGGCAAACTTAGGCAAGTGCAAGAACCATAGTTCAATCCCCAGCACTAATAGATTTTCAATGGTGTCACAGCAGAGAAACAGGCAGAAGGAAAAAGGGAAAGGCGCTTTATTATAAAGAGAAAGAGGCTTCATTATCTTGGAGGACACAGAATTTGGGCAGATAAGGAATTCTCTGGATTGGAACAAAGGGAGGCTGAGGCTTTTATGACCTGTTGCCAGGGGTGGGGTTTGAGGAGGATGTTTAGATACACCCAAGGAGCTGACTGGGGCCTTCCCTGAGGTGGCGGGAAAGGTGAGAGGAAACTGCACCCTGGGCTGAGTTGGAGAAGAAGGGGGGAGGTGGTCTCTGGGAAGATGAGCTGTTTTAAGGGCTTCAGTCATATTGGATGACCACCATAATAATTCATCAATTCATACTAGGGCCAGAACGTCTCAGGCACCACATGCCGTACCAGCCCCACCCCCAGGGTGGGCTGAGCTGGCCACAGAGTCCAGGCATAGTGGCACATGCCTGTAATCCTAGCACTGGGCAGGCTGAAAGCAGAAAGATCACTGTGAGTCCGAGCTGTGTAGTAGTGAAACCCCACAACAACTAAATACATAAAATTAAAAAAAATTTTTTTTTAAACTTTTTTTTTCAGTTGAAACTGAGACCTGAAGGCGCAGGGGTCCTGGAGTAAGAGTCTAGTGGGCTCTGAACCCCAGCTTCTCCAAGAACCTGTGACCCTAGGCACCATTCATGATGTTGGTTTCCTCAGCCATAAGATAGAAATGAATGATAAGGTCCACATGCTTGGGAAAATTAATGAGTAATGCACTGAAGTATGTAGCTCATTAGAAATGCTCCACGATATTTGGTGAATAAGTACTTGGTCTCAGCCGCCAGTAGTGAATTGGACAAGTTCGTGGACCCTTTGTCAGCTTCTTCCTTCCTTTCCAGTGCCCGGCACTCAGCCTCCCTTCCTGAAGCCCCTGCTCCCACCTGGCTGCTGCTGGGAACGGGGACTGGCAGGCTTCTCCCAAGCAGCAGGGGGCCATGGGACCCAGGGACGCTCAGCAGTGGCTCAGCCTTTCTGACCTGAGGCTGCCCCTTCTCCTGTGGGTAGAGAGATGAGGGGCAGCAGGGCTGGCAGGGGCAGTCCTTCCTGGATGGGGATGGTCGTTCCTGGAGCAGCGGCTCTGTGGCGGTGGAGGCTGTCTCAATCCTGTAGAGCCTGCAGCCAAAACAGGGAAGATTCAGCTCCTGGAATCTCTCAGAGTTTTGTTCCTTTCTTTAGTTCTGAGCATCCCAAGGCCTTATACACACTCTGCACAGGCTCTGTTCCCTAGCGTGGCCCAGCCCTGTCATTTTTGTCCCCGTGGCCCTTATCTGGGGAGGAGATACTCCTGGGGTGGAGGAGACAGAGCCACACTTCCTCCAGGACCCAACTTCCCAGACCAAGGCCTTGTCTAGGCAGCACTTCTCACAAGCGCCCATGTGGTAGCAAAATGGCTGGACCACGATTAGGAGGGAAGCAGCTGCTCCTGTACCCGTGTGGCACCTCCTGTCACTGGTCTTGGGCACCTGGACACACTGTATACCTGCATATGCTTTCTGGACAGCTCGGTGGGCCACATCCACAGGCGAGTCACTGACCACCTGAGTGTCATCTACTACGTGGCAGACACTTTCTCAGAGGAGTACACAGGTGCCAGCCTCAAGACTGTTGAGCGGAATGTAGAGGACGACTACATCGCCAACCTCCGAAACAACTGCTGGAAGGAAAAGCAGCAAAGTGAGTGTGTGTGTGTGTGTGTGTGTGTGTGTGTGTGTGTGTGTGTGTGTGGTTGGCAGAGCATCCAGGGACCAGACTTGGGGAACAGGGAAAGAAGTAAACCCTACTCACCATGCTCTGTGGGCTGTGTCAGCCCAGGCCACCTGGCACTTTCCTCCAGGCTCCCATAAGTCATAGCCGGGGTGAGTATTTAGATGGGCTGGGGCTCTCTGGCCACCCACTGTGTGTGCCCCAAGCTACAGGAAGTGGCCTGGATCGTCCCTCTCCCAGAGGGGTCCCATAGTCTCCGCTCCTCTAGGTTTCCCTGCCAGGGGCCAGCGTGCCCAAGCCCCTGGGCATCTTTCAGCCCACTTCTACCTGCCTCTTCCTCTCATGGCCCAGCAGGCTCTGGGGGGCACCGGGCATGCCTAACCCTGCCCTGTTGCTTTGCAGAGGAAGGCTTGCTATACCGGGCCCGCTACTTCGGTGACACAGACATGTATCACAGAGCACAGAAGATGGGCACTCCAAGCTGCAGCCGGCTGTCAGAGGTGCAGGCTTCCCTGCATGGATAGTCCTGGGCCATCCACACCATCCAGGCCCAAGTATGAGCCAGGGCTGCCACTGTCCTGCAATTCCTGGCAGCTTTGGCCGTGGGTACAAGGCGGGGCGGGGGGGGGGGGAGCCTGGTTAATGATGTCCCCAGCTCTCGCCCCTGTCCAGAGGCAGGATAGCTCTGGGGCCACAGGGAAACAGAGCAGCCATAGCCTCTGGTCCTATCTCTGTCACTACCCTGCCCTGCACTCTTCCCCTCCCCTCGGGCTATGGGCACCCAAGAGCCAGATAGGTGGGAGTCCACAGCTGTTGAGGGGTGGATGTGCTCCACTCCCACCATCAAGCCACGCAGTCCTTTCCTGTGTGCAGTTGGCATCTGTGTGTGGCACCAGGCACTGCTAGGCCCAAGACAGACTCCACTGCAGGACTCATTCGCTGGGCCAGGTAGAGAGCTCAGCAACATATGCATCTGCCTGCCAAGTGCAAGGTCCTGAGCCTGATCCCCCGTACAAAAAAAAAAAAAAAGAATTCACACATAGATTCCGCTCTACCAGAAAGAACTGGAGTGGTGGGCCAAGAGCGCTCCCACCTGCATCCTTTCCGGCAGGAGGACTTGGGACCAATACAGCGCAGCCGGCAGGGGGCAGGAGAGCCTGAGGCCGTTGCTCCTGAAGTGGGATGTGGGCATGCTCTAGAGCCGCTGCACCTGGCAGCCTGCAAGCCACAGGCATCCGGCCTCGCCTGCCCACCCAGCATCTGGCCTGTGGTCTGTGGAAAGGAACAGAAGGTCATGGGTTCAGGGCCAGATGCAGCCACTCAGCCCAGAAGGGGTGGGGAAAAAACGAAAGTGGCTGTGAGGGGTCACCCTGCCTCCCTGCTCCTGCGTGCAGTAGTGGGCTGTGTTCCCAGTACCCCAGAGTGGACGGCCTGTACGAGCCCAGAGCACTGTGGGCAGAGCTGAAGGGGCTGTTCTCTGCATCAGTGCCCTGCCCACTTCCCTCCCTCTCTGGGTTCCCTCTGCTCCAGTCCCACTGCGGAGCAGGTGCATGGACTGCTGTGCGGCTGCTTGTTTATGCGGCTGAGCTGAAGGCGAAGGGCTGAGACCTCCTGGCTAACTACCCACTTTCCTCCCCAGACTATGAAATCCCTGGAGAATTTCTGGTGACACTCACTGAGCCAAGGTGATGGACTGTATACTTAAGGAAAGACATACAAAGACAAAAAAATTAAAATGGAATTGGAGGCCGAACACCGCACAACTGCCCTCTCTCTCGCCCAATAAATGCAGAAAGGTCTTAGGACAGACAGAAAACCTGCTGCTTCCCTCTCTCCCAGGGCTGGCGGAGGCTCTGCATCGCGGGCTCCTAGGATACAGAAACCATGGCAACGAAAGTAGAATGTAAAACTTGCTGCGAAGGAACGCCTGGGGGAAGGGCTGGGAGAGGAGCCGCCCAGTCCCCCTTCTCCCCTCAGGACCCCCACCAGTCACCTGCAGAAGGAACTGGGCAGGGAGCTGACCGGGATAAATGAGGAAGAAGCCACAGAATGTAACTTCAAGATGAGTGAGATGTATATATATCTATTTATATGTAAATAGGCATATATAAAGATAGATATATATATATAGTATACTTTTTAAACTATGCAGTGATTGGGTTAAGTTGTTCAGCTGATTGCTTCTGTGTTAGGAAATGAGGCCTGTTTGGAGAAGACAGTTGGCAAAGCTAGACATTAGCCACAGCTGATGTCGTAAGAAAAGATGGGTCTCATGCTTTTAATGTCCCTCTCTCCCCAGCGCCAGACTGTCTCGGATGGTAGCAGTAATCATGATGGTATAAACCCATAGTAAACTTTGGAGGTTGCCAGGGTTATATTGAGCTGCAGAAGAAGCAGGGATGGAGCGGGAAACATGGCCCAGGGGGTAAGTCCCTGCTCAGTACTGAGCTACGGCACTGGGCTGAAGCCTCATGTCAGCTGCCACCCCATGGCCAGTTCTCAGCCCTGGTTCCAGGAGCCTTTGAGCCAGCAGGCTGCAGTGCTTAGCAGGGGCCAGGCCCTGCCTAACTTTCCCACCCAAGTCCCCGAGTGGGTTTTGCCTTAGCGGTGCCATAGGGCACAGCTCCATCAATGCCACCCTTTTCCTACGTCATGTACCAAGGACTCCAGAAGGCGCTTTCTCAGAATCAGCCCAGGACCCCAGGGCAGCAGCTAGGCCCATGAAGAAAAGCTCATGCCTGGGGCACCACCATCATCACCTGTCATGGATGTCACCAACAGGCCACGTATGTGGTGGCCAAAGGATGAATCTGAACCAAAAAAAAAAATTTTTTTTTTACCCTCCCTGTCAAATGAAGATTTTCTCAAAGCAGCTGTTGCTGCCAGGGGTGGGGAGTTTTATTTATTCCCATGTTTATACTGGGCCTTTTGGAATTGCCATTTTTCCAGAGTTCTTCTGTGGCAGTGGGTGTGGTGTGGAGCCTGCTGTCTCCAAAGCCTTACTTCCCAAGCTGCCAGCTGTGAGCTGGTAACTGGCCTCCCTCCCAGAGTTCCTCTTGGTTCTTTTTAAAAAAGACTTTCCCCCCGGAAAAAAAAAAAGGAATCTTTCTGGGAAAAGTTTGGTAAGGAAACATCAAATCTGGTTTTTGAAGGTCACACCCCACAATGAAGTGGCCATTCCGGCCAGAGATCAGAAGAACAACGCAGACCAGAGCACCACGCCCGCAGTGGCCCTGGTGCTCCGCCATGGCATCCGACTGTGGTCCTGGCCACCGGCTGTCCCTAGATGGGCTGAGCCGTGTGCAATGAGAACATAGATCCTAAAGGATCGCCTAAGAAGCTGTATTTCTTGAATTAGAATTCTGAAGTTGTACATCTATAAATATATGTTTATTATGTGATTGGCCTTGGTGGGCCCGAGTGGGCTGGGGAGGCACCTGTCGCTGCTCTTGCTTCCTGGCCCGGCTGCCGTTCACCACTGGCCCAGGCTGACTGCTACTGCAGTCACGAGTGCTGTTCCAGGCCTGCGCCGTCCGGGCCAAGGGAAGGGCCTCAGGTGGCTCTTAGGGGGCGAACAGGGCCTGGGTCCCTGACATCAGGCCTAGGTGGGTCACCTGTCCCGGGTCCCATCCTCTGCTGTCCCCATTCCCTTCTCACTGCAGACCTGAACAAGCACAACCCACATCTTCCCTCCCCAGCCTGGAAGCCTGCTCCTCATCCAGGCTGGGGAAAGGCCCAGGCTTATCCATCTCCATCTGCAGCCTTTCCAGGCGTCTCCCCTCTTGCCCACAGTGGGCCCTCCTCCCCCAGAGCTCAGCAAAGTCAGAGCCTCATCGCCTAGAGGGCTCCCCCACACACCCAGAGTGGCAGATCTGCCCCATGCACCTGGAGACAGGACCGGCAGCCCTAACTGGCAGGCCCAGGCCCCTCCCGCTGCTGTAGCAGCCAAAGACAGGCGGGCTGCCCGGTGGTGCCACTGCAGCCCGGGAGCTCATTGGCTGTCCCCGCCCCGGGTCACTGAAGCCTTCTCTGGGCTGCGGGCTGCCACTTGTTAACCGCAGTTGGCAAAGGGGCCTTGCCAGGTGCCCTCCCACAGGCACCTACCCCATCCCTTGCCCTCACTGGAATAAGGGCATCTCAGGAAGGCCAGAAAGGGTGGGACCTGCTCCCTGTGTTTGCCGCAGAAAGGAGGCTTTGACAAGAATATCCCACCCACTGTCGTGAGACAGACTAGCTCCACGGCCCGCCAGTTTCTTCCTTGTCCTGTGTACTCCATCTCCAAGGATGGCAAGGTGCTCTTCCCAGGGCCGAGGGGCGCGCATCTGGCTCCCGGGCTCAGCAGTCACCTAGTCAGCTGAGGCAGGTGCACACAGGCTAAGACTGACAGCACTAAGCCAGTTATGCAGTCCTTGAAATCTTGCTAGACTTTGCACCCACAGTGTGACACCACTAAGCCCATTTCCCAGAGTAGGAAACCTGCTTGGGGACCAAAGGTGACCGCTAGGGTCTCCACTTTGGGGGTTTCACAATTCTTTGTTGTTTCATTTTGTGTTTGAAATAGGGTCTCGCCATGCAGTTCAGGCTTACCTTGAACTCACTATGTAGGTAAGACTGGCTTCAAACTCATGGTGACCCTCCTGCCTCAGCCTCCTGGGTATTGGGATTATAGGTGTGCACCATCACACCTTTCACAAACACTTATTTTAAAGGTGTTTCCTGTGCCTGGATTTACTATGCTGAAGGTGATTAGATCCTGTCTTCCAAATAGAGCCAGGGGACCCATGTCCAGGAGTGTTGATGAGGTTGGAATGGCCTCACTAAGGCCAATGGGACCTTGTCTGGGGATGAGTTGCATTCTGTCTCTCTAGCAAGGGTGATAGCTCAGAGGCACAGTGCCTGCCTGGCAAGCACAAGGTCCTGATTTTGATCCCTGGTACCAAAACAAGCCAGCAGTGTCACCCTTCTGTCACTGTCATCCCCAAGAGGCAGCACAACAGATCAGCCCTTGGGTGACAGCCTGGGCTCCATCCTGGGTTGGCCATTCAATGGCTGGGTGACCTTGAGCATGTCACCTAAGTTCCCTCTGCCTCAGCTTCCCCCTTTGCACAGCAAGAGTCCAGGGTGGCTGGGAGGAGTGGAAGTTATCTAGCACTTAGCTGCTGCTGGTGTGAAGTGCCCCGGGGTCATTGGCCCTCCCCACAGAGTAACTGGCCCTGGGGGTCAGTTCCCGGTCCAGGCAGTGAACCCTGAAAGCTCCGGGCCGAGGCACAAGGCTTCAGGAAGCCTGCAGATGGGTGGCAGTTGCAGGGCAAGGCACAGACTGGGCTCTGGCATTAGGAGGAATGAAGGTTGGAGCAGAGGCCTGGTGGGGAGACAGCGCCCCAGCTAGGTCGCTATTGTTACTGCATGTCTGCAGTGCAGGACGGCGTGCTGGCCAGGGCAGTGGGCACTCCAGCAGGACGCGCCTTCATTCCTTTCACACACACTTCTCTTCTCTTGATCCCCTTCCCCTTTGCAAAAGATCTGCTTCCCTGTTTCCTGTATGTACTTTAGGGCCCTACTCTACAGTTACCACCAAAGAGGGCGCTGAGCAAAAAAGGCTTCACCATGAACAAGCAAAAGGCTCTGGGTCTCTCTGATCCCATGCAACCCTGGCCGCTTGGTCACCCTCAGGTCACCTGAATCCTCCCTGTACCCTCTCTGCCATCAGGGAGGTTATGTGGGGAGGACAGGGAGTGGAGCAAACCAGCTGTCTTCCCCATAACCCTCGTAAAAGCCTGCAGAGCCTCAGGTGGCATCAGGATTCTGGGGGTGTTTGTGTCATTGTCCCTCTCCCTGGGGGAGAGGTGGAGGCCTGTCATATCCATCTTGGGCAGGATTGTAGCATGGGATAGTGGCCTCCAGGAAGGCATCCAAGGAAGGAAAAGGCTGGAGACGGAAGGGGCCTCGGCACCACACATGTCTGTCCACTCACAGCTGCCCCTCTGTGGCCTTCTCACCAGCTCCTCTGCTGGGGTCGCAGCTCTGCAGCCAATAGCCTGTACACTGGCCAACGTCCAAGGGCTCAGACGCAGGCTGCTAGGCCCAGATGTGCCCGCCAGGGCAAAGGCTGCCCCCACCATCCAGCCAGTCTGTGTCACTGGGCAGGCACGTTCCCTACCTCCTGGGGGAAGCAGTCCTACTGAAATAGCTGCAGCTCCTCTCCCAAGTGCCGAGATGACACGAACAGTAGCCATGAGCTGGGCATGGTGGTACTCGCCTGTCATCCCAGTGCTTGGGAGACTGAGGTGGGAGGATGGCCAGGAATTCGAAGCCAGTCTGGACTGCAGAGGGAGTTCAAAGCCAGCCTGGACTACAAAATGAGATCTTCGGGGCTGGTGAGATGGCTCAGTGGTCTAAAGCACCTACTTAGAACAAGCTTAAGTCAGGCAAAGCACAGGGACCGCGGTTCAATCCCCCAGCACCACATGCCAGCCAGCCCCGCCCCCTGGTGGGCTGAGCTGGCCACACACACACACCAAATAAATAAATAGGGGCTGGTGAGATGGCTCAGTGGTCTAAAGCACCTACTTAGAACAAGCTAAACTAAGCAAAAACACAGGGACCGCGGTTCAATCCCCCAGCACCACATGCCAGACAGCCCCGCCCCCTGGTGGGCTGAGCTGGCCACACACACAAAATGAATGAATGAATAAATAAATAAATAAATCTTTAAAAATAAATAAATAAAAATAAATAAAATTTTTTTAAAAAATTAAAAAAAAAACCAACAAAATGAGATCTCAAAAAGCACCAAAAAAATAAATAAAATTACAAAAAAAAAAAAAAAAGAGTGGCCCCTGACTTCAGTCACTAAGGTCCCCACTCCAAGGAATAGAAAACAGACTCCAGTCACAGCCTGGAGCCAGGTGGCACCACCTACTTCTGGAATTAGACACGATTCTGTTCCCAGCTGC
This sequence comes from Octodon degus, assembly GCF_000260255.1. Classification (NCBI taxonomy): domain Eukaryota; kingdom Metazoa; phylum Chordata; class Mammalia; order Rodentia; family Octodontidae; genus Octodon; species Octodon degus. The sequence continues at coordinate 11,672,380 of NW_004524581.1, read as the reverse complement.
ACAGTGCTGCCCTGGCCGCCAGCCTAGGGGTGCCTCCAGCAGCCCGTGCATAGCCCCATGTACCGAGCAGGCACCCCACACCCTAAACTCGAATGGCAGTCATGGCTGGGTGTCCAGGCCGCAGATTCAGGGTGACTGCCGTGTGTGCTGAGTGCTTCTGCCTGACGTCTACAAACCGCAGTCCCCCTCTGGTCCCTTGTCTTGGCACCAGAGCCCTAAGCACTAGTCTGCACAGAGAGCAGGGCTTTCCCCTCAGCTCTAACAGCAAGCACTTTCCATTTGTATTCATCGTAAATTTTTATTATAATTATCATCCCACAGATCTCCCAGTTCAGCCACTACCAACACCCACTTTCCTCGGCTGCTGGGTTTATAGGCACGGAGGCTGCCACAGCCTGGGCTGCTGGCCTGAGCAGGCCAACCCAGGGCTGGAGGCCATCCTAGGCCCAGCCTCGTCCCCAACCCCCACACCTGCCCTTTTCCAGGACAGCCCAAGCTGCCCACTGGGGTCCACAACCTGGGTGGGGTAGGCGCCAGAGGATCAGGTGGCGTGCCCTACAGCTGCCAATACTCTTAGCTCTGGAGCCCAAGGCCTCAGCTGGGACACAATTCGAGGAACTGTTGATTTGGCTGTGTTTCCAGCCCAGCAGCTGTGAGGGACACACAGGGTACGAGAGGTGAGGAGATCGCATGTCCCTCCAGGGCGCTGCTGATGTCAGTGTGGACACCCACCTCCATGGCCTCTGCATGACCCGGGACGGCTGCCCATCCACTGGCTGCTCTAGTATCTGTTTGTGAGGTGCCAGTCCCTAGCCTCCTCCCAGAGGTGCTCTAGTTCGCCGCAACCCCCACCACCCCTGGCTGCCCAGGGTTACCCTGCCCAGACCCCACCTGCCCCTTCCTCCCTGCCCTCGGTCCACTGGGGGTGCTTGTAGCTGCCAGCATCCCAGGGGCAGCCAGGAAGAGCCTGGTACCCCAGATGTGCCCAGTTCTGCACCCATGGGGTGTGGTCTGTAAGCCAGGCTCCTAAAGCCCCTGAGCCCCTTTCCTCTTCTGTTTGCCCCTGCTCCTGGCCGGCAGCCTACTGGGGATATGGGGTACCCTGTGTGGAAATCCTTGCCTTGCCTAGTGATGCCCCACAAAGTGAGCTGTTGAGATTTTGGTCCTGGCACTTCCTGAAAAAGGACGAGGGGTGAGCAATGGCCCCGCAGAACTCTGTCATGAGGGCTGGGATCAACTTCAGTGCGGGCGCCAGCCAGGAGTGTGAAAACAGGACATTTCACCACTGGTCAGATGGGCTCAGAAGGCCTGGCTTTGGGGGCTACACCTGGGCTACCCTCAAGGCACAATGACAAATGGCAGAGGCAGGCATGGTGGACAGGGGTTCCCATCCCTAGAGCCTAGGTCCCAGCCCTGAGTGAGGGTAGGCATTGTATTTAGTTCAGTGAGAACTTCAGGAGAGAGAGGCTCCACTACTAAGATAAGTATTTCAAAACCAGAGACCTAACCTAACCCCACAACTTTACCAGTGAGGAACCAGTGGCCCAGAAGCAAAAAGTCATTTGCCACCTGGCTCTGCCATGTCAGGCTCCTGCCTGGGCCTCAGAGCCCTGGGCTGTGAAGACAGAGCTGGCCGCCCATGGGTGATGGCAGAGGCGCACAGGTACGCATCCCCATCCCAGGCCTAAATCTGGGCCGCAGCTCTGAGGACCCCTGGGGCAAGTGTTAGGACCAGGAGCCCTGGCATCTGACAGAAGGCAGCCAGATGCAGGTCTGGGACCCGCCAGCAGAGCAGAGGTGGTCCACTTCCCTGACCAAAATCTAGCGGGTTGCAAGCAATCAGCCCAGGATGGCCTCTGCCACTGATCACCTGACCCGGCCCAGCTTCCCAGCCTTTCTCTCAGAGACCTCACAGCAGTACCAGGGGCAGGGCCCCTTCTCACCTCAGAGCTGGGACCCTGAGGCATCAAGCACAAGGTGGCCGAAGTCCACACTGGCCTGACAAACTCTGTTTTTATTATAATGTCTTCATGGGTAGTTGTCCCCCAGCCCTGTTTGTCCTTCCACCCAATCCTGCCCTCACCGCATTAGCAAGGACAGCCACCCTGACCAAGGTGGCCTCAGGGGCTCCAGTCAAATGCAATGTTCTGGGCCTTTCAGTCCCTCTCTGGTGAGAGGAACAGAGCCAATCCCCTGATCCCAGCGCAAGACAGGACAGGGACTTGGGACTTGGTCTCTCAGGACACTTCTGGTTGGCACTAGAAAGTCTCAGAGCCCCAGAAACTCCTGAGACCTGGAGAAAGTGGTGCACAGACTTCCCTTCCTCAGTGAACAGGGTCTTCTTCCCACCACCCTGCTCTCTAATGAGACAAATGAGGGAGACCACAGTCAGACCCAGCCCCCAGAGGCTTGCAGTTGCCAAGGAGGTAAGAAGGGGCTCCCTGCCTGTCAGAGGTCCAGTCCTCCCCTAGGCCTTGTGACAAAAATTCAGAAGGATCCCAAGGAGGGCCTGGGTCCCAAGCCCCTAACCCAAGTCAACTTAATCTTCAGACTGGGAGTGCTGGCCATTTTGAGGGGATCCCAGGTGGGGCAAGCTCAGGGCTGGAGCCGGCAAGGCCTGCCAGGGGCCCCTGAACGGAGCCTGCCTCTACCTGTCTGGTTTGGGGTGAGTCATTTCCTCCTCCTCTGGCAGCCAAGAGGGCAGGCATCTAAAAATAGCAGGGCCCAGACCCAGCAGAGATACCCAGAGCTGTTCCCTGAGCACAGGCGCTGCCCTGGGCTGTGGTCCCTATCCAGCCCCTGGCCTCAGTCCAAGGAGGACAATGGCCCTGTGCAGCCCCTCACCCCCTTTGCAGGCTCTGTGTGTGGGTAACCAGGAATGGAGGAGGCCGTGAGGGCCGAGACCAAGAGCTTGTAGGGGAGCCAGCGCCCGGCAGGCTGGAGGCGTGACTCAGACTTGGGGCTTCCCTGGGGTGTCACCAGCGGCCTCAATCCCAGGATCTCCCCATACATGTCCCCTCCCTGCCACCCACACAAATGCAGAGACACAAGGAGATGCACGGCACTCGTGCTCAGTAGCTGCGTGAGTCATGTCCCTCCTCTCGGCACGCAGCTCCCAGCTAAGTGGCATCAAGTCCCCCTCAGCAGGGCAGAAACCAGGGCCCCTGTGTGCCTGGGCCACAACCTTGACGACTCACCCTGACCTTAAAGACCCACCAGTCAGGAGGGAGCAGATGAGCCACGCAGAAACCAGAGACACAGGGTCCACAGGGCAGGACTCTATGGAGTCAGGCAGACCTAGGTTCGAATCCTCACACTGCCACTTCCTGGCCATGTGACCTAGGATAAGTTAGTCTATCCTCCCTAACTCTATTTTCTCATCTGTATAATGGGTGACAGGCAAGGCCTGCAGCATGTATCAAATACAATGACCTATATAAAGTCCCCAAGCAGCTCTCTGGAGATGTTTTTAGTTTCATGTCCATCCCAAGGACCTAAGATAATATCTGAAGGGTCACCCTGTGATAGGGAAGGGGCAAGAGGCAATAGAGGAAAAGAAAGGCCTTTCACAATAGCCAGGGCCATGGTTGCCAGTACCATGTGTGTGTCTGTGTCTGTGTCTGTGTCTGTGTGTCTGTGTGTGTCTGTGTGTGTCTGGGAACTGAACCCAGGCCCTTTTCAAACTTTTTAAAATGTTCAGATAGGGTCCTGCTAAATTGCCAAATGGGAGTGAACCTTGTGATCTTCCTGCCTAGCTTCCTTCAATGCTGGGTTCCAGGCCTGGGCCACTGCACCCCGCTACCAATGCTTTAGCTTTTTTTTGGTGAGCTTCCCCCCACCCCTGTATTTTAGGGAAGGGTTTACAGGGTGTTTAGGGTCTCACTACTAGATTGGACACACAGTGATTCTCCTGTTTACAGCCTCTCCAAGTGCTGGGATTATAGGCGCACACCAGCACGCCCAGTCTCAATTGCCCTCTCAGTGCACCCCGGGGGTGGGGCCAGCCCGGGGATCAAACCCCTGGCCCCTGTGCCTGATTGCAGGGTTTTGTTTTATTTTGTTTTGTTTGTTTGGTTTTGGTTTTTGAGACAGGATCTATGAGACAGACTAGTTCAGGTGGACCTGGAACTCAGCGATCCTCCTGCCTCAGCCTCTGAAGTGCTGGGATCACAAGCGTGTACCAGCAGCCATGCCACAACTGCCTTCAAATAGGCACCCCCCCACCCTCTACCACCCCCCACTCCCATTTTCCAAGTGGGAAAATGCAGGCCCAAGATGATAATCTGCCCAACATCATACAGCCGGTTTATGGCAGAACCAGGCGGTACACACCTGTCAGCTTAGCACTAAGCAGAAGGATTGTAAATCGGAGTCCAGCCTAGAAAACCAAGTGACTCAGAGAATGAAATACTGTGACTTAGCAAGACACTCTTTCAAAATAAAAAGATAGATAAGGCTGGGGGTGCAGCTCAACACCAAGACCCTGGGTTCAATCCCCACAGGGTTTTGTGGGCTCTGCGTCCAGAGCCTACGGAGGAGGCACACTTTTCTGTCTTTCCTCCTGGGGCCCTTGGGCCCCCCTGCCCAGGAACTGTGAAATGTGCCAGGCCTTTGCCAGCAGCTTTCTTCTACAACCCCTTGGTGGGACCCTCCTGAGTCCCCGGGTACCCACAACTCCCACAGGAGTCTAGAGAAGGGGAACGAGACCCCAGCTAACCAAACAGCTCTGAGGGGCCTAGAAGCTGCAGGGGTCACAGAGCCAGGCAAGCAGAGCATGACAGAGCCCTGGCTTTGGCTCTCTTGCCCACATCCGGGCCCAGCAGTAATGTGCTCAGCTTCCCAGAACCATCCTGCTGCAAGAGGGTTACCCGGGAAACCCAGACCTTGCATCAGCCAGAGCCCAGGTTCTAGTAGAGCCACTTCCACTAGAACTCTCTGGGGTTTCCCACTCTTATCTGATTCATGTCCCTTTCCCAGGCAACCAGAGACACCAGGCTTCTTGTCCCTGTCGCACGCACAGATGGGGAGAGTGATGTAAGAAAGTGCTTACTCAACTGGGGGGGGGCAGGCCACAGGGGGAGCTGGGAGGGCTCGAGATGGGCCTGGCCTGCTGCCCATTCTGTTCCATCCTAGTTACTTTTTTTGCTTTTTTTGTTTGTTTGTGGGGGTTTTTTTTTGTTTTTTTTTTTTGTTTTTTTTTTGTTTGTTTGTTTTTTGTTTGTTTGTTTTTTTTGGCAGTACCAGGGATTGAACTCAGGCCCTTGCGCTTGCCAGGCAAGCGCTTATTCTACTGAGCCATCTCCCTAGCCATGTTTTTTTGTTTTTTGCCTGTCTTGCTATGCGGTTCAGGCTGACCTTGAAGTCACTGTGTAGCCCAGGCTGGTCTAGAGCTCTCTGCGAACCTCCTGCCTCAGTTTAGTCATTCTGAAGGGCTCTCAGCGGGCACAAGCATCAAGAGGTCCTGTGTGGAGTGAAGGAAGGAGTGGAGGTTGCCGATAGGATGGGCTAATAGAAGGGTTACACACAGCCTGGGGAAGGGGAAAAGCCAACTGAGCTAGAGGCCTGCAGTCTGCAGCTCCCCTTCTATGGCTTATTGAGTTCTCGTCACCACGGGGTTTAACACTTTATGGCCCCCATCTCATTTAAGCCTTACAACCCAGTGATACTTTCGTCATCTTTTGTTGCCAGGTGAATTACCTGTGAGGTTCAGAGAGGTGAAGCAACTTCTCTAAGGATACACAGCTCAGTGCTTATTTCAGTTGGCTCGGCCCGGCCAATCCAATCAGGGGATTCGAACTTGCTGAGGCTGGGAGGGGCCGTCCAGGTGTGCTGCGGGTTGGCACCAGGCTCCCGGGTCCCTGGCGGCGCGGCGCAGCGGCGGAGGACGCAAGAGAACAGGACCACCGGGGCTGGGGCGCTGGCCGGCCCAGGCTCCGATGGGTGGGGCGCGCTCCCGATCTGCCCTGCCCCTCTAAGGCAAGACAGGCCAGACTGCGTCCCAAGTGGCCCATGAACCCGGCGGCGGCGGCGGCCAGACCTTGTCCCAGACACCTCTGATGGCCGCCCTTTGCTCCGTCTGGGCCGTGCAGACAAATGGGGGAAATTGAGTAAGCCGGCTCGGCTCGGCAGGGCAGGAAACTTCTGGCTGGTGCAGCGCAAGTCTCAGCAACTTTGGGAGAGGGGGAGGGGAGTGCACTCCTGGGGAACTTGCTGGAGCTAAAGAAGACGTGGGGCCGGGGGAGGGGGCGGGGCAGGGCTGGGGCGCCTGCACCCTCCGCGTTTTGGGAGGCTGAGGCAGGAGGACTGTGCTGCCTGGCCCTAACGTTCAGGGGCAAGAGTGGGGTTGGGCTGGGGGGAGTTGAACTCTAAGCAAACACAAGTTTCCATTTGGAACCGAAATCTCTTGGGTAGGTATTTATCTGGGGCTTTTTCAGTCTGGACCCTCATTATTGCTTTGTTCTGGGTTGTTTTTTGTGGTGCTGGGGATAGAACCCAAGGTTTTGCTGCAGGTGAGGAGGGCGAGTATTCTGTCCCTGAGCCACAGCCCCACGCCAGTGCTGCTGTGATTTGTTTGTTTGTTTTGAGACAGGGTCTTGCTATGCAGTTCAAGCTGGCCTTGCTGTCACTGTGGAGCCCAGACTGGCCTCGAACTCCCTGTGATCCTCCTGCCTCAGCCTCCTGAGTGCTGGGATAACAGGCCTGCACCTCCACCCGGACAGCACTGCTGTTTTACTCTGCAGACTGGAGTAGCTCTCTCTCGGTCGCCCCCAGAACTAGATCCAAGCCTCAACCCTGCTGAGCAGCCCCACTACCAGCTGCACCCCGGTCCACTGGGCAGAGAGGTCACAGGGCCTGCACACCACCAAGTGGCCCGCTGGGCCTGCGCCTGCTTCGGCCTTCGCCCTGAATACTTTTCCCTCCTGTGCTCCCCTTTTTATCATCATCATCATCATTATCGTGGCAGGGAGGTCTTCCTGAGACCCCGGGCTGCAGCCCGGCCCTGCGGTCTTCTTTCACAATGAGAGGGAATCAGCCTCAGAGGCCGAGGTCTGTCTGTGGCCATGGAGCCCCTGCCCTGCCCTGCCAGCGAGCGCCGCAGCCTCACACAACTGCAAGGACAGGTGACTGCCCAAAGAGGCCTGAATGTCCACGGGACTGGCCCATCCCAGCGATGAGGCTGGACCCTAGCATGGGTTTTTTGTTTTGTTTTGCGTAACCGGGGATTGAACTCAGACCCTTGAGCTTGCCAGGGATTATGCTACTGAGCCATTTCGCCAGCCCCTGTTTTTTCTTTTTTTAAAGGCAGAGTCTCCCTCTCTCTCTCTCTACGTAGTTCAGTCAGGCCTTGAACTTGCTATGTAGCCCAGCCTGGCCTCGAACTTGTGGCGATCCTCCTGCATTAGCCTCCCAGGTGCTAGGGTTGTGGGAGTGTGCCACCACGCCCAGCCCCGCCATGGCATACTGAAGAGCCATGTGGGCCTGCTGGCCTCAGAAGAGAGAAAGTTGCTGTCTCATATGTTGCTATGGTCTCTTTTTATTTTGTTTATAGGTTTTTGGTTAATTTTTTTAAGGCAGTGTCCCAAAATGTGCACTTGCCTAGCCTGTGTGAGGCCTCGGGTTCAATCCTCAGTACTACGAAATAAAGAAATACACAATAAGTAAGTAGCTTCCATTCCCAGTATCAACAAAAGAAAAGAACAAAAAGCCCAGCCCGTCCTGAGGAGGAGGATGCAGGCATTTCCGTGGCTGGCTGTGTGAGAAGCCTGGCTTCCAGCTGCCTGCTCCGGAAGCCTCTGCCCTGTGCCCTGCCCCAGGCCGGAGCTCTAGCCTGGGCTCAGGCACGGTGAACTCCTACCTCCTTGGCTGCCCAGGGTCTGCCCGTGAGCGCTGCCAGGACGGGCGGGACGCCTCGTACAGGTGAAAGCCGCGGAACCCGAGCCAAGTGTGGTGGCGCACACCCAGGATCCCAGCACTCTGGGAGGCTGAGGCAGGAGGATCACTGCAAGTTCAGGCCCAGTTTGGGCAATTTAGTGACCTTGTGGGACTCTTTCCAAAAGTAAAAAATTATTATCTCCAAAGGCGACACTGGGTGGCAAAAAATAAAGCAGCGCCAGTATGCACAAGAAGGTGGCAGCACCGACACTGCAGTCTGAGCCCCCACCAGCCAGGTGCTTGCTGCAGGTGGCGGAGGGCTGTCAGCAGAGCCAGAATGTGGCGGAAGCCTGGCCTCCTGAGGTCAAGGCTCTGCTGCCTCCTGGGCTGGGGACCCAGGCCAGACCACAGGGGACATAGGACGTTTTCCTTGCCCAGAGGATACTGAGTACCGGGCAGTGAGGGCTCTGTGATCTTGTGGTGCAAGCCAAGCCCTCTCCCCAAGGTCCACTACCTGCCCCACAGTGGCCCCCGAGACCTAGCGACATGCTGCCCAGCTTGGCTGGGCAAAGGAAGGAAGAGCAGCCAGAGGTGCAGGTCACATGTCTGGGCCTCTGTCCCCTGGGTGCCTCTTGTTCTGTTCTCAGGAAGCAGAGAATGCACAGACTTCCTGCTCTCACCCAAGTCTCTATGCCCTGCCTGTCATCTGGGAGTCATGGGCTGGGGCCCCCTCTGTTCTTCTGAAGTCACCCAGCCTCAGGTAGCCTCAGATCTGCCATCCATGAGACCCTGGGTAGCTGGCTTTGCACCCCTGTGCTTTGGTTTTCCCAGTAAATCGGTGAATGCATGGAAAGTGTTCTGAAGAGGCCCTAGCCAGGCATTGGGGTGCATGGCTGAGAGGCTGAGGCAGGAGGGTCGCTGTGAATCTGAGCCCAGCCTAAGCAACTTTTTTTTTTTTTTTTTGGGAAACCAGAGACCAAACTCAGGCCCTTGCACTTGCCAGGCAAGCGCTTATTCTACTGAGCCATCTCCCCGACCCTCAGCCTGAGCAACTTGACGAGATCCTATCTCAAAACACATACAAATGGGCTGTAGCTCAACGCAAAGCCCTAGGTTCCACCTGCAGGGTGCCCACAGCACACACACAGGGTCCCACTGCTGTGTTTGTCTGCTGCCTGTACGTGCTGACTACTCTGTGGCTGTGATAACAGTGCCTTCTTCATCAGGCTAACGTAAGGATTGAATTAGATAAACGTGTGCAATGCATGTTCGGTTGGCTGTGCTCCATGGGCACACATCTTGGTGGCTGACATTCTGGACCTTAGCATGGCATTGGGGTGGCTTTCTGGGGACAGACTACATGGCTCAGTGGCCCAGGCAGTCCAGTTCTGAGGGCTTCAGGAACTGTGCCCTCGCTGAGCTCCCTGGTTGATCATTGTCAGCTCCCTCAAGCCCTGTAAAGCAGCTCCCTCTGGGTTGGCTTTCCCAACATGCCGTCCTGGCAGCTCGCACAGGCCCAGGGCACTGGGCAAAGTGTCAGGCCTGCTACAAAATGCATTGGAACTTTATCTGACCTCTGGCTGATGGCCGGGCCAGAAATACACTGGCTTGAACGTGCAGCTGGGCTGGAGGAGGAAGAAGATGTTTTTAAGCTGTTCAGTTTTACTAGTGAGTGCTGTTCCTGCATATGCAACCCTCTGAGACACCCAAGGCCTAATTCTGAGCCCTGGATTCGCAGGGAAGGGAGAGAGGAAGACGTGTTCTCTCTAAACTCTGGGAAGCTCGCTGCCATTGCCTTCAGCGCAACAGGGACATCTCCCCTGCAGTGGCTTCAACTGCCACACCCTAGAAAGAGCCTGTGACAATGGCAGCAGCGAAAGCCACACCAGACTGGAACGCGGCCAGGGTGGCGGCGCTGGCAGCTCCGCTGCAGTCTGGAGTCTCAGCCCGGTCAAGGGCAAGGCTCCCTTCCTGTCCCACTGCGCTGCGTGCTGGTGACACTTGCGAGGGCGCGGTCTCCTCTGGGCTGTCTTAACAGATTTCCCCTCACGCATGTCCTCTGGAGAGGCCATTGTCTCCGAATAAAAGGGATTCCGGGGGCGACTGCACCCCAGAGCACTGAAATGAGCCTGTGTCCTGGGTTCCTGGCACTGAAGGACCAAAACAAGACTGGATCTGCAACTCAGCGGCAGGGAGGGGCAGGGAACTAGCGTGTCGGAGACTTTGGGTTGAGCCTCCAGGCACCCTAAAAGCTAATTAATTAATTTAGAAAAGAGTGGAGAATGGAAGGAAACAAAGGAAGAGAAGCACTCCATGTCATGTAGTCTGGAAAAGTTTTAGACATTAGTTTGCATTGTTCTGTTTTGTTTTCTGGTTGGGTTTTTTTGGTGATTTTTTTTTTTTCCAGAACCAAGGATTGAACTAAGGCCCTTGCACTTGCCAGGCAAGCGCTTATTCTACTGAGCTATCTCCCCAACCCTGTTTTATTTAAGATAGTCTCCCTGTGTAATCCAGGCTGGACTTGAACTTGTAGTGCCCCTCCTGCCTCTGCCTCCTGAGTGCTGGGATTGCAGCTGTGAGCCTGATTTATTTTGCATTTTTTGAGAGTACCGAGATTTCCTATTACACAGGTGAGACCACACTGCTCTGTCCAAAGGCAGGAGCACAGTGCTGCAGCCTGACAGATTTCCTCTGCAGAGGGCAGCCGATTTCCTGCTCCAGGGCTGCTGTTGCCCATGTGTGGAGAAACTGTTATCATCTTAGCTCACCACTTACTGAGCACTGTGTTCCAGGACAAAGAACACAGAGGATTATGTCTTTTAATTTTTTTTAAATCTCTTTTAATAATAAGTTATCAAGAAAATGTCATTAGCCTCAATTCTAGATGGGAAATGGAACCTCAAAGAGATTAAACAACTTGCTCACTTTTGGCAGCCTAGAGACTGAAATCTCTCTCTCTCTCTCTCTCTCTCTCTCTCTCTCTCTCTCTCTCTGCTTTGCTTTGCTTTTTGAGGCAAGGTCTTGCTATCTCAGTATGCAACCCAGGCTGGCCTTGAACTTGCAGCAATCCTCCAGCCTCAGCCTCCCAAGTGCTAGCTAGGATCACAGGCAGGCACCACCATGCCCCCGCAAAAAGAGAAGCATAAAGTACTGATTGATTGAAACCTTTTATGCCCACTTAGCTCCCCAAGGGATCCCGTGACACATGTCACACCAGCCCCAGTGTCCCTCACTATGTGCTACAGAGAGGCTTCCTACAGAGACCGAGAATTCCAGATTCATATGTGGCTGTCTGGGCCATTTGGAAAATATATTTGGGGAGGGAGTAGAGAAAGCTTGCTTCATGTGACAGTTCAGGGCTGATGTACATATTTTGTTTTGTTTTGGGTCTTTTTGCCAGGACTGGGGATTGAACTCAGGCCTTTGTGCTTACCAGGCAAGCGTTTATTCTACTGAGCCATCTCCCCGGCCCCTGATGTACATATTTTGAACACTCAGACACACTATATGGGGGTCTCTATTGCTGTTGCTTAGGGTCCTCAAGGCTTGGGTGGTCAGTTCACCAGGGTTCCCTCAAGGTCACAAGAGGACAATGGGTGGCCTCCCATGCTGACTGGGCTTGGAAAGTCCCCCAAGTAAGAAAAGGGAGAAAGCATTGTCACTTAGCTGCAGCCAGGCCAGGATGTGCCACCAACAATTCCACAGGCGGTAAGCACTGTTTCGTTCTGGAGGGAAGTCCCGCTAGCAATAAACCTCCGAATCCAGGCACAGCCACCCAGCACCGCTCAGGGCGCCTTGGCCCCAGCCTTGACCTTCCCAGCCACCAGGTCCCTGGAGTGTTCCTCCCCCTGCAGCTCTGTCGCCCAGTGCCCAGCATTGAGCCACGGCTCAGGCCGCTGGCCCTAGGGGAAGGCACACAGAGCTGAGAATAGACAGGAAGAGCAGCTGCGCCAAAGGAAAGAGGTGTTCACAAGGGATGAGGGAGCCAGATGTAGAGTGCATGCCTGTAACCCCAGCCCCTGGGAGGCTGAGACAGGAGGATATCAAGCTCAGCCTGAGCAATTTAGCAACTTAGTGAGACCCAAAAACAGACATAAAAAGGAGCTGAGGCTGTGGCTCAGTGTGAAAGCCCTGGGTTCAATCTCCAGTACTAGAAAAAAAAAAAAAAAAAAAAGAGTAGGGGTGGCTGGGGTGAAGAGCCAGGGTGGCAGAGACCGGCAGTGTAGCCCTTGTTCTAATTGCAGCTTCACATCTGGGCTGACCCGGAAACGCTGGGGCTTCCGGGCTGGCCAGGGACCAGGGCAAGCTTGGAAATGTTGAAAATGCCCCTTGGGCTTTGCCTTTGCTCCCCGAGCCCCTAGGCTGTGGCCAGGACAAATGGAACTGCAAAGCAGCTCCAGCATTCGTGCCCTCACAAGGGCACTGGCGTCTCAGATCCATTTCTCTGAGTTGAAAGTGGAGGAGGCCATGGGCTGTATCAGATTCCCACAGGCAAGCCTGGTGTGAACGCCAGGTCAAGCTGATGGCAGGGTGCGGGGCTGGCACAGCAAACTCCCCTGAGGGCCTGGGACAGAGCCCGCGGAGGCCCAGGAAAAAGTTAGGCGCAGTCACCCCTAGAGGTCATCGTTAGCCTGTTCCGCAGTGGGACGCCATCCCCAGTGAGATTTAAGTCAGTTGCAAGAGCCGCGGACAGCCGGGTCCGATGGAAGAGTGCATGATAGTTGGGCCTGCAGAGTGTGAGGACGCTGGAGAACAGCAGGCGGCAGCCACAGCGGGGCTCGGCGCACGAAGGGACCGGGCAGCTGCTCTGCTGACCTCAGCGGCACCTGACGCCCGCGCGGGGACAGAGGAGAACGCGCTGTGCGGAGGAGCGTGGCCACGATGTCCCGAGCGCGCACACCGCGTGCTCCCCGGCCGGCGGATTCCTCAAAAGCCAGCTTCTTGGAAGAAGTGGCAGCAGCTCTGGGGGACTGGACGGTGACTGTAACCCGAGCCCCGGGCCTCGGCCCCCCTGGCACAGCGGGAACCGGAGTCACTCCCCGAGACTTCCGGGCTCCTCCTCCACCCTGCCCCCAAGAGGTCCCTCCACCCCCGCACCGCTGAACTACGCTCCCTCTAGACACCAAAGTTTTCGTACCTTTGAGACATCACTGTGTAATTCTGGCTGCCCTTTTCTTGTATCGGGGATCGAACTCAGGACCCTGAGCTTGCCAGGCAGGCGCTTATGCTGCTGAGCTGTCTCCCTGGTCCTCTAGGTGCCCTTGAACTCTCAGTGGTTCGGCTGCCTCGCCCTCCCAAGCGCTGGGACTGAGCTCTATAGAGACACTGGCGACTCCTTGTTTCTTTCCTCCAGCTCCAGGCCTCAAAACTACATCCTCTAAAAACTTCAACTGCTCTTACTGTCAGGGCCCCTCATCCAAACCTCACTGTGCAAATTCACCTACATTTTATCTGCTCTGTGCAGGATACACAGTGGGGAGACAGGGAGCCCTCTGGAGAGCTGTCAGCTGCTTTGGAAAATCATACCGCAAGCCTGGTATGTCACAGGGGCAGGAAGACTGAGGCAAGGGGATTGCAAGTTCAAGCCCAGTGTGGACAACTCAGTGACTTAGGGAGATCCTGTCTCAAAATAAATTTAGAAAGGGAATGCAGAGCCAGACATGGGGCACAGGCCTGTAGTCCCAGCACTCAGGAGGCTGAGGCAGGAGGATCGTTGTCAGTTCAAGACCAGCCTGGGCTACAAAGTGAGCTCAAGGCCAGCCTGAAGTTTGTGGCAAGACCCTGCCTCAAAAAGGAGAGAGACAGGGGCCAGGGAGATGGCTCAGTGTAATAAGCGCTTCCCTGGCAAGCGCAAGGGTCTGAGTTCAATCCCTGGTTTCATAAAAATAAAAAATAAAAAAGGAAAGGAAAAAGAAAGAGAAGAGAAGAGGAAAAGAAAAGAGAGGGGGCCATGCCCACTCAGGACCAGAGGCACAGCCAGCCTTGTTGGCTCAGACTCCTTGAATTCAGGCTCCTTTGAAGCCCGCAGGAGACATCTGCTAAGGCAGGCTCAAAGCCCCCTGTGAAGCTGGGGACCAGTGGCTGTCCCTGCTCTCCCTGCTCTCCTTGGGGCTAGAGGAAAGAGGATCTGCGAAGTTGGCAGTAGAGTGGCTTGTCAAGGCACTGCCCTGCTAAGGGCGGCACACCCACGTGCCCACACACAGTTGCACACATGCATACATGCATGCACACACATGCATACACAGGTGCACACACATGCATGTACAGACACGTGCACACATACACATACACAGGCACTCACACATGCACACACGCACACATGTGTGCAGATGCCCATTGGTTATCGGTTTAGTTCCAGCTCACTCCCTCGAGCCACAGGTTGAGCTGGAGAAAGCTTGACAAAACCAGGCCCCTGCTTGTCCCCACTCCGGGGGTCCCTGCCTCTTCCCCTCATCTGCCCACTGGAGCTGCCTGTCAGTCCTGAGCGCCAACACAGCCCACCTCATACCTCGCAGAGCTGCCAGCCACCTCTGCCTGCGCATGTAGCCATGTCACAAGGGCCCCTCCCAGAATAGCTTCCCCGCCAGCTGGGGTGAGTCTGAAGTTGCGCTGTTAGCCTGTCTTTGAGAAACCTTTAGAAAATAGAATTTGTGTACATGTACATTCCTGTACACGTAAAAATGATTCTGAGGATAAATTTTAGTATACTAAGTATATTTTACTGCAAACAAACAAAAAAAAATGAGAAGAATGTGCCCTAAAAATAAGTTTTTCTTTCTCTTTTTCTTTTTTTTTCCTTTTTTTTTTTTTGTATTTTAGGGAAGGGTCTACAGGGTGCTCAGGGTCTCACTACTAGATCGGACTCATAGTGATCCGCCTGTTTACAGCCTCC
>NW_004524581.1:11655696-11656811 GCF_000260255.1 Octodon degus | reverse complement strand
CCCAGCCCCTTAATACATTTCCCATTGTGCTAAAATTTAGATATAACTCTGGGCATGGTGGAGTTCCCCGGTAGTCTCAGTTATCCCAGCACTCACGAAGCTGAGACAAGATGGTTACTTGAGTTTGAGAGCAGCCTAGGCTACATACTGAGTTCAGGGCCAGTTTGAACTATACAGTAAGACCATGTCTAAAAGAAAAAAAGTAAGGGCCAGCCAGATAGCTCAGCAGATTAAAGTGCGTGCTTAGGCAGACTCAGGGACACTGGGGTTCAATCCCCAGCGTGTGGTGCTGGCCCCGACCCTGGGGCTCTGAGACAGTGACTGAAGGTACTGAGACCAGGCATGGTGGTGCACGCCTCCAATCCCAGTGCTTGGGAAGCCGAAAACAGGAGAAGCGGTATAAGTCTGATCTGTGTAGTGAGACCCTGTAGACCCTGTACTAAATACACTTAAAAATAAATCAATAAAAGAAACAAAAATAGGACGGGAAGGGAATGGGAAAAACAATTATGTAGGGAACAAGTTCCCCATGGTGAATATGTTCATTATGTCAAAAGTGTACCAACAATTTTTTTTTTTTTGGGGGGGTGGACTAGGGATCTAACTTGGGACCTTGTGCTTGCCAAGCAGGCTCTTAAGGTGCTGAGCTATATCCCCAGCCCCAAAGTTTGTTTGTTTTTGTGTTGGTTTTTTTGGTGAAACTGGGGATTGAACTCAGGCCCTTGTACTTGCCAGGCAAGCGCTTATTCTACTGAGCCATCTACACAGCCCCTGTATCCTTTTGTATTATTTGAGTTTTCTTTTTTTTTCAGTGCTGAGACCTAAACCCCAGACCTCACATATGCTAGAGAAATGCTCTGCTACTGAGCTAAAGCCCAGCCCAGTTGATTGATTTTTGGTTTGTTTTTTAGGTTTTTTGTTTGTTTGTTAGTTTTGAACCGGGGATTGAACTCAGGCCCTTGCGCTTGCCAGGGAAGCACTTATTCTATTGAGCCATCTCCCCGGCCCCATAGGTTATTTTTTTTTTTAATTTATTTATTTGTGTGTGTGTGTGTGTGTGTGTGTGTGTGTGTGTGTGTGTGGCCAGCTCAGCCCACCAGAGGGCGGGGCTGGCT
>NW_004524581.1:11648468-11655131 GCF_000260255.1 Octodon degus | reverse complement strand
AACTCCTAGTGATCCTCCTGTTTTCAGCCTCCCCAGCACTAGGATTATAGGCATGTGCCACCACACCTGGTCTCAGTGACCTGCTCAGTGCACCCAGGGGTGGGGCCAGTATGACATGTGGTGCCAGGGATCAAACCCCAGCCCCTGTGCTTGTCTAAGCAGGTGCTTAGTCCACTGAGTTATGTCATCGGCCCTTATAGTGTTATCTTTTTTAAAAATTTAATTGTTTGATACAGTGTTTTACTATACAGTTCAGATTCATAGTGATGTTCCTGTCACAGCCTCCCCAGTGCTGGGATTACAGGATACTGGGGATTGAATTTGGGTCCTTGCTCTTGCCAAGTAGGCACTTAGACTGTGGAGCTATCTCCCCAGCCCTATATGTATAATCAAAAGGATGAGCCAGTGTGCTGCTACATATCTGTAATCTTAGCTCTATAATCTCAGCTCTAATCCCAAGAAGAGGTAGGACAATTTCAAATTCAAGGCCAGCATGGCCCTGTCTCAAAAATTAAAAATACTGGACTGGCAAGATAGCTCAGCAGTCTATAGTGCCTGCCTAGGCAAGCTTAGGCAAGCACGGGGACCACAGGGACTGTGGCAACACATGCCATGGCCCCAGGGTGGACTGAGGCAGCCCCCTCCAAAACAAAATATATATGAAAAATGAAGATAGGCAAGAACTGAAGTCAGCACATGTCTACCTTCCTAGCTCAGAAACTGTGACAAGAACCCAAAAGAATCCAGAAGACCTACAGGGACCTGGCCCAGGGGCGAGCAGCTCCGGGGCACGCAGCACAGAGCCGGTCTCAGAGGCCCTGCCCTGGCACCCTCTGCATCCAGGGCTGTCCTGGTCGTTCCCTTCCGGGGTCCAGGGCTGAGACAGTCCCCTCGTGGAATCTCCGCATCCTGCCTCACTCTCACGGCCCCTGGAGTGGCCAGCACATGTCAGGGCATGCTGACCTTGGTGGCCAGAGGAGCCTCTGAGGCCACATGGTCTATGCCTGCCTAGGGTGGGCGCCACTGCCTCATCCCGGCTGGGCAAGGCTGTGTTTTGTTCGGAAGACTTGGAAGCCAGGTGCTCCACACCCTTCCCGACGCTCATTCTGACAGCTAAACATTTCTTCCAGGAAGTCCTCCCTCATGTCCACGGCAACTCCCTGGGTCGTGTTTCCGTGCTGCCGTCTCAGACGCTCCGCGCAGTCCTCTTTCTCCTACGTCACAGGCCTTCGGGCCCTCCGATCAGATCACAGTCCTCACTCCCTGCGGGACCCTGGGCAGTCACTGCTGCTTCGCGTCACTGTCCCCATCAGTATGAGGAGGCCAGAGACACCCACAGCGCAGGAATGGGCCCCACCACGTGAGCCCAGGGGTGTGGGGAAAGACATCAAATCTGCCGCTGCTGGGAATCCACCAGGGTGGAACCCCGGGCCTTGCACACGCTAAGCAAGTGCTCTACCACCGTGCAGCACCCTCATTACTGACAGCAAATCATACCCAGCCGGACTCGCCAGTTACTGGGTTTTGTTCTTTTAGGGGCCAGGGATATAGGTCACTGGTACAGCGCTTGCCTGGCAAGTTTTTTACTGTTTTTTTTTTTGTTACTGGAGATCCAACTCAGGACCTCACCCTTGCCAAGTAGGCACTCTGCCGCTGAGCTACATCCCCTGCCTGTTTTGTGCTTTTTTTTTTTTTTCCTTCTTTTTTTTTCTTTTTGAGACTGGGTCTCATTATGCAGTTCAAACTGGCCTTCAACTCACTTTGTAGCCCAGCTGGCCTCACACTTCAGCAGTCCTCCTGCCTGAGCCTTGCACGGTGCCGGGATTACAGGTGAACACCACCACACGCAGCGTGGGATTTTTTGCTTCTTTTTTTTTTGTGAGAGGGAGGGGGTAACCTGGGATTGAACTCAGCCCCTTGCGCTTGCCAGGGAAGCGCTTACTCCACTGAGCCATCTCCCCAGCCCCCCTTTTTTTTTGCTTCTTGAGACAGGGTCTCACTATGTAATTCAAACTAGCTTTGGCCCCAAATTTATGATCCTCCTGCCTCAGACTCCTGAGTTTCTGTGATTACAGACATCTGCCACTATGCCAACTGTAAGCCTTTTTTTTCTACCAGGTACGGGGGATCAAACTCAGAACCTTGCACTTGCTAGGCAGGTGCTTATGCCTCAGAGCTATCTCCCTGGCCCCTGTAAGACATTTTTTTTTTTTAATGTTTTGTTTTGAATTTACTATGTAGCCCCAGCTGGTGTCAAACTCATTGTAATCCTCCTGCTTCAGCCTCCCAAGTGCTAGGATTACATGCAAAATGATTTTAAGTGATATAAGAACAAATTTTTAAAAAGAAAAAATGTTTTCAATTAAAATACACTCAGGCATGATAGTGTGTGCCTGTAATTGAGAAGCTGAGGCAGGAGGATTGCTGTGAGGTGGCAGTCAGCTGTGGCTATTTAGCCAAACCACATCCCCCAAAAGCGAAATTAAATTACATTTCATGTATGTTCCGAAAAATAAAACCAACACATCTAATATTGGTTGCACCAATATTATGCTTAGAATAATGCCTTGCTAAAGCCACAATAACTTTACATTGTTTTAAGAAAACAGGCTAATCCTCCACATAGCAAAAGGCTAAGATAGAAACCTCAGTGGTAGTTGAGAGATGCTGGCTTTGTGGAGGAAGAGAGGCCTGCTCCCAGGAGTGGCTGAGTCAGTGGTGAGTGAGAAGCAAGGTCCCAGAGGAAAAGGACACAGGCCAGTGAGGAGCAGGCGTGTGCCACAGCGGAACACAGGACCCGCCAGCAGATGCAGCCTTCTCTGGTTTCCAGAATATTCCACCCCCCAGAGAGAGAGAGACCTACCAGCTCCAGCAAGTTTGGTGAGCAGCAGGGCTGGGCTTCCTGTCCCTGTCATGGCTGTGGGTCTCAGTGCCCCTTGTGCTATCAGCTCTGCTGGGCCTTGGAGTCCCCTCAGCATCACCCACAGGTGGCCTCGAGGCCCATGCTGTGAAACTCAGCCAGGGACAAGGAATGCCTACCCTCCCAGGTGGGTCTCCTCCTCTCCTCTCAATGTGGGATTGGCCAAAAAGATTCTGATAGAAAGAAAATTGGCCTGAGACCCATGTGTACCAGGCTGGGGACAGGGACACAGTAAGTAAAAAAGTTCCTGCTGTTCAGAAGCTCACAGCCAAGGCAGGGAGACCCACAGGTGTGCCAGAACGGCTCCCATGACCCTCCTGGCTGGGATAGAGCTGTGCCCAAGACCCACTGGGGAACATTGTCACCCCACCCAGGACCGGGGAGGAGGACACCACGTTCAGAGCCCCACCTGCCTCCTGAACTGTGGGTTCACCAGCCTGGAAGCCTGCACCATCAGCAAGGTGGACAGTGTCAGGCTCTGGCACAGGGCTCTGCTGGAGCCACCAGCACAGTAGGGAATTAAGGGCCTTGAGAGCCTGGGCTGGGCACAAAGCCAGGCCCCAAGGCCCAAGGGTGAGATATCTTCCCAGGTAGGCATCAATTTCCTCATCTGTGAAATGGGCAGAATGAACCTGGTCACCTTCCTCTTTCCTAGGAAGAGTTGGAGGTTAATAAACACCCAACACCGGACGTGACCATACCTAAGGCAGGGCACAAACTGCCTAGGGGCAAGCAGATGGCCTTGGTGACCCTGGCTTCTCTGTTCCTGTCCCGAACGAGGAGAATGTCAGGTGCACAATTCAGCCTCATCTTGGTCCCCACCCTGCCATAGGTGAGTCCTGGCTTGGAAGCCCCCTGATCTGCTTACAGAGCAACTCAGTGTCAGCTAAGACTGCCCTTACAGCGCCACATACACCCCACTCCTCTAAACTGGTCTTGTCTGTGTCTGAGAAACCCCCACTTAATGTTCCTCCTGCAGGCAGCCAGCCCTCTCTTGAAAATCTCAAGGATCGAGAGATTCGAGCGGTGATGGGGGTATCGAGGACCGACATGATATACATTAGGGGGGAATACAGATTTTTTTTTTTTTTTTGCGCTCTGTTGCCATGGCAACCGAGTGGTTACCCCTCCCCCATTGGTCATTGAGATTAAGATTCCCGCCTCCGCTGCCAAAAGGGACCAACCGAAAGCTGCCTGGATGAGACCCTGCGGAGGGATTAGGGTGACTTGGGTCCCTCCAGGTTGCGCAAGGAGATCGCCGCGCCCCTTCTTATGGTTCCTCGGCCTTGGAGGAGCAGCGTCCGAGAGTCAGTTGGGCCTGGGGGTCGGGGTGGCACCTGGCGGAGCACCCAGGGGCGGGGCGGGCGGGTGAGCCCGGGCGGCAGCGTTTCTCCCCAGCGCATCAGCTGCAGGCTTGGCTATCGGTGTGCGTTCGAGCCCAGCTCCACCGCGGCCTGCGCAAGGGCGCACCATCCTGTCCCTCTTTGTTTCCTGGGAGCGAGGAGCGAGCCTTTGTGTCACCACGGGGTGCACATTGCTGGAACGTTCTCGAATTCCCTCAGGTGACCCTGAACTAGGTGGGTGCTGCCTTCACCGCACGGTGAAGGTGGGGCGCGGAGGCTCGAGGTGGCAATGTGGGCACAGCCCGCGGGAGCTGAGTTCCCAGCAGCGGGCAGTGGGGGCCTGGGGAGGAGGAGGTGCCCGGCGGGCTCCTGCTGCCCGGAAGGGCTCGTGCGGGGCGTGACGCTCGGTGGTTTCCTTCAGCAGAAGTGCGTCAGGCTCTCCGTGGGGTTAACCGCGAGGAGCTGGTGACAGAGCCTTGACTACCAAGATTAGAGAGGGACGCCGGGCCGGTGGGGCAAAATTCCCACGGAAGGAGGAGCGGGAAGTCTGAAGCTGCCCCCCAACACCCCCCCCTCCCAAGGGCTGAGCTAGAGGAGCTGGCGCTGGACTTGCTTTTAGCCTGAACCTCGCCTCCTCTCTAAAATGGGTTTGATTAAATTGTGAGGACTGTGGAAACTAATCATGGCTGCGGGGAGGGGGGAGGGGGGCCTCTAGGGTATGATCTAGCAGGCCTAATGGGTGCCAACCCCATCCACTGAAAAATAATCTAATCTAACACCACAAGAGTTTTTCTTGGTGCTGCCACCTGGGAGTGTTCACCTGCCTGTGGCCCTCCCCCCCCCAGGTTTTAGGGACCTCATGGACCCATAGGAAGAGGTTGAGATCCCATATGATCCTTTTGTTTTGTTTGAGCCAGCATCTCATCTCACTATATGGTAAGGCTGGCCTCAAATTCAGCGATCTTCCTGCCTCAGCCTCCCAAGTGCTGGAATCACACCTATGCACCACCACACTCGGCCTCTCTACCCAAGAGCTCTTGATCTTGTAGTGAGCAAACACTTAATGGTACCTAAAAGCTGAGTTTTGGTTTGATTTGGTTTGGAGATTTTTTTTTTTTTAATTTTATTTTATTTTTGGTGGAACCAGGGATGGAACTCAGTCCCTTGTGCTTGCCAGACAAGTACTTATTCTACTGAGCTATCTCAGTAGAGATGATCTAGCAGGCCGAATGACTAGGGTGCCAGCCCCATCCACTGATGGCTCAGTAGACTAAGCGCTTGCCTAACAAGCACAAGGGCCTCAGTTCAGTCCCTGGTTCCGCCAAAAAAAAAAGACCTTGTACTTGCCAGGCAGATATATCCCTGTGCCACTGAGCTATATCCCTGAGGTAGGTTTTTGTTTTTGTTTTGTTTTGTTTTTTATTTTATGTATGGGTCTCACCATGCAGCTCAGACTTGTAGTGATTTTCCTGTCTCAGCTTCCCCAACACTGAAATTATACACCTGGTCTTGATGGCTGGCTTGGGGTTCCGGGGTGTGGCATGCGGTGCTGGGGATCGAACCTGGTTCCTTGCACTTCCTAGGCAGACATTTAGACCGCTGAGCTATGACTTGGTGCTTTTGAATCCCTCATATGCAGCAGGATGTAGTGCTGGGCCCCGATCAGCCCTGTGACTCATTGGCACAACCTTTCCTTTCTCCAGAGGAATATTGTCACTGTCCTTGTCATCATGCTCCGCCGATGAAGAAACTGAACTTCAGAGCAGTGAAGAAAGTGCACCACGTGCAAGTCAGACCCTGGCTGATACAGTGACAGGAATCCTGACTCAAACTGATTTACACTGCAAAAGGAACTTATAGGCTCAGGGGCGGAGCACTCCAGTGCGGGCTTCATCTGGAAACCCACACGCACCCGGGAGGTGCAGCGTGCACCTCTTCATGGCTTCGGGCCTCTGCTCGGCCTTGAGTGCTCTTCTGCAGCTCTGCCTTCAGATCAGCCTGAGCTCTGTCTCCAAAAAAAAGGCTCTCTGGGGACATGAGACTTCTCTAATTGGACAGTTAGGGGAATGCGACCATAACAATAAAATGTCACTTTGGGAAGCTGAGACAGGAGGGTCTCAAAGTGTAATCCTACCCTGGCCAATCTAGTGACTTAGTTAGACACTGTTGTGGGGTGGGGGTGGATGGAGGTATGTGTAGCTCAGTGTGAAGACCTGGATCTAATTTCTAGCCCCAAAACACAGAACAAACAACAACAAAAAGCCCCTGATATCACCAAAAATAAAAAAAATTTAAAAAAGCAACAGGACTAGAGATGTAGCTCAGTAGTACAGCACCCTCCTGGTGGTACAAGGCCCTGGGTGCAGTTCATAATACCAAACAATAAAAAAAAAAAAAAAA
>NW_004524581.1:11645662-11647192 GCF_000260255.1 Octodon degus | reverse complement strand
AACTCAGGCCCTTGCACTTGCCAGGCAAGCACTTATTCTACTGAGCTATTTCTCTGGCCCCTGAGACAGATAGACAGAGAGACAGAGAGAGAGAGAGAAAGAGAGAGAGAGAGAGAGAGAGAGAGAGAGAGAGAGAGAGAGAGAGAGAAAGGTAGGCAGAGACAGAGAGACTCCTGCCTCAGTTTCCCTAGTAGCAGGGACTCCAGGCGCACACCCAGCCCCTGCACCTGAGCCTTGAGTCATTACACCAACAGGTACTTAGTAAGCACTCTGTCTGCCAGAGTGTGAGCCCTATCTATGGTGTAGAACAATGAAGCGGTGAATCCACCTCTAAGAGACTCAATACCAGAGGGGCCACAGGACAGGAAGGAAGTCACAGGACAAGGCCACAAGAGCTCAAAGACATGGCGGGCAGGCATCACAGGCTGCCTCAGCTCCCACACACCATATGAGGCACAGCACAGAAAGCTGGGGGTGGCCGAGTGAACTGGGGAAAGCTTGGGCCCCTGGTCTCACTGTTCCTGGCTCAAGAGGATTTCCAACTCAGAAATACCAGGCCCAGCCAGGTGTGGTGATGCACACCTGTAATCCTACCACTGAGGAGGCTGAAGCAGGAGGGTTGTTGTGAGTTCGAGGTCAGCCTAGGCTCCACAAGGAGATTCTGTCTTTAGAAACAACAGCAACAACAACAAAAATAATCATAAAAATGAAGATACTCCCTGCTGAGGCTCAGTGCCCTGGTTTCTCTCTGCTTGGGTTGCTCCAGCATCCCCTGCTTTCCGGGAGTCCAGTTTACTATTGCTCCTGCCAGTCACGTATCCAGTCACTCTGAGCACTCTGGGGACAGGGTGAGCTCACCTGAGCCTGATTCAGTTTGAGTCACCTCCCTATCTCCGGGAGTGGCGGGCCCCTATCCCAGCTGCCTCCGGTTAGCCAGGTCTGTGTCATGAAGGAGCAAGGGGGGAACCCTAGAAGGGAACCCCAGACACCTGGTTTAGTTCACGCCCTCTGCAACTCACTCTGACACACCCTTCTTCTGATTTGCACAGGAAAATGACACCACAGGGAGGAGAGCTGGTGAACATTGCTACTTGGATGAGCTAAGCTGAGCACTCTGTGGACCCCTTAGGGTTCTGGTTTTGGAGGTGCCTGAACCCAAGACCTTTGTACTGAGCTACACGCTACAGTGTTTGCTTGAAATAAGGTCTCCTTGAGCCGGGGAAATAGCTCACTGGCTTAAGCACCTACCTGGCAAGCACAAGGTCCCAAGTGTAATCCTCAGTACCACCAAAAACAAAAAGTCTCCTTAAGATGCCCAGGCTGGGCTTGAACTTGTAATCCTCCTGCCTCAGCCTCCCAGAGTGCTAGGATTACAGGCATGAGCTGCAGCATGGCTACAGCACCCCATCAGTATTGATCTTCATTTTCCAGAGGGAAGAAACAGGTTCAGGGAGGGGACCTGACTTTTTTGTGCTGGGATTGGACCCCAGGACCTCATGAACGCTGGGCAAGTGCTCTACCCTGTGCTCT
>NW_004524581.1:11642031-11643032 GCF_000260255.1 Octodon degus | reverse complement strand
AGGGTCAGTGAGAAGTGCGCTGAAAAGCCTGTAAAGCATTCTGACCAGCTTGGACGTGCGCAGGGTGGTACCACCGGAGACACCTTTGTTTTGGTACAGGAGTTCGAACTGAGGACCTTGTGCTTGGCAGCCAGGCACTGGGCCCCTCACCTATATCCCTGACCTCTGTGAAGCATTCTGTAAATAAGTTCTTCACTGTCTGCCCTTCTCTGTAGGCCAGGGCTGAGGGTGCAGCTCTCCCTCTCAGTCTCCCTCCCTGGCCAGTGGCTGTGCCCATAGCACCATTTGTTGTTTTGAAACAAAGCTTTGCTATGCTGTCCAGGCTGCCCTGGAACCCTCCTGGCAGAATTCCTCCCGCCTCCACCTCAGTCTCCTGAGCAGCTGTGTTCCAAATTCTGATTAAGTCTATCTTCTATTTTATTGCTTGTATTTTTGACATCTACATGCAAAAATCATTGCCTAACTCATTATCATAAATATTTCTATATTTTATTCTAAGAATTTTATATTTTAGTTCTTCCACTTAGGTCCATTCTCCACTTTACATTAGTTTTATAATTTAAAAAAAAAATTAATCATCATTTAGAATATGTATTTTGTACAGGTCAGAATTCTTAGAAAACCAGCAATATACCAGAGCTATGCCAATTTAACTTGAATCTTCAGTATAAAATTCAACAAAGTCCTTTAGATGCAATTTCTTTTGGGTTTACTGCAACACTTCATAATACTGTATGTCTTGTAAATTCCAATAAGTCTGTCAGAAATCTCAAACATATTGTAAAAAAAAAAAATTTAGGGGCCAGGGAGATGGCTCAGTGGAATAAGCGCTTCCCTGGTAAGTGCAAGGGGCCTGAGTTCAATCCCCAGTTCCGGGGGAAAAAAAAAAAAAAAAGTCCATCTCAAAATAAAAAAATCATTGGGTTTAAGGCCTAGCTGGGTAACCCAGGATAGCCTCCTCCTTGGTTTAATCATATCTGCAAAGGTCCATTTTCTTTCCT
>NW_004524581.1:11628141-11641751 GCF_000260255.1 Octodon degus | reverse complement strand
AAGCACAGGGACTGCGGTTCAATCCCCCAGCACCACATGCCAGCCAGCCCCGCCCCCTGGTGGGCTGAGCTGGCCACACACACACACACACAAATAAATAAAATTTAAACAAACAAACAAAAAAAAAAGATTGAAAAGCCAGCCTTGAATACATAGCAAGACCTTATCTCAAGAAACCAAAACTTAAAAAATAAAAAGTTCAAGGCCAGCCTGGGGAATTCAGTGAGACCATGCCTCAAAATAAAAAAAAGATCTGGGGGAGTAGCTCAGTGTGGTGTCCCTAGGCTGGCTACCTGGCACCTCAAAAAAACAATTAATTTTTCCAAATTGGGCTGGAGATGCAGCACAGTGGAAGGGCACTTGCCGACCATACCTGAAGCCCTGGATTCTGTCCAGTATCACAAACACAAAATCAAAAATTCAGGTTTAGTGAAGTATAATTACATTCTCAGTGAAACCCAGCAGTACTAAGTATGCGGTTCAGTTACTGTCTTCGACCTACTCTACGTGTTCAGACATTTGGGGAGTTGGGGGGGAACTGACTGGTGCCCTTTGTCACTTCCCATCTCATGACCCACGGTTTTGCTGTTCATGTGCATGTGAGACTGTGCCTTTTTCTTTTCTTCCTATCCTGAGGATTGAACCTAGTGACTTCACACAGGTGGAGACTCCTCAGCTGTCTCTACCAGGACACAGCTGGGCTGGTGACCTGCTTTCTACTTCCTGATTCCTTTGTGGAGAGCTCAGTTTTAGGAGAAGGATAGCACCCCAGAATGAGCGACTGCCTGGGCCTGGTTCTGTAGCCCACGCTGCCTCAGCCTACAGCCAGGTACCTCAGCAGCCCAGGTGCTGCCAGCAGGGCAAGCAAACTGAGTTGATCCAGGGGGCAGCTGCTGGGGCACCTGACAGGCCTGGGGATTAGAGGAAGGCCAGGGAGAGGGCAGCTGCCCTTCGCAGCTCAGCCTGCAGACCTGAGGTGGAACAAAGGGAGCCTTCAGCACAACCCATAGCTGATGCCAGACTCAGAATATGCTTTATTTTTATTTCATCACTATTGTCCTTATTTTCTTTGAAACAGGGTCTCACTATGTAGTTTAAGCTAGCCTTAAACTCACTTAAATGGCCTCTAATTCACCGAAATCCTCCTGCCTCAGCCTCCTGAGTGCTAAGATTGCAGGTGTGTGCCACTATGCCTAGCTTCAGAATACATTTTAGATTTGTGGTTGTCTGAGAATGTTTTCCCAAAGTGGTGGGTTGTTTCCTTTCTTGTTTTTATTCTTTGCAACACTGAGGATTAAACTCACGGCTTTTGCATGGTGCTATACACCAAGCCCCTTATTTACTTTTTTTTTTTCAGTACTGGGGATTGAACTCGGGCGCTTGCCAGGCAGGCACTTATGCCCTTGAGCTATCTCCCCAGGCTTTTACTTTTGTTTTGAGACAGAGTCTCACTAAATTGGTAAGTTACCCAGGCTGGGCTTGAATTTCTAATCTTTCTGCCTCAGCCTCGCAGAGTGCTGGAGTTACAGGTATGTGCCACCAAGCCTAGCTCCATGTTTTGTTTTGGTACAGGGAATCAAACTCACAACCTCACACCTGCCCAGCATTGTGCCACTGAGCTATATCCCCAGCCCTAGCTCCAGGATTTTTTTTAACAAGAATTTATTCAGGTTGGACTGGTGGGATAGCACAGGGTAGAGCATGTGCTTAGCAAGTGAGATGCCCTGGATTTGAGTCTGAGACCAAAAACAATGAATGAAAAAATATATATATATATCAGGATCATAACTGGATGTGCCTGTTATTAGACTGATGACTTGCAAAGACGTCAGAGGAAAGCAAGACCCAAAGGAAGGGGGGCCCGAGAGGGTTCCTGCTAATGCTAAAGTTTGCTTACTGTGCAGCCGGACCCCCACTGCTGAGGCCATCCCAAAAGGAATGGAGTGTGCCCAGCTGCCTCCAGGCTCAAAGGGGAGTTACTGAGCCATCCAGTGCCTGCCTCCACAGAGCCACAAGACTCTGGAGGCAAACTGGTGTTTTCTTTTCTCCTCTTTTGGGACTAGGAAAGTAGGGTCAGGGAGCACTAGCACAGATCTCAGTCATAAGGGCCTGGCCTGGCTCACTCCCAGCCCCAAATCCAACAGGGCTTAGGCCTCTGCTAATCTGTAAACCAGGCCAAACCCATGCGCCTGCACCCTCACTGGGTGGCTGACGGGATGCGAATCAGGGCTTTCCTAAAACTAACCTCCAGGCACCTTCTTCATGGCCAGCCCTGTCCATTCAAGGAACTGACCCAAGTTTGTTCACTTTGGGAAATAAGTCCTGCAATTCTACCAAAGGGAAATGGCTCCCCTGTCTTCCCAAAGTGAGGCCCCACACAGAATCTCAGATGGGAGTGCAGATTTCTAGGGCCTTGCTTTCCACTCAGGCTGGGGGATCTGTTTTTAGTCAGGCTCCAAGGAATATGATTCCCCAGTTTGGTGGAAGAACCAGTGCTTTATGGTCATGGGCAAACAGGGCCTGTCTGGGACCAGGAACAGAAACAAAGGAGATAACAACTCTCCAAAGGCCAGCTGGTGTGGGTGGACCCACAAGTCAAGGGAGGGAGCTGTGGGAAGGGCTGGCCTTCATCTGGCCCAACTCCAACTTCTGCTATAAGGAAACTGGGCCCAGGGTCACCCAGGGCATCTCCTGTAATTGTGTGTGCTGGGGGTTCTGCACCTGCCAGGGCCACACCCCCTCTAGAGGCAGGTCACACCCCTCTGAGCCTCCTTCTTTTGTCTAGGGAGATCTTCTTTCCAAACTCACACTTTTGCTCCAGAGATCTTATTTGTGATTTCCACCACTGGACCAAACAGAAGTGTGTGTGTGTGTGTGTGTGTGTGTGTGTGTGTGTGTGACTTTTTTCTCAGGAGGAAAAGACCAAACCTCTCCCAGGCCTTAGGAGCTTAGCTTGGACAGGCAGACAGCTCTCCCCAGAGATCCTGGCTCAAAGGGAGGCCCGACTCACCCAGCCCAGGTGCTTTTCAGTACAATCTCCTGGTGGCTTCGGCCAAGGAAGCCAGGGTGCCTGGCACAGTCCACATACCTGTTGCCAGGCTGGCAGGCAGTCTTGGAATATGCCCTGGGGAACACAGGTGGACCCCAGAAGTGCAATGAAACCAGCACCCATCCCCCACCCTTCCTTTTCATTTCAGGCACTCAGGAGACACAACTGTTTTAACAAACATGTTTATTAGAAAAGTAAAAAATATTGCATAGGTCTTAATACTTGAACATCAAGTGTATTTATGAACAGTGAGTATCTTCATGTAAACAACAGTTCTAAATGGAAGACCCGGATGGCACTCCTTTGGGGAGGGGATTCCAGCCCCCAGCCCCACTGGCCCTTCCCCTCACAGTTCAGTTCTGCGGGATGGGGAACAGGTTTGGACGCAGCTCTCAGATGTAGTTTGTCTTTGAGTGTCAAAGATCCCAAGGGACCCTAACACCCACCCCTTTTGACTCTTACATTCATGTGTCTGTAAGACAGCTGCCTAGAACAGGTCAGTAGTGAAGCTCCGATCCGAAAAACAAGACAGGAAACAAACAACAAACACACTTGGTCCCTCCAGACTGGGATACACAAACCAACTCTAAGGCCTCCCCCCTCCCTCCTGGCAGCTACCAGAAGCACAAACGCAACCCAGCTGTCCTCCTAGCTGTCGCACCACTGTCGTCATACTGTCAGGAATAATAAAAATAAGGTACATGCTACATACACATCCAGCCAGAAGCCGGGGGGCCCCTAAGCCTTTGTTTCATGCTACAGTACTGAGGGGCATGCGCCCCAACAGGGACCCACCTGCACACAACTCAGTGAGCTTCCTAGGAAAACACTATGCTCCCCCACTGCGACCTCCTCCACGGGGGGCTATTGTCAGTTTTCTAACACAGGCATCAGTACCTTGGCCCTGGCCTGCCAAGTCTCCACCCCAAAAGTCCACTGTCTGCCATGAGGGCTGTGCGGCCCACGGCCCGGAGCTCAACACTCCTCGATGAGCAGCTGCTCAGAGCTGTACAGCTTCTTCTTGATGACTCTGAAGCCAGTCCCCAGCGTTAGGGACTGACTGAAGCCAGGGACGAAGGGAGAGTTGGCCGAGCTGAACAGCCCCTGGATCTTGGGCCACAGGCGAGAGTCCAGGCGCAGCACCAAGGTCAGCTGGAAGGTGGGCACCAGGCTGGGGTCGAGGGCCAGCTGGCCCACGCTGTGACAGCTCTTGCCCTGCTCCACGCAGACGTCAAGCAGCGCCCCCCGCAGGCCGCACGGCTCGCTGTATGCCAGGCGCAGCAGTTCTTTGCCCACCTGGCTCACCAGCTGGGCTGGCATCAGCAGGCGCGCGGGACGGCGTGAGCCCAGTCGTGCCTGGGACAGGCTCTCCTGGAGCAGCTGCATGAGGCTGGCACACAGGTGCTCATCCTCGGGGTCGCTGAGCAGCTCGAAGTCGGGCAGTGACACCCCATCCAAATAGGCCGAGTCTGGAAGGAGGGCACACGGGGAGGGGTATTAGAACAGCCTCCACTGGAGCTCCACAGGAGGGGGAGGTGCTGTGCGCTAAGAACTGAGGTTCCGTGCCTCAGTTTCCACCTCACGCTCGCACCCTCTACTCCAATCCCCTCGCCCCCGGGCAATCTAGGTTTTATGGCGAAGGAAGCCAAGTGGTCCGACCCCTTCTCGTACTGTGCCTCCTGCCTCCTCCGCCCCTGAAGCTGCGTTCGGATCTCGCCCACAGTCCTCACCTTCCTCCGGCCCGAAGCCGCTGTTGCTGCTGTCCAGAGATTCGCAGTCCGAGCTCTCCAGGCTCGCGCAGCGGTCCAGCCCCTCCTCCCGGGCCGCCGACCCCCAGGCCGAGCGCGGCGGCCGATCCGGGGTAGGTGTTCGGGACGAGGATGAAGAGGAGGCGGCCGAAGAGAAGCGGTCCCAAAGGTTAGGCATGGTGAGGTCGGAAGCCAGGACGTTCGTTGATGATCTCAAGGGTGCCGGAGCGCAGAAACCGCTGAAAGACAAGAGGGACAAGGACCGGGCGTCAGTCTAGAAGGTGGACAAAACCGCGAGCGCTAGGACCCGTACAGCCCAGGCCACCCCATGCAGAGAGCTGCGCGTACGCAAGGGACGCTCACCAGCTAGCACGGTCAGCGAGAACTGCTGGGACAAGTGAATCCGGCCGCTTGAATGGGTGCGCGAACTAGTGCCAACCACGGAGCTCTGCCCAGACCTGTCCCTCTCAGCCTCTCGCACCTCCCCCTTGGCCTGCTGCGATCCCTAGCACCAGCGCACAGCAGCCTATAAGGACTAGCGCGCCGAGGCCACGCCCCCTCAGCCCCCAGGCCCAATCCAGACCCGGGAGTGTGGCCCACTTCGCCCAATGAGCTCCAAGCGCACGTTCGCAACGTTCTCTCCTGCCCGGCGACAGAGGCCTGGCCCCACCTCCACGGAGCCCCAGAACGCTCGGGGCAGAACCCTAAGCCGCAGCCACTCCCCCTTTCTGGAAGGGATCGGTGGCTACTGCAGCTGCCAAGGTCCCGGAGGGCGCTCGCGGCAGGGGAGGATCAAGGAAAGACTTGTTTATTATAGGGTCGCGTTGCTGGGGGAGGGATTCAGTGGGTGTCCGCTCTGGCTGGGGAGGCTGGAGAACTTGAGGGTCGGAGGGGAGGGAGGGTACTGACTTCCAGTGATTGCCATCCCGAGGGCCAAGGGCGCAGCTGGGCGCTCGATAGGATGCCCGTGGCATTGCGGGGGCATTGTTGACCCCGCCGGCCCTGCGCTCTGCGCTGTTCCTTCCTGGTGAGGGCCGGGCTGTAGGAGCGGGACCTGAGGCCTGCCCAATTGCAGCCTGCCTGCGCCTGGGTCCAGGTCCGCTGGACCTGTTACTCCGAACCCCGGGGGATGGATTCTCGGGATCTCTGTCCCCTTCCCCCACAAGCCCGGTGCCTGAGCTCCATCCGAACGGATACCCCACCTGTTTCCCGGGAGAGGCCTGGTTAGAGCCTGAGAGGTGCTCACAGCCCCGGCTTCTCGCGTCTGAGAACCTGCACCCAGGTCCGCCCGGCCCAGAGCGCCACCCACTGGCCCCGGGGACCGTTGCTCGCACCCCGCTTAGAACGGGGCGCCCTCCGGATCCTAAACCCTTCCCCCGGCTCTTGTGTGAAGGCCCCAGAGCCTCGGGACCGAGGGTCGAGATCTCCGTAACAGCCGGGTAGTGCAATGGCCGGTGCGGGTTTCGTCATTCAGGCGGGGCCACAGGAAATCTGGCCTGGCAGCGGTGTTGCAGGACTGATAGTAGTTGCCGAGGGTGGGAGGAGATTCGGATTGATGCGACCTTTATTTCTAAAAAGGGTTATCAGTCTAGGACACAGGGACCCTGATGGAAGAGAGAACCAAACTTACATCAGACACTTGGCCCTGTGGGCAGAAGCCAAATCAGATCAGACAGGCGAGCCTCCCCCCACCCCCAGGGCAGGCTTGCACATGACATATGACAACTTGCCAGAAAAGTCAGGCCACTGCCATTTCTAGTCCTACATTCCCTTTCCAAATTTTTTAAAGACCAATCTACAGATCAACAGGGCAAATGAAGAATTGGAACTGGAAAGGGCCAAATTCAAGCCCTGTACCCCCGCTCCCATTTTATAGGAGGCTGAACTAGTTCTGGGGATGAATTTACATCCCTCCCCGCAGTTTGGGAATTCAATTAGGAAACATCTTTAGGAAAGTCACAGAATAGAATACTGCTAGCCCCAGGGCCTGCAAGGCCCTACAGAGGCCTTTTCTGCCCATTCTTTAGGCCGGGCCACCAGCTGAGAGCCTGAAACAGTCTAGAGGAAGTTTAGATCAAGTGCTCTGAGGCATTCTTTCAACCACCTCCATGGAGGTGGGAAGAAAAAGGTTAGGGTGGCTACATGCAAGCTTGTCCTATTTTCCAGGAGAGAAGATGGAGGGATTCACTCCTACCTAGCACTGGGGACACCTGGGCCAGCTGGCGTACAGTAAGAGTGGCTTGCTTGGCTTCTTTCTAATCTGGGACCAAGATAAGGAAGGCCCAGGGCTTCATGCATACGAGGCAAGGCTCCATGGCCTTCTTTTTCTTCTTTGTCCACTCACCAGGTTTCAAAAAAAATAATTCAGAAAAATATTAAATACTGACCCAAGAAAAATAGACTTTTTTTTTTTCATTTTTAAAGGGGCTGCTGCAGATTGAACTCAGGGCCTTCATACTGAGCTATATCCCCTGCCCTTTCTAATTTTTATTTTAAACATTTTGATAAGTCACTAAGGTGCCCAGGTTGACCTCAAACTTGGATTTTCTTGCTTCAGCCTTCCAGAGTATAGGACTTACAGCTGTGTGCCATCTTTTTCCTCCTTTTTAAAGTTTTTTTTTTTTGTACTGGGGATTGAACTCAGGCCCTTGTGCTTGCCAGGCAAGCGCTTATTCTACTGAGCTATCTCCCCAGCCCCTTTAAAGTTTTTTTGAGAGAGGGTCTCACTGTGTAGCCCAGGATAGCCTCAGACTCATGGCAATTCTCCTGCCTCAACCTCCCATGCACTGGAATCACAGGCATGCACCACCACTCTCAGCCCATCCTTATTTTTAAAAAGAATGAACTGCCGGGCATGGTGGCGCACACCTATAATCCCAAGATTTGGGAGGCTGAGGCAGGATTGTTGAGTTTGAGGCCAGCCTGAACTATAGTGAAACCCTGTCTCAAAGACATTAAATAAATAATAATAAAGGAATGAAGAAAGGGCCAGCATTTATTCCTGGCAATGTTACCCAGAGCAGGAAAGTGGGTTCTAGGATGAACACCCTCCTGCAAGGAGGCCTGAGCTGGGAAGCTCAGTGGATTCCCATGTGAATTCCCCAACCTACAGTGACCACAAGGCCTTATATTGCTGGCTGCCAAGAGAGCCTTTGGACGTTGGAGGGGCGGGTTTGTTTTGGACAGGGTCTGGTTATGTAGTGTGGACTGACCCTCGACTCATTCTGTAGTCCAGGCTGGCTTTGAACTTGCAACAAATCTGCCTCAGCCTCCCAATAGCCCTTCTGAGGAGCTGGAGTGAAGAGTTTTGGTCCTTCTGTCAAGTGGGAGGACTTTTAACCACCTTTAAAAGTCTATCGGCGCCTTTTCCTACGCAAGTATCCCTCCTAAACCAAGCCTTTTCAGGGCCTTCAGAGACCCTACAAAGCTATTTTGACTTCCCTCCACCCGCACCCAGGGCTGGCTGCAAGCTGGGCATGCCTGGACATGCTCCTACCACAGCCCCAGCCCAGCCCTCCAGCACTGTGCCTGGCCGAAGACACCTTCATTCTTCGTTAATCACTGTCATGGAGCAGCAAGGAGGTGGCTGTCCCCAGGACTATAGACCTCTATCTGTGCTGCAGGCACACACATAAACCCAAGTTCATGCCTCCCATGGCTGAAGAATGGATTCCAGGATGCAGGCAAGAAAAGGTTTATTTAAAAAAAGAAAAAGAAAGAAAGAAAAGGTTTATTAGAAGAAAGCTCCTATAATCAGGAGAGGATAAGAAGGTGGGTTGCTATGCTCAGACCACTCTGCTCCAGGCTGAGGCCAATCTCTGGGATTGCAAAACAGTTCAACTAGAGGTGGAGCTACAAAACTTCAGCGATGGCCATTGTGTCTCCATCTTGGGGCCTGGTTCTTCTCAGACCACAGTCTCCTTTTTTTGTGTGTGTAACTGGGGATTGAACTCAGACCCTTCTGCTTGCCAGGGAAGTGCTTATTCCACTGAGCCATCTCCCCTCCTAGTCTTGAACACCCCTGGGCCACTGCAGTGGCATCTTGGGCCTTCTTTGTCCCTAGCTGCCTGCCCTGCCTACTACAGATTCCTTCGGAGAAATGTCCCTGACTGCTGTTGGGGGAAAACGGGTGATGACTGCTCTAGCTTCTTCTTGCTGGATGGGACAGACACAGTAGTCAGCAGTCCGGGATGCTCCCCAGAGGGTCTGCCGAAAGGCCATTAACAGACATCAGGTGTCCTTTCCAGTGGATGCATAGGCTTGAGTCTGGAAGAGACAAGACCTTATTGAGCATGCACAGTCCCACAAGATAATGACCCCAATCACTGATTCCTCTTTGTACCAGTAAGCCAGGAATGGCTTCTCATAGTGTGCAGGGAACCTTTTCCTCATTACCGAGTGCTAAGGAAGAACTGGAAGGGCTGAAGTCAAAACAATTTGCTCATGAAGGTCCTGCCCTGTGTTGTTAGGATACCTAGGGCCATCTAATTCTGTAAGACAACCTGTCTCATCAATTTGACTCCAATGTTTGAGAGCAATTCCCTTGAGTCACTTAGGGCTCGCTGGGTATACAGCACTTGGCTAATATCTGTATATTATAGGATATCTGCTAGCCCCAGGGAAAGAATAAAGGTAGATTCTAAATGATCACCAGTGAAACATACTTTGAGACCACCAGTATTGAAGATGGGGTTCGTTGGCAGGTTGCGGATTGAACTCAGACCCTCACTTGCCAGGCAAGCGCTTATTCTACTGAGCCATCTCCCCAGCCCCCAGGAGCTAATAGAACTTTGGCCTGTAGATCTGAATAACAGACTTCAGACAGTGCCCGTGTGAAGATGAGGCTTGATAGTGTTGTGGGCTACAAATAGAATAATGGACTGTTGAGGCCACTTACCTACCTTAGAGCTGTGCACATCCTGACCAACACCAGAGGGCTTCTGCATGATTAATGAGATCCCCTACCTTGTTCCACTCATCAGTCTGGAAGGATGCCCACGAGGGATGCCCTGAGGTGCTGGAAAAGGGAAGCAGTCACAAGCCTACAGGTTTCTTGCTGTACCAAAACTGAATTTGACACTCCCTTCCCTGACTGGCTAAGTGTGGCCAGAACAACAGTAAGAGTCAGCATGTCAAAGTTTTGTATCAGGAGATATATTTTTTTCTTCTGAATAAGAGATTTAAATCTTCTACCAGCTCACGGGAATATTAATGCTGTAGGTGACAAGATAAAAGATATCCCAGGCTCACAGGGCTTGAGTTGGAATGGTATACCCAGGATTCCAAGTCAGCTTCTGTGAGTCCAGACTTGAGGATCATCGTGTTTATACATAGCCTCTCCCTAGTTGGCCTTAAAGAAGCAGAGGAGGAAAGTTTTACCAGCGCCAAGTCTATGGGGTAGAATATGCAGTGAGTTGAGTTAGAATGTGTTGAGTTATTACTGTAGAATGTGTTGACACCTTACTAAGTGAGCTGATTTCTTTAGTCATTTGGTGTTTTTTATTTTTTTTTTTTCCTCTCTCTCTTTTTTTTAGGGGGTAGAACTGGGGATTGAACTCAAGCCATTGTGCTTGCAAGGCAAGCACTTATTTGACTGAGCTATCTCCCCAGCCTCTATTTTCTCTTTTTGAGACAGGGTCTCACTATGCAGTTCAGGCTGGCCTTGAGCTCACTTTATAGTCCAGGCTGGTCTGAAACTTGGAACAATCCTCTTGCCTTGGTTTCCAAGTGCTGGGATAACAGGCTTGGGCCACCGTACCTAGATTTTTTTTTTCATAAATCAATAAAAAATACTCAAAAAGAAATCATTATTTAAAAATGGTCACCTGGGGCCGGGGAGATAGCTCTCAGTAGAATACGTGCTTGCCTGGCAAGCACAAGGATCTGAGTTCAATTCCCAGTTCCACCAAAAAAAAAAAAAAAAAAAAGGCCACCTGTTCATTTTTCTGTTTAGAAGCTTAAAAACAAACAAAAATGGAAAAAGTGGCCTGGTTCAGCAGACTAAACACCTTCTTAGGCAAGCTCAGGGACTGGGACTCAATCTCCAGAATCACATGCCACGCTGGTCCTGCCCCCAGGCACGCTGAGCTGGCCACTGAGACTGGGTGTGATGCATGCCTGCAATCAAAGTGCTGGGGAGGCTGAGACAGGAAGATCACTACTAGTCCTAGCTACATCATGAGACCCCATACAAAATACATTTAAACAAACAAACAAACAAACAAACAAACAAACAAACTTGAAAAGGGGCCGGGAGATGGTTCAATGGAATAAGTGCTTCCTTGGCAAGCTCAAGAGCCTGAGTTCAATCCTCAGTTCCGCAAAAACAAACAAACAAACAAAAAAACCCCTAAACTTTATTGCCTTTTCTTGCCTTTCTTATTTTACTTTGATTTGCCCATAACTCCAAGTTCACTTCCATCTCTTGTAGAAAGAACATATCTTGTGTTTTATTTGCATATAAGTGATAACATTTAGGCAAGATAAAATCTCAGGAAGGAAACAGGACTTTAAGCATGATCAGGAGGGCTTGTCAAAATAGAAACCCACCCCAATTACAGATGGGAGGCTAAGAAGAGAACTGGACAGGGAGACAAGAAGTCTTTCCTGTAGCCCCTCACAACGAGCTGTGGCTGTGAAGGAAGGCCAGGGTCAGAGAGAAAAACTGCAAATCTGGCTCCAGGATCCAGCCAGAAGCTAGCTTTCTTTCCCTCAATACTAAGAATTACCAGAGGATCCTCAGGGAGAGGCTACCATGTGTCCCAGGGCCTTCAGTCTTATAGCTGGGAGCTTTGTCACAATCCCTCCTGAAATATCCAGGCTTCCCACAACCATAACAAGTGGGCGCTGTGAGCAATTGGCCACCTTTGGGGCCCCTGGAGTTAGATGAGGTAAACCCTTTGCAGAGCCTCTACAAGGGCAGCAGCCTCTTCCCTGACACTTTATTTTCTCTTCTTCACCTCCTTCTGGTCACAATTATAGAAGACAAAGAGGCTACCTTCACCAGAACATCAAATGAGCTATCTGGGTCAAAGGCCATTTTTTGAAGCCATCTTCAGATATCAGAGGCTGACTGAGTGATAAATTTATGTTTAAGAATAACCTGACCCACCTCTGACTCAGGAGAGAAAGATGTGTACTGAGTGAGAGCATCTTGCAGTCATTCTAAAAAGGCTGAGGGATTTTCATCCTTCCCTTGGCTGACAGTGAACAATTTAGCATTGTTCTGAGCCTTCGGCTTAGTTCTCCTCAGGCCCTCGAGAACACAAGTCTGGAAATGTCTCCTATTCCAGGCCCCCACTGCAATATTAGGGTCCCACTGAGGATCCTGCCGGGGCACAGCCTGAGCGCTGGTGGGGAATGGCTGTTCTCCTGGTCCTAAGTCTGCTGGCCTTTTGGAATGGATGAGGTAAAGCTCGTCCCCAAAGGCCACCTGCATCTCCCCCAGGGGTCAGGGTCTGGTTTAAAGTAACATAACGTTTTTCCAAGCTAAGGAAAAAGACGAAATAAGTCCTCTAAAAACATCAATGTACACATCAGGATCACCTGAAAATTTCCCTAACTCTTGTTTTATTTGTCCAAGATTGCTGAAGGAGAAAGAGGCCTGTGTGTGCCTGGGCCTGGAATCTCTACTCAGCAGCAGCCTAGGGGTTCTAGAGGTACAGGCGAGGAGCATCAGGCCCGGTGGCAGTGGAAACACCAGATCTGCTGGTTATAGCCATCTGATTTTCTTTTGGGGGACACCCACACTTGGAGTATAAATCAGGCTTATCTCTCAAATGGAAGAAGATTTGAACATAAGGGACCTCTGATCATTTCCCCTATCTCTTACAAAATAATTCAAGTTGAAGGATAGTGTCATAATTGATACTTCCCCTGGGGCTCCATCTCTTCTCAACCAGAGGGTAGTTAGGCCATGCACAGGTACAGAAAAATATTAAGGAACAGTTCTTTAAAATTTGCAGATCTAGGGCTGGGGAGATGGCTCAGTGGAATAAGCACTTCCCTGGTAAGCGCAAGGGCCTGAGTTCAATCCCCAGTTCTGCAAAGTAAATAAATAAATAAAATAAAAAATAATAATAAATAAAATAAATTAAAATTTGCTGATCCAAAACATCCCAGTGTCTAAGAACACAATTCAAGGGAATAAAGGAGTTTGAGGTTGACCTGGAGATTTCCATCCTGCAAGACAACAAGGGGAGAAAAGGAGTCTCTTTCAGACCCTTGCATACTTTTAGGGCTAGGATGTTCCCCCAGTGTTCCCCATTCCGGGGCAGGTGGCTACTGACTAGAGAGAGAACAGAAGATGGGAGGTGCACAGACTGGATTATCCACTCTTGACCAGCATGCTCACCCATCTCCTCCCACGGTGCCATGCTTGCTTGATCAAAACCAGCCACTTTCTTTTGGCCCAATTCCTATCTTTGCAGAGAAAACAAGCTCTGGGACGGAAATCACTGCCAGAGTGGGACAACTTCCTGGTGACCAGGGGTAAATCACAAGTCATCTCTGTAGTTCCCCCTTGGGCCTGCTTTTGCCAGCAAATCTCAGAAGGGCTCTGGAGCCCAAAGTCTGATTCATCAATAAAAGCCTCAGGGTTAAACTCCCTGAGCAGTAACCCCACCAAAAGAGGCCAGCAGCAGTTCCCAGCACTGCCACCATACTCTGGGGTGATCACCCTTTCTCAGTACAGAGCCTGTGTGGGGATCCGTAATGTACAATATTATTCCACAGGGAGGCAGGGAAATGGTTCAGTGGAATAAGGACTTTCCTGGCAAGGGCAAGAGCCTGAGTTCAATCCCCAGTTCCACCGG
>NW_004524581.1:11625967-11628041 GCF_000260255.1 Octodon degus | reverse complement strand
ATATAATTATTATTCCACAGGATTAAGAGAAGCATTCTTAGGTATGCTGTCTTTCAAGGAAGCAAGGGAGAAAAATATTCCAGAGACAAATGCTTGAAAGAATGGATGTTATTTAATGTGAAAATTTAGTCAGATGGGGGCCAGGGAGATGGCTCTGGGGCCGGGGAGATGGTTCAGTGGAATAAGCACTTCCCTGGCAACCGCAAGGGCCTGAGTTCAATCCCCAGTTCTGCCAAAAAACAAAACAAAACAAAAACCTGACCAAATCAAGCGAGGCAGCTGAGTGTGACAGTGCATGTTTGTAATCCCAGAAGTCTGAGACAGGAGGATCGTGAGTTTGAGCCCACCCTGGACTATAAAGTGAGTTCAAGGCCAGCCGGAGCTGCATAGAGACCTGCCTCAAAAAGAACTCCCCAGCCGCCCCCCCCCCAAGAAAAGGTAAAGAAGCCCACAGAGAGTAATGCAGATTCCACCCTGGCTTTATCACTTTGAGCCATTTTGAACTCTTTGTCACCTTTCTGGAAAGGAAACTGGGTTCCAGGTTCTCTGATGTCAACATCTGCATATTCTGTCCATCTGGACTAAGGATGGCTATCTGTGTGCCCAGGGAATCAGGCACCAGGCTTTCCCCTTGATGGGGAAAGAAAGGGGCCTATGCCCTAAGACTCAGAGGGCCATTTGTCTCTAAAGGGAAAAAACCCTAACTTCTAAAGTTCCAGGGGGCTGGTGAGATAGCTCAGTGGTCTAACGCGCCTGCTTAGGCAAGCTTGGGCAGGCGCAGGGCATGATAGTTGGATTGCCGCCACCACATGCAGTGCCAGGCCTGCCTTCAGGGTGGATAGAGCTGGCCAAAATAAATAAATAAAGTTCTGCTGTGGAGGGTGGGTAAAACCCCCCCTGCTTATTTCAACCCTCCGTGGGACCCCCGGTGCACAGGTGCTGCCAGGCCGCTGGTGCACCAGCAAAAGAAAGCCAGATGCTTGACGGAGCCTGAAAAAGTACCCTGAAACTGTGAGGTCCAGAGCCAAAGTCAGGAGCCAGCGAACCAGGACACCAGCCAGAAAGGCTTTTTTCCCTGCTCTTAGGCAATCCTGAATAAAAACCCTCTCTCATAACCCTCCAGCTCTTTGTTTGAGTAGGACTGACACACACGGGGCTCTGCAGCTCCTCCTTGTCCCTGTGGTCATTTCTTCCTTTCTGAAGGCTCTACTAACTTACTGGCCACGGGCTGCAGCCTGTTGCCTGGTCTCTGGGCGTGCAGGCAGCTGTCCCTGTGATGTCAGTCAGAACATGCGCTACGTTGGAGGGGAGGTGGCAGGCGATTGGAAGCAGTGTCATAAAAGCCCTTCTTGCCAAATAGGGCCTGTAACAGAGACTGAAGAGAGTGGCTCTTAGGCTGAGTGTGGCCAGAGCCCACTGTCCAAGGCTACTCCCATCTATGTTGCAGCCAGCACCATAAAACTTTAGAACTGTAACAAGCAGCGGTTTACAGAGGTTATAGACAGGAAACAAGCCCAAAAGAGCAAAGCAAGCTAGCCTGAACAGTAGACTGAAGTAAGAAACGTAGTGGCCAAGCTAGCTGAAGAAAACCAGCATTTCTGGGAAGCTTAGTTTTGTTTTGTTTTGTTTTGTTTTGTTTTGTTTTGTTTTGTTTTTTGGCAGAACCAGGGATTGAACTCAGACCCTTGTGCTTGCCAGGGAAGCATTTATTCTACTGAGCCATCTCCCCGGCCCCTGACAGCTTAGTTCTGTCAGAAAGGTTTGTCAAGCACCAGCAGACCCCCCGTACTTTGGGTAACTGATGTGAAAGTGTTGAGAAAGCACACAATTCCATAATTCCTTGACCAAATAGCATACTGTAGTAACTCTTTAGGTTTTCATAGGTATACACCCACCCAGAACAATTTTGAATATGGTGTGTAAAAATTAAGCCAGGTGTGGTTGTGCATGCCTGCAATCCCAACTCTCAGCAGGCTGAGACAGGAACATTACTGAGAGTTTGAGGCCGGCCTAGCCTACGTAGAGAGACTGTCCAAAGGTTAAGAAAGAAAGACAGAAAGAAATTTCTCTTCTG
>NW_004524581.1:11618637-11621032 GCF_000260255.1 Octodon degus | reverse complement strand
GATCAATATTTTGAAACATAATTGGTTTAGAGTAAACCAAGGATCCTTGGCCAAAATGAGGGGAAATTTATAAAATCTCAAAATACAAACAAAAAAACTTCCCAAGAGCTGGCCAAATAGCTCAGAGCTATAAGCAGGCACAGAGGCCGGGGGTTCGATCCCCGGGCCTGTAAACCCAGCTCTTGAGAGCCTGTAAACAGGTGGATCGCTACAAGTCCAATCTAGTAGTGAGACCCCGAACACCCTGTAGATCCTTCCCTAAAATACAAAAAACAAAAAACACCTCCCCAGCATGGCTGGGTGGAGGTGGGACCAGTCTGGGTTACAAAATGAGTTCAGTGCCAGCCTGAACTACATAGTGAGAACTTTTCTCAAAAAGACAAAACAAACAAAATTCACCAGCGTTAGCCAAGCAGCTGCATGGTCGTGGGGTACAGAAAACTCGTGATTTCATCCATCAATCCTAACCCAGAAAAGCACTCTAAAACTTAACAACTCTAACAAGCAGCGATTCACAGAGGTTACAGACAGACAGGAAACAAGCCCAAAAGAGCGAAGCAAGCCAGCCTGAACAGCAGACTGCAGACACACAGTGGCCTAGCTAGCTGAAGAACAGCTATGGATTTTAACACGGTCAGAATTATTCCAATGAATCTTTGAAGGGATAGATCCTGAGATCAGGAAGTGACTTTGGGTACATGGGCTGTGGGGCACCACAACGGAATCACCTTTTTCTCAGTCACAGGTGACAAAATCTTTCCTAGGGAGCTGCGGTAGCCCAGGCGTTTTCATTTCTGAGCAGTTTACCTGGCTCCTCCCCAAACCTTACCTTTACCTTTAACCAAAGAACATGTTTAGAGGCAGCTGAAGCCACAAACAGGAAAGGAGGGAGATTCTGGGATGCCAAAACGTCCTGGGAGCTGTGGAGATGTCCCAGAAGTCCTCTGTGTCTGTCCCTCTTCCCCAGCGTCCCGGGATGCGAGGCTTTCAGGAGCCAGATTTAGCTCTGTGCCTGGCCAGCGACCACCCTGGTCTCCACCCAGGTTTATCAGCTCAATGCAGATTAAATGGGGAGGGGATGAGCAGCAAATCCAGGTAAAAAGAAAAGAGCCAGGTCTGAAGAGAAGGGGGCATTAGCCTCCCTACAGGTGGCCACAGGTCTTTTACCCCGAGGAAGAGATGGAGGAGAAGAACCAGAGTGATAACACAGATTCCAACACCAGTGTTATCACTGAGCCGTCTTCAGCACCCTGTGGCCTTTCTTGTGGAGAGGAAACCAGGCATCAGCATATCCTGTTCATTCATCTGGGCTGAGGGGAGGTAGAGGAAGCCCTTTATGCTCTAGGCCTTAGAAAGCCACTTGTCGCCCCGGGGTTGGTGGTGCAGTGGTGGTGCACGCTTATAATCCTAGCACACTGGAGGCTGAGGCTGGATGATCATCTCCAGAGTTCAAGGCCAGCCTGGACCACATAGAGGGACCCTGTCTAAGAGCTGGGGAGATGGCTTGGGGCCGGGGAGATGGCTCAGTAGAATAAGTGCTTCCCTGGCAAGTGCAAGGGCCTGAGTTCAATCCCCGGTTCCACCAAAAAAAAAAAAAAAAAAAAAAAGGCTGAGGATGTAGTTTATAGATTAGTGATAGAGCACTTGCCTACTATATGCAAGGCCCTGGGTTCAATTCACAGTACTATCAATCAATAAATCTATCTATCTATTGTATGTGTAGCTAAATTAGATGAAAATTAGGGGCCGGGGAGATAGCTCAATAGAATAAGTGCTTGCCTGGCAAGCACGAGGGCCTGAGTTCAATCCCCGATTCCACAAAAAAAAAGATGAAAATTAATATACAATCAGGTACTGGGCTCTCAAGGAAGTCTGTGAAAACTAAAGACATCAGAATTGTGGCTGGAGGCACCTCTGAAGGTCAGAGGGCTGGGGAGATAGCTCAGGGGCATAATCACCTGCCTGGCAAGTGCAAGGTCCTGAGTTTGATCCCCCGTACCAAAAAAGAAAAAAAAAAAAGGTCAGATCAGGCCTGAAGATGGTCTCAGAACTAGTTTTTTTCGTTGTTGCCATTAGTTTGGTTTGGTTTGGTTTTTGTGGTGCCAGGGATCAAATTCAGGACCTTGCGCTTGCCAGGCAGACGCTTATGCCCCTGAGCTATCTCCCCAGCCCGCTCAGAACTAGACTTGCTCACCCTGCTAAGGGATCAGCAGGATTTGAGATTAGAGTGTATTTAGTGCCACCCAGTCTATTAAGTCCAATTGTGCATCAGGCTGGGTGACCAGGATGCCTGGAAACGTCCCTTCCCAAAATGCTCCTGTTTTAGAAGTCAGAGGTAAGCCAAGGTAAATGTCAGCCACATGCCCTTGCTACAGGCCTGGCTTCCCATGGAGTA
>NW_004524581.1:11616826-11617942 GCF_000260255.1 Octodon degus | reverse complement strand
GTCCCTGTGATTTGCTCAGCTTTTCTAAGTGGGTGCTTTAGACAACTGAGCCATCTCACCAGCCCCGAGCTTGAATTTTTAGATGTGGTGGAGAGATGAACTGCAAGATAATCAGTGGTCTGAACATGGTGCCGGGGGGAGAGCGGGTTAAGCGAGAGTGCCATCTTAAAGGGGGACAGAGGTGGGGGCCCAGAGGCCAATTAGGTATGGGATATACTATTTTGTATTGTGGATGGTAGATCTTAGTGATTGTTGGAAACTGGTTAGCTCTGCCCCATTTTTTTTGTTTGTTTGTTGGTTGTTTGTTTTTTAATTTTAGGAAAGGGTCTACAGGGTGTTCAGGGTCTCACTACTAGATTGGACTCATAGTGATTCTCCTGTTTACAGCCTCCCAAGAGCTGGGATTACAGGCGTGCGCCACCACGCCCAGTCTCAATTGCCATTTCAGTGCGCCCCAGGGGTCCAGGGATTGAACACTCTCACACACACCTGCTTGCAGGTGCTTTGATCCACTGGCTATTTGGCCAGTCCTCTGCCTCAGTTTTAAAACTGCTGAAGAAACATACAGAATACCTGAGCCAAAATAGTGAATGTACACCATAGTCTCTGTCCCCACAGCCAGTCCACTGACCATGAAAAGTAACTTCTTTAGTGACAAGTGTGAAAATACAAAAGCAGATAAAAAGGTCCTGGAGGCCCAGGGAGATAGCTCAGTGGCTTAAGCACCTGCCTGGCAAGGGCACAGTCATGAGTTCGATCCCCGGTAGGCCCTGGATGGGATCTTATCTCCCATGAGCCCCCAAGTGTTGCAGTGCACATGCACAAAACCAAGTTCACATTTGGCAGTGCTGAATGGATGCAGTAGGCAGGCTTGAGGAAAGTTTATTAGGGGAGAGCGGAAAGCAGGAGCAGGGCCAGAAGCAGGTGCCCTTTGTCTAGAGGGTTTTATCCAAGAAAATCACAGTATCTGTGCCAGCCTTGCACACAGCCCAGCCCTCCCCCACCTCCTAGGTAGATCTGAAAGCAAGGCATTGAAGGCAGCCTAATGCTTCCAAATGGGACATAGCAAAGTTAGATGAAGTGACACAACACTTTGCTTTAAAAAAAAAAAAAAAA
>NW_004524581.1:11612916-11615344 GCF_000260255.1 Octodon degus | reverse complement strand
GGGGATTGAACCGCG
Organism: Octodon degus; assembly: GCF_000260255.1. NCBI lineage: Eukaryota > Metazoa > Chordata > Mammalia > Rodentia > Octodontidae > Octodon > Octodon degus. The sequence goes on along the minus strand of NW_004524581.1, from coordinate 11,615,329 downwards.
GTCCCTGTGCTTTGCTAAGCTTGTTCTAAGTAGGTGCTTTAGACCACTGAGCCATCTCACCAGCCCCTAAAAATTTTTTGAAAAAAAAAAAAAATTTTTTTTTTTGAGACAGGGTTTCACTATACCAATTCAGGCTGGCCGTGAACCTACTGTGTATTATGTATCCCAGACTGGCCTCCAATGTGGTGGCAATCCTCTTGCCTCAGCCTTCCTCCTGGGTGTTGGGGTATAGGCACATGACACTGTGGCCAGCAGGGCTATTTTATTTTAGGAGCTTGTGCTGCTGAGCTATCTCCCTGGACATATATGGCAGAACTCTTTCAAAACAGTCAGTATTTTCCCTTTAAGTACCCCAAAATATTTTTTTTCTTCTTTTTGGCAATGCCAGGAGTAGAACCCAGGGCCTCACACATGATAGCAAGTACTCTGCCACTGACCTGTATTCCCAGCCTAGTTTTCCCCATAATGTTGGATTTTGAACCTAGCATGCTCAACCACTAAGTTACACCTCAGCTTTTTTAAATTTTGTTTTGTTTTTTTGAGACAGGCTTTCACTACGCAATGCAGGCTGGCCTTGAACTCACTATGTAGCCTAGGCTGGTCTAGGTCTCATAGGGATCCTCCAGCCTCAGCCTCCCAATGAATTACTGGGTTTAGAGGGGTGCAACACCACACTGGCTGATCCTTTTTATTCTTATATCTTGAAACAAGGTCTTGGAACCAGGAAGATGGCTCAGTGGAATAAGCGCTTCCCTGGCAAGCACAAGGGCCTGAGTTCAATCCCCGGTTCCACCCAAAAAGAAAAAAAGAAGCAAGGTCTCACCAAGCTGCCGAGGCTGGCCTGTGACAAGCGAACTTGCAATTCTGCTTCTGCCTCCAAAGAAGCTAGGGCTACAGATGTGGGCCACCTTGCCTGGTCCACTTTTTTTTCGTTGAGGTAAGAATCCTATATAAAGTTAACCATTCCAAAGTGAACAATTATCACATCCAAAATCTTGTGCAGAAAAAAAACCAAAACTGTTGTGCAGCTACAAACCTCAAGCTGACTTCAAATTTTCTGCTAAGGAGCCAATGTACCATCAAGAGTCACTCCCCTTGGGCTGGGGAAATAGCTCAGTGGCATAAGCGCCTGCCTGGCAAGCACAAGAATTCAATCCCTGGTACCTCAAAAGAGCCACTTGGCTTAAAATACCTTTTATGTTTTGGTTCTTGGGGGTGGTGGTGGAGGGGCGGTGGGGGGGCTCACTGTCCAGCTGCAGAGGTGCAGTTCTCACCAGGCTGTGATTTCCACTGTTCCTGGGGGGCACCACCCCAGGGGTCCCTCCTTACAATGGTGCCGTGCCCTGGGACAGATGACTCTCATGGTAGACTGGCTGGCCTCCCAGAGGCAGGGGCTACTGTCCCATCCCAGCAACCCCAGATTTCTGGAGCTGGTAGCCAGGCCTTGGCTTCTGTGGCCAGGACAAACCTGAGCAGTCACACGCCTCACCTCCGCCTGGTTCCGCTGTTCCCGTGGGACCTAACACAGTGTACAATTTCAAGTCAGGGAGCACTCCCTCCTGGCCACCTCCCCTCCCCACGTAGGCGGGCCCTGTCCCCATGCACTGCTTCCCAGGGCCTCCACTTGGCAAGATGCCCCAGTCGGGCTTGAGAAGCTAAACCAGTCCCCTGGGGTGGGGTGTGATTCTGGGAACCCCAGAATTTAGGCCTTGAATCTCTCCAGGCCAGCCTACTCGCCTGTGCCACAGGACCCTGCAGAGCTTTGGGAAGAGTGGAGGCGGTGTGAGGCGTGGAGGGCTGGGTGGGGGGACGGGTGGGGTGGTTGGAGTAGGAGTATTCTCAGGTCAAAATAAATAGCAGCTTGGTCAAAGTAAATAGCTGATATAAATGCACCTGATTTACTGTCAGCAACTGAAGAGCTGAGGGCTTCATGTAAGACTGTGATTGTAGCCTGGGAGATAGCTCAGTAGAATAAGCGCTTGCCTGGCAAGTGCAAGGGCCTGAGTTCAATCCCTGGTTTCACCAAAAAAAAAAAAAAGGAATCTGCTTTCTGCAATGGAAATACTGACAATACAATGTGCCTCAGCCTTTTAGGGGCTTGGTGAGGGACTTATCCATAAACACCCTGAAGAACTAATATGGAGCTGTTCTGCAGAGAAGGACACTGATGTCTGGGGCAGCCCAAGTGGCCCTTCCTCAGCCTGGGGCCTGCGAGCCTCAATTCTTGGAAGCAGAGCCTGGGTATAGCTCAGAGATTGTGCTTTGCACCAGGTACGAGGCCCTGGGCTCAATCAGCACTGCGCATGCACAAAAGCCCATTTTTTTCTATAAATTATTATTATTATTATTATTATTATTATTTATTTTTTGGCAGAACTGGGGATTGAACTCATACCCTTGCACTTGCCAGGGA
>NW_004524581.1:11611318-11612816 GCF_000260255.1 Octodon degus | reverse complement strand
TTTTTTTTTTTTTTTTTTTTTTTTTTGGTGGTACGGGGATTGAACTCCAGGCCTTGCACTCACCAGGCATGCATTCATGCTGCTGAGCTATATACCAGGTCCTTGAACCTTAATGAGGGAAGAAGAAAATGAAGTGGGGGAGAGCATGCAGCCTCCTCTATGGTCAGTGCCTAAAGCCCAGACTAGTGGTCCCCCATTTCCCAGGACAGGCACATGGGCAGGGGGCAAGGGGCCTGGAGTCGGCAGGCCTGGACTCAAGGCTGTTTGGCCAATGAGGAAAAACAAAGTTCAGGGCTATGGTCTGTCCCTCTGCCCAGAAAGCATAACATGTTTTGGAAGCCCAGTGTTTTTACTGTAAATACTGTGATTTTTGGATTCTGTTATAAATTATAATATTAGGGACAGCTAATTTAGGTAGAAATATTATAAGCAGTCAGATAGGGTTAGGTCCCTGAAAGAGGATAAACTGTGAAAACACACAGTTGGAGGCCAGGCCTTAAGAGAACAACAAAGGGACCAGGCCTACAAAGCCCCAAGATGAGACAAGTGACAGCACCTGGTCTAATAAAGTACAGATATACATAGTCACCCCAGTGGGCAATGAAGTCCCCCTCTAGCCATCACCTACCCCAGCAGCTCTTTGTTCTTTCCAAGCACTTGCTACTTGCTTTCCCACTGGATCAATGTGACCAAGGGAAGGGACTATACTTAGGCTCTTATTGGTTGGTCATGGCTGTAACCCATGTTGTACCTACACGGTTGAGCTCTATAAAACTTTCCCTGCTGGGTGTGGTGGCGCAGACCTGTAATCCCAGCACTTGGGAGGCTGAGGCATGAAGAACCCCATGAGTTTGAGGTCAGCCTGGGCTACACAAAGTGAATTCAAAGCCAGCCTGAAATGCATAGTGAAACCCTGTCTCAAAAAGACCAAAAAACAAAACAGCTTTCGGCCGGAACCGCCATCTTCCAGTAATTTGCCAAAATGACTAACACAAAGGGCAAGAGGAGGAGAACCTGATATATGTTTTTCCAGGCCTTTTAGAAAACATGAGGTTGTTCCTTTGGCTACATACATGCGAATCTACCAAAAGGGTGATATTATAGATATCAAGGGAATGGGTACTGTGCAAAAAGGAACGCCTCACAAATGTTACCATGGCAAAACGGGAAGAGTCTACAACATTACCCAGCTTGCTGTTGGCATTGTTATAAACAAGCAAGTTAAGGGCAAGATACTTGCCAAGAGGATTAATGTGCATATTGAGCATATTAAACACTCAAAAAGTCGTGATAGCTTCCTGAAACGTGTCAAGGAAAATGATCAGAAAAAGAAGGAAGCCAAAGAGAAAGGTACCTGGGTTCAGCTGAAATGCCAGCCTGCCCCTCCCAGAGAGGTACACTTTGTGAGGACCAATGGAAAGGAACCCGAGTTGTTGGAACCCATTCCCTATGAATTCATGGCATAAACTGGGGACGTTGCTCTGCCATTCAGTGCCTA
>NW_004524581.1:11597993-11610848 GCF_000260255.1 Octodon degus | reverse complement strand
AAAATAAAACTAAAACCTTCCCCTAAGAAGTGGGGTCTTGGGCAGCCCTATTTCCCAGTGCCCCCTCTTGTCCCTCTCAGGCAGGACCTTTCTATCTCTCAATAAATATATCTTATATTTTCTTAGGGGTGGGATATTTCCTACTCATAACTTCTACTGCTCCCAGAATTCATTCTTTGATTTTAAAGAACACGATCTCAGCGTGTCTAACATCTAACAGGTTGGTAGCTAGAATAGTTCCCTTATATCCTATCTAGAGGTTCTGATGTTGTCCCTGTGTCAGTATCTGTGTTAATTCTGCTAGCAAACTTTTCAGCTAATTACTTGCTACCCAGCCCCTGTGTAGTGATCCATACCTGTAATCCCAGCACTCTGGGAAGCCAAGATGGGAGGTCTGCAAGTTTGAGCTTTGCCTGGGCAATTTAGTGACATAGTGAGACCCCATCTCAGAACTTTAAAAAAAAAAAAATTTAAGGGGCTGGGAAAAAAGTGGGAGTGGGGGCCAGGGAGTTAGCTCAGTAGAATAAGTGCTTGCCTGGCAAGCACAGAGTCCTGAGTTCAATCCCTAGTCCCACCAAAAAAGAAAGAAAGAAAAAAAAAAAAAAAAAAGGGAAGGGTTAGGTATGTAGCTCAGTGTAAAAGGTCCTGGGTTCAATCATCAGTATCAATTTTTTAAAAATCTCTTTCTCAAGTCCTGGGGAGATGGCTCAGTGGAATAAGTGCTTGCCTGGCAAGCATAAGGGCCTGAGTTCAATCCCTGGTTCCGAAAAAAAAAAAAATCTCTTCCCAGTTTTGAAAACTCAGAACTAGAGAATCTCAAAGGGTTCTTCAACCTCCACAAAGATCATAGCAAAGAAAAGATACATCAAGTTCCACAGAGCTCCTTTCTAAAACTCCCAGGCCAAGGAAAAGAAGAAAAAAAATTGCCCGGCCAGACCTGTAGGGGGGCCAGGATCTGTCAGAGAAGAGGTCACCGCTGGTTGAGCCATGGCTGTGTTTTCTCCTTTTGAAGATTCCCAGGTGTCACCTATCAAAGGGGAAGCAGGGCCAGGGTGGCTGTGTAGCTGCAGAATGTGTGTAGGGAAGGGAAAGGACCATGGCTGTCACTGTGCATGCTGGCAGCTGGAATCCAGCTCCTCCCCCCACTGCCTGGACAGCAAAATGAGCTCACTTTCTCTACTTTTTCAGAGGAAACAGACCAGGGCTAGCTGCCCAGAGTCTCAGTGCCCAAGGTGCTGGCTGAATGGGGCTTGATTTTGACGCTTAGGCACGGACGTTGCTCTGTTACCCTCTGGCTTCTTCCAGAGTCTTTGACTGCCACCTTGGTGGTTTTTCTGTTTGTTTGTTTTTGTTTTGTTTTGTTTTCAGAATGCGAGATTGAACTCAGGCCCTTGTGCTTGCCAGGGAAGAGCTTATGCTACTGAGCTGTCTCCCTGGCCCCTAAAGACATTTTTTTTGGCCGGTTCAGCCCACCCGGGGAGCGGGTCTGGTGCAGCATGTGGTGCCCGGATGGAACCGTAGTCCCTGTGCGCTTATCTAAGCAGGCATTTTAGAACCCTGAGCTATCTCTCCAGCCCTTGACTGCCACCTTGGAAAACATTTCTTCCATTCCTACCCCCTACTTTGGGGGCAAGGCCAAGTGCCCCCCTCCCTGGCCCCTCAGCCAGGCCATGTAGCCTTAGGAGGTGCAGTGAAGCCTTAGGAAGCTCAGGGACGTGCTTTCCCACAGCTAGAACCCCTTTCTCACTCTTGCCAGGTATCGAACATTACCCAAAAGTGCATTTTTATCTCCAGAGGCTTTAATAGCCAAAGGCTTGGGAAACGCAAGTCTATACAAAAGGCAGATGCACTGCATCTGCAGCCTAGACTGTTTTTTATGGTATTAGGGATCAAACTCAGGACCTTGAGCTTTCTAGGCAGGCGCTTAGGCCGCTAAACTATCTCCCCAGCACTCAAGACTGTTTTAACAATTCTTCTGACAGGAAACTGGAGAGGGAGCCAGGGTGATAGCTCAGTAAATAAGTGCTTGCCGGGCACAAAGGCCTGGGTTCAATCCCCAGTTCCGCAAAAAAAAAAAAAAAAAAAAAAAAAAGACAGGGAACTGGAGTTTTAACTCTATGTGGCGATTTTGTAACTTCCTCAAAAAAATCTTTGACCCATATGGAGCTCTTCATTATTTAAAATGCGCTTTAGCGCCTGCTTAGGCAAGCTTAGGCAGGCACAGGGACCGCGATTCCATCCTGAGCACCACATGCTGCGACAGTCCCGCTCCCAGGGCAGGCAAGCTAGCCACAGAGTCCAGGCTCAGTGGCATATGTCTGTAATCCCAGCCTTGGGAAGGCTGAAAACAGGAAGCTCACTATGAGTCCCAGCTTCTCAGTGTGACCCCGTAACAACCAAATACATTAAAATAAATAAATTAAATATGCTTTAGAATTTTCTGTATCCTTTTTTTTTTTTTTTTTTTTTTTTTTTTGCGTATCCAGGGATTGAGCTCAGGCCCTTGCGCTTGCCAGGGAAGCACTTATTCCACTGAGCCATCTCCCCGGCCTCTATTTTCTGTATCCTTGTCACTGTGTAACATCGGTAAGCAGGTTTGGCATTATCAGCGTCACTTTACAGGAAAGAAAATTCAGAGAGGTGCGGCGATTGGTCTCAGGTCACACAGCTATTCGAAGGCCGTTTTATATCTTCCCTCGCAGGCCACCGACATTTTGCTGCACTTGGGAGCCCACAGGAACTGCAAAGCCTGCAAGGAGAGGGTGGATGTTGAGTGGTACAGAACAGGTGGTGGGAAACCTGCAAACCTGTGGAGCTGTTGACACAAGAACTCTCTCTGGGATTGGCCTGCTCTTTATCTGATTCAGTTCTCCTTCTTCCTCCTATAGAATTAGCTGGTCCCAAATGCTGATCAAAGGATAAGGCAAGCTGACACCCAGGGGCTTGCCCTGGAGCTAGAGGCTGGGGGAGGGGGGGCAGAAGTGACGCCCCAACCCCCTCCTGAGCTCTGGTGTCTCCACCCCTACTTCCAAAGCCTCTCCAAGGAGGCACCTGGAGAAGGGTCCTTCCTTGATCTCGATCTCTCTAGTTGTTCCACTTGGGGTGTGTGTGTACTGGGAATCGAACTCAGGACCTTGTGCTTGCCCGGCAGGTGCTGTGTCGCTGAGCTATGTCCCCGGACTAGTTGTGCCACTTGTAACCCACAGCGGGACAGACTTTGACATAGGGACCACAGAGCCACTGGGAAATGTATTTATGTAAAAAAAAAACAAAAACAAACAAACAAACAAACAAAAACACAACAGAGAAACAAAAAGTTTTGGGAAGGGCAGTGTACAAGAGTTTAGCGGCTTTCCCTTGTTTGCAACGGGCTGGGTCCTGGAGGAGGGGAGGGAACAGAATCCTGTTCCCTCCCCTCCCCCCCCCACGGCCGAGGTGCGCCCTCCAGGGAGCAGGGCCAACGAGGCGACAGATGCGGAGCAGCTGACCTGGGGGGGTCCTTCCCCCACCGATCCCCCTGCTGCTGGGGGCGGGGGTTGGGGGGAAGCGAGGACGTGACTCAGAGAACGCGCATCAGACGGGGGGGCGTGGACGAGAGGGCGTGGCTGGAATCGCCCCGCCCACCCAGAAAAGGGCCGGAGGCTCCTCCCCTGCCCGAGAGGAGATGCTGAGCTCAGCGCTTCGCGGGCGGCTTGCTGAGTGGGGGAGGGGCGGGCGCCTGCTAGGAGGGGGATGGGGCGCCCTGAGGCTGTAGGACGGGGAGCTGGCAACAAAGCAGCCTCTGTGGCGGTGGGGGAGGCCTCCTGGGTGCATGCCAAGCGTACGGGGGGTGGGGGGGAACGTCTGAGTCACCACTCACAACCCTGACTTGGCCGGGAGAACCCGCGTCAGAGAGGCCAAGCCCCTGTGCCCTGTGACCCCGGCATTTACGGGGCTGCCTCTGTGGGGCTGCAGTCGGGAGCGGCCAGCCGGCCTCCTCCAGCTCAAGCAGCTTGCTACTTGGGTTTAAAGCTTGAAAGGAGCAGGGCCAGAGTGGCTTGGGAGGGAAGCTGCAAATCCTTTGTCCCCACCTGGCGCAGATGGTTAGCCAGGCCGGGCGGGTGGGCGGCTATTTTTGAGCTGACCTACATACCTATTTGCCTCTTTATCTTTTTATTATCACACGCAGTCATTACGGGAGCTTTTCTTTCGCGCCCCGTGCAGCTGTGGTGTTTGCTGAGGGCTGCACAATAAGGCGCGTTGCCTCACCGGTCCCGGAAGTTTTGGAGAGTGTGTGGCTGGGCAGTGGGGCCATCAGCAGGCCTGCAGGAGCTTCCCCAAGCGCTTCCCACGGAGCAGGCCCGGCCCCGATGCCAGCTCCAGCCCTGCCACCATCCTCTCGCTGGAGGCAAAGAAGGAGTTTTAATTTAAAATTAGTTTTCTGGGCTTGGGGGTGCACAACTGTAATCCCAGCGCTGGGGAGGCTGAAAAAAGGAGTCTGAGCTGCATAGTGAGATCTTGTACCAAATACATAAAAAATAAAATAAAATTAGTTTTCTGTACGGGAACCACATCCCCAGTTTCTTTTTTCTTTTTCTTTATTTTTTCCTGTTCCCAGTTTAGTCTTATAAAATTTTTATTTTGAGATAGGTTTTTTGTTCTGTTTTGTCTTTGTTCAAGACAGGGTCTCCCTATATAATGCAAGCTGGCCTCAAACTTGCTTGTGTAGCTCAGACAGGCCTCAAACTCAGCAGTCTCGTGGTCCCTAAATTGGCCAAAGTGGCCTTCAATTTCAGATTCTCCTGCCTCAGCCTCTGAGTGCTGGGATCATAGGTGTGCTGGACCATTCCTGTTCGAGTCCCAAATTTGTTGACAGTGTCCCTGGGTTTTGCTAAGCGAAGCCTTGAGTTTTAGGCCTTGCCAAGATTGATCCTGACATAGGCTGCGAACAGGGCTGCTTTGGAGTTCACTGTGCTGACTGCACAAGCCCCCTTCTTCCTTTAAGCAGAAGCCAGGAGAGCTGGCAGGTTTCTGTTTACTTTACCTCTGCTCAGCCTCTGTAGGGCCTCCCTCCTCAAGCCTTTTTAATAGCTCCCTTTGCCTCTGGAGCAAGTCTGGCTGCTGCTCAGCCCCAAGCCTGGGGCAGGCCTTGGCCTATCTGTAGCTTCATCTCCCTCCCACGGCCCAGGAGGGGGAAATCACATATGGTTCTAATTACCTCCGAAACGCTCTTAAATTTTCCATAAAGTACAGTATGCCGGGCTTTGTGCACATAACTTTACACAGTAATATATGCATGTAGATGTGCAAAATATACACAGCCACGTAAGGAGGGCCATAAAGAGGACACCAGCGAGCATAAGCATGTAATTTACAGCATGTAATCACACTGAAGACAGGCAAACACAGACCTGGACAGGGACTGAGGGAGGCAGAGCTCTCTCTCCTTCCTCTCCTAACATCTGTGTTTCTCTTGGTCCTTGAGGACCTGCAGGGGAGGGTGGCGTTCCCCACACAGTGACCCACTCTTTGCACTAAATTCTCTCCCTGCATTGGTCACCGTAGCTGGTTGTGCCCAGGACACCCCTTCCCCCACCCTGTGGGACACTACGCCCCACCCTGTGGGACACTACGCCCCACCCTGTGCTCTCTGTTCCCTTCTAGTTTGTTCCGCTCTTTGTGAAGCTCAGATTCCACCACGTACAGATCCAAAAAAATCCAGAATGACAAAAAATCACATCTGCACTGAGAGGCACATTGTTTTGTTTTTTTCTTTGGTGGAACCGGGGATTGAACTCAGGCCCTTGCACTTGCTAGGGAAGTGTTTATTCCACTGAGCCATCTCCCCGGCCCCCAGGCACACTTTTTTTCCTTGTCCATAAACAATGCCTTGTGGCACCTATTTCCCTAGCATTCATATTGCACTGATATCTTAAAGGATCGGGAGAAGATTTAAAATATATGGGCTGAGTTGGGCATAGTGGTATGTACCTGTAATCCCAGCACTCAGGAGGCTGAGGCAGGAGGATTGCAGTGAGTTCAAGGCCGATCTGGACTACATAGTGACACACTATCTCAAAAAAACAAAAATTAGGTCCGTGGATATGGCTCAGTAGAATAATGGCCTGAGTTCAATCCCCAGTTCTGAAAAAAAAAGTATATAGGCCAATAGGCATAAGTCATATACAAATACAGTCCACTGTTTTATTTTGTGAGCCCACATATTTTAACTCTTTAAACACCTCTCCACCTACACCACACGCCCCACGGCCTGTGTCGGATGCATATAGTACATGCTCAATGTGTATTTGGCCCAGAATTGAATGAAATTGGAGCCCACTCATGACTGCAGCTGAAAGTGGAATCAGCACTGACCTCTCCCAGGCACCGGGGAACTAATCCTGCTTCCTCTGAACCGGGGTGGCATTTATTATAGCCCCAGAAAGCTAAAACTGCAAGGGGATTTCCCTTGTTCACTGCAAGAGACTAAGGGGAAGCAGGCAGAGCAGAACGGGAACCACATCCTTCTGTCAGCTGGCGTCCCTCCAGGGCAGCTCCTCCCTTGACTGCTCCATCCCCCTGCCTCAGCCTGCCCAGGCACAGAGGGACCAGCAAGCTGTTTTCTTTCAGAGCACTCACTCCACTTGCAATTATAACAAATGTATTTACCTGTGTATGCTTAAAGTCTGATTTCTTCCACTTCAGTGTGAGCTCCAAGAGGTCAGGGTCTCTTTCATCCTTGGTCTCCTAGTGACAGCCCACAGAGTTCCCAGTAAATATGAAGAAAAGAAGGAAAGATTAGGGAGCTGGATGTGGTGGTTCATGCCTATAGTCTCAGCACTTGGGAGGCTGAGGCAGAAAAGATCCTTGCATCTATGTAGCCAATCTGGGCTACATAGCAAGACTGTGAAACAAACAAACAAACAAGAAAAAAACCCAGAGAGTCAGACAGACAGACAGAGGCAGAGACAGTGACAGAGAGAGACAGACACAGAGAGAAAGACAGAGAGGCCAACCTTGTAGCCTGACAACATTGAAAGTTAGTATGGGCTAGGGAGATAGCTCAGGGCCACAGCATCTGACTGGCAAGCTCAAGGTCCTGAGTTTGATTACCAGTACAAAAAATAAAAAATAAAAAAGCAAAAGTCAGTGAGTGACAATGACACAGGATGGGTTTTTTTTTTTTGTGTGTGGAACCAGGGATTGAACTCAGATTCTTGCATTTGCCAGTCAAGCGCTTATCCTACTCAGCCATCTCCCCGGCCAGCCCTGAGGAAGGGGTTTCTGCTGGGGGTGACAAGGCAGATGAGGGCTGGAATCTAACTGGAGCTGAAGGGGCTGGTGAGATGGCTCAGTGGGGGACCGCAGTTCAATCCCCCAGCACCACATGCCAGCCAGCCCCGCCCCCCCTGGTGGGCTGAGCTGGCCACACACACACACACACACACAATAAATAAAAACTAAAAAAAATAACTGGAGCTGAAGGCAGATTGGTCTGAAACTGAGGCAGGAGACCTGGAACCTACCCAGATGGCCATGATAGGAGCCCAGCTCCATAAAGTACAGCACACCCCAATACAGCTGGCTCTGTGGGTACTAGGGAGAGAGGCGGGGCTGGAGGTCAAGCACAGAGCATTTACCTAGCCTAAAGGAGGAGGGGTCCATTCCACCACCTGGATAAGAAGAAGGGGAGCAGCTGTAGCCCAAGATTGTAATCCCAGCCCTCATGTGGCTGAAGCAGGAAGCTCACCATAAATTAGTGGCCAGCCTGGGCTACATAGTTCAAGGCCAGCCTAAACTGCACAGTCACCCCCTGTCTTAAAAAAACAAGACAAAATCCCCAAGAGTGCCGTTTCAGGGTGGAGGACACTGACAGATTGACAGGCTGCAGGGATGGTGGCATTTGGGAACTGATGTGGGATGAGGCACTGTGTAGCCTTGGGGACAGCTCACTCAGGGTTTGTGATCTTCACTGTGCCAAAGTCCCTGGGCTGGAACCTGACATTTGGGGAAGAAAGGGAAGAAGGGAAGAGCCCTGCCTTTAGGACCCCACGGTCCCTGCGGTGGCAGCATCCAGAGCACAGGGCCTCCTGGCCAGGCAAAACAAACACTGGGAGGTGGGGCACGTGGGGGAGGAGACCCCCAGCTAGGAGCAAAGGGGAGGGCTTCCTGCCCTCCGCAGGGCCCGATCCTCGGGGCTCAGAGCCCAGGGAGCTGGACAGGCTGGCAGTGGCGACCACGGCCTGAGGATCTCTGAGCCCTTGCTCCAGACCCACAGCAGTGCTGCCCCAGCGGAGCTGGCCGAGGGCCCAGGAGGGGACAGGACGGGATGTGTCTGGAGTCACATCTGCAAGGTCTCCCTGCAGAGAGCCCCCATGAGAAGCCACCGCGGCTTGTCACGAGGGTCCCATGAATCTATACGAGAACCTACAGTAACCCCAGCCCTCGGGAGGCTGAAGCAAGAGGGTTGCCCACACACCAGACCAGCCCCCCTCCATAGTGAGTTTAAACCAGTCTGAGCTCCAGAGCGAGAGACCCTGTCCCCAAAACCAAAACGCAATAACCGAGCAAGCATGAAACCGAGGCTCTGGAGGAGCCGCGGCCACCGGGCGTGGAAGTGTGAACGCGGGACTGAACCTGGGTGTGCCAGCGTCCCACATATAATTTGGTTGCTGGGAGCTCGGAACACATTTTCCCATGGAAATCGAGCTGTAAGTGGTGGTTTGGCGGCTGCCGTGGCCCCGCTCACCCAGGGCACAGCCGCGATTAATTCTATGTTTCCATGCCGCGGTGGGTGAATTAGGCCTCTGCGGGCGCGGTGAAGCCAAGGAGAGGGAGCCCCGGACCTGGGCAGGCCGTGTGCGCCTGAGACCAGCAAGCTGCTGAGGATAGAAGGGCCCGCTGTAGCTTTCAGACTCTGGAGACCTCAGTCCTGTGACTTTATTTTTATTTTTTTCCTGTTACTTTCTTTTTGTTGTTTTGCTTTGTTTTGTTTTCTGAGAGGAGAGCCTCTCCCTATGTAGTTGAGGTGGCCTTGAGGTCGCAGAACTGAGTGGGTGCCACCATGCCCAAGCTTATACCACCTCTCAACTCCACATGTAGGGTCATTTGTGATCTTCTGTTGGGACAGATCATGAGAGGCAAGGTCTAGAGGTTTTTTTGTTTGTTTGTTTGTTTTTTTGTAACCTGGCTTTTCTGCCTAGGAAGTGGGTGGGTGAGAAGAACTATTCAGAGTTAGGAAGGCATTTTTTGATTTTTGTCTTTTTGAGACAGTTTCCATATGGCCTCATATTTACAGTGACCCTCCTGTCTCAGCCTCCAGAGAGCTGGCATTACAGGGGTACACCACCATATCCGGCCAGAGTGAGGAGTGGTAAGGACCAGGACAGCAACTGAGAGAAACCAGTGGTCGTTCAAACTTTCATAATGCAGGCGTTCACTGGGGCATTGCACATACACTGGCTGAGGCTGCGCTGAGCACTGTGCTTACTTTTGTCATGAAGTTTCTGTTACTGCAAGAATCCTGGGCAGAAATGACCGAGGTCTCAGACCCAGAATCTCAGTGTTGGAAGGAATCTTTTTGTAGATGGAGATTGTAGTCATTTATTAATTCAGATGTTAGAGAGCATAACTCAGTGCTGCAGCACTGACCTAGCATGCCTGAGGTCATGGCTTTCATCCCTAGCATGGGAGACAGAGACAGAGACAGACAGACACACAGAGACTCTGTTGTGCTGGAAGTGCATGTTATAAAACATTAACATTGAGGTATAGAGAGATGGCAAATAGCTCAGTAGAATAAGCACTTCCCTGGCAAGTGTGAGGGCCTGAGTTCAATCCCTGGTTCTGAAAAAAAAAAGGGGGGGGCAGGCAGATGGCTCAGTGGAATAAGTGCTTCCCTGGCAAGCACAAGGGCCTGAGTTCAATCCCTGGTTCTGCCAAAAAAAAAAAAAAAAAAGTATTTAGTACAGAGTCTTATTATGTAAATTGGACTCCCCCCACAACCTGGCATTGAATTTAGACCCTTGCGCTTGCCAGGGAAGTGCTTATTCCACTAAGCCATCTCCCCAGCCCTAAAATGGATTCCTGATCCTCCTGTTTTCAGCCTCCCAAATGCTGGGATTATATGTGCATGCCACCACACCCACTCTCAGTTGCTGTCTCATTGTGTGTGTGTGTGTGTGTGTGCGCGCGCGCGCGTGCCCGCACACAGGGGGTGAGGTGGGGGTGGGGAGACACAGCAAGGCAAGCCTGGGGATTGATGCATTGGCCCTGGTGTTTTCATGCGCTGAACTATTTGGCTGGCTCCATCTTTGCATTTTTTGTTTTGAGACTGGGCAACTAAGTGTCCTAGACTGGCCTTGAATTTGTGATCCTCCTCCCTCAGCCTGCTTCCTCCCTGTCACCATGCCCGGCCTTGTAGTGCCTGTTTTTTGCTCGCTTGTGTCCTTGTCTTGGCCTCCTTGTGCTTATCCTCAGCGCATGTGATGGAGGTGGAGCTCAGGGGTGGATGCTGTGACTGCCCAGGACTTTCAGTGAATGCTGCCCCTTAGGACTGTAGCTGTTGATCAAGGACCCTGTACACACAGGCATAGGGCGCAGTGGGACAGCGTATAAAGGTAACTTCTAGTTGTTTTGTACCAGGAATCAAACTCAGGACCTTTGGGCTTGCCAGGCAGATGTGGTGCCACTGAGCTGTATCCCTGGCTCTTACAAAAGTGACTTGGAAACAAGATCGCCATGGAGTGCAAGAATTTATAATTCCGAACTCACTCTGAGAAATACTCAAGCCTCTTTGCCCAGAGAACCCCTGGTGGTTTGCGTGTGTCCTGCAAATTTTCAGGTCCTGGTTGGTACTGGGTGAGTGGGGCTTAAACCAGACATGGTGGCACACATCCGCAAACCAGCACCCTTGGGAGGCTGAAGCCGAGGAGGATTGTTAACTTCAAGCCAGGCTGAGTAACTTAGTAATTTATTAAGATACTATCTCAAAATCAAATATAGGGCTGGTGAGATGGTTCAGTGGTCTAAAGCACCTACTTAGAACAAGCTCAGTAAAACACAGGGACCACGGTTCAATCCTCCAGCACCACATGCCAGCCAGCCCCGCCCCCTGGTGGGCTGAGCTGGCCATGTGCGCGCGCGCACACACACACACACACACACACACACACACAAATAAATAATTAAAAAAAAATCAAATATAAAGAAGGCCTGCAGATGTAGCTTAGTGAAAAGACACAAGTTCAGTATCCACCACTGCCAACACACACACATACACAGAAGGTAATCAGGTTATGGGGAGCCCCTTAGGATTAGAGGCTAGGGGAGATAGCTCAGTAGCATAAGTGCTTGCCTGGCAAGCACAAAGGCCTGAGTTCAATCCCCAGTTTCGTGAAAAGGAGAAGAAGAAAAAAAAGGATTAGAGGTTAAAGTACTATAATGAGGCAGTCCTCAGATGAGCCCTCTGCAGGTGTCTGCACTGTGCCACCTGGACATGTGGCCCCCAGAATTGGGAATCAAATACAGCTCTTTCTAAAGTACCCAGTCTTGCTGCGGTGGTTGTGCACCTCTGTAATTTCAGTACTTGGGAGGCTGAGGCAGGAGGATCCTTGCAAGTTTGAGACCAGCCTGGGCGGCAAAGTGAGCTTAAGGCCAGCCTGAGCTGCATAGCGAGACCCTGTCTCAAAAAGATTAAAAAAATAATAATAATAATAAAATAAACAAACTACCGAGCCTTGTTTTGTCACAGTGATGCAAACTGCACTGAGATAGCCCATTCCTTCCTTTTTTTTTTTTTTTTAATACTTTATTTATTTATTTATTTTGTGTGTATGTGGCCAGTTCAGCCCACCAGGGGGCGGGGCTGGCTGGCATGTGGTGCTGGGGGATTGAACCCTGGTCCGTGTGTTTTGCTTAGCTTAGCTTGTTCTAAGTAGGTGCTTTAGACCACTGAGCCATCTCACCAGCCCCCAAGAACTGAGCTAGGGCTGGGCCCCCCATTCCTTCCTTTTTAAAAAACATTTCTAGGGGCTGGAGAGATGGCTCAGTGGAATAAGCGCTTCCCTGGCAAGTGCAAGGGCCTGAGTTCAATCCCCAGTTCCGCAAAAAAAAAGAAAAAGAAAAAAATTCTGGCTGGAAAGATAGCTCAGCCATCTAAAGAACCTGCTTAGCAAAGCTTAGGCAGGAGCAGGAGACTGAGGTTCGATCCCCTGCACCACATGCTGTGTCAGCCCTGCTGCCAGGGTGGGCTGAGCTGGCCCCTCCAAAAATAACTCAACAAATAGATGTTTAATGAAAAGCTGTGGTATACAACGGACTTATCTCTTTTAAAAAGTCATATTCAGAGGCCGGGGAGATGGCTCAGTGGAATAAGCACTTGCCTGGGCAAGCGCAAGGGCCTGAGTTCAATTCGCAGTTCTACCAAAAAAAAAAAAAAAAAAAAAAAAAGTCATATTCACAAGCTGAGTAGCTGAAGTATCTCTTTTCATGAAGTTTAGGGGCAGGGGAGATGGCTTCATAGAATAAGTGCTTCCCTGGCAAGTGTAAGGGCCTGAGAGACTGGATGTGGTGGCCCATGCCTGTAATCCCAGCTCTTGGGAGGCTGTAAACAGGTGGATCACTTAGAGTCAGATCTAGTAGGGAGACTTTGAACACCCTGTAGACCTTTCCCTAAAAATAAATAAACAAATGAAAGCTTCACAGGCGCCACACTTCCCAGACTCCAGCTCAGGGTTCTGGGCCACTTGCTTGAGTTTTTGGCTATTTTAAAGAATTCATTTAAGGGGCTGGAGAGATGGCTCAGTGGTCTAAAGCACCTACTTGGAACAAGCTTGGCAAAGCACAGGGACCGCGGTTCTATCCTCCAGCACCACA
>NW_004524581.1:11594418-11597508 GCF_000260255.1 Octodon degus | reverse complement strand
TATATATACCTTTCACCAGGCTTGTGGGGCACACGCCATCCCAGCATTTGGGAGGCTGAGGCAGGGGGATCACCTCAAGCTCACTCAAGCTCAAGGCCAGCCTGGACTACATAGTGAGACAAAACATAAAATAACAGAGGGAGAGAGAAAGTCAACCCTGCAGTGACTGCAGACTGCATTCAAAAGCTTTTCCAGAGTGAGTACTGACGGTAGTTCCTTCCTGTTCCCCGGTCCTGTCATCTCCGCGGTGTTTTGTCCTGAGGGACATGCAATGCTGGTGTGTGACAAGCTACCCTCGTGGACCATGCCCAGGGGGCGGCGGGGTGGCTCGCTATAGGGTATGCATGGGCAATGGCTGCACGCTGCAGTGTGTGCCGGGAGCAAGGCCAGGCTGGGCCGGCGCCGCGCTAGGACCCAGGGGCCGCGCGGGCACAGGCCGTGCAGGCTGAGTTCACAGCCAGAACACGACGTTCCCAGCGCGCCCACAGGAAGCCCGGAGGAGGACTGCACACGGCCTCAGCTGGGTGTGTTCTGGCCTCAGCCTTTTATTCTTGCTCCTAACCTCAGTCCCCACTTTCACATCCTGTAACCTGCGGAGCCGCCCGACCCGCCCTCCGCGCTGGTCCCAGGCCCGAGGCCCCAGGAGGGCGATCGAGGCCGGAAACCGAGGCCTTGCCCAGTTTCACCGTTTTCAAATAAGGCCCTCGCCTCCAGCCTCGGCTTCCTGAATGGAGCCTTTGTGATGGAAACTTCTTAGCCTGCACCGGGCGGCGGGGAGCGAGCTGCGCTCAGCCTCCGCCTCGGCGGGCGGGGAAACAGCTGATGCCTGCGGCCGCCCCTGCCTTCCTCCCAGCCTGGCCCCACCTGGGGCAGCCGGCCTCGGCTCCCCATAAATCACAAGGGACTTGGAGCCCGCCAGGGCACCACGCCAGCTTTGCAGCAGAACATCTTATGATGTGGTTGCGAGTTTTTATTTCCACGAATGCTATAATATGTTGTCCCATCGAGCTATTTTTATTGAATGAGAAAGAAAGAAAGAAAAAAAATCAAACCTACAAAAAATCCACAGGCCAGTTACAGGGAAGGACAAGGTGAACTTTTCACTTCCTTTCCTGCAGCCTGTCAAATTGAGTCTGCGGCTGGTGTCACCCACACATCTGTACCATACTGAACCTCAATTTCTGCCTCTTTTTGAAGCCACAAGAACAAGGCTTTTTTAAATTCGTCTCACTTTTGCAAGCTGTACTCTTAGGGTTTTTTTTTTTTGTTTTTTTTTTCAGAACCGGGGATTGAATTCAGGCCCTTGCGCTTGCCAGGCAAGTCCTTATTCTACTGAGCTATCTCCCTGGCCCCAGCTCTTTGTTTTTTCAACTTGTGTGAGATTGTGCAAGTCACTGTCCTGCCTCAGGGTGCGTGTGCTCTGGCACTCAAAGGCCCTCGTTTTATTTTTTTGAGACAGGGTCTTGCTGTGCAGTTTGGGCTGGCCTTGAACTCACTGCATAGCCCAGATTGGCCTCAAATTCTCTCAGTGATCCTCCTGCCTTAGCTTCCCGGGTGCTGAGATTACAGGCACGTATCATCATACTCAGTGCCCTCCTTTGGCTTTTATGTGTTGAACAGTGACCTCTTCGAAGTCGTAAGCTCGTCCTAACCCTAGACCCTCAGAATGTGCTTTTATTTGGAGATAACATTTGGGCAGAGCTAATCAAATTACCATGTGTAAGACAAAGTAAGCAGGCCCTCATCCCATAGGACTAAGGTCCTCATGAGGGAGAACTTGCACACAGAGGGAAGACCACAAAGCAGTAATGGTGAACCTTTTAGAGCTTACAGTGATATAATTAGCCACTGCAGCATACATGCCATAGGTTTGCCAGCATTGCTATAGAGAGTTGTTTGGACAAGATGGCCACTCATGGAGCAAGATGGCCACCCATGGGCCAAGGAAGGCCTGCAACACACCCTTCTTCTTCAGTCTCCAGATCTATGAGATAAGAGGTTTCTGTTATTTAAGCCACTCAGTCTGACGTACTTTGTTATGGTAGCTATAGCAAACATTGTCACCAAGGTCCCTTTAAGCTCTTAGGCTGCAGGATTTTTCCTGGCCTTCCATACCAGCCTTGGTGACTTCCTCCTACCCCCCATGGCCTTTGTGTTACCACTTTTGGTTAGTGAATGACATCATGTGTGAGATGTGCTTGGCACAAGGCACCACAAATGGCCATCCTCACTGTGCTAACCCTGGTGAAGGTGCTTGGGTTCCTGGTGACTGGATGCCCCATGTACCCACTCTGAGACCCAAACAAGAGGTATGGGTTCCAAGTGCAGGCCCTCAGACCATTACTGAAGACTTCCCCACTGCCCTTGGTAGCATTTACATCTAAAAGTATTCACTGGCAGCTTCCTGGGAACTAATCCTTTTTAACAGGATCTCATTTTGGTCATAGAGCCAGCATGGCTAGGAGACACTGCAGAAACTTAGAATGGGAGGTTGCTGCTGGGCATGGTGGCACATGCTTGTCGTTATAGTACTTGGAAGGCCGAGGCAGGAAGGTCATGAATGTGAATTCTGTCTGAGTCATTGAGCAAGACCCACCCTATCTCCTGCCTCAGCCTCCTGAGTGCTGGGATGACAGACTCGAGCCACCATGGTGGGCTGGGATGTCTTCCAGTCTGTGTGGGTTTGTTCTGTGAGCTAAGCCACCATGACTTGGTGGACTAGTCCAGAAGAACTCTGCAGAGATACATGGGTATTGTGAGATGTGAACCACTCCCTAACATGACCTTTTGGTTTCTAACTACATGAAATGTCTGTGTGTGCACTTCATCTTGAAACACGTGTTTGGATTGCTAATAAGAAGTGGGGAGGGCCAGCGAGATAGCTCAGCGGTCGAAAGTGCCTGCTTAGGCAAGTTTAGGTAGGCTCAGGGGACTTAAGTTCCATCCTGGGCACCACATGCCACTCCAGCCCTGCCCTCAGGGTGGATGAGCCAGCCCAAAAATTTAAGGGGCTGGTGAGATGACTCAGTAGAATAAGCACTTCCCTGGCAAGCGCAAGGGTCTGAGTTCAATCCCCGGTTCCACCAAAAA
>NW_004524581.1:11592830-11594223 GCF_000260255.1 Octodon degus | reverse complement strand
AGGGCTGGGGAGCTGGCTTCAGGCTTTTAGGGTCAAGGGAAGAAAAGAGGAGAAATGTGGGAAATGTCTCTCCACAATGGCTGTATGCTTTGAATTTGATCGCTCTGGCTGCCTCTTATCCTGGTTCTTGGCTCTGGGCCCAGAGGGAGGCTCCTTCGATACTGAGCCTAGGACAGATAGATGCCTTTCCCTAAAAGTCAATAAAGAACTATAAAGCTGTGGCCGCTTATGTTCCCTGCCTCACGGTCTGCGCACGTCCCATTGGATGCCTGTGGCTCTGCTCTGGCCTGCAGCGCCTGCTTTCAGAGTTAGGGTTTGTGAGAGTCCAGATTCCTGGCTTCTTCCTCAGCAGTTGTCCCCTGGCTGCTGCCGAGAAGCAGGGCCCGGGAGCCCGGAGCAGAACACTGTGCCTCCACTTGCTTCTCCTGAGACTTCTCGCCACTTCTGTTACACCGCGTTCCAGCCCCTCAGGTGACCTGCGGCCCATCGATGTGCCCCGACCTAGTGCATTCTGTTCCGCCTGCTCCTGCTAACTCCGACCTCTCAGCCACACTCCAGCCCAGCTCACCTCTGGCAGGAAACTGTCCTTGTTGTCCCCTTGTCATTCCCACCTTCCGGCCCTCCTGGCTCTCACAGCCTCCTGGGCAGACCAGAGCCACACAGCTTCCAGTTCTGACAGCAGAAGAGTCAGACCAGAGCCCAGACTTACTGTCCCCCAAGAATGAGGCAGAGAACCTGCATTCTGAGTCAGCTTGACTGGGAGGCACAGCCCTGTCTTTTCAAGTTTTTTTTTAAATGTTATTGACTTGGCTGTGCCGAGAATGGAACCCAGGGCGTCTCACACAGAGCGAGCACCAGCCCCAGTCTTTGCCCTGTCTTTTTATTTCTGTTTCCATGCACATTGCCAGAGCCATAGAGGCCCTGGATTCGTGCTGCCCTGGCACCCGCTTCTTGTTTTCACTTCCCTCCTTTTCTAGCCCAGACCCGCAATTTGTGATTCTGCCCTTGCCATTGCCATGCAAAACCCTAACCGCCAGCTATTTATTTTTTCCACTCCCACTGCCAGGCAGCCGAGCAGCCGCTCCTTCCCCACGCTGTGCTGCTGCAGCTCACAGGCTCTGGCTGCAGTGGGCCCCGAACGTGACCCGGACTATTCCTGACCCCTGGGTTCCCACTTCCTCCTGCTTCTTCCCACAGGCGGTCAGCAGCTGGCCTCCTCCCCAGAGAAAACAGTGGCCATCAGATGGGAACTCCCTCCACTTCCTGCACCTCACCTAGCTGCTTGTCTGTCTCAGCACTCTCCTCCTCCCCTCCCTCAGCCCCAGGTGCTGCAGTCATGTCCTCCCATCTCCTTGGGGGACCTCACCTTCCCTGGCCCCTCCCCCCTTTTTTC
>NW_004524581.1:11586220-11592360 GCF_000260255.1 Octodon degus | reverse complement strand
AGCTGGCCTCAAACTTGCTATCCTCCTGCCTCTGCCTTCAGAGTGACTGGTATCACAGGTGTGTGCCACCACACTTAAGATGACCTTGGGACAAGGTTACCAGGGGTCTTTCCCACTCCTTATTTCAGGCTTGACTGCAGCCCTCTCAAAATCTCCCTTCCCCCTGGCTTGTGCTGCCACATCCCCAGTTTCCCTGCCTTCTCTCTGGTGGCTTCCTTTGTTGCTTTCCCAGCACCTCCTCCTTTCCTGTCCACAGACAATGTGCCTTTGCATCTCTCCCCGGTGCAGTTCTCTTCTCAGTCCACGGCCTCCCCTCTACGCAGTTCCATCTATGCTCTTCCTGTGTTTCCTTCTTTTTTTTCCTCAGTGCTAGGGCCACATGCATACAGGGTGAGCACCACTGAGCTACACGCCCAGCCTTCCTTCCTTCTGGTCTAATGAACACTCAGGTCACTGAGTGGCAAGTCTGATGTCAGCCAGCTCACCTTTCTGCCTCGCTGGCCTGCAGAGCCACCCTGCTGCTGGACGCCTCTGTGAGGTCGGGCTTCTGAGATCTTCTCTCTGCAAGTGAGCCTCTCCCCAGGCCCCCAGCCTCCAACACAAGAAACCTGGAGGTCCTCCAGACTTCTGCATGGCTCATCTGCCACAGGTTGCTGTACAGGTTATGTGTGTGTGTTTGAAACAGGGGCTTGTTGTGTAGCCAGACTGGCCTCGAGCTTGTCATCTTGCTTCAGCTTCCCAAATTCTGGGATCACAGGTGTGGGCCACCACACTGGGTCTTACTGCACTGCATGATTTTCCTAATCCGGACAGTTTTTACACTTCCACTTTCCTTTCTATCCCTTCATAATTATAAGCTCCTTGAGGTTGATGACTGTGTTTTGTCTTACACCATATCCTCAGCGTCTAGCAGATGCCAGTCTAGTAGGACGTGTCCGGGAAGTGTGTGCAAGAATAAAAGGCCTTTGGATAGCTCACGTGGTAACAGAAGCAGGCTGACTGGGGAAACAACACCTCCCAGGGTGACTGGCCTGACTGCAGAGTTAAGGTACCTGAGAGGCGAGACTCGTGGGCACTGCACGGGACTGTATGCAGGAACCCACGAGAGCAGGCAACCACCAGCATTACTTACCTGGCTCATCTGTGTTGGGGTCATGCAAGGTGTGGCTTTGAACACACTTTCCATTTGTTTGCAGCCTCCACCTGTCGGCATAGAGACATCATAGAAGACGCTGTGGGCTGAGATCGGGTAGTACTTTTACCACTGTCTGCTGGTTATCTGAATTACTTCAGCCATTACTACTCTATTATATATTTTTCACTGGAAATCACAGTGCAGTTTCTGAGTACACTTGGGCATGGTGGCTCATGCCTGTAATCTCAGCACTCAGGGGGCCAAAGCAGGAGGTTGCCTATCAGCCTGGGCTGCATAGCAAGACCTAGTCTCAATAAATAAAGAAATACATACATACATACACTACTTCCTTAAGGAAGGACATAGCTCAGTGGTACATTGTCTGCCCAGCATGTGTGCAGCCCTGGGGTTGCTCTCCAGCATGGCAAAAGACAAAACAGTAAAAAGATCTGTATACACCAAGTGTGTGCTCAGTGGTGCTCTCCATTCTGTCAGCAGTGAATGAGTGACAACAGGTAACAAGTTCCTGGGGGGAGGTACTGATCTCTCCCAGCTCTGACAGCCTGAAGACAACCCCTCCCCCAATGGCCAGGTGCAAAGTCACCCATGGAGGCTGTGGCCAGCATCAGGTCCAGCCTCCCCACCACCCCCGCCTCCAAGCTACCCCCCCAAAATCAGCTCTGGGCAAACAGGAAAAAACTTGATATTATTTACCCTGTCGGCAACCCAAGAAGTAACTCTCCAAGCATCTGCCATTTGAGACTTTTATCTCTTTTGTGCAATGAGAAGCTCTGTCTTGGAACTTGAGGCCATTATGAGACCTGGCAAGCTATCTGGGCAAAATGGGGTGCTCTGGAAATGGACAGGGAGATGCACGGTGGCCTTCTCTTCTCTCTCCCTTTGGATGTGAGCATCTCCTGGTACCACCTCCTTTCCTTCCCAGAGGAAAGGGCCTGCAGCCTCAGCGACTGCTCCAGCATTGGCACCTTGAGGGGTAACAGATGGCTCCACTGTGTGGGGTGGGGAAGCCACAGGCTGGAAGGAAACAGACAAAGCATTCTGGTGTTCAGGACCTGATTTCCAGCTCCAGCCTCTGAACAAACAAACACATCAGACATACCTATAATCCCAGCTATTTGGGAGGCTGAGGCAGCAAAAGTACAAGTTTGAGGCCAGACTGGGCAGCTCAACTTGTCTTAAAAAATAAAAAGAGATGGCCAAGTGTGGTGGTGATTTTCTATAATCCCAGCACTTGGGAGGCTGACGCAGGAGGATCACAGGTGAGTTTGAGGCCAGCCTGGGCTACATAGTGAGCGTAAGGCTGGTCTGCAGTACCCAGAGAGACAGTATCTCAAAAATAAATGGGGGGG
Source organism: Octodon degus (assembly GCF_000260255.1). Taxonomy (NCBI): domain Eukaryota; kingdom Metazoa; phylum Chordata; class Mammalia; order Rodentia; family Octodontidae; genus Octodon; species Octodon degus. Next base: position 11,589,855 of record NW_004524581.1, on the reverse strand, counting down.
GGGTGCCGGGGAGATGGCTCAGTGGAATAAGTGTCTCCCTTGCAAGCGCAAGGGCCTGAGTTCAATCCCCGGTTCCAAAAAAAAAAAAAAAAAAAAAAAAAAAAAAAAAAAAAAAGGGCTGGTGAGATGGCTCAGTGGTCTAAAGCACCTACTTAGAACAAACTAAGCCAAGCAAAGCACAGGGACCGTGGTTCAATCCCCCAGCACCACATGCCAGCCAGCCCCGCCCCCTGGTGGGCTGAGCTGGCCACACACACAAAATAAATAAATAAAATTTTAAAAAAAAGAAAGAAAGAAAAAAAAAAAATAAATAGGGGGCCAGGGAGATAGCTCAATAGAATAAGCGCTTGCCTGGCAAGTGCAAGGGCCTGAGTTTAATCCCTGGTTCTGGAAAAAAAAAAAAGGAAAAAAAATAAATAAATAAAAAGAGCTGTCTCAAAAATAAAAAAGGGATGGTATTCAGTGGCAAACCCAGTGAACCTCAATACCATGAAAACAAAACTATGAACTTCAATAATATTGGATAATTAAATGGGATATGAAAAATTGAAACTTCTGACTATGTAAAAGTAAAACCAGCTATTAAGGTTGACTATGTTTCATTACCACCAGACAACACTTTATGGAATGATCTCAGATCAACTCGAAGTTCCTTACTGTGTGTTAGTGTACATTAGTGACACAGAGTGGTGGTTCTGTGGTGGTTCCACCCTGGTGTACCTCTACACGCACACAATGTACTTTGGCCACGTTGACCCCTACCTTTTCCCTTGTCCCTCTCCTCTTCCAATTCCTTGTTACTGGCAGACTCTGCTTTTGGATTTTGTTGTCTATGAGGAAATGGCTGCAGCGATGGCAAACCTTTAAGAGCTTTTGCCACAGTTACAAACAGTCCAATACAACACGAGTGCCATAGGTTTACCACCACTGAAACAGAGGCTTCAAAGACCAGCTCTTTTGTTAACCAGAACACTGTATGGACATCTTTACCTTCTCAGTGTTGGCATTACCTGCAAGATACATCAAAATCAGGGCTGGCCAAATAGCTCAGCAGATTAAAGCGCTTGCTTAGGCAGATGCAGCGCCTGGCGTGCCGTGCCGGCCCTACCCCCACGACACGCTGAGATGGTCATTGGTGGTGTGCATCTGTAATCCCAGCTCTTGGGAGGCTGATCACAGGGGGATCACTGCGAGTCCAGTCTATGTAGTGAGACCATATAGACCCTGTAAACCCTGTCCAAAAAAAAAAAAAAAAAAAAAAGATATACCAAAATTAAGAGGTCACACTGTACTGTTCTATGTGCATAAGGTGCCATCACCATAGCTTCCAACGATGGTCAGTTGTGCAGTGCTGGTCACCCGCCGCCAGCTGACCACTGCTGGCTCTCCTTGCTCATTTGGGATTCCTCAAGAATCCAGCTTCCCCCCAACATCTAACCCTGGGGAGGCCCTGTAGAAACGAAGATGTAACCAGTTCTTGGGCCCTTGACGGAAGCTACAGCCCCTGGTCAGTGCTTGTGAGCGCTGATGGCTGGGCCCTGCCTCAGTTTACTTCTTCCAGGTACTTGATTCATTTTGCTGATAAATAATAGGCTTTCAGATTGTGCTTTGTATAAGGCTCTGGGTTGGGCTGGGTAGATACAGCATGGCGCTTTGCAAGAATCTCCCACCGGAAGTCCAGATCCAGTGGGGCCCATCACAGCTGAGAAGCCCTGCTTTGAGCTTCAAGCTGTGCTGCCAGGGGATTATGTATCTTGCAGCCTTATGGGAAGGATCACAATTAGTGCTTGGGAGTGGCTGGTACACAGTAAGTGCATTGGAGGTGACAGGTGAGCCACAGGGTCCATCTCTGAGCCCGAACTGTGGTATCAGGAGCTGCGGATGACCAGACATAACACAAAGGTGCTGACAGGGTGGTACCTTTTTCAAAAACTAGCAAGTTTCTTGTTCATGTGGGATGCACGCAGCTGAGCGATCAATGCGCAAGGCCCTCACAGAGTGTTTCAGAAAGCATTTGTGTGGACCCTGATTCACTTTTTTTTTTTCTGATTCATTTTTAAGGTCAGAGAAAGAGAAAACATTCTGAAGTTCAAATACAGATGGGCAAAGATAAAGTGATAGTGTCTGTCACACAAATGAAGTGACAGATAGTGACTGCCTTTAAATGACCACTGAAAATCTGACTGAAAGGTTTACTGCAGTTTAGGTTTTTTTTTTTTTTTTTTTTTTCCTTTGCGGTATGAGGGTTTGAACTCAGGCCCTTGCGCTTGCCAGGCAAGCACTTATACTACTGAGCTAACTCCCTGGCCCCCAGTTCAGGTATTTTTATTTTTATTTTTTGTGGCTGGCTCAGTCTGCCGTTGGAGGGGAGGGGCTGGTGTGGCATGTGGTGCTGGGGATTGAACTGTGGTTCCTGTGCTTGCCTAAGTAGGCACTTTAGTCTGCTGAGCTATCTCACTAGCCCAGTTCAAGTATTTTTTTCCTTTTTTTTTTTGGCGGAACTGGGGACTGAATTTAGGCCCTTGCACTTGCCAGGGAAGCGCTTAGTCTACTGAGCCATTTCCCCGGCCCTCTTTTTTTTCCTTTTTTTTTTCTTTGCGGCAGTTCAAGTATTTATAATGTTTTCCTTATTGATCGTCAAGGTGACTGGTGCTAAAAGTACCAGAGAAAACTGCTTTCATACATAGACTTTGCTGGTGTGAGTGCAGCAGTATTAACATGGAAAACAGGGATTTGTAGGCTGCTACTCTTGTGCTCGGACTTTTCTCGACTCACTAAGAGTGAACTGAATTATCAAACAAGCGTGAGCAATGCCATGTCCCAGGGTTTCCTTTTGCCTGAGTAATGTCACCATGAACAGGTCCTTAACTTCACTAGACACAGACTTTACCAAGTGTGAGGTCACCCCTCTCCATTAGGAAGCATGTTTCAAACATTTTAACTCGCTAGATTAGGCCCAATCGCTACTGGTTTATATGGTTTATAATGGAGCAACTCTTTAAGTTCTTAGTGAGAACAAAAGCAGACGCTGTCTAAGGCAAAACTGCATACAACACAATACATGATCTTCTCAACTGTACAGTGTGGACCTGGGGTCCCATGAGGGAAAACAAAAAAATACCTGTTAGCTTTCCAGGTTTTCCCCATCATAGCATACAAACTGATTCAGGTATTGGTGGGATATATTGGGACACTTTTTTAAAAATTTTGTGCAGGGTCTCACTTTGCATCTTGTACTTGTAATGATCCTATTTTCAGTGTCCCCAGTGCTGGGATTACAGGTGTGTACCAGCACACCTACTTGTGGTTGCTGGCTCAGCACGCCTGGTGCAGTATGTGGTGCCACGGATCAAACCCTGGCCCCTGTGCTTGCCTAAGCAGGCACTTAGTCTGCTGAGTTATTTCGCTGGCCCTGATTTGGACTTTTTTTTTTTTTTTTTTTCTGGCAGAATGGGGGATTGAACTCAGGTCTTTGTACTTGCCAGGCATGCACTTATTCTACTGAGCTGTCTCCCGACCCCTGATTTGGACACTTTTGTAAAGATAAAACTCTCTAAAATAAAACACAACTAGGGCCAAGGAAATGGCTCAGTAGAATAAGTGCTTCCCTGGCAAGCGCAAGGGCCTGAATTCAA
>NW_004524581.1:11584333-11586110 GCF_000260255.1 Octodon degus | reverse complement strand
TTTTTTTTTTTTTTGGTGGAACTGGGGATTGAACTCAGGTCCTTGCGCTTGCCAAGCAAGTGCTTATTCCACTGAACTACCTCGCCGGCTCCACGGGGATTTTTTTGTTTGTTTTGTATTTTTTGTATATTATAGTAAGGGTCTACAGGGTCTCAGGGTCTATGTAGATCGGACTTGTAGTGATCTGCCTGTGTTGAGCCTCCCAAACAGCTGGGATTAAAAGTGCGTGCCAGGACACCCACTCTCAATTAGTTTCAGTGCGCCCCAGGGGCGGGGCCGACACAGCACACCAGGAATCAAACCCCGGCCACTGCATCTGCCTAGGTAGGCACTTTAATCTGCTGAGCTATTTGGTCGGCCTTACAGAAAATAATTTGACATCTTTTCCCTATCCCAAGTCTTTCAGACTCTAAACGAATGAAGACACCAATTTGGAGGTCTTTGAAAGGATTTATTTGCTACAGAATTGCTGAGTCCACCAAGGAACTGAACCTTGGAATTCTGTATAAAAGGATTTTGCTCACTGCTTTATTTTACAGCTGTTGCAACATACATTGTTCAAAATGCAGGGGTTTTTTTGCCAGCATTTGGCAGTACTTGAAGAGGTTAGAAAAAGAATCTATAGAATTAGATATCTAAAAATGGGGAACAAAATAAACATTTTAAAATTCTTCATTTGGACAGGTTCTGAGTTGAAATCATGTTTGTGTGTAAAAAGAAATGTTAGGTCAAAAATGTGTAACTATAGATCCTGACCTTGGACTTGACTGGTGAAAATTCCCAGGCACTGTAAAAATAACAGAACACAGCCCAACCGGCCAGTCAGTCCTGGTGCCAGGTATCCTACTTAGCTTGTAAAAACTGTAAGTGAATTTGTTTTGGCTGGCTGTGGTGCTGCATGTGTGCAATCCCAGCACTCTGGAAGCTGAGGCAGAATTGCAGTGAGTTCAAGGCCAGCCTGAACTATAAAGTGAACCTTGTCTCAAAAGACACACATGCACACACAATTTTTTTTTTTTTTTTTTTTTTGCGGAACCGGGGATTGAACTCAGGCCTTTGCGCTTGCCAGGGAAGCGCTTATTCCACTGAGCCATCTCCCTGGCCCCCACAATTTTTTTTTTAATGGTGCAAGACATTGAACCCAGAGCCTTAAAGCATGCCCAGCAAGCACTCTATTACTGAGTTACATACCTTGCCCAATAAATATCTTTTAAATCTAAATTACCTAATTTTGTAACACCAACTATCTTAATATGATGCCCAATACTTCTTCAGAGAAATAAAAACTCTGCAAAATCACACATTTAAGTATTTGTTGCCTGTGGACAGATACAGAGTCCAAGTATGGAGGTAAATCAGCAGTTCAGCAATGCAACTGGGAATCTCTGGCTGCCTCGTCAGCTCTGCTCTGGCTGTGTCCCAGCAGTGACCATCGGGTGACATCATCTTGCAGAGGGTGTGAACCCCAGCAGCTGTTCGATGGGTTTAAATCGCCACTCATCAGCCTCCAGCTCTTCTACCAAACCAGCTAGTTTTTCCATCCGAGCAACTTGTTGATCTGTGGAGCAAAGAAGGTACTATAATGCCATGATGCACTTCCTATGAGACTGTCACCCATCACTAACATGATGACTATTTTTCTAGATGGACTTTTTCCCCTCAATATTCTAGCAATGGGGGGGCTGGAGAGATGGCTCAGTGGTCTAAAGCACCTACTTGGAACAAGCTTAGCAAAAGCATCAGGGACCGCGGTTCAATCCCCCAGCACCACATGCCA
>NW_004524581.1:11578737-11584138 GCF_000260255.1 Octodon degus | reverse complement strand
CAGTACCAGGAATTGAACTCAGGACCCTGTGCTTGCCAGGCAAGTGCTTATTCTACTGAGCTATCTCCCCAGCCCTCATTTTCTATTTATCTTTACTATCTTGGTTTTTTTTGCAATACTGGGGATGGAAGCCAAGGGCCTCACACATGCCAGGCAAGTGCTGTTCCACAGACTACACCCCCAGGCTCCCCTTCATTGCTTTTGACTGCACAGTTGAAAGCTGAAATGCTCATGTTTATAACATGCACCTTTTCCCTGTAGATGTTAAGCCACCAAGGGTCACATGTTCCTACATGTTCTTTCTTTCATCATGTCATGTCACAGAAGTCTCAGTGACTAAGTTTCTTACAGAGGGTAACATCTGCACTCCATGTAAGTTTCTCATAATGTACAAGAGCACTTAAGGAGGAAGGAGGGACTGGGAAGGGAACATAAAAGACGTAGGATGCTATGCACATGTACCAATTCCCCGTGCTGAATGTAATCACCATGTACTACAAACACATACTAATAGCATTTAACATTAGAGTAAATATGCTTCAAGGTCTTATAAAAATTTAAAAATATAATTATCACAGAGCTGGAGATTAAGCTCAGTGGTAGAGCACTTGCCTAGCATGTACCAGGCCTGAGTTGGATCCCTGGCACCACACACACACAAAGTAAACAAAACCAAAACAAAAATATTAGCACATTTTCAGTGTGTGCTCAACCCTAGGAAGAAGCAGCTGCAGCTCTCTCCCATCCGTGCTGCTTTCTCTGAAGAAAGCCCCAGTATCTCCTACAGGCCTATGCCGCCATGGCCTCAGAGTCTGAGGGTGACAATGACATCACTCAAGGACCACAACGGCATGTGGAGCTTTCCTTAGAAAGGAGAGGAAAAAGCAACCTGAGAGCAGGAAGCACTCAAGTCCTGAGAGAACCAATCCTGCAGCTCCAGCTTTAAGCCTGAATGTGGACATACTGTCCACAGTAAGATCTTCAGTGGTTCTTTTTCCTTTGAACCAGGAATCAAACTCAGGACCTTGTGCTTTCCAGGCAGGCGCTATGCCACTGAGCTGTGTCTCCAGCTCTTGAATGGTTCTTGAATTTAGGAAGTCCCCCTAAATAGCCATGCTGAGTTTGGGGTTTCTGCCACGCCATGAGCCTCAGGGCCTGGATCCTCAGCCCTGCGTGTCACCTGCAGTCAAGCACGCTGTGCTCTTGCTTACCGTGCTTCACCTGCTTAAGCGTGGATGCCACCTGGTAACTGAACACGGACTCACAGAGGAATCTCTCAGAGCCATCTACAGACAAAGGAGGAAAAGGGTTTAGTTTGCTCTAAGGGTTTTATGGCTTTTTAAAAAAAATTTTTATCTTAGGGAAGGGTCTACAGGGTGTTCAGGGTCTCACTACTAGATCGGACTCGTGGTGATTCTCCTATTTACAGCTTCCCAAAAGCTGGGATTATAGGTACATACCACCATGCCCAGTCTCAACTGCCATCTCAGTGCGCCCCGGGGCGGGGCTGGCAAGGCAGGCGCAGGGACTGAACTCCTGGCCCCTGTGCCTGCTTGCAAGCGCTTTAAACTGCTGAGATTTTGGCTAACCCCTATGGCTTCTTATAAACCAGGTAAACCTATGAATTCCTTTCTCTGCTTTTACATTCGGGGTCTAGTTTCCAGTGTTAACAGAGAGATTCTGTTTCATGTAGAACACTGATCGGATATAGAAGCTACTTTTTCTGTTCCTAGAATATTAAAAACAAAAACAAGAAACCTCAGGCTGATGCCCTGGTCAACATTTCCCCCTCCTATCCTGACAGTTCTTAATGTTCTTTTCTTCCGTACATCAAGTGAACACTGGCAGCTGACATATTTGGTCATGTGACACCTCTGCTATCAACAGCCCAAGGCAGAGTACACCAAGACTCCAAATCCTTTCATTCTAAAAACAAAGCGAAGGGAAGAAGTTGTTGATTTTCAATATATCCAATTACATCATTATGACTATCACAAAACACTGCTGGGAAATTTCATTCTGTAAACGCAAATTATAACCTTGATTTTCCAAGTGAACCAAAACATTTCAATTTGGCTGACGATAAGAGATGGTGCAAGCTCAGAACCTAGCACTGTCTCGGTGCCAAGAACTGCCAGCAAGAAGGTGCTAACTCGGTCACCGCAGCACTTGGGCAATAATTGTGAAACAAGCAAGATCATGTTATTCTTCACCAGGCAAGGCTGGCAGGGAAAAACATATCCAAACACAGAGAATTTATGCAGGAAATTTGATTTTGTATTTTTATTTTTTAAAGGGCAGCAGAATTCATTTGGGGCATGTACCTCATGTAAAAATCCTCAAACTAAGAAAAAGGACATAGCCGTCTTTTTTAAGGCACCAGTTCCTGCCTGCCTAAGTGTCAAGTATTTACCCATCAATCACAGGACGGCGAGGTTGCCAGGTATTAGGTGACAGGGAGATATGACTAATGCTCTGGCCTGTGCTGGGCTTCACATAAGGCACTTTCTTTCAGAAATGACTTCAGAATAGTAATCAATAAGGAAAACTATAGACATTGCATCCAAATGGCTTAATACACATCCAAGAGGGTGTCCTTCCAATGTTATCTTCAAACTGATGCCCCCGTCCAAAAGAAAAGAAGGTACAATTCTTAGGATGTACACTATAAGAATTGTTTTGTTTTCGTTATTGCTGTTTTATTTTTAAATTTTATTTATTTATGTGTGTGTGTGGCCAGCTCAGCCCAGCAGGGGGTGGGGCTGGCTGGCATGTGGTGCTGGGGGATTGAACCGCGGTCCCTGTGCTTTGCTGAGCTTGTTTTAAGTAGGTGCCTTAGATCACTGAGCCATCTCACCAGCCCCTATTGCTGTTCTTTGAGACAGGTTCTTATTCTGTAGTTCAGAGTGGCTTCAAACTCAGTAGTAGCTTTCACTGGCCTTGAACTCAGATTCTCCTGCCTTAGCCTCTCCATGCTGGGATTACAGGCCTGGACCACCACATTTAGCTAGGAGAATTGTACTGTGTGAATTTAAGCCTCTTTTTTTCATTCTTTCATTACTGGGGATTGAACCCAGGTCTTCTGTACTACTGGGGCTACATCCTGAGCCCTTTTTTTTTTTAAACATTTATTTATTTATTTATTTATTTATTTATTTATTTATTGTGTGTGTGTGTGTGGCCAGCTCAGCCCACCAGGGGGCGGGGCTAGCTGGCATGTGGTGCTGGGGGATTGAACCGCGGTCCCTGTGCTTTGCCAAGCTTGTTCCAAGTAGGTGCTTTAGACCACTGAGCCATCTCGCCAGCCCCTCCTGAGCCCTTTTAAGCATTTTTTGATCTATCAGAGTCTTGCTAAGGCACTAAATAGCCTAAGTAGCCCCAGACCATGCTTGATTTCTCAGTCCTACCACCTCAGTCTTGCAGAGGGCTGGGAGAATAGGTGGGTGAGCCACCATGCCCTGCTCTAACTTCTTTTGTTTTTTTAAACTTTAAAAAGTAATTTTATTTGTACACTTAATCAAATTTTTCTTCTACATACTATATATCATTTTCAGTTAACTAAATACTGGGTTCCTGGATTTTTTTTTGTTTTTGCTTTTTTGATGCTGGGAATGAACCTAGGGCCTTGTACTCACTAATGATACGCTATGCAATTTCAGCTTCTTGCTGACTGACTAGGCAAGCTGATGTCATAACTGAGTTGTTTTCTTCCTTTTTTTTTTTTTAGATACAAGCAAGTGGTAGTACATAACTATGAGTTCCACTATGTGACAAGACAGTTTGACACCAATGATGGCATTTATTATAGCTCTTCCATGAAAATGATATGCCAGCACTCGTTCTATTCATATCTTTGCTTAAAGAGTGGAACTGTAACTCGAGTTTAATTTTAGAAAGAGCAAAGCACACAAAGGTAGAGTTTACCTCCCTGGTGGCTTGAGCCTGAATTTTAGGGTCTCATCTACAAGGTCGTGGAATTAGAGGCTGTAAAGATGAAGTCACTGTGTATATGGAAGCTTCTGGAAGTGCTGACTCCTACATACATTTAATCATGGTGCACTCAGGATAAAATGCTCAAGTTTTGGCACTTGTGCATTTCCCTTGGTAATGCAATTTAAGCCCAAAAGATGTGAGCTTATCTTTCAGAAAGGCACCCATGGGCCACTGCCAACCACAGGCATGAAGAACACACTTCCGCTGATGTGCAGCTCTGCATCCACCACAAAGCCTACTGCTTCTTTGCTGTATCCTATTAGAAGTGCTACCTGCACTAATCCAAAGCCCCAAATTTCTCCACAGAGGAGTCAGCCTGAGCCAGTCTGTCTTCTATTTAGGAACTGTAATTTAATCCCTTGTGACACACAAAGTAGCAACAGATCAGTTTTCCTCTTAAAGGACAAATGAAGGTTACGAGTAGCGAAAAATTCAGTAATTGCCTAAATCTAACACTCACCAATGCCAATAACTACAATGCCAACAAAATTCACTGAAAAGAAAATTACCTCACGACAGGAAATTAGACAATGCCTGGTAATCAGTGGCTTACAATGTCACCAAAACACAGCCACTTCTGGGCTGGAAGGCCATCTCTAATTTGCTTGCTAATAACTGGTTGAGGACAGTGCTAGCCAAGGGCAGGAAAATGTTAAAAACTGCTGTTAATTGTTTATCTGGGGTGTCTGTTACCAGAGAGCAGATGCATCAAAAAGCTAATTCCCAAGGTCAACTACAGGTTACTGGGTTTACTATCCTAGACTTTAGAAGGATGCGACATTAAGGTGAGCCTGTTAAGATCACACACAGCATTCAACCTTAATTCCTAATTGCTTTTGTTCCTTCCTCTCAGCAGGCAACCCCTACTCTACTTTCCCATTCCATTAAACTACAGCAAGAGAAATGGTGTGGGGCACGTGTGTTTGACTCACTGCATGATAGTACCACCTAACATGGTAGAAAATGCTTCCAAACCTAACACCCTTACTAACTCATGTTTAGGAGTACTACGTGGGAGGACAGACATGTGACATGTGCAAATACTGTGCGGCTGTATGCAAGACACCTGAGCCTCTGCTGATTTCAGTGCAAAGGGGGGTATAGTGCAGGAGAGCAGTGGGAGGCGGTGTGAGCTGGTTGTGTTCCGGCAATCAACTCCCTGAAGAGACCAAAGGATGACTTGGCCATAACAGTTCAGAGGGTCCTATCTCTGTTTTTCAGAAGCAGTTCTAAGATAACTGGTAAAAATTTAAAGCTGAGAACTCACAGAATCTGCCAAGTGTGGTGGCACACACCTGTAATTCCAGCGCTTGGGAGGCTGACAACAGAAGGATCACTACGAGTCCGATTTGTGTAGTGAGACCCTGTATTCCCTGCACTTCCTTGTACTAAATTTTTTTTTTTTTTT
>NW_004524581.1:11574405-11577331 GCF_000260255.1 Octodon degus | reverse complement strand
ACCACCAACAAAAAAACCAAATCTCTGCTGCATATAACTACAATCATTTTTTTTTTTTTTTTGCGGAACTGGGGATTGAACTCAGGTCCTTGTACTTGCCAGGGAAGTGCTTATTCCACTGAGCCATCTCCCCAGCCCCATAATGTATTTTTAATGCCAAATATGGTAAGGCCCTAAATGTTTTCTACCTCCAGCCCAAATCAGTAAAACTGATTTGATTATTCAAGAAACACAAATGAAGAAAATGGAAAGGCAAGGGCAGAAATTTACAAGCCTTGACAATTACACTCACTAACCTGCTCACCTGCTACTCAGGAGAAACCAAACCAGCTGTAGACCCTAACAATCCTAGAATCTTCCTGTGTTTTCCCATCACAAGTGATTCTGCTTAGCTTGGCTTCCTAGGGGTGTAACTCAGTAGTACAGTGCTTGCTGAGCGTGTGCAAGACCGTGGGTTCAATCCCTAGTACTGCAAGAACAAAACAAAACAAGAATCACAGTATTTGGCCTGGCTTAATCTAAAACTGCTTTTTATTACACCTGATATAAATGAATAAAGATCACCTCAAAAAAGCTGACTCTAATAGTTTGTACATTTCTCAGAAACATTTCAGAGGAGTTTTATTTTTTTCAGATGAGTTTTTATATATACCATGTAACTGAGCATAGTGGTACATCCTGTAATCACTGAGGCAGGAGAATGGCTGTGAGTTCAAGGCTAGCCTGAACTACAGTGAGACCCTGTCTCAAAAAACAAAACAAAAATCATATAAATATGCAAGATTTAAAGTTCTAAGACTATATACTTAAACACAAAACTGCTTAACTCAGATTTTGCACTTTTAGTGGGTTATCTGCTAATGTTTTCAACTGCAGCATGGTGAGATTACCTTCATTAATTGGGCCCTAAATACTGATCAAAAAAGAAGATTCTTTAACTGGGTAGGGTACACATGTCTTTTATCCCAATACTCTGGGAAGCTGAGGCATGAGGATTGCAAGGGGTTTTTTTTAGGAACTGGTGATTGAACGCTGGCCCTCATGCTTGCCAGACAAGCGCTTATTCTATTGAGCTATCTTCCTGGCCCCAGGATTGTAAGTTTTAGCCAGTCTGGACTACTTGACAACTAGCAAGACTGTTTAAAAAAAAAAAAAATTAAAAAAAAATTAGTCTAGCTTCTAAGTGCTAGTTATCAGTGCTGTGTCGTGCCCACTGCCTGTATCCTCATCTTTGCCAGTCAGCCTGCAAATGTGTGCTGAGTAAGACAGTGAACGACTGGGTGCAAATCTGGCCTCAGGGCTAGAAAAACCACAGGGCACCATCCTGCAGTGGGCAGAAGACTTGTCTCCACAGGAGGCAGTGTAATTGTTTTTTACTTCCTCTTACAACCTTTCTTACAAGCATCTCCCCAGCTTCTTTAGGGTACTCGAAAAGGGCTTTCCATGGTGGGGCAATGGGGTTAATTCATCTGTAGGCTAACTGTACTACGAAACAAAATATATCAAACATACTAACTGTAGGAAGTCGGACAACTTTCAGGACAAAGAAAAGGGAGAGCAAGAGAATTCCTATCTTCAGTGCTGACTCTGCCTTTCTTGTGGCTAAATTACTCAGCATTTCTGGGCCTAAGTCATTCTATCCAACCTCCTTGATTTCCAAACTCTCAGCTCAAAAATTCTAATTCTGGAACAAGATTTTTTAAAAGATCTTCTCTGAGATACGGACAAGAGATGAAATGTGGAGCTAAAATCAGCGCAAACTCCTTTCTAATCCACTTAATAGCTTTTTTCCCAATTAATATTCTTTTCAGATCTGAGTCCAATTATTCAGCAAAGAGCATGAGATCACCTTCAAGCATCTCCCCAGCCCCTTTAGGGTAGTTGAAAAGGGCTTTCCGTGGTGGGGCAAGGTCCGAGACACTGAATCCAGATCCAGAAACGGAGCTTCCACTGACACCTCCAGCCGAGGAGGAGGAGGAAGAGGCAGCCATTCCCTGTGGCAGAGTTCTGCCTCCCCTAGAAAAGGGGGAAAAAAAGAAAAAAAAACAGTTGGCAAGTTTATGGAGGTGACAGCAACAGTATTTTACTCCAGCTGCCATTAAGGGCCAGCACAATTTTGTAATTAGTCCCCACCTTTCTACTCTCCATAGTCCCACAACCTTTTATTTATTTATATTTATTCATTATTTATTTGATACCAGAGATTGAACTCTGGACCTTGCATTTGCCAGGCAGGAGCTTATGCAGGTGAGCTACTTCCCTGGCCCCACAATCTTTAATTTTTTTTATTTTTTGTGGAACCGGGATTGAACTCAGGACCTTGTGCTTGCCAGACAAGTGCTTATTCCACTGAGCCATCTCCCCGGCCCTCCACACTCTTTTATTGATGTCTCACAACTACATGTCACTTGGGCTTTTGTCACAGGGTTTTGAAACAAAAATATGTTGAAGAGTAATTTGCCTACATAGAACAGCAATTCCCACCATCAGCAGAGTGGTTTTGTCATCTTGGATTGACTGTGTGTGATTTATGAGATATGAAGGGTGACAGGGCAGTGCCAAAGTGGAAACGTGACTGAGGAAATACATTACAAGGATAAAACAATCATGCTGTAGAGGACAGTTTGTCTTGGATACATCCTGACGAAGCCACACCAAGAAACTGACTTACAAAATTTTCCAAATGAGATTCCAGAATAACACTGTGTTCCCTTCCTTAGGAAAGGAAACTGGTTAGGAAACATAAACTGGCACTTTCACCAAGGGTTTTTTTTTTTTAAAAAAATCCAAATGTAATACTACAATCCACCACTTGGTGGCATCCCAAAACTGGAACAAAATAGCTCAGGAAAGGTTTTTGGACATCAAGGAACTTCAGGAACAGAGCAGCTATTTAATCCTGTATTTTATCAAAGAACCTCAACGT
>NW_004524581.1:11566430-11574305 GCF_000260255.1 Octodon degus | reverse complement strand
GAGTCCTGATTTAGCTACTCGACTCTGGACAAATCACTCAAACTTTCTATTCTTCAGTTGTCTCACTTGTTACATGGGGACAATAGTGCCTAATTTACAGAGGTGTTATGAAGATTAGATTAGTATATGTAAAGCAATTGGTAAAGTTTCCTTTTTTTTTTGTTGGTGGTACTGGAGATTGAACTCACAACCTTGTGCTTGCCAGGCAGGCGCTTATTCTACTGAACTATCTCCCTAGCCCTGCAATTGGTAAAGTTTCAGGCTTAGCAAACACTTAAATTCTTCTGTTTTGTTCTTCATTTTTAAGGTAGATCCCAGGTTTTCTTTCTTCCTTTTTGGTATTGAGAGGTGAAACCCAGTCTCACACTGAACTACATTTCAAGCTCTTATTTTTCTTTTCTTTCTCTCTCTCTCTTTTTTTTTTTTTTTTTCTCTCTCTCTCTCTCTAGGGATTGAACTCAGAGCCTTGCGCTTACCAGGGAAGTGTTTATTCTACTGAGCCATCTTCCCAGTTCCTCCTTCATTTTGAGACAGGGTCTAAGTTGCCCTGTATAATCTCAAATTTGCTATCCTCCTGCCTCAGCCTCCTGAGTATCTGGAATTACAGGAATGTGTCATTGTGCCTGGTGTTCACACTTACTGTGTCCCAACACACAAAGCTCTAGTTCTCTCCATCTGAGGGAGGCCCAGCAAACTCCTACAGGAGAAAAGTCTGCTCAGGATCTGCCTGTTACACCCTTCCCATCCTGTCACTAAGCTACACCTCCAAGGTTCATGTTTAGAAGAATCCTGTCACTTGAATTGTTCCTAACCTCAAGGCCTAGTACAGTGTCATGGTTTCAGCATGAGTGATTTTGTAAATAACTGAAGACTAGCATCTCAGATAAGTCTACATGGGGGTTGGAGAAATGGTGTCACCTAGGTTGGTGCGTTTTTTCCTCATTGTGTAGATTTATTTATACAAATCCATTTCCCACAAGACTCCCAGGTCCAAAGGAGGTACTCAGGGTAGATAGCCCCAGCTATTCAAACCTATTTTCTTTTTTAAATTTTATTTATTTATTGTGTGTGTGTGTGTGTGTGTGTGTGGCCAGCTCAGCCCACCAGAGGGCGGGGAGGGCTGGCATGTGGTGCTGGGGGATTGAACCAGGGTCCCTGTGCTTTGCTGAACCTGTTCTAAGTAGGTGCTTTAGACCACTGAGCCATCTCACCAGCCCATATTCAAACTTATTTTCTTAAAAAAAAAAAAACATTCTTTCTCTGAAGGTAGGTGTGGTGTTCGCCTGTAATCCCAGCACTCCGAAGATCATAGCGAGTTCAAACCCAGCCTGAAATGCATAGAGACCCTTGTTTCCCTCTCTCTCTCTCACTCACTCACACACACACACACATACACACACACACACACACTTCTTCCATGAAAAAAACCCCTCATTCAAAATACACGATGAGGGGCCAGGGAGATGTCTCAGTAGAATAAACGCTTGCCTGGCAAGTGCAGGGTCCTGCGTT
Source organism: Octodon degus (assembly GCF_000260255.1). Classification (NCBI taxonomy): domain Eukaryota; kingdom Metazoa; phylum Chordata; class Mammalia; order Rodentia; family Octodontidae; genus Octodon; species Octodon degus. The sequence continues at coordinate 11,572,793 of NW_004524581.1, read as the reverse complement.
CAATCCCAGGTACCAAAAAAAAAAAAAAAAAAAAAAAAAAAAAACCAAAAGAAAACACGATGAAGGAAGTTTCTATCCCTGTACCAAGGCAAATCATGGCAAGCAACTGTTCAAGTCCATCTCCAATACATTATCCCACTTTTTCACTTAATTAGGTGTATTACAATGTAAATCAAATAGATCCCGCAGCTCTAGCCTGGCAGAGTGAACAGGCAACAGCTGGAGAGAGGACGCGGCAACAGCAAGCTCTACCAAGCCAACATCAAGTCACGTCTCCCCTCCAGCTCAGACGCCAGGAAGCGAGGCCCGACAACCGCCCCACTGCGCAGGCGCCGCCTTTCGGCCCGCATGCGCACTCCGTCCGGCGCGGCCCGCGGCAATTTTCTTTTACACGCCCGCCGAGGCAGCTTGCTGTGTCTCTCCTTATCTACTTTTCTACACGCTCCAGGTAGGATCCCAGGGTTAGCCCCATTTTCACCAAGCTCATTAAAGCCCTTCAAACCTTAGACCACTTACCTTGGCGGCCTTAGGAGGGTCACCCGCAACCCCGCCCCCCAGCGCCGGGCAGCGCGGTCGCGCTCACAACGACGACAGGGCGGCGTGCGCGCGCCCGCGCCCGCGAGGGGAAGGCCTCCAGTGCATGCGCGCGCGCCCCACGGTGGTGGGCGTGGCCGGGGCGGAAGGCGAGGTGGGAGGACCAGCTGTCGGCGTGCACTTCCGTGTGTGTACCTCGGCGCGCTTTAGGTTGCTTTTCCTGGGGCTGTACTCCTTTCTCCCTTTGGCGCACGCGGTTTCTTGTTTCTGTTTATGATTTAGAGTTTAAGCGACCCCCACGCTATGCAGGAAAATGCTCGTTTTCTCCTCAGATGTCTTTGAAGCATGGTTAGATTGACTTCTCAGCAGTCTTGTCTAGCGCAGAGCAGGAAAAGTAATCGTTTAAAACCATCCTTCCCTTTAAAACTTAGGGTCTATGGGGCCGGGGAGATGGCTCAGTAGAATAAGCTCTTCCCTGGCAAGCGCAAGGGACTGAGTTCAATCTCCGGTTCCGCAAAAACAAAAACAAAAACTTATGGTCTGAAAACAGCCTTGTTTTGTGGAGAACTTTTTTGGAAGGGAGGGAGAAAAGTTTGGGGAATAGAGGAGAAGCTTGTAATGTCATTAGACTTGTTAATTATGTCCTCCGTGTGGATTTACTTTGTTATTTCTCAAAACAGGAAACCTCTTTGGGTGTGTAAGCAGAAAAACTACCAATTAGGCTTGCTGTGGGTTGGACTGAGCATTAGTGTCTTTAGTAGGGATTGATCTGTATTCTTTGGAATCCTGAAGTATTTGGGGCTTCAAGATAAACCAAGTCCTCGTGGTGTGATGAATATGGCGAATATTTAAATTAAAAGAAAAATGGAACTGAGGGATAGCTAAGTAGAATATGCACCTGCCTGGTAAGCGCAGGGTCCTGAGTTCAATCCCTGGCACAGCAAAAAAAAAAAAAAACAGTATTACAGTAAAGGACACATCCCAATAATTCCTCTTGAAATACTCCCCCTTGCTTCAAGCACCTTAACTTAAAGCAGTTCTGGGAGTCCTCTTTGATGACTTTGTGGCTGTCTTGATCTACTGAAAAGATTCAAAACATGGGCTGGGGAGATGCTAAATTCTGTGGAAGAAAAATATTCTTAGCCCTATGTGGCGGCTCTCAAGGTTAGCCTGAACTACGTAGTGAGACTGGTTCAGAAAAACCAACACAAAAAGAACTCCATCCCCTCCCTAGTTCTCCAAAATACTCCGAAAATAAAACAACAAAAAAGACTTCCAGAACTGCCCCCCAGAATGGTTAGAACTGTGGAGCCGGGCCTAGGACACATTAGCCTAGGACACATCAAGATTAGCCAGGACTGCATAAAACAGAACAGCTGCTACAGTATGGAATAAGTGAAGTGAGGGTGAGGCTTTTTTGGGGGGAAATAATGGCATTGTATCTTTTACTGTAATTGTTTTTTTCTAAGACAGGGTCTCACTGTGTATTTCAGACTGGACTTGGGTTCACTATGTAGCCCAGGTTGGCCTCAAACTCACAGTAATCTTCTTGCTTCAGTTTCCCCAGTGCTGGGATTACAGGAATGTGCCAATACACCCTGCTCAATAATTTATTTTGGGGGGGAGCGGAACCAGGGATTGAATTTAGGCCCTTGAGCTTGCCAGGCAAGCCCTTATTCTACTGAGCCATCTCCCTGGCCCCTCAATAAATTTTTTATGTAAACATTCATGCCTTGTTGATGTGGTAGGAGCAATGCTAGAATTTAACCATAGCTGGTTCATGAGGAATCTTTGTTTCCTAAGTTATTATCATTACAGTATGTTGTTCGAGGTAGAAACCTCGGCCTCTTCCCAGGCTTAACCAGTGCAAGCGACTGGATCTGGTTGTTAGTTGTGTATCTCTAGCACCTGCAAAAGTACTTACGTTTCTCTTTCCCACCTGGTGGATAAGTGTATTAAGAATCCCTTGCTGTCAGAATGACCGTACTGCAACTGCTTAGATGAATGTTGTAGTTTACACCTTTCAGGTTAAAGTAATAAAGACATCTCCACTTTTCTGTTATGGGCGGGCTATATATAGAGGTCTTTTTATCACTTTCTCTGTGGTAAGAGTTTAAACTTTGCTGGCTTGAGAGCCAGGATGCAGCAGTTGACTTCCCAAGGAAATCCGATGGAAAAACAATCCTTTTGCTCGGGATATACTGTAAATTGATGTCCAATTATGTCCTTTCAGGCTCACAAAGTGATACAGGGTTTTTATTTCTGTGTAAGCATGGGTGAGAGGCTAATTTATTTTTTTGGATTTCACTAGGCTGTTACTAGGAGAAAGTGAAATGGAAGTTCTTCGCCCACAGATTATAACAGTCGAAGGGAGGAATTATAGGAAGAATCCTATCCAAGAAAAAACTTACCAGCATGAAGAAAATGAGGAGGATTTCTATCCAGGTAATTCTGCTGCTCTTTGGTAAAATTAGAAATATGGTTTTTAGTTTTTTTTCTGGAACCAGGGATTGAACTCAGGCCCTTTGTGCTTGCCAGGGAAGCATTTATTCCACTGAGCCATCTCCCCAGCCCTAAGAAATAAAGCATCTTCTGTATTGTAAGGACAGTTGTTTGTTTTGTTTTGTTTCACTGTATTTATTTTTTTCACTATTTCTGTGTTCACACTGAAATTGATGTTTCAGTTGGTGAACTGTGTGTTTCTATAATGTGCATTTTTCAAGGGTAATAATGAGTTAGAGTCTGAGACATTCTTTTTTTTTTTTTTTGGCAGAACCCGGGATTGAACTCAGGCCCCTGTGCTTGCCAGGCAAGCGCTTGTTCTACTGAGCTATTTTCCCGGCCCCAAGCTATTTCCCTGGCCCCTGAGACATTCTTTTTTTTTTTTTTTGGCAGAACCCGGGATTGAACTCAGGCCCCTGTGCTTGCCAGGCAAGCGCTTGTTCTACTGAGCTATTTTCCCGGCCCCAAGCTATTTCCCTGGCCCCTGAGACATTCTTTTGTTTTTTTTTTGTGGAACTGGGGATTGAACTCAGACCCTTGTGCTTGCCAGGGAAGTGCTTATTCCACTGAGCCATCTCCCCGCCTCCCCCCACCCCATTCTTGGTTGCAGTTTGTTACTCATATTTTATCTTTATATAAAAATGTAAATGGCAAAAAAAAAAAAAAATGTAAATGGCTGTGTGTGGTTGCGCATGCCAGTAATCCCAGAAACCAGGAGGCTGAGAGGCAGGAGAATCGCTGTGTATGTTCAAGGCCAGCCTGGGCCATAGTGAGTTCAAGTCTGGAATACATAGGGACACCCTATTTCAGAAAATAAAAAATCCCCCCCACCAAAGACCCTGAAAGGTGACAGAGTGTTTGCTTTTTGTTGTTTGTTTGCTGTACGGGGGATTGAACTCTGGGCTTTTGCATGAATTATATCCCCAGCCCTTTTTAAATTTTAAATTTTGAGATGAGGTTTCCCTAAATTGCTAATTTGTCCATATTGAGCTCAAACTTGTGATCCTCCTGTCTCAGCCTCTGGAGGACTGGGATTACAGGAATGTACTATTACTAATTTACTGGGATTACAGGTGTGTGCCACCACACCTCTCCCTCCCCCTTTTTAAACTGGGATTTCCCTGTGTATTTATGGCTGGCCCTCAATTCATTCTATAGTTTAGGCTGGCCTCAAACTTGTAGCAATTGTACTATCTCAGGCTCCTGAGTTTTTGAATTATAGGCATGTGCCACCATACCTGGCTAAATAGTATACTTTGTAATTTTTTAAGTAAAGTTTATTGGTACAGTTTAGAAATACATGCTTTATTCATCATAGGGACTGTGTACTTGCACATGACAGATCTTGCCACTTTGCCCTCTTCTCATTTACAAAGCCTTGTTTCCTTTGTATCCTTTTTTTTTTGGTGGAACCGGGGATTGAACTCAGGTTCTTGCACTTGCCAGGGAGGTGCTTATTCCACTGAGCCATCTCCCTTGCCTCCTCCTTTGTATCCTTATTGTTTTTTTCTTTACTTATTTTTTCCCTTCCTTTCTTTCCTCCTTTCCCTCCCTAGTTCCCCTGGCCATTTGAATATGAATTGTATTAAAAGCGAGTTTTCTGTTTGGTGATTTTCAACAAAAATGAATAGTAAAAATCCTAGTACCCTGGGAAGCTGAGACAGGATTGTGGGCTGGCAACTTAGTGGCTTAAGGAGACCCCATAGTGCTGGGGATTGATCCCCAGACCCGGAGAGCGCCAGGAGCACCTGAGCAATGGTCTGTGGGGGGATGTTGTCCTGCTCTGGGCAGGAGGCTGCGTTGGGGGCTGTGGCATGTTTCTGAGGCCTGTGCTTTGTTTCTGTGCAGACTCCATGGAGGGTGCTGATGAGCCCTGTGAGGCCTACGCGCTGGAGCAGACCCCGCAGGGCTTCCGGTCTGCAGTGAGCGCCCCTTGCCTGCTCTACAAGTAAGTGCATCCGGCAGCACATCCTGGACATGGCCTGCAACGCACGCGTGATTGCTCATGATGGCGTGTTTTACATCTGAAATGCACTTTCCAGCTCTACCTCACAGCCCTGTAGCCCTGGCACCACTTGCCCTCGGTTCGATAGTGTATGCTGTGTTCCCACTCCCACTCACAATAGAGTTTTTGTGTGTGCTGCTCTCGCTGCAGGGGCGGGCAGGACAGTTGCTACAGAAAGTTTTCTCCACTGTGCTTCCTTCCCTCGGGGAGCCTGCTTTGAGCCCTGTGATCCCTGCCCGCTGAGCCTGCACCTGTGGTGGTCACAATACTCATCACCCACATGAAAAGGAGGAGAGGTGGGGAGGCTGCAGGGCAGAAAATGGCCTGGCAGGGAAGCAAAGTGGAGGAAAAGATGCCCAAACCTGAAGGGCAGGAAGCAGGGAGAGAGAGGAAGAATCAGGGAGGGAGGGACGCCTCAGCCACCCTAATGACCACCTCCCTGTGCCACCCTGTTCCTAAGAGCAAGGCAGCTGTCACACTCCTCTAGGCGGTTACCTTCCAGACACCCACCTCTGAGTATGTGACACTCTTGGAGGACACCTAGATACAAACCATAGCAGCGACTCTTCGTTTCCATTGTAGCATTTCTCATAGTCCTTGTTTGTTTTTATCTGTGTGGAATTTGGTGTCTTCTCCACTAGGTGGGAAGATTTTTGAAGGCAGGAATGTGTCTGTTGCCCTTTTCCTAATGGGGCGCGCACCGCCCTTGAGCTTTGTCTCCAGCCCCATCCCTCATGTTTATTAACAGCTAGTGTGCTTTCTCCAGAGTCATGTTTGTATGTTGCCTGCGAGCTTTGTGATCTGATCAGTCTGCGCTTGCTTGTGTGTGTGTCTGCCGGTGTGGCTGCTATATTTAAGTGACCTCCCCTGACCCCCAGCCTCAGGGATCACACGTGTGCTGTTAGGACCTAATCTGAAGAGTGCCTCACTGGGGTGTGGCCCGGCTGCCTCTCCTTCCTGGGCTCCCCCCTCACTACTTCCTGGGTGCCATGACATGAGCAGCTTCCCTCCGTCAGGCCTTTCACCATGTGGGGATCAGAACTTCTCTTTTGGTCATTTGGAGACAGGGTCTCACTGCAGTTCAGGCTGGCCTTGAGCCCACTTTGTAGCCACGCTTGCCTTGAACTCAAAACAGTCCTCTGATCTTCTTGCTTCAGCCCCCCAGGAGAGTGCTGGGATTACAGATGTGGGCCACTACCAAGGCCGGCCAGAGCTTCTAAAATGTGAACCAGGGCTGGAGAGATGGCTCAGTGGTCTAAAGCACCTACTTAGAACAAGCTTAGCAAAAGCATCAGGGACCGCGGTTCAATCCCCCAGCACCA
>NW_004524581.1:11564116-11565871 GCF_000260255.1 Octodon degus | reverse complement strand
CTTTTTTTGAGACATGGTCTTGCTATGCAGTTCAGGTTGATGGCCTAGTTTCTTAAAAAAAAAAAAATCAATGTAACATGTCTATATATATTGGCAACTCTTACATGTGTAAAAATTCCTTAGTTGAGGGGCCCGTGAAATAGCTTAGTCCCATCCCTGGGATGGGCTGAGCTGGCCACAGAGTCCAGGTCTAGTGGTGTATGGGCCTAATGGCATAAATTTATAATCGCTGCCTATGTCTGTACTACCAGCAAGGCTGAAAACAGGAGGATCACTATGAGTCTGAGCTGTGTAGTGAGACCATGTGACAACCAAATACATTAAAAAAAAATTCCTTAGTTGTTTGATTCTTTTTTTTTTTTTCGTATTTTAGGGAAGGGTCTACAGGGTGTTCAGGGTCTCAGTAGTAGATTGGGCTCATAGTGATCCACCTGTTTACAGCCTCCCAGGAACTGGAATTATAGGCATGTGCCACCACATCCAGTCTCAATGGCCATCTCAGTGCGCCCCAGGGGTGGGGTTTGCACAGCAGGCCCGGGGATCAAACCCCTGGCCCCTGTGCCTGCTTGCAGGTGCTTTAATCCACTGAGCTATTTGGCTGGCCCTTAGTTGTCTGGTTCCAACTTGCTAATATTTTGAATTCTATATTTGCTAAATATTCATTATGTATTGGAGGACCTGTATGTTAGATTAGATATTAGCTTTGCTGAATTGTAGTTAGTAGACAATATTTGCTAGGAAGATTTTTTTTCTGAATAATTTTCTTTCTTTCTTTCTTTCTTTCTTTCTTTCTTTCTTTCTTTCTTTCTATTTGTATTTAGTACAGGGTCTATAGGGTCTCACTACATAGATCAAACTCTTACAGATCCTCCTGCTTTTCAGTGTCCCAAAAGCTGAAATTACAGGTGTGCACCACCATGCTCAGTCTTTTTTATTTTTTAATTTTTTTATTTGTGTGTGTGTGTGTGTGTGTGTGTGTGTGGCCAGCTCAGCCCACCAGGGGGCGGGACTGGCTGGCATGTGGTGCTGGGGGATTGAACCGCGGTTCCTGTGCTTTGCTTAGCTTGTTCTAAGTAGGTGCTTTAGACCACTGAGCCATCTCACCAGCCCCTTTTTTTTGAGACAAGGTATCACTTTGTAGTTAGGGTGGGTTTGAACTCACTGTGTAGCCCAGGCTGGCCTTGAACTCGCAGTCATCCTCCTGCCCCAGCCTCATGAGGGCTGGGATTGCAGGTGTGTGCCACCATACCTCATGATGCAGGGGATTGAAGCCAGGGCCTCGTGCATACTGGAAAGTGCTTTACTGCTTCCTAAAACCTAACTTTTAAAAAAATTGGCTTATTGAGCTGGTGAGATAGCTCGGGGTCTAAAGTGCCTGCTTAGGCAAGCTTGGGCAAGTGCAGGGACCACAGTTTGATCCCCGGCACCACGTTGCACCAACCCCATCTCCAGGGCAGGTTGAGCCAGCCACAAAAAAAATTGGCTTATTACAGTAGATCTTTTGTTTTTCAGAATCAGGGATTGAACTCAGGCCCTTGCACTTGCCAGGGAAGCACTTATTCCACGAGCCATCTCCCCAGCCGCCTAGTAGATCTTAACGGAAGTAGTTAGTCTTAGTTATCCTGTGTGAAAACAAGTAAATAAGGACTGTGCAACTTAGTGACAGGGTGCATGCTTCATGTGTATAAGCCTCAGGTTCAATCCCCAGAACCCCCTCCCAGTACAAGAATGGTTTTATTTTTTTATTTTATTTTA
>NW_004524581.1:11562086-11563596 GCF_000260255.1 Octodon degus | reverse complement strand
GGAACCAGGGATTGAACTCAGGCCCTTGCACTTGCCAGGCAAGCACTTATTCTACTGAGCCATCTCCCCGGTCCTTTGTGTGCAGAATTCACCTCAAGGGTTTACTCTTTCTGCTTTTGAATTATCCTGCATGATGAGCTCTGCTCTTTGCTAACCTGTTTACCTTTAATCAATAAAGGGTAATTCTTTTAGGATAAACTCATAATATAGTTTATTTGGTCCTCTGAAATGTACCAGGTTCTCCTGCCTCCAGTTGTAGCCTGACAGTTGCTGACTATGACTCTCTCTCAGAGTGCGCCAGGTGTCTTCGCTGCCCTGCAGACCCAGACTTCGAGTCGGAATATGAGAAGCAGACAGGGCCTGGGCCTGGTCAGTCTGTGTGCTATCATTTTTCCAGTGACTGTAATACTGGTTTTTTCTATAAAGGTAGAAATACTGGTGTTTTCTATAAAGGTAGATATTTGGGGCCAGGAAGATAGCTCAGTAGAATAAGTGTTTGCCTGGCAAGCACAAGGGCCTGAGTTCAATCCCTGGTTCTGGAAAAAAAAAAAAAAAAAAAAAAAGCTAGATATTTAATTTTCTCTACCAATAGTGAACTTCTTCTGAAGTACTTTTCTATAATATAGGGTGTATCTCTGACCACAAAGGATTTAAACATGGTGGGATTCCTTGTTTTGGAATATTCGGATTTAATCTCCTGTTGATTAGTTTTTCTTTATATTTATAGGCATATAGTTGGAAAGAGAGGGGATACTAAGAAGAAAATAGAAATGGAGACCAAAACTTCTATTACCATTCCTAAGCCTGGACAAGATGGAGAAATTGGTGAGAATCAGTCCATATAAGTTATGTGTGCGTGTGAATGGAGCAAGGTAACTCAACTGAGTCATTCAGTGCCCTTCTCTGAAACTCAGTAGCTGTTGGCCTTTCTTTTCTCTTTTTCAGTACTGGAGATTGAACCCAGGGCCTTTGCACTGAAGTTCATCCTTAGACTTTTTTTTGAGATGGAGTCTCGTAGCATTGCCCAGGCTAGTGTTAAACTCCTGGATTCCAGAGTTCCTTCTGTCTCAGCCTTCTGAGTAGGTGGACACGTGTTGGGCACGTGTCACCATGCCCATCCACCAGTAATTCACTGTCCTTCAACACCCCAAGGTTTTGGCAGAAAAAAGTAGTAGTTTTTTTTTTTTAATGGAGGAGAAGTTTAACTTGGCTCTGGTACGAGTACTCTTTATATATATTGTGCTCATAGGAATAATGACTTTTATAAGTAAGTAGCCATTGACATTAGAACAGCATTGTCCAAAAGAATTTTCTGTGACCCTGGCAGCCACATGGAACTGTGACCCTTGAGATATGGCCACTGTGACTAAGAAGCCAAAGTTTTAGTTTTGATTGTACTTCGTTTAACTTGCTGCATGTGGGTGCTAGAGTTTGCCTATTCCTTTGGCAAGTTCAGCAAACTCTCACAGAAGAACTTTTATTTTATTAATTTATTTATTTTTTGCAGAAC
>NW_004524581.1:11560052-11561561 GCF_000260255.1 Octodon degus | reverse complement strand
GGTTTGGCTGGCTTGAGTTGTGGGGATGGAACCACAGCAACCTGAGCCTGACTGCTTTGTTGAAGCAGCCACTTAAAGAACTGAGCTAAGGGGCAGGTTCGCATCATTTTAAGGATTTTTTTTTTTTTGTTCCTCGCATGCCTTCAGGGCACGTTTGGCCAGAGGGAGAGTTGTGAGGTTCGAACTCCAGCCACCTGAGGCTGACAACTTTGTGGAAGCAGCCACTTAAAGGACTGAGCTAGGCCCAGGCCCCCTCGCATCATTTTAGAAGGATTTATTTATTTGGGGCATGGCATGTGGTCCCAGGGATTGAACCCAGATCCTTGCACTTGCTAGGCAGGCACTTAGACCACTGAGCTATCTCTCCAGCCCTAGAAGGACTTTTAGCAAAATAAATATTTGATTCATTAGAGTTAGAAGTGCAGATCTTGAGTTTTTCCTTAAGCTTTAAGATTTAATTTAAGGGCTAGGGACATAGCTCAGCAGCCTGGCAAGTGCAAGTTCTTGAGTTCAATTCCTGGTACCAAAATAAAATAAAATGAAAATAAAATAAAATTAATTAAATTACAGGTCAAGTGTAGTGGTGCATGCCTGTAGTCCCAGCACTCTGGGAGGTCTGTTAGGAAAAAGGAAAACAGAAGTATGAACTTAATAAAACAGATTTATTTCAGAACAAATCTGAGAGGGACCGTTCTGGTCTTAAAAGACCAGACTGAGCTGCTTACTACAGGCTCTGAGTTCTCTTATAGGGTCAGGGGCATAAAGGGAGAGCTGTGGAAGGAAAAGGTCACCTTGGACTCTGAAAGGGGAGAGCTCTGTGAAAAGCACAGGGTGTTGCTTTGCTGTGAAGCACAGGGCTGAATAATAATGGGAGTTAGGTGGCTGTGCTCACTGGGCCTTATCAATAGATTTTTAGCAGGTGTCCAAGAACAGTAGGGGTTGAGGGGGAGGTTTAAAGCAGTCTCTGCTCAGACCAGGATGCCAGTGGTTGGGTTCTTTCAAGGCTGAGGCAGAAAGTTTGAGACTCAGTCTCAAACTCAGGGCCTTTCACTTGCCAAGTAGGCCCCGGGTGCTAAGCTGTACTCCCGGCCCTCCTTTTGTTACTTTCTCTCTACATTTCCTGTCATACTCCTTAGACCCATGCCACATAAATTCTGATCCCTTCAAGAGCCAGCCAGATAACTCAGCAGATTAAAGCACCTGCAAACAGGAGCAGGGGTTCAGTCCCCAGGCCCCCCATGCTGGCCCAGCCTCCAAGGGGCAACAGCAATTGAGACTGGGCGTGGTGGCACGTGCCTGTAATCCCAGCACTTGGGAGGCTGTAAGCAGGAGAATCACAAGTCTGATCTAATAATGAGACCTTGAACACCCTGTAGACCCTTCCTTAATGTTTTTTTTTTTTTGGAAAGTTAATTTTTTTCTTATTTATTTATTTATTTTTGGCAGTACCAGGGATCAAACTTAGGACCTTGTACTTGCCAGGCAGGTGCTTACACCACTGATCTATAT
>NW_004524581.1:11557596-11558461 GCF_000260255.1 Octodon degus | reverse complement strand
TTTTCTTTTTTGCGGAACCAGGGATTGAACTCAGGCCCTTGCGTTTACCAGGGAAGCGCTTATTCTACTGAGCCATCTCCCTGTCCCCTTTGTTCTGTTTCTGAGACAAGTTCTTGCTATACAATTCAGGCTGTTCTTGAACTCAGTGTGTAGCCCAGGCTGGCTTTCAACTCACGCAGTGATCCTCCTGCCTCAGCATTCTGAGCACTGGGATTATAGGCTAGGGCCACCACACGCAGCAGCAGCTGTGTAGTGTATTTAATACAGATCTCAGTATGCAGCTCAGACTTACAGTGATCCTAATGTTTTTAGCCTCCCCAGCAGACTTGGTAGCTGGCTTAGCACACTCGGGGGCAGGGCCAGTGCGGCCCATGGTGTCAGGTATTGAACCCGGGTCCCTGCACTTACCTAAGCATGCACTTAGTCCACTGAGCTATCTCACCAGCTCTTAGCTGTGAAATATTTTAAACCTCATCATAGCTACTCTCTCTCTCTTTTTTTTTTTGGTACTAGGGATCAAACTCAGGACCTTGGGCTTGCTAGGTAGGTGCTTTATGCTGCTGAGCTGTCTCCTTGGCCCCATATCTACTTTTGAGTTACTGTTTGATTAATTTAGGTTTTTTTTTGGTGTGTGTTTTGTCACAGTATGTGACTGAGGGTGGTGTGGAGGATGAAAAGATTCCCTGGAGAGAAGGCTTGGTTCAGTCACCGCAAGGCCCAAGGGGCTGTGTCTCCACTGAGAGCGCCTGGCGGTTAAGGAGATGGGAAGAAAGAGCCCCCAGGCCAGAGCTCGCAGGCTTTTATGTAGAATCTCAGTGTAGGAGAAAAGGAAAGGGAAAAGCAGTTTGGCCAGGAGCTGTACCAA
>NW_004524581.1:11554340-11555246 GCF_000260255.1 Octodon degus | reverse complement strand
GTCAGCTAGTCGGAAGATACAAACCTCTTCTCCAACCATGAATTTCACGTGGCTTCCTATAGTACTGAACAGAAGAAAAATACAGACCTCTCCACCCATAAGTGTCTGTGTACTAGAGAGACAGTGTGTAGAATATCCTTACAATTGCAAGGCGCAGAGGCTGTCATACACTTTGTCTTATGTTCTTCTCAGTGGTTATGCCAGTGAGATTCTACCACCTGTGGGTTTCTGTCTCCAGTTGTGGTTTGTGCGTGTTAGGACTGTGACTAAAAGATGAACTTGGGTGGCCCACTTTGTGGGCCCCCTTCTGTCTCTCTTAGCCAGAAGCTTTCTTATTGTCCATCAATTTTTCTTACTCTTTTTTTTTTTTTTTGCAGAACCGGGGTTGAACTCAGGCCTTTGCACTTGCCAGGCAAGCGCTTATTCTACTGAGCCATCATTCTGGCCTTAATTCTTCTTGCTCTTGAAAGACATGAACTGAGGAATAGAATTGGCAGATTTGTGTTATAGTGAAGCACTGTGATAATAGCAGGTAATTCAGATTAGAAAACAGGTTTTGAAACTTGTTTGGATATCACTTCACTGGATTTAAAAGAAAGCTTACTGATGTAAAAAATTTATAAAAGCAGTGTTTATTATAGAAAATGTAGGAGCTGGGCATGTTGATACATCCCTATGATCCTTGCATTTGGGGAGCCTGAGGCAGGAGGATCACCTCAAGCTTGAGGTCATCCCAGCCTACATAGTGAGTTTAAGGACAGCCAAAACTGTACAGTAAGACTGTGTCTCAAGGAGAAAACAAAGACACAGAAGAAAAGGAAAATATAGAAAGTATAGATATGCAGAAACCAAAAAAAAATCTAACTTTGATAGATGTAAGGTTTTTTTTTTTTTTTTTTTTTTTTT
>NW_004524581.1:11537863-11538463 GCF_000260255.1 Octodon degus | reverse complement strand
AACACTTCAAATTTCCTTCTACACATTGTCTGTCTCCTCCAAAATTTATTTATTTATTTTAAAGATTTATTGGGGACCACCTGCTTGGGGGGCCCCCTTCTGTCCCTCTCTTGGACAGGAGCTTTCTTTCCTCCAATAAATATATTCTGCTCTTAACCTCAAAAAAAAAAAAAAGATTTATTTATTTGGTACAGGGGTCTTACTACACAGCTCAGTAATGATTCTCCTCTCTCAGCCTTTCTAATTTATCTTATGAGTTCTCATTTGACCCATGAGTTATGTAAAAATATTTAGACATTTTCTGTATATCTTTTTGGTTTCTAATTTAATTTTCCTAGTCAGATAACATACTGTTTTTTAAAAAATTAATTAATTAATTAATTTATTTATTTTTGCGGTACCAGGGATTGAACTCAGGACCTTGTGCTTGCCAGGCAAGTGCTTATTCTACTGAGCTATCTCCCAGGCCCTTTTAAATGTATTTGGTACAGGATCTACAGGGTCCCACTACACAGCCCAGACTCAGACTCGTAATGATCCGCCTGTTTTTAGCCTTCGAAGTGCTAGGATTACAGGCGCACAACACCAAGCCCAGTCTCA
>NW_004524581.1:11536551-11537580 GCF_000260255.1 Octodon degus | reverse complement strand
GCGGTCCTTGTGCTTTGCTAAGCTTATTCTAAGTAGGTGCTTTAGACCACTGAGCCATCTCACCAGCCCCTTAAATGCATTTAGACCCATTTTCTGGTCCAGAATATGATCTTTCTCAGTAAATGTTTCATTACACTTGGAAAAAGTGTGTATTGTGATTTTGTGTGTGTGTGTGATTTTTTTTTAATTAAGTGCCCATCATAGTTAGGCTGGCGTCCTATAAAAATGTCCTGCAGGTGGGGTGCCTTAAATATCAGAAATATGCGCTTTACCATACTGCAGACTTGCAAATCTGAAGTGAGATGCTGGCCAGTTTCAAGTTGCAGGAGGACCTTACTGAATTTTCATGTGTGGGAGGGGTAAGGTGGAGAGACAGTGATGTCGTCTTCTTTTTATGAAGGCTGCTTCCTCCTGACTTAATGACATCTCCAGGTATCATCCTGTTAGGGGTTAGGATTTGAACATACAAACTGGGGGAACACACTAGTCCTTCACCATGGCCTGTAAATTTTACAATGCTCATATGGTTAGTAGTCTGTAGGTCTTCTGTATCCATATTGGTTTCTGTTAATCATTGAAAGAGGGGTGTTGAAATCTCTAGCAATAATTGTAGATACAACGGTTTTTCTTTCTATTTATTTATTTATTTATTTATTTATTGCAGAACCGAGGATTGAACGTAGGCCCTTGCACTTGTCAGGGAAGCGCTTATTCTACTGAGCCATCTCCCCGGCCCTCTCTTTTTAAATTTAATCAGTTTTTTCACATCTTCTTGATAAATGAATCCTTTCATAATTATGAAATGCTTCTATCTCTGAGAATATTCCTTGTTCTGAAGTTTGCTTTTTTTCCTTACAGGTCTCATTTTGCTGGTATTACATTGTATGTCTGTTTTCCTTGTCCTTTTTTTTTTCTTTTTTTTTTTTCAGAACAGGGGATTGAACTCAGTCCCTTGTGCTTGCCAGGCTAGTGCTTATTCTACTGAGCTGTCTCCCTGGCCCTGTCCTTTTACTTTTTTTTTTAAAAAAA
>NW_004524581.1:11529101-11536325 GCF_000260255.1 Octodon degus | reverse complement strand
CAGCTCAGCCCACCAGGGGGCGGGGCTGGCTGGCATGTGGTGCTGGGGGATCGAACCGTGGTCCCTGTGCTTTCCCAAGCTTGTTCCAAGTAGGTGCTTTAGACCACTGAGCCATCTCGCCAGCCCCTCCTTTTACTTTTAACAAGTTTGTATCTTTGTATTCAAAGTAGCCATCTTGCCTGCCTACCTGCTTGCATTTTTTTCCTCCCCCTTTCCTCTTTCTCCTCCTCTTCTTCCTCCCTCCTTCATCATTTATTCATTCAATCTTTTTTTAATTATTCCTTGAGAGAAGGTCTTGCTGTGTACCCCAGGCTGGCCTTGAGGTCACGGTGTCTCAGGATTTCAGAGGTGTGCTACCATGTCTGGTTCAAAGTAGCATTCTTTCTTTTCTTTTTCTGTCTTTCAGAAATGGAGACTCCCTATGCAGTTCAGTCTGGTCTTGAGTTCATTTTGTAGTTCAGGCTGGCCTTGAACTTGCAATGATCCTCCTACCTCATCCTCCAGATTGCTGGGGTTACAGGTGTGCGCCACCACCCTGGCTAAGTGACTTTCTTATATATAGGAAATAGTTGGGTATTGCTTGTTTGTCTTTTAATCTTTAGCGTGATATACTATCTGCCCTTTAGGTGGAGTAGTTGGACCAGTCAGTGGCAGGTATGTTGTTTTCTTTTAAGATG
This sequence comes from Octodon degus, assembly GCF_000260255.1. NCBI lineage: Eukaryota > Metazoa > Chordata > Mammalia > Rodentia > Octodontidae > Octodon > Octodon degus. Next base: position 11,535,648 of record NW_004524581.1, on the reverse strand, counting down.
GTGTATGAGTTGCTTTTTCTAAACTAAAGCCAGGGTTCAGGCATATAGCTTAGTGGTACAGTGCCTGCCTGGCCAAATATGAGGTAGTGAGTTCAATTCTCAGTACCCCCTCTCCCCGAAAACTAAGACAAAGAAAACTTTGAAACTTTAAGTATTCAGGTTTAATTGCAGTGTTGGCAATTTGTGATTATCAACTGGGTTTGGGGGTATAGTTTGGGCACTCCCCTAACAGGTTCACCATCATTGGGTTAGACCAGTAGCATGAAGTAACCTTGGTGATGGGTCCCCTCACATCAACCATCTTGCTTTTTGTGTCTTTTCCCCCCTTTCCACTTCCTAGCATTTTTTTTTTTTTTTTTGGAACTGGGGATTGAACTCAGGCCCTTGTGCTTGCCAGGCAAGCACTTATTCTACTGAGCCATCTCTCTGGCCCTCCAAGCATGTTTTGGAATGTGCATTTGGTTTTTGCCTTTAAATTTCATTTTTAAAAGTATTAATTTGGACAGGGGATGTAGCTCAGCAGCAGAGTGCTTGCCTGGTGTGTAATAAGACCTTGGGTTTGATCCCACCAGAAAGTCTCATTGGCTACATCAGTTTTATTTTTTAACTTGGTACTCTCAGGTTTACAATGAATGCCTTTGAATTACTCTGGACTACCTTCAAATCCTAGGTATACCACCTTATGTTTGATGAAAGAACCTTACATTATATCAGTGTGTCATACATTCATCCCCTCCTGTCTTTTGCTGTATCCTTGTCACTTTCTTTTCACAAATAATTTTTTAAAGTTAGGTTTTCCTGGAGATCTATATCTATATCTATATCTATATCTATAAATAGATATAGATATAGATATATATATAGATGTATATCCCATTCATCATAGAGAATTTGTATGTGATATAACTTGATTTCCTTCAACTCTCCTCCCCTCCACATTTACAAAGTTTTGCAAACAACTTCTTGTAACATTTTTTATAATTCAGATAGTAGGAAACAGTTTTACCTTTTATTTGCCTAAGATGATTGATTTATCTTTTTTCAAAAAAAATTTTATAGGCCATAGAATTCAAAGTTGATAGTTTTTTTTCTTTAACATTATAAAGATCACTTTCGATTTTCTTTTGCTAAGAAACTTGTTATTTTCTGTTCTTTTATGTATTATGTATATGACTGCTTTTATTATTTATTTCCCCCCCAAACTAATTTGTGAAATGATAGTGATAGCAGAAGGAGTATCTCTATTCCCTAATGCCATGTGGCCACATACGGTCCTTGATAGCATTTTCCCCCTCCAGAAAGATCCAGGATAAGGTCATGCATTCCATGTAGTTCTGTCACTTGCCTTGTAGGGATGGAATCAAACTCAGGCCTCATGCCTGTTGTGCAAATGCTCTGCCACTGAACCACACCCCTTAGCCTGTGTGTATTTTTTGTTTTGTTTTTGCAGTGCTGGGGGTTGAACCCAGGGCCTTGTGAATGCTTGGCAAGTCCTCTATCAGTGAGCTACATTCCCACCCTGCATATAGTTTTTAATATCTCCTTACCTGCTTTTAGCAGGATCATTGTCATGGCCTTTCTGAATTTTGTGCCATTGACAGATTGCAGGATATAGTCCCCTTCGGTCTTTTCTCTCCCTAAGCACAGCAGTTTTTATTTTATGTTTCTTTTCTGCTTCTTCAAGTTCAGCCTGAAGTTATGATACCTCAGAGTACTGCACAGGTGATGTCATGTCCTCAGGCTCTCATGACTAGGGGCAGATGGTCACAGTCTTTCACAGGTCATGCTGCATAGTTAAATTCTTCAGTTTCTTCTAAGTATAATGATATTATTATCTTTTTTGATTTTTTGAGACAGGTTTTCACTATGTAGTCCAGGCTATTTTTGAACTCCCAGTGATCCTCCTGCCTCATCCTCTCAAGTGCTAGGATTACAGGTGTGCCCACCATGCCCAGCAATGACTTTGTTTCTCTCTTGTAACTTACAAAGAGTCCTCAGGGAGCTGCTTAAGACTGTAAATAACAGACTGTCAATGGCCTCCCCTACCCTGTGTCGTCTACTGGGGATTCCTGCTGATCCAGTCTTTACCATGAGAAATGCAAAATGATCAGTTTCCAGCTTCCCATTCCCTCCACACTTGGAGACTTTCTGCATTTTTGTGTAAGCAAGAGACAGCTTCATTCTCCCTTTGGTGCTGCAGATGGAGCCCAGGGCCCTGTGGGTGCTCAACACACACTCTCCACAGAGTTACGCTGCCAGGCCTTTTACACCTTACTTTAAAATTTTTGGGGGGGGCTGGGGAGATAGCTCAGCGGTCTAAGCACCCACCTGGCAAATGCAAGGATCTGAGTTCAATCCCTGGTACCACATGCCATTCTGGAACCCTGGGTGCTCTGTGCTGGCCCTGAAACCGGGCCCACGCCTATAATCTCAGTGCTCAGGAGGCTGAGACAAAAGGATCACTATGAGTCTGAACTGTGCAGTGAGAGACCCTGTATCCAATAAATTTTTATGTGCAAGTAGTTTATTGGAAGGTGACCTGGAACAAGCATAAGGCTTTTTTTTTTTTTTTTTTTTTTTCAGAACCGGGGATTGAACTCAGGCTCTTGCACTTGCCAGGGAAGCACTTATTCCACTGAGCTATCTCCCCAGCCCCTCCTCCAATAAGTTTTTTTTTTTTTTCAGAACTGGGGATTGAACTCAGGCCCTTGCGCTTGCTAGGCAAGCACTTACTCTACTGAGCCATCTCCCCAGCCTCCCTAAATTTTTAAAATATTTCTTATCACTATTGTTTCATAAATTTTTCTTTTTTCACACACTTACATCTTATTGGGTTTTTTTGGGGGGGGCGGAACTGGGGATTGAACTCAGGCCCTTGGGCTTGCCAGGGAAGTGCTTATTCCACTGAGCCATCTCCCCAGCCCCCTTATATCTTATTGTTGTGTTTAATTATTTTCTTGCTTCCATTGGCTCAGCTCAGTATGAGGGCCTCTGAAGCCTTTTTGGGTGTGTATCTTCCCAGGGCTGTGTGTGCTTTTCATCCAAGCCGTGGTATCCATGGCTGCTTTGAGATGAGCTCATCTCACTGAGCGTCGTAGCCCTGCTGCTTCTCTTGTCTTCTGCCCATGCTGTCCGTCCCTCAGGTGCCCCGGTCTGCAGTTCTCTCGGGCTGTGGTACCTGCTCCTGTGATGTCCAGACTGCCACCATTTCCGTCCCCTCCTGAGCCTGTTCAGCCCCTTGGGCAGCCCCCACCCCCCAAAGCCTCAACACTACAAACTGGTCCTATTCTTTTCTTCTTATCCAGAAGGAGGAGTTGGAAAGTGGGCAGCTTCTTCCCACGAATGGAATAAGATAGGCAATTGGGGTGGGGCAAGGATGAAAGAAAGTGCTGCAGAATTTTCTGCAACGGTGAAGTATGACTTTTTCTTTGTATTCGTGTGTGTGTGTAAAGTGTCCCTTTTCTTAGTCAGATGTGTGTTTGATTGCAGTAGCTTCTTTTTTTTTTGTAGCCAGCTCAGCTCATGCTGGGGGCGTGGCAGGTGTGGCATGTGGTACTGGGATTGTGTTTGCTTAAGTTTGCCTAACAAGGCGCTTTAGATCCCTGAGCTCTCATTGGCCCTGCAGTAGGTTTTTTTTTTTTTTTCAGAATGTGTATTGAACTCAGGCCCTTGCGCTTGCCAGGCAAGCACTTATTCCACTGAGCCATCTCCCCAGCCCCTTGCAGTAGGTTTTTGATTGGTTTTCGAGTTCTCACAAAGCTAGTGTGTGTGTGTGTGTGTGTGTGTGTGTGTGTGTGTGTAAAGGAATTGATGTCTGTTTAATCTGTCATCTCATTTATGTCACTTTAGCTTTGGGTAATTGACTGCCATTTTTCTTTAGATATCTTTCTCTTCCTTCTCTTTCTGGAACTCGGATCACATGTGTATTAGACCAACTGATACCAGTTCCCAGGTTGCTGAGGTTTTGTTTTTTCTTTCTTTTTTGGTGGAACCAGGGATTGAACACAGGCCTTTGCGCTTGCCGGGGAATCGCTTATTCTACTGAGCCATCTCCCAGGCCCCTGTCTTTTTCTTTCTTAAGGCTTTTTCTTTTTTCTCTTTACTTCTGTTTGGATAGTTCTGGTAGCTGACTTTTTCAGTGCCTGCCTCCATTGTTCTTACCTTTTTTTCTTTGCTGTGGGTTAATCCAAGGCCTCATCAATGTTAGGCAGTTCGACAAGTACTCTAAAGCTGACCTACATCTCTGGCCTGTGGCTATTTGAAGTCATTTTCATCTTCTCTACCATTTTAAGCTTGTTCCTATTTGCTGTTTTTCTACCTAATTATGGGTAACATTTTTCAAGACAGTATTTTGTTGTTCTGGAAATTGAACCCAGGGCCCTGATACTGAATTACACTCCCATCATCATTTCTTAAAACATTTATTTATTTATGACTAGACAAAGTCACACCTGAATAGTGACTGGTACAGAGTCTTTCTGTATAACTCAGACTCGTAGTGATCTTCCTGTCTCAGCCCCCCAGCACTGGAATTACAATTATGTGCCACCACGCCTGGTTTCAGTGGCTGGCTCAGTGCTTTGTCTGCATGGCATGTGGTACCCAGGGTCAAACCCAGGTCCTTGCACTTGCCAGACAGGCTTAGACCACTGAGCTATCTCCTCAGCTTCTATCATCATCATCATCATCATCATCATCATCATCATCATCATCATCATCATCTTCAGCATCATCATCATCACTTTTAATTTTGAGCAGGGTCTTACTAAGTCACTAAATTGCCCAGGTTGGGCTGAAACTTTTTTTTGGCAATACCGGGGATTGAACTCAGGACCCTGTACTCGCCAGGTAAGCACTTATTCTAGTGAGCTATCTTCCTAGCTGGGGAGCTATCTGCTATCTCCCTAGCTGGGAGATAGCTCAGTAGAATAAGGGAGAAACTTTTAATCTTTCTTCCTACGTCTCCCACAGTGCTAGGATTACAGGTATGTGCCACTATGACAGGCTTTGTCTAGTCATTTTTTATTAGATGTTGGAGATTTCGATTTTATTTTGAGTGCAATATTTTGTGGTTTTCTTTTCTTTTTTTCTATCCTGTGTTGTCCCAGTTGACTTTGATTTGAACACCTGGGCTCAAGCAGTCTTCTTGCCACAGCCCCTAATGCTGGAACCACTAGCATGTATCACAACATGCAGCTTTTTTTTTCTTTGAAGCCATCTTAGGCTTTTTTTGCGTAGATCAGTGTACTCATGTAAAAGCCTTTTTTTTTTTTTTTTTGAGACAGAGTCTTAAGTTACCCAGGCTGGCTTCAAACTTACAATCCTTGTGCCTCAGCCTTCTGCATAGCTGGGCTCAGGCATGTGCTACCAAGTGACCCTTTCTACAAGCCTTTTGAAGGGCAGTCCTAGTTCTTTATTCTAGGGCTAATTTAGCTTCACTATTAAGGTCTGACTCTCCTGCAGTCTGTGTTCAGTGTTCTGTGTATTCAGTAAGAGGTCCCTCCACCCTGGCTGGTAGGGCTTGAGCATTTGGATTTTTTTTTTTTTTTTTTCAGAACTGGGGATTGAACTCAGGCCCTTGTGCTTGCCAGGGAAGTGCTTACTCCACTGAGCCATCTCCCCAGCCTCTGAATTGTTCTCAATATAGTTCCCCAGCAGCAGGGTTTTTTTTATCTGTCTTGTGGATTTTACCCTATGCGTATACAGATTGTTATTCCTCTGAAGTCTTTTTTTGTCGTACTGGAGATTGAACATGGTACCTTGCACTTGCCTGGCAGGCACTTATGGTGCTGAGGTATATCCCCAGCCCTGCAACTAAAGTCTTTTTTTTTTTTTTTTTTTTGCAGAACCAGGGATTGAATTCAGGCCTTTGCGCTTGCCAGGCAAGCGCTTATTCTACAAGTGCTTATTTTACTGAGCCATCTCCCCAACCCCTCTGCAACTAAAGTCTTAAAGAGGTCGTTATGCAGATTTCTAGAGCCTTTGTTTTTTGCATAGGTCCTTTCTTGTTAGTACTTGGACTAATTTTGTTGCCTTGGCACCCTGGGTTCCTATTTTTGTCATGTCAGCTCCTTGGGGCCATGGGGCCTTGTTCCAGTCTCCTGCTCCAGTCACTCAGGAGGTGCCTCTGTGTGGAAAGCCTGGCAGGGCTTATGCTGTTTGTTTCTCCTTTTCTTAGGGACACAGTGTGGTATAATACAGTACTCAATATCCAAAACATTTATTTCATGCATTTTTCTAGCTTTTTAGTTATTGATGATAGGAAGACAAAGCCTATAGGAGTTAATTTTTCATGGGTGAAAGGAAAAGTTAGAATCCTTTTTTTATTGAGATGTAATTCGTACAATGTAAAATCCCCTTTTTAATTTTTTTTTTTTTTGCAGTATTGGGGGATCAAACACTTAGGTACCCTACCCCTAGATTTCTAGCTCTTCTTATTTTGTGATGTAATCTCACTAAGTTGCCCCGGCTACCACTGAACCTGCTATTCTGCTGTGTTAGCCTCCTAAGTAGCTGGAGTTCCATGCATACGCTGTAGAGCCCAGCT
>NW_004524581.1:11525893-11528541 GCF_000260255.1 Octodon degus | reverse complement strand
TTTTTTTAGTGGAACCGGGAATGAACTCAGGCCCTTGCACTTGCCAGGGAAGCACTTATTCCACTGAGCCATCTCCCCGGTGCCCCTGGATTTTCTTATTTTGAATATTTTATGCAAATGGAATCATATGACACAGCATCTGTCACTTAAGATATTTTCAAATCTTTTAGAGTTTGTCCATGTTGTATCATAGAATACTACTTAGTGCCTTTATAGCTAAAAAGTCCTGTAGTATGGGCCACATTTTGTGTATGCATTCATCACTTGATAAACATTTAGGTTGCTGTACTTTGTGAATATTATGAAGAATAATTCATGCATTTTTTCTGCTATTTATGATACTGTAAGTGAGCTGAGAATATCAGTTTTCTTTCTTTCTTTCCTTTTTTTTTTTTTTTTGCGGTACTTGGGATTGAACTCTGGACCTTGCACTTGCCAGGCAAGTGTTTATTTTACTGAGCCATCTCCCCAGCCCGAGAATATCAGTTTTCATTTGCTATTTTTATTTTCTGTGGTGCTGGGGTCTTATACATGCTAGGCAAGCGCTTTAGCCCAGAGCACATTTCCAGGCCTTTCTGATAATACTGAGCAGTATAGACAGTAGTAGTAACAGTGTCCTAAATGTTTCTTTGCTCTTCAGGCCATTCCTAGGAGGGTGGGTGTTTATATCCCACTTTACTGATGAAGAAATGAGGGGATAAAGAGGATAATTTCTTTTTTTGAGACAGGTCTCACTTTGTAGTTCAGGCCAGTCTGGGACTCACTGTCTAACCCAGGCTGACCTTGAACTTGTGGAGATCCTTCTGCCTCAGCCTCCTGAGTGTTGGAATTACAGGCATGTGCCACCATGCTCACCAGAGAGAGCAGCTTTCCAGAGGTGAGCTGGTGAGCTCCATTGTTAAGTAAAGGAATGGTGTAGAGTTGGACGGGACCTATTTTCTGCACTATTCCATAGTCCCTCATGGAATAAGTAAATGGTGAATATCTGGGGGGGTTAGGAAAATTTATTGGAGTGGAAAAATGCCTTGTTTGTATTGAAGATATTTCAGTTACTGCTTGTCTGTTAACCAACTACAGCAGTCTTTCAGCAACTTTGAAAAGAGATTAGGTAATGATTTGCGTGGTATTTGAGAATTTAAAAAGGAGTAGCAGAACTTTTCAATTATGTGTGGGTACTTCTACTCTAAATCATATCCCAAAGGGGACTGTTAAGAAGGATTTGTGTTTATTAGTGATATCTACCTTCAGTAACAAAGAAGGTGAGGTTCTTCATCTTCTAATAATTTTTTAAAAATTTGTATGATTAACTTTTGTTGTTTGTCTATTTGCACCACTTGGGGATTGAACTTAGGGCCTTTGCACCGAACTACATCTCCAGATTTATTTGTTTGTTTATTTTTTCTGGGTTGCACAGGTTGGGCTTGAATTTGAGATTCTCCTGCCTCAGCCTCCAAGAATGCTGAGATTACAGGCATGTGTCACTACAACCTGCCTTGTGAGGTTTTTGAGAAGATGAATTTATCCTTCTTTACGGTTTATATCAAGTATGTCAAAAGCGATCTCTAGGATGAAAGGTTCTGTTGAAATCTGAACTTACCATTTATTGTGCCTTACCCTATTCCATTTTTTTTTTTTTTTGAGACAGGGTCTTACTGTGTAGTTGAGGCCGGCCTTGAACCTGCTCATGATCACTCAGAGCTCCTCCTGCCTCAGCCTCCTGAGTGCTGGCATTGCAGGAATGTGCCAAATGCCCAGCTATGTGTACATTGTGGGACACTGCTGCACAGGTCCCCTTTGTGGTGGTGCCTAAGGCTCCTGCAGGTCTCCTGCCGCCCTCCCATCACCCTTCCCCTTTTCCTCTTTCAGGAAGAGCTGCCCTTTCCCCCTTCATCTGGCACATAGTTGTCCTTGACCTCACCTGATTCTCTAAGGAATGCAGATTTGCTTTAGAGGAGCAGTTCCTGAAATGACCTTCCTTGCGCCCATCTGTTACATAAGAAATGGTATTTGACTCAGACATTATCACTGTCCTCCCTGTGCCTTCGTTCCCAAGCCTGAGTATTTAATGTGGGATTTAGCTGCTCTCAGACATCAGGAAGGTATTTTTTATCTGTGTGATCTACAGATAAACTGAGCCTTATTTTTCCACTCTTTTCCTCTCTCACATTAAGATTCAAAGATGCCTCGCTGTCTGCAGGTTCAAGAAGTGTATTACAGCCCTGCATTTCTCTCAGTCATCCTATAGCTGGTAATGCTGCTATAATTCCACTTTATCTCACAGCAGGGTCCAGTAGAAAGCACGTCAGTAATGAAAAACAGTAATTCAAAACTGTGTGTGTGGGAGCAGTGGTGGGACTTAGAGATCTGCCTGGAGCACCAGGGCTCTCGCAGGCTGCCTGGAGAACACGAAGAGGTGCAGCTCCAGGGCCCGTGTAATTCTGCTCACATTGTGGGGTGAAGCTGGCGCTGGGCGCAGATGCCTGCGGGTCTCGAGTCCCAGCTAGGACTGTTATAAGAAAATTACATATAAAAACTTTAGTATGGGGCTGGTGAGATGGCTCAGTGGTCTAGGGCACCTACTTAGAACAAGCTTAGCAAAGCACAGGGACCGCGGTTCATTCCCCCAGCACCACATGCCAGCCAGCCCT
>NW_004524581.1:11522741-11525168 GCF_000260255.1 Octodon degus | reverse complement strand
AAAAAAAAAAAAAGAGGTGGTAGCGACGAACAGGTTGTTGTTTTGGTTTTTGAAACAGGGTCTCAGCTGTGTAGTTCATGCTAGTCACTTACTGTGTGTAGCTCAGCCAAGCCTCAAACCTGTGACAGTTCTCCTGCGTCAGCCTTCCAAATGCAGGGTTTACATGTGCACTATCACACCCAGCTAGCTGATTGTTTTTAAAAATTCATTCATAACATTAAATGCTCCATATAGTGGACCCTTGTCTTACAAACTCAATTCGTTCCCGAGGGCTGGTTGAACTCAGGTTGTCAATTAAAGGCTCAGGCTCCTCTACACAACCTTTACTGTCTCTCTCCTTTACACAGGCCTCAGTGTTCTAAGAGAGACATTCTGAATTAAACTCATCAGGAAAGGATGTTGTAATGTTCCTTCCAGAACACTTTAAGGGTTAAATCTGTATGAGATCATCTGGAAGCACAAGCGGCCAGCATTTGGGTCATAACTCAAGACTTTGGCCTTAAGTTAAACTAAAAAGCCTGCCATAACCCAAGTTGTTGGTGTGTCAGGCCCGTCCTAACTCGAGCGTCCACTGTTGACACACACAGAACATGTGTACAGATGCTAACAGACTTCCCCCTTAAGTACCCATACCCTCATGGGGAAGTAGACTTTTCCCAGAAATAGTGATAGTGTTGGGTTGTGTAGTGCTATTAGAGGGGTGTGCAGTGGGAACTCAGAGGCAGTGTCTCTAGTGGCTGGAGAAGGTTCCCTAAGGGAGGTGACACTTGAAGAGTTCGGAAGGAAAGGAGGAATTGGCGCCAAGCTGGTGGGGGCAGTAGTGAGTACTGTGGTGGAGGACATGGCAGTTGTGAGGTGTTTGGCAACAGCAAGGAGTCTGTTATCTGGAAAGTGGGGAGGACAAGGAAAAGGTTGATGTTTAGGGGTAAGGGTGAGTGGCTTCCAGGTTGTGAAGGGTTCTTATGCTTGTGTTTCCTATGGATGGAAGGAACTAGCCAAGGTTTTAAGTGGAGACTAATGGAGGCATGATAGGGCTGTGGGAAGATCCCTCTGTGGGGATGCAGTGAGAGGAAGGAGTGGTCAGGAAGAAGCTGACCTCTTGATGGTCAGGGCTGTGGCGTGCTCAGGAGGGCTCCTCTGTATTCCAGAGCTGTTTCAGAGGCCTTTGCTCCAGTGCAGGGACTAAGTGCACGTGTCCTACTGTTGCTAGGAAGGTGCCTCTAGCTAGGGTTGAGTAAGTGTAGGGCAGGGTTGTTACTGTTGTCATGCAGATGGAACTGAGGAATCCTGTAGATCACAGTCTGGAGCAAGGGAAGGCCTAGCAGCAAGGAGCGCACAGGTGCTGGGGGCTCAGTGACTGAGCGCTTGCCTCATGAGGGTGAGCACTGCAGGGGAGAAGTGAGCAAACAAAACCCCTGGCTGAGGACGGGCGGCAGCGCTGAGAAGTTGTGCTTGCTCCCATCACAAAAGTGAGAGCTCAGTGTCTTGGGAATAAATGTAGGTGGGACCATGCGTTGCTACTTAGTGCTTTTGTGCTATTTTCAGAGGCGCAGTTAAGCTTTGAGAACAGCAGCCTCGAGCTTTCCTTGTGCTCACAAAGCTGAGTGGGTGCGTCCTTCAAGGAAGGGAGATGCTCTTCGCTCTTGAATGGGAACGATTCGGACAGTGTGAGCAGAAGTACTTCTTTTTGGTCATCATGTGAGCAGATGCTCCTAAGTGTCCTTTGTTAAGGACCTCTCTACTTTCTCCTAATTGTGTCTGAATAGATAGAATTTTTAAGCCAGAAGAATCAAAATCTTTTTTCCTGAGACACAATTTAGCAGGATACTTTATTAATAACACATAGAGACTCTCAAATCAGTCAGCTTTCCTGAATATTCTTGAGGAATAATGGAAGTGACTCAGCAGAGCCTAATTTAGCTTCTGGGGCTGCTTTAGGAGGGCGAGTGGTGATGGCATTTGTTTAGGATCGCAGAGTCCTGTGAAAAGCCAGGAGAGGAGAAGTCTCGTATTTACCCCATACTCCATTGCCTGGCACTTCACATTCATCTCCTTTCCTGCCTATATTGAATGGGAGACAGTATTGTCTGTGTCGGAGATGAGGAAATTGAGGCTGTGTGCAACTCAGAGCTTGCCTCGGGTCACACTGCTGATCCGCGGCAGAAAGAACTTGAACCAAGGTTTGTCTAGTTGTGAAGCCAACTGTTCTCACCACTCAGCCTTATTTGAAGAACTTTTATATGCGAAGAGGTTTATATCACTTGCCCAGATGTGACTTTATGGTGTTTGGCCATAAAATAATGAAGTATTCCCAGCACCCAGAAGGCTGATGCAGGAGGATTGCTGTGAATTTGAGGCCAGCCTGGGCTACATAAGGAAGTTCAAGGCCAGCCTGTACTACATAGCAAAACTCTATCTCAAAAAAAA
>NW_004524581.1:11516213-11522606 GCF_000260255.1 Octodon degus | reverse complement strand
TTCTTCTTTTTCTTAGTATAGAATAGCAGGAAGTGAATTGGTGGATCCTTCACAAATACCTATTTTGTTAACAGGTACTTATTTATAGATTTCATGGGATTAGGTAGAAAAATTTGTAGGACCTTTGACTCAAACTAAACTAGGTCATGGCCAGCAAGATAATTCAGCGGACTAAGCACCTGCTTAGGCAAACACAGGGACCAGGGTTCGATCCCCAGCACCACATGCCGTGCTGGCCCTGCCTCTAGGTGCACTGAGCCAGCCACCAAGACCCAGCATGGTGGCACACGCCTGTAATCACAGTGCTGGGGAGGCAGAAAACAGGAGGATCACTGCAAGTCTGCGCTATATAGCAAGACCCGGTACCAAATACATATAAATAAATAAATAAATAAATAAATAAATAAATAAAATAAACTAGGGCATCTCTGTTACTTACAGAGGAGGAAACTGAAACATCTTGCTTTGGCTATAGCTGGGTTGTAATAGGTTGGAATTAGAATCCAAAAAGTCTGTGTTCCAGCTTGAGACACAAACCTTTGTTGAGTCTTAGAGTTCATAAGTGACAGTATGTGATCTGAGGATTATTTTTTGTCTCTGGCAGTCAGCATGTACCATTAAGGCACAGTGCTATAAGTTACTTACATTCTAGATGCTTTGCATTCTTAGTTTATTTTTTATTTTTTATTTTTTTTTAATTTTATTTATTTATTTTTGTGCGTGTGTGGCCAGCTCAGCCCACCAGGGGGCGGGGCTGGCTGGCATGTGGTGCTGGGGGATTGAACCGCGGTCCCTCTGTTTGCTAAGCTTGTTCTAAGTAGGTGCTTCAGACCACTGAGCCATCTCACCAGCCCCTCGTAGTTTTTTTTTTTTTTTTTTTTTTTTTTTTTCCATTGTGGTACTAGAATGGAAGTCAGCGGCTTGCACATGCTGGGCAAGTACTCTACCACTGAGCTAACCTCCCACCTTGGTCTCCTCACTTTGATTTTTGAGGCAAGATCTGACTAAATGACCCAACCCAAGATGTAGCATCTTCCTTTCTCAGCCTCCAGAGTAGATGGGTGACAGGTGTGTGCCACTGCAGTGAGCTGGAAGTTCTTTCTTAATGTCCCCATCATGACCTTGTGGCCCAGGTCTGAAGAGAAGCTTCCCCTCTGATTGCTGACAGTCCTGGCAGATGTGGCTGTGTTGTGTTCCTGTGGAAAGGGCAGTGAGCTTAAGGAGACAGAGGGAGGCTCCATGGTGGGCTGATCCATGCTGCTTCCTAATGGCATTTCCCCTAAGATTGACATGTTTAGCACCACATTGCCAGCAGTTCTGCTCCAGGGGACCTTGGAGTGCTGGATGCAAATGAAATCAGATGATGTGGCACTTGCTAGTGGTAGATCAGGAACTGTAGTTTGAGAAGGGTAAGGCTGTACATCTGAGGGGTGCTGAGTTAGGACATGACCTTGAACTCAGAACTCTGCCCTAGTGGGCTGGGGAGATAGCTCAGTGGTCTAAATGTCTGTCTGGCAAGTGCAAGGACCTGTGTTCAATCCTTGGTACTGCATGCCATGCCACCCCTGGAACCCCTCTGTGCCTGCCCTGAAACTGGGCGTGGTGGTGCACGCCTATAACCCTAGCTGGGGAGGCTGAGATAGGACAGTTTGAGCTGTGTAACGAGACTCTGTAAAAGAACTCTGCCTTAGGCCTGCCCACAAGTTTTCTGTGTAAATAATTTTATTATGTCCCCCTCCCCTTCCATGGATGGGACCTTATTTAACAAATAAACTGAGACTCAGAGATTTGGTGGCTTAGCCAAATCTAGAAGCATAAATGAAGACTAAAAAAGCATGTTTATTTTCATTTAGACAAAACTACCCTAAGAAACTCCTGTTACTTCACTGTTCTCTCGCCTGGGGAGAAGGTTAATACCATTAGAATTGTCAGGCGCCAGGCTGAATGACCACCCTAATGGAGCGGAATAGTTCCGGCTCTGAGTAATGGTGAACTTGGAGCAGGGCCCAATGTAATTAAACCTCTGGAGTACAGAATTGGATGTGGTCTTTATTTATTTCAATGAACAAGCTTTCAGCAGGAATATGATATATTCTGAGCAAAGAAAAACAGTGGCTCGAAAGATTTATGCCATTGTCTTAAAGATTATTTGGTTCCACATTAAATTTAGATAAGTACATAAAAGAAAAGTTGTCTTGCTAGATGGCATTGCTAAGCAGGGTGAAATATAGAATGTTTCTTTAATTCATTGAGAGACTGTCCAGTAAGGTTACTTGTGAATTTCCAGTAGAGGTAAAGACCATTTGGCTGGGCACAGTGACACATGCCTATATCCCAGCTATTCTGGGGCCTGAGGGTAGGAGGATTGTAGGTTCGTGGCCAGCCTGGCAACTTTTTGAGACTCTGTCTGAAAGCAAAATGGGCTGGGAATATAGCTCAGTGGTAGAATATGCACCCTTGAGGCCCTAGGTCCAACCCCCAGTGTTGTAGTGGGGAGGGAGAAAGACTGCTTGTGCTTTTATGTTTCAGAGTTTCCCCAAGACTTCTGACCCTGTGAGCTTTAAGCATTTTATCTGTTCCTCGCCCTGCTTATATCCTATGCATTTTTGTTTCTAATATTCAGTGTTTTCTTCAAGTGAATTCCAGGTGACTGTAGTGGTAGGCTCCTGAAGGAGGAGGCAAGGAAAGTGAAGCTGTAGAGCTGCCCTTCCCCCCTCCTCCCTTCCTCTTCCGTTCTTTCCCTTTCCTTCTTGCAGTACTGGGATTTGAACCCAGGACTTCATACTTTGTTGGCACATGCTCTATCTATATCTGGGGAGATACCTGTGCTGTATCCCCAGACCTTTTTTTTTGAGATAGGTTCTTGTTATGTAGTTCAATCTGTCCTTGAACTCATGGCAGTCCTCCTGCCTTGCCTCCTGAGTGCTGGGATTATAGGCATTTGCTGCCTGCACCACCATACAACACCCAGACCATCCCTAGACCTTTTTGTTGTGAAATGAGGTCTTGCCACATTGCTGGAGTTGGCCTTGAACTTGTAATCTTGTCTTTCAGCCTCCTGAGTAGCTGGGATTGTATGTACAACTGTGCCTGTTCCAGTGCTTCTCTTTCCTAACTGTGTATTAGGGAAAACTATAGGAGAAAAAAGGCTAAGGAGAAAATAAGATATGAGAGTTACTAAGATAATAAGCTGGGATTTTTATTTTATTTTAATAAGGGTCTACAGAATCTATAGGGTCTCACTATGTAGATCGGACTCGTAGTGATCTGCCTTTGTTCAGCCTCCCAAGTGCTGGGATTACAGGTGCATGCCACCACACCCAGTCTCAATCGCTGTCTCAGTGTGCCCCCAGGGTGGGGCCAGCACAGGCCAGGAATCGAACCTCTGACCCCTTCATCTGCCTAATAAGCAGGCGCTTTAATCCGCTGAGCTATTTGGCCGGCCCTTTTACCGCCTCTATCTAATGAAAAAATTAAGGGCCAGGAAAGATAGCTCAGCAGACTGAGTACCTGTTTAGGCAAGCGCAGGGACCGGGGAATGATCCCCAGTACTCCATGCTGAACCTGCTCTGCCCCTGGGTATGCTGAGCCTGCAACTGAGTCCGGGTGTGGTGGCATACATCTGTAATCCTAGTGCTGGGGAGGCTGAATATAAGAGAATCACTACGAGTCAGACCTGTGCAGTGAGACCTTGTACCAAATACATAAAATAAATACATAGCCATAGGCTGGGGGATAGGTCAGTGGCAGAGCACTTGCCTAGCATGCCTGAGGCCCTGGGTTCAACCTCAGGGTTGTCTCAGAAATAAACAACAATAAACAAACCCAGTCTAATTCTACATTAAGAAAATCCCAGCATGTATAAGAGCTTTGAAACAAATTGTATTTTTTCTTACATTTGCACTTAGAGGAATTTTGGTTTTTTAGTCTTAATGTATGTTAGAGGATTTCACCAAACAAATGGGTGCCTTTGTAAGCAGGGCTCAGGCTAAGAGATAAAACTTTTCCTCTTGCCTGGATCATCTTCCCTTGAATAGTAAATATTTCCGGACTTTTACACTATCTTATCCCTATCCTTAGTTGTGTTTTATCATAGAAATGTGCATCTCCAAAGATACTTTAGGAAAAGTTTACATGTGGAAGGGGGAGAATCGGGCAGGTAAAATGCTGGCTTTCCCACGCTGTTCACATCTGAATCCCCAGCTCTTGGACTCTGTCACCTTACATGGCGAAAAGGACTTTGAGATGAGATTAGGTCACAGATCTTGGGGAGGATAGGTTGTCCTGCATACTCAGGTGAGCTCAGCCTGTCATGAAGGTCCTTGTAGGAGCAGGTGGGAAGGCCCAGGTCATGGGGGGGGGGAATCATGAGGGCCAAGGCTCTCTAGAAGCTGGGAAGTCGAGGAAAAGATTGTCTCCCAGAGCTGGCAGGAGGAAGACAGCGCTGCGGACTCAGTGTAGGTTTCTGCCCTCCTGCAGATAGTAAGCTGATAGATCGGTGGTGTTGAAGGGCACTCTGTTGAAATTTGTTACAGCAGCAATATAGGAGGAGCTGATACAGGAAATCATTTTAAACTTCCAAAAACATGAGGCTAAAAACAGTACTGTGTATCCAGATCACTAGTGCTCATATTTAGCTCTATTTATCATTGTCTTTCTCTTTATCATTTTCTTTCTTCGCTACTCTAGAGTAGGTTGCATGTGTCATGGTCCTTTACCCTGAAATATGTCAGCGTGTGCTTCCCAAGAATAGGAAATTTTTAAACGTGTTAACAATATGGTTGTCTTTTTTTTTTTGGTAGTACCAAGGATCAAACTCAGGACCTTGTGCTTGCCAGGCGAGCACTTACTCCTCTGAGCTATCTCCCCAGCCCATAGTTGTCAATAAATTTAAATATTGGTAGCTTATCTGATTTACTGTCTGCATTCTGATTTTGTCAATTAATTTAGCACTGTCCTTTGTAGAATTTTTTTCCTCTGGTACAGGATCTGATCTAGGATTAGATACTGTGTTTGGTTGTCCTGTCCCATGATAATCACTATTTTATTGTTGGTTCCATCCTATTTTTGTTGCAATTTGGAACATTTCCACCCCCCCCCCTTTTTGTCTTTCTTGACGTTGATTTTTTACACTGGAATACTTTTGCATCTGTCTGGTACTTCCTGTGGATAGACTTAGCTGTACGTTTGTGAGTGAACATTGCTAAGTTATAATGTGCCCTTTGGAGAAATATAGTGCCCCTCATTGGGGATGTGAATTGTGACACCTTGCAGTAAAGTGTTGATTAATTTCTTTACATATAGTTACCGTTAGTTTTCTTTTCAACCCATATACAATCATGGGGAGACATTTTAAGATTAGGCAAATATTCTACTTCCCAACACAAGTACTCATGTTTAGCAGACTGGTTTGTTGGTTTTTTTTTTTTGTTGTTGTTGTTGTTGTTTTGATAGTCAACACAAATTTATTAAAATTGGCATTTTTGACCTTCTCTTCAGTGAACATCCATCTGATTGCCTTTGTAAGGGTAAACTGTGTGTCCACTGATGCCATAGTCCTTGAAGACATCAGGACTAGGAAGGGTTACCTGCATCTCCTCAGTCATGAGTTCCTTCGAGAGGAAGTTCAGTCTTCCTGCTTTATTTGAACTTGAGCTCAGGTCATCTTGTCTCAACCTGTCCAGTAGATGGGCTCAGCCTGGCTTGTTTGTCTTCGATTCTTAATTCTTTCCCCGAAAATTTCTTGCACAATGCACCACAGCCATGGTGACTCCACATACCTTCATAAGGTCTGCAAAATCTGAACCAAAGCAAGCCATCCAGATGTGTAATTATTCAAGCAAAGCTAAGCCAGACCCTAATTATACCAGGCATGGTGGCACACAGCTGTAATCCCAGTACTTGGGAGGTTGAGGCAGGAAAATTGTTGAGTTCAAGGACAGCCTGAGCTGCATTGTGAGACCCATTTCCACTTTTGGCTTTCCCAGGAGCCTGTATGCCCATGGCTGGAGGCCTCATGTTTAGGACCTTAAATTCTCATCCTTTTTTGCCACAGAACTGGCCATAAAACGCCATCAAACACCAAATTCCACCTGTATAATTCACCATTCCACAATCCAGATCAAATAGCTGAAAATTAGCAGCCTATTGTGATTCTTGCCTGAATCTTGCTATATGTTTGAAAAGTACTATTTTTCCAATGCAATATTTTTTTCTATGTCTTATCAGTTGACATTCAGTATTCTGTTAAAAACCAAAACAGGTCAAGCAATGGCTGTGACTCATCCTCATGGCTGACATTGAGAGAGGGTCTACAAACTGCGGTACAGGGCTACAGGATAAATCCTGAGAGTACTTGACTGACCTTATCAGATACAAAAGTTGCATTTCTTG
>NW_004524581.1:11504080-11505372 GCF_000260255.1 Octodon degus | reverse complement strand
TACTGAGCCATCTCCCCAGCCCAAAGAGAAAGAGTCGGGACGGGGGCGACCTCGCGCTCTGCAGCCTGGCGCCGAGACCGCCGCGCCAGGTCACCACCTCCTAGTAGACTTTTTGAGGTTAGCTACTAATTCTGCCCTTTCTCCCTTCTTGATGCCAGCAAAGGTCATTGTTAGTTCCAGGGACATACTTCTTGAGATTCTCTAAATACTCTATTGTAGGAAGTGCCTCCTAGTCCTCGTCTTGGTCCAAGAAGTCTGTATTTGAAATCCCAAAAATACATTATCGGAATCCCACCAAATTCATTCCAGTCTACCACTTCAAGTGCAACTCAGGGTGAAAATAAAGACACTAAAGCATATTTATAATTATGAGGAGCCAAGGGGCCCTAAGTTCAGCCATGAAGATGGCTTTCCATGACAGAAGGACCGAATGAGGGTTTTATTCAGTCGTGAAGGAGGCATGGCTTGAGGATGACTGAGAGTTGTGGGAAGTAGGTGAGTACTGTGAGCTGAGCTAGGTAGGAGGCCTACATTTACTTCTGTCATATGCAGAGAGCAGGATATGCAGAAAAAGTAATTTGCATTATACTAGTCAGATAGTATCTAATGTTTTGGGGTCCAGTGCTTCCACTCTGATGTGTACTCTTTCAAGCCCCGGGAAGTCATAGCCTCTATCTCAAGGCTCAATCCCAGTGGACAACATGGAGCACTGGCTCTTCATCCTGTCTTGACCTGGCTCGTGTTAAAGAGCAGCAAGTGTGGGTTATCAGGGAAACACGTGTGCCATCTTCAGAGACTACCATCAGCTCCTCGGATAGACCAATATGGAGTGCTTAAAGCCAATTGAAGGAATAAGGAAAAATCCTAGCTAGCTCTATATCTACCAGTGCATGGAAATAGGGTCAGGCACAGCCAAAATGGAGACATGTGCTCTTCCTTCAAGGAGTGTTGCCAGGTGGTCCTCCACACTCCATCAGTGCATCCTCTCCCTAGGTTATGCCTTTGTTCTTGTTGGCATCAGTGTAAGAGAATCCAGCAGCCTGACCCGTCTTCTGCCCAAAGAGACCAATGTCATCTACACTGAACGGGTGCAGCGGGAAAAGGCAAAAGGCACAACTGTCCACGTGGGCATTCACCCACGTGAAAGGGATCGAACATGGGTCGTTGTGCTTGCAGGTGGGTGCTTATGCCTCTGAACTACCTCTCTAGTCCTCCTAGTAGGCTTTTGAGGTTAGCTACTAATTCTGCCCTTCGGCCTGCTCTCACGCTTGCTTCCCTTCTCAACAGTGGGG
>NW_004524581.1:11498597-11503415 GCF_000260255.1 Octodon degus | reverse complement strand
TGCCTTTTACAGTTTTTGCTTCGGTCCGAAGTCACAAAAGGATTAAACTCATTTTGGCCACTGCAACTCCAGCGATGGCCGCAAAAGGGAAGAGCAGCATTACCTATTTTTAAATGTGCTGCAGCTTCTGTGCCAGGTGATCACCTCTTTCCTCACCACCACAAGGAATGTTACAATTCAGAAGCCAGACGTCCAGATCTCTCATTTGATGGTGTTTTTTTAATGCACACATTTTTAATTTTTTCATTTAGTTTATCAATTTTTCTTCCTCTTATGGATCATGCTTTTGATGTTAGGTTTTAGAAAAGGAAGATGTTAAAATCATGGGGCAAGGGGCCGAGGAGATGGCTCAGTGGAATAAGTGGAATAAGTTCAATCCCCAGTTCTGCAAAAAAAGAAAAAGAAAAAGGAAAAAAATCACAGGGCATTGCTGACAATCCCAAAACTCTGAGAGACTGAGGCAGGAGGATCACAAGTTCGAGCTCAGTTTGAGTAAGTTAGTGACTAAGCAGGAATGTGTCTCAAAATGAAAGACAGAAAGGGGCTGGGAATGTAGCTCAGTGTAAAGACCCTAGGTCCAATCTCAAGTGCTGCAAAATTTTTTTCCCCATGGAATTATGAGATTGCTGTATTCTAGGATGAACATGGCCATTCGGCACATTCATTGTGTGCATTTTGCTGAAGTGCAGGCGGACTTGCCTCTGGGCAGTTGGCCCTGTTGTTCCAGCCTCCTCTGGGCAGCTGCTACCAGGCAGGTGATCCACTGATGAGAAGCGCAGGCTTTTACACTCCACTGCTGCACTTGAATTGGTACTTTATTCCTTCCTAGTAGTGTTCTCTTAGGAGAGTGGCTTAATTTGTCACTGCCTCAGTTTCTTCATCTGTAAGTATGGATGTTAATAGTACTTCTCTAAGATGTCATCTATAAAGTGCATGAAAAATGACTTTAGCGTGAGTGTGGTGGCACAAATCTGCAATCCCAGCACTTGAGCAGCTGAGACATTAGGATTGAGAGTTCAAGGCCAGCCTGGTTTATGTGGGGAGTTGTAGGCCAGCTTGACAACGCAAGTCTCTGTCCTTAAAACAAAACAAAACAAAACTGCAGCAGAGTTAAGAGTCACCAAATACTAGCTGTTATCAGGGGAACAGCTCCCAACTGTACACCCTGGAGTCTCTGGGGCGCTTCGCATGCCTCTTCTAGAATGACAGGTGGTGCCGTGGGTTAGAGCAGCTGGGGTGATAAGCCTCGCACTTAGCCTTCCTTGACACTTTTAAGGCTGATTGTTCTTTAAAATGACTTTCATTAAACGAGGCAATTTAGGTTGATATGTAGAATCACAAACCTCTTCATCAGATGTAAAAATAGCTCAAACTCCAATAACACTTAGGAGGCAAATAATCTATTAACTACTGTTGCCTAGGCAAAATTAAGCAGTAAGTCTTAGGCAAACCAACAACAGGATGCAAGGTATCTGCATCTGATAAATACATTTCTGTGCTTTAGGGGTGTTTAGTTAGGCCCAGCACCCACTATTGAAGCTGGGAATTCAAAGGTAGAATTCTTGATTTGCTCCCTTTGGAGAAGTTTCAATTTTATTTTTTTATTTTTACTTACAGAATGAGGTTAATGAAATTTGAGACTTATCTACCTTTAAAATGTGTTCATGATCTGAGTGTAGCATGGAAAATTTATAAAGAATTCTTTTTTTTTTAAAGACAAGGTCTAGCTATGCAGTTCACGCTGGCTTTGAGCTCACTTTGTAGCCCAGGCTGGTCTGGAACTCACAGTGATCCTCCTGCCTCAGCCTCCTGACTGCTGAGATTACATGGCCAACATGCCTTTATTTCCCATTACTTTTGTATGGCTGAATTTCTTTCTTTCTTTCTTTCTTTCTTTCTTTCTTTCTTTCTTTTTTTTTTTTTTTGGCGGAACCGGGGATTGAACTCAGACCCTTGTGCTTGCCAGGGAAGCGCTTATTCCACTGAGCCATCTCCCCGGCCTCTTTTCTTTTCTTTTCTTTTCTTTTCTTTTCTTTTCTTTTCTTTTCTTTTCTTTTCTTTTCTTTTCTTTTCTTTTCTTTTCTTTCTTTTCAGAAGTGGGGATTGAACTCAGGACCCTGCGCTTCCCAGGCAAGCGCTTATTCTACTGAGCCATCTCCGTGGCGCATGTATAGCTGAATTTCTGATTTCTCTTTTGATAACAGGACCGTGGAGTTGACAGCTCTGTTTTCCAGAATCCCAAGAAGCTTCACCTCACAATTGGGATGCTAGTGCTTCTGAGTGAGCAAGAGGTCCAGCAGACTTGTGAGCTGCTGCAGCGCTGCAAGGAAGAATTCATTAAGTGAGTGGGCCGGAGGCAAGCACAAATGCAGGGCTGGGCAGGGCCGCTCAGCTGGCTGCTTTTGGGTAGACTTTGCTTGGGAACAGGCAGCTGCGGGACACGAGAACAAGGTCTGTTACCTTGCCTATTTGCAGTGCTTAACATCGGACCATTTTCTGAAGGTTGAAAATAGTTTGGAAGCATATATTTACACATTTGTATGGGCTCTACCTAAATTGTATTTGTTCAGTAGGCATATTTTGTTCTTACACAGAACATCTTGTCATTTTCTCCAAAATAATGCGTTGCAGCACTTAGTGGCTTAAAACCACACAAATTTATTATCTGTGGGTCACTGGGCTAAAATCAAGGTGCTGTAGCTGGGAGTGGTGGTGCATGCCTGTAATCCTACCTCAGGAGGCTGAGGCAGGAAGATTACTGAGTTCAAGGCCAGCCTGGGCTACATAGTAAGATCCTGCCTTGAAAAAACAAAAACCATCACATCAAATCAAATCATATCAAATCAAGGTGTTGCCAGTGATCCTTCCTGTAGAACCCCAGGTCAAAACTGTATAGAGGCTCACATGTGTTCCTTGCTTAGTGGCCCTTTCCCTCCATCTTCAACTCTGACTAAAGAAAGAAAGGAAGAAAAAGAGTACAGGACTGATACGTTGTAGCAATGGAATTTTTATTTTATTATTTTATTTTTTTTGTGGTACCCAGGATTGAACTCAGGACCCTGTGCTTGCCAGACAAGCGCTTATTCTACTGAGCTATCTCCCTGGCCTCTGAAATTTTTATTTTTGTATTTTTTTGAGACAGGGTCTCTATCTGGTTGAGGCTGGCCTTAAACTCACAGTGATTCTCCTGCCTCAGCCTCTCAAATGCTGGGATTGCAGGCGTGTGCCATCACACTAGGCTGACAGGTCTTACACGCTTCTAATATGGCTTTGTAGAAATAGATTACTTTTTTTTTTTTTAATCAAGGCCTCACTATGCAGTTCAAGCTGGCTTGAACTCACTTTGCAGTCCAGGCTGTCCTTAAACTCATAGCAGTCCTGCCTCAGCCTCTGGAGTGCTGGGAGTATAGGTGAGTACCAACACACCTGGAAGTTACTTTCTCACTGGGTAGAATAAGACCATTTTTTTTCTCTAGTTGTCCTGTACATGAAACAGTGTAATACAATGACTTATTCTGGGGCCAGTTATCCTTTTTCACTACTTGTTTCAAAGAAATGGTATTTTTCCTGGGGACCAGGGAGGTGGCTTAGCAGAATAAGCACTTCCCTCGCTAAGCGCAAGGGTCTGAGTTCAATCCCTGGTTCCGCAAAAAAAAAAAAAAAAGTATTTTTTTGAGCAAAATCATAACCTGTGGATTTTACAGTCTGCTTATGCTTTCTGATCTGAAAAAGCAGAGAACCTTTCTTGCCATTGGCTCAGTGATGGGCATGCCTCTTTTCTCTTGGTCTTACCTAAAGTTCAAAGAATTCGGGGCACATTAGATATTTGCAATTTTCCTCTTATAAAATGAAACTTTATTCTTTATCTTACAAAGCCAGGATAATTTCACCCGGTTAGAGTTCTGATACTTTATATTTCCAGTTCACTTTTTGTTAAATTGAAAGCAGCTGCATTTTCCTGGCTGCCTTTGGGATAATCCTGCTACAGTTTGAAAGTAGATAAAATATTTGTTTAAAGAGGTATTTGTCCTTCTTTACCTTTTGAAAATCAGGTCACAGGGTCTTAATCACTGGAGCTTTATCTGAGCTGTGTGAAGATTCAGCTGAGTTTTCCCTTTTGTGTCTCTTGGTGCCTTTTGTGAGTAAATGCCAAGTCTGAGCCCTTAAGCCTGTCAGAGTTGAGTGCATAGGGAATAACGAACAGTCTTAGTAGTTCCTAAGCATTTTTGACATGGCAGGATGAAACCAGTAATTGTAGTTTTTCAAATTCAGCAAAGCTTTTGAAATAGGACAAAGTTACCCTGCCAAAAAATCTGCAGTGCATGCAGAAATTTGTTTGAAGATGCTCTTTTCAGAAAGCTGGAAAGACTTGAAATCAGTAAGTGAAATAAAGCAAGCCACCCCGAGGCTCGAACCTTCCCCTGCCTTTCTTTATAAAGTGTATGGTGCAGCTAGGTAGTGCAGCATTCTGGAAGGCCGAGGCAGGAGGATGTAGCCCTGCCTGGGCAACTTAACAAGACCCTGTCTCCAAACAAGGGGGTGGGGTCTGAGAAATACAGTAGCTCAGCACAGAGGCCCTGGGTTCAAGCCTTACACCCATTTCCCCCAGTATATAGTGCAAATTTTACTCCTGAGAAGATCAGATTATTTGGATTGGTTGAAGACGACTTTTCTTAAAAAAAAAAAAAAAAAAAAGAAGATGACTTTTCTTAGTGGAGGAGATTTCTGAAAAATAGAAAAAGAAAGAAGAGAGGGGAGGAGGAGGAGGAGGAAGAAGAGGAAGCAGAGGAGAACAATGACATAATACTTTTAGTAAAG
>NW_004524581.1:11492475-11498097 GCF_000260255.1 Octodon degus | reverse complement strand
TTTTTGGTGGAACAGGGGATTGAACTCAGGTCCTTGTGCTTGCCAGGGAAGCACTTATTCCTCTGAGCCATCTCCCCGGCCCCTTATTCTTGTCTTTGATCTCAACATTTGCTCTTGGTGTACTGTGGAGAAAGAATGTCAGTAATAATGGTATTTCTAACCTGAACTCTTTTTGGTATAAAGATCCTAAATTAAAACATGAAAAAGAAAACACAGAATTAATTGGCCCATCCACAGTGTGCAGTCCCTTAATTGGAGGGCATTTTAAAGTGCATATGAAATAAATGTGGGGCTGGCACTTCCCTAGCGGGCATGAGGCTGGCTCTCCTCGGCAATGCTAATTCATTAGTATAAAGTAAGATGACTGTATTAGGTTGGAATTTGCTTAAAACTGCAGTGCTACATTTAAAAGAAATGAGTAGTTGAGTATGTGTTAAATTTTGGGGTCCTTTTGGCATGAGAGGGTGCTATCCAGCTGGGAGCAGGGTTTTCATTTCACTTCTTAGGCTGCAGGTTTCTGTAGCTCTATAGATTTTGAATGAATTATTCAGTGTTTAGTAAATGCTGAAGCTCTGAATGTGTCCCATGTGACTTCTCTGAGATGTAGGACAGAGGCAGCGCCATGGCTCAGGGTGTGGAGCAGCGACAAACACACTGCGCTGCTTCTCTAGCTCCAGTGTCACCTGCCAGTGCCTGAGCAATCCCCTGGGCTGGGCCCACCCAGACACACTTAAAAGCGACAAAAAGAGGAGTGTGAGGAAATAGCCCGACAAGTGTCCATCCTACTCGCTGCCTCAGGGGTCACTCAGGTGGAAGGTGGCATAGTCGGGTGACCACGACAAAGAAAGCCACCTGGCAGACAGACTGGGCTCCTCTGCACCCTCCTATTTGGTGAGTCTTAGGGTGGTTACGAGCACTTCTGTTTCTGTTCACGCACTAGCTTTGGATCCCCTTACTTTGTTTCTTTCTTGTTGCATCCTTAAATCTACAAATTTAAGGTAGTTTACAATAAACACATAGATACCAAAGAAATGTTAAAGTCAGGGGGCTGGGAGTGCAGTGGCTCAGTGGTAGAGCACTTGCTTGGCACCCCTGAGGTCCTCAGTTGAATTCTGAGCAACAAACAAACACATCAATAAATAAATGAGGGAATGTCCAAAAACATGAGGGAATGGAGAGAAAATTTTACCTGAAAACAAGGTAAGATAATTATTGTGCCGTTGTATTAAAATTTGGTGTTTTCTGTCACCAGGGTACTTTCTGAACTAAATTCTAAGAAGAAACAGTGGTTTATTGTAGTTCTTATCTCATAAAAGGCAGTATAACCATTTTTAAGAAGAGAATCCTTTCTTTTCTTAGCCCATGAAAATTTATTTAGTAACTCAGTGTAAAGAACAATCAGGAACTGGATGTGCTGGTGCATGCCTGATAGCCTAGCATGCAGGAGGCTGAGGCAGGAGGATACAAAGAGCTTGAGCCTAGCCTGGGGTACAAACTGAGTTTAAGGCCATCCTGAACTGCATAGTGAGATCCTGCCTCAAAAAGACAGAAAATAGGGGGTTGGTTGAGATGGCTTAGTGATCTAAAGCACCTACTTAGAACAAGCTAAGCTAAACAAAGCACAGGACTGCGGTTCAATCCCCCAGCACCACATGCCAGCCAGCCCCGCCCCCTGGTGGGCTGAGCTGGACACACACACACACACACACACACAAAATAAATAAATAAATAAATAAATAAATAGTTTTTTTAAAAAAGACAAAATGGGGCCAGCAAGACAGCTTAGCGGTCTAAAACGCCTGCTTAGGCAAGCTTGGGTAACTGTAGGGACCACAGTTTGATCCCTGGCACCACATGCCACACTAGCCCAGCTACCAGGGCAGGCTGAGCTGGCCACACACACACACAATTATTAAATGAAAAAAAAGACAGAAAATAAGTAAAAGGAAGAGTTACAGCCAGGTGACACACACATGTAATCCCCAGCATTTGGGAGGCTGAGGCAGAAGGACCACAAATTCAAGCCCAGCCAGAGCTACATAGTAAGTTAATTGCCAGCCTAGATTACATAGTAAGACACTGTTTCAACATCTTCCCTTACGGTTTTTGTCTAGGCATCCCTCCAAAGCCTCTTGTAGTCATGGGATGGCTTCTTGAGTTTGTGATTGTCTTGGTTACTTTTCTCTTATTGCTGGGACAAAAATACCCAACACCTAAAATTAAGAAAGGAAAGACTTATTTAGCTTACAGTTTGTGGAAGTTTCAGTCCATACTCAGCTGGCTCCAAGACAGAGTGGCACATGGCGGCAGAAAACAGCAAAGAGCAGAGGCAAAAAGGGAGGAGCAGCAGCAGCAATGGCAGAGGCAAGCCTCCCTCCTCATACTGCCTTCGGGCTGTCTGCCCCAGAGTGGGTGTGGCACTCACACCCATAATCCCAGTACTGAGACCCATAATCCCAGCCTTGGATCATGAATTAATCACAAACTCTAGAACCATGTCCCAATGACTGCATGAGGTTTTGGGGAGACACCTAGATACAAACCATAACAGTGACTAATTCATGATCTGGTGCTGGAATTATGAGTGTGAGCGCTGGGATTAAGGTGTGAGTGCTACACCCTCCCTGGGGCAGATAGCCTGAATGCAGTGTAAGGAAGGGAGAGAGGCCTGCTGTCTGCTGCTGCTGCTCCTCCCTTTGCTGTTTTCTGCCACCATGAACTATTGCCCTCTGCTATGTGCCACTGTGCCTTGGAGCCAACTGAGTATGGACTGAAACCTCCACAAACTGAACTAAATAAACCTTTCCTTCCTTAATTCTGGGTGTCATGTATTTTGTCCCAGCAATGAGAGAAAAGTAACCAAGATCCCCCCCAACCCCAGTGAAGAATGTTGTTTCTTCAGCCACGGTTGCTTGTTGTCTTGGTTGTTTTCTTTTGTTGAGACACAGTTTCTGACACCCACAAGTTGAAGGAGAGGGTGATTTTAGCTTGGGGTTTGTTGAGATTTCAGTCCATAGCTGGCTGGCTCTAAGGCAGGGCAGCCCAGCAGAGGGGCAGGCAGCAGTGAGAAAGATCAAGGGAGAAGTCAGGAAGGGGCGCCCTTCCAGGCCCTCAGTGACCCACCTCCTCCCTCCCCCTGCCAGGCTTCCCCTCTCAGGACCTCCTCAGAGACCCACCTTTGATTGCACAAGACTTTGGGGACAATTACTGTAGTTGAATTCATAACTTTTTCCCTAGAATGGGCTCCTAGAAACTGAATTGTTCTACTAAATGTTTTTGTTTTCATTGGTGCATGTCTGCAGGGCATAATAATTACATTCCTCCAGGGGAGTCGGTGCAGGTGCACAGCACATCCCTGTTCTCCCTCCCCCATTTCCCTTCCCCTTTCTGAAGGCTTTTCACCACACTTGCCAGATTGCTGCTCCTGGAGATGTGATGCTGGCCTACATACCTGTCTTGTTAAGAGTGGACTGTGATGTGTAACTTGTGGCAGTGATGAAGCGATGTAGGCCCCAGAGAGACAGGCCACTGCAGCCAGTGTCTTGCCAATCACAACTCTCATCCGTTGGCTTTTATCTCTTAGGGTGCTAATAGATGTATAGGGATAAATAATAGTCTGAAACAGGGCAACTCTTCCTATGTTTTCCAGTTTTGTACATTAACATTTATTTATTTATTTATTTATTGGTGGTACTAGGGATTGAATTTAGGAGCTTGAACTTACCAGGCAAGCACTTATTCCACTGAGCTATCTCCCCAGCCCCGTTTATTAATTTTGAAACTAGGAGGACAATGAGATGATATTAGAAAAAAATCCACAACTTTGTTTTTATTAACCATATTTCAAAATGTAATAGCTGTCTTAAACAGTTCTAAGAGTCTAATGTTTTTTGTATTGCAGTGACATTACGGGGGGCAGACCCCTGGAAGTGGAGATGACAGGGATAGAGTACATGAATGATGACCCTGGGGCAGTGGATGTACTGTACGCCAAGGTCCACATGAAGGATGGCTCCAACAGGTATTTCTGGTGCTTCTTTGTTTCAGCTGAGAGGGACCTCAAAGTATCTTGGAATTTGGTTTGATGCCTCTTCTGTAGGATCTTACTATTTATTTATTTATTTATTTATTTATTTATTTTTGTGTGTGGCCAGCTCAGCCCACCAGGGGGCGGGGCTGGCTGGCATGTGGTGCTGGGGGATTGAACCGCGGTCCCTGTGCTTTGCTAAGCTTTTTCTAAGTAGGTGCTTTAGACCACTGAGCCATCTCACCAGCCCAAGGATCTTACTATTTTTAAGAGTGTGTCTATATTTTCTTTCTTTCTTTTTTAACAGTAGGCTAGTGTGTTGACAGAGAAATTTGTTGTAGGAAAAAAATACCAGATTTGTAGACTGAAGATGACTAAATTGAATAGTGAGTATTGTTAGAAACAACCAAGTTTCTGTGGAATTGGCCTTTTATATTTTCCCAGGTGATAGCAGGTAGGAAGAATGGCCTTCTAGGTGGGAGGACATAGGGCCAGTGTAGTGACCATGAGGGCTTTGTGGGGATTGAAATGTGACTGACATTTTAGGATTAAGACTAAATTAATTGATATAAAATGCTTACAACCATGTTCAGCATGACTAGCATCACCAAAAATGAAAAATGTTTGCTGTTTTTAGTTTTTGTCATTACTACACCTCTGCCCTTTCTGGAGGCTCCCAGCCCTGAGTCCATGCCATCTCTGAAGCCAGCCTTGAGCCGATTCCAAATAAAGACCCCGACAACTCAGAGCCTGCGTTGAGCAGAAACAAAACGTTGAGTTGGAAATTTGCTTTTTAAAAAAATTTTATTGAGAAACAAATACCAATGAGACAGTTTCAAAGTTGATTAATAGGACAGTTTCAATAATTAGTACATTGTACATTGTTATCTACTTAGTAGTTATCCATAGTACAAGATGCAGACAGGATATCCTGTCCAAACACTATTAGTACAAATCTTTCTTCCCATTGAAATAAGCAAAAGTAGCTGTGTATCTATCCTAACTATTCTGTGTATACAAATACAAAATGATCCTTCCTTTGTAGCTCCTTTTTTTGTTTAGTCCTGTCAGAGATGGGTATTCCATTGGCATCTAAATACTACAGGTGTGTGAATTCTTCTTTATCTGACAAGATCAGTCAAATCCCCGCAGGATTTACCCTGAAACCCTGTACCTCAGTTTGTAGATCCTTTGTCAGTGTCAGCCAGGTGGATGAGTCACGGCCATTGC
Source organism: Octodon degus (assembly GCF_000260255.1). NCBI lineage: Eukaryota > Metazoa > Chordata > Mammalia > Rodentia > Octodontidae > Octodon > Octodon degus. Next base: position 11,492,840 of record NW_004524581.1, on the reverse strand, counting down.
TTGGCCAATTTGCTCTCTGTGAAATCCTGAGAGAACGTTTTCTCTCCATGTGACTCTCCTTAGGCACATTCTACATCATCGATTGCCTTCCTCTGTAGCTCCATAATCTCCTTGATCAGAAAATTTGGGGCATAACTGAGTTACATGATGTTATAGTACAGGTTCGCCTATATCCTGAGTCTTCACTGACCTTGAAAGGCTAGGGCCAAAATGTTGGCTGACCTTGCAGCCCTTCCTTCCTTTTCTCTAATTTTTGATCTGCAAACTTAGGTTGTTAACCCTCCAGAAGAGAATCTTATTATTACGCTGCAACATATGCAGTTCAGTTTATCCTAACTATCTGTCTAAATATCAGACATCTTAGG
>NW_004524581.1:11480728-11492250 GCF_000260255.1 Octodon degus | reverse complement strand
ACATATAGCAATGAGACAGTTTCAAATCAAATCGAAAGTACAGTTTCAACAAATAATACACTGCATATATTCTTCTTAGTGGTTAATTGCTGTACAAGAATTTTAAAAAATAGGAATAAACACATATTTTTACACAGAAATTTAGAAATCTAACCATATACGCACTGTAGCAAGACAGTCCTGTGCCTTTTTTTTTTCTTGTGTCTTTCTCTTATTTATTACCCTTTATTAAAAAAAAAACAACACAGAAATTTGCTTTTGTGTGGTGTTTTATTTAGGGAAGGGCGGTACAGGGCTCGCGCTGCACCATAAATCCTAGAGAAGAGCAGGTCACCAAACTGACTCACTTTCCTGTACGATCTCTTAGAAGCTTTCTGTCAATTTGAGTTGATAATCTCAGTTATCTCTTACAATTCATTTGGAACTAAATTTTGAGAAGAAAAGCAGTGTAGAATGGTACTGAAGCTATTTTTTTGTGTCCTGTGCCAGATTTTCTCCATCGGCACCTAGCATGTGCCAATGGGCATAGTAATGGCACCTCCTGAAGGGCACGTTCCTCCCCAGCCTTGGATGGTGGGACAGTACATTGCACAGTGAATGATTTTCTTTTCTTTTCTTTTTTTTTCTGGCTCAGGCTGCCTTAAGGGTGGGTCTGGTAATACAGAAACACAATACCTGTTTAAATTTTTATTTAGAGTATCATTGGGGGTTTATGTTTTGTTTGGTACCAGGGGATTGAACTCAGGACCTTGCACTTGCCAGGTAGGTGCTTATGCCGCTGAGCTATCTCCCCAGCCCTGAACATTTCCATTTGCACCAGGCTGCATTTGATAGCTGTGTGGTCCCTTCACCACGTATAACATGGTGGTATAGATTTACTCACTGTGAATGTGGTGGATAACTTTTCAACTTTGTGGACAGAAATAGTGATCTAAGAGGGTAGTTCTCACACTTTTTGTCTAATAATCTCTTTAAATTTTTTAAAAATTGTGAGAATCAAGAGAGTTTTTGTTTTTATGGATTATATCTGTCAGTATTTGCCATATTAGATATTAAAGCTGGAAATTTAATCTCTTAATCTTTTTTTTTTTTTTTTTTGGAACCAAGGATTAAACTCAGGCCCTTGCACTTGCCAAGGAAGCGCTTATTCTACTGAGCCATCTCCTCAGCCTCTTTTTTTTTTTTCTGAGATAGGGTCTTGCTCTGTAATTCATGTTAGCCTTGAGCTCCTTACGTAGCCCAGGCTGGCCTTGAACTTGCATTGATCCTCCTGTTTCAGCCTCCTGAGTGCTAAGAATCCAGGTGTGCACCACCCTGCCCAACACCTCTTAATTCCTTTAAAAATAATAGTAATAAAATAAAATCTTGTTTTTTATAAATAATTTATTTCCCATAAACATCACTGTATCATTCAAACCAAAAGAATGCAATAAATAGGTAGGGTTTTATATTTTTGTAACTGTTTAAAAAAGAAAGCTGAGTTTTTATATGTCTGCATTTAGTCTATTGCAATGTGTAGTTTTGACTAAGGAAAAGATAGCTTAGTAGCAGGGCACTTGCCTAGCACCTGTAAGGCTGTGAGTTCAATCCCCATGTCTTACACACAAAGGCTTTACAGATATGCGGTCAGAAAAGTGAGGCATAAGTTAATAGTCTTTACAGATAATTGCCGCTAATTCATACTTCTCAAAAACTTAAGTCATAGTTTCTTTCTTTCTTTCTTTCTTTTTTTTTTTTGGTGGAACCAGGTATTGAACTTGGGTCCTTGCACTCGCCAAGCAAGCGCTTATTCTACTGAGCTATCTCCCTGGCCCCCACGTCATAGTTTCTTTGGTACTGGGAATTGAAGTCAGGACCTTGCACTTGCCTGGCAGGCATTGTGCCACTGAACTATATCCCCGGCCCAACTAACAGTTCCTTAAAGATTAGTTGTAATATGGAGTCTGAAGCTATATCAGCAAACATTTTCTATCTGTTAGCCTTAAAATGTTTTAATCTTTCTTAGGTTTTCCCTGCATCTTTAGCCTGTGCACAGTTTTGAAACAGTGTCCTTTTAGAAAATAGTGGCTTGTTGAATTATACAAATTTTCCAAATGTTGACACATTTCATTATGTAGTAATGAATCTTTAAAGCCCTGGGAAACTATTGGCATATAAACATTTACCACAATTCTGTTTTTCACCTGAAAGTTTGAATTTTATTGTTAGTAGAAAATACTAACAGTTGTTTTCCTTGAAGTTCTTTTTTGAGGAAATGTCTGCCACGCAGCCAAGCCTGAATCACCATAATTTGTCTGTCAGACATTCTTTTTTTTGGTACTGGGGATCAAACTCAAGACCTTGTGCTTGCCAGGCATGCACTTATGCTGCTGAGCTATCTCCCCAGCCCCTTGTCAGATAATCTTTTAAGTAAAAGTGGTTCTCCATGGACCAAGACTAGTTGAGCTCACTTACAATTCAGACAGCTCACACGTACTTAGGTGTACAAACAAGTGCTCATTGCATTCGTCTGAGCTCACCACATGGAGTATTAAAAGGAGGCACACTTAGGGGAAGAAATTTAGTAGTTGCTGTTTTTGCTGTTTCATCAGGGACAAACAAAACTGAACTTTTTTTTTTTTTTGATACCAGAAATCAAACTCTTGGGGCTGGGGAGATAGCTCAGTAGAATAAGCGCTTGCTTGGCAAGCCCAAGGGCCTAAGTTCAATCCCCGGTTCTGAAAAAAAAAAAAAAAAACAAAAAAAAAACCCAGAAATCAAACTCAGGACCTTGTGCTTGCCAGGCAGGTGCTGTGCTGCTGAGCGACATGCTTGGCCCATAAAACAACTTTTAGAACTCTGTGAGGGGCTGAAAATGTGGCACAAGGCCCTGGGTTTGAGCTCTAGAACCACTAAAAAATAAATAAAATAAAACCTGTTTGTACAGAATATATATATAATTAAAAAAAAAAAACCCTCTCAAATGTAGAGAAAAACATACTGATAAACTGATGCCACTGCGTGGCTCATGCTAAGGCCCCAGCAGTTTCACCCACCATTAATTTTACACCATCAGTGTGAATGTCCTTGCCGCAAAAAAGGCAAATAATGCCCGTGTGTGTTCTCTTTATTGTGATGGTGATTTGCTAAGGATTAAATCTAGGGCCTTGTGCACGCCAAGCATGCGCTCTGCACTGAGATGCTCTCGGCGCTTTCTCATTGCTGGGACAAAATACCTGCCAGCCACAATTTAAAGGAGGAGAGGTTTTCTTAGCTCAGCTTCAAGTCATGGGTGGCTGGCTGCTAGGCAGACCCAGGACACGGAGAGGGGTGTGGTGAAGGGAAAGGCGCTCACCGGTGGAGGCCGGGAAGCAGAGGGCTGGCGTACCCAGGGCGGGGCATAGCCACCGGGTCAGCCCCTGACGGTGCCACAGCCAGCCCTCCTCTCAGCAGCACATTCGGTGGTGAGCTCACCAAGGGATGAGTGTAGCACCCCACGATCCGGTCACCTCCCCCACACAAGAGACTTGGGGGCACATTTTAGATCTAAACTGTAATAGTTACATCCCCTTGTATTTTAGAATAGCCTTAAACTTATTATGTAGCCTAGGTTGGCCTTGAACTCATGGGATTCTCCTACCCCAGGCTCCCAAGTACTGGGATTATAGGCGTGTGCCATCATGCCGGGCAAGATTTTATTTCTAACATTTAAGATTGAATAGTTTCTAGGAAAATTAGAACCTTTCTTTAGCACTTATTCTTGCCTAGTACTGGTTATCATCTCCACTAAATTTTTTCAACATCTGTATAAAATAGGTATGATTATTATGCCCATTTTATAGATCAGGGAAGTTCAGAGGATTTAAATACTTGGCTGAGACCATATAGCAAAGCTGTGGCCTGAATCTGAGTATTTGTGTGCTCATAGATTAAGTAGGTTAGGCTGTGCTCTAGTTTTTATTTCTAGTGTAAAGTGGAGATTTTTTTTCATAATTTTATTAATAAACAAATAGCAGTGAGACAGTTTCAAATCAAATCGCTAGGACAGTTTCAATAATTAACATACTACATACATTCTTCTTAGTGGTTAATTGCTGTACAAGATGCGGACTTGAGATCCTGTTTACAAACACCATTAGAACAAATCATTCTATTCATTAAGAGAATGTAACTATATATCTATCCTAACCACTTTGAATACACAGATACAAAATGGACATTCATCTGTATACCTTTTGTTGTTGTTGTTAAGTTCCGTTATTTGAATATTGTAGGTGTGTAAACTCAGCAAAATATTCTAAAAAAAGTGGAGATTTTTGACTCATTTTCTTTAAAGTATAAAAATCTTGTAACAAAATTGATCATTTGAAAGTATATAGGGCTAGAGGACCACCTGCTCGGGGGCCCCCCTCCTGTCCCTCTCTTGGACAGGAGCTTTCTTTTGTCCAATAAATACATTCTGCTCATTTAAAAAAAGTACATAGGGCTAGAGCTGGGCATGGTGGTGCACGCCTGTAATCCCAGCACTTGGGAGACAGAGTCAGGAGGATCTTGTGAGTTTGAGACCAGCCTGGGCAACAAAGTGACTCAAGGCCAACCTGACCTGCATAGGGAGCCCCATCTAAAAAAAAAAAAAGAAAAAAAGAAAGAAAGGGAGGAGGGGGAGGAAGAGGGGGAAGAGGAAGAGAAGGAAGATTATTGATGATGATGATGATGATGATGATGATGATGATGATGATGATGATGATGATGATGATATAGGGCTGGGGAATGGCTTAAACACCTACCTGGCAAGTGGAAAGTCCTAAGTTTGATCTCTGGTACTAAAAAAAAAAAGCACATAAATATATAGTTTTAAAGTATATAATTCAGTGATATTTGATACACTAAGAAAACTATGCAACCATTATCACAATCTGGTTCTAAAACATTTCTGTTACCCTAAGGAAAATCTCATATCCATTAAATTTTGTTTCTCCCCACATCCCTCCCTTTCCTGGCTTCTGGTGTCTCTGTAGATTCACCTGTTCTGGTTATTGTCTATAAATGGAGTCATACAATATGTGGCCTGTGAATGTCATTTTTCACTCAGCCAGTGGTTTTTCTTGCTTGATTTTTAGAGGCACAGGAGCCAGAGCCCAGGGTTTTGCTCCTGGGAAGCAAGTACAGTACCACTGGACATTACCAGCATAATGTTTTCAGAGTCCATGCTTGTGTCTTGCATTGGTATTTTATCCCTTTTATATGGCTGAATAATAGTGTACTGCATGGAGATACAGTATTTTGTTTATTTAGTCATCATTTGATGAACATTTAGATTATTTCCATTTTTTTGGCTAGTGCACATAGAACTTTCTTTTCTTTCAGATAGGGGCTCACTATATAGTGCAAGTTGGCCTTGAACCCATGTTGGAGCCCAGGCTGGCCTCAAATTAACAGTGGTCCTCCTGCCTCAGCCTCCCAAGTGCTGACATTATAGGCATTTGCTACCATGCTTGTTTTTAATTCTTTTGGGTTCACTCACTTAAACGGTTTTAAAGTCATTGGTTTAATTTCCTTGATTAATCATAGAATTGTCAAGCACCATAGCTACTCATTTTGACCTTGGTTTATTTGTTTCCATATTCTCTGTGATAAGACCTTTTTTTTGTTTTTTGTTTGTTTCTTTTTTTTTGACACAGAGTCTTGGTAATATAGCTCATGCTGACCTTGAACTCACTACGTAGTCCAGGCTGGCCTCAAAGTTGTGGCGATAATTCTGCCTCAAGAACTGGGATAGGTGTGTGCAATCACACCAGATTGAATTAATTAATTTCTTTCTTTCTTTCTTTCTTTCTTTCTTTCGTGCTGTTATATTGTATAGCTTCTGGGGATATATTTTTTTATAATTTAATTTTTGATTAGCATTTATTTTTGTCTGACTTTGTGTTAAAATAACATAATTGAGCTGGGGTATAGCTCAGTGGTAGAAGTCAGGCTTCATGTGTGAGGTTGCGGGTTCATTACCCAGTATTGCTCACCTGCATCACACAAAGTCATTTTATCATCATTTAGTCTTTGCAATGTCTATGTAAGATAGATACTGTTATGCAACTATGCAGTTGAAATTTACAGTTATAAAACTAAAATTTGGGGCTGGGGACATAGTTCAGTAAAATAAGCACTTGCCTGGCAAGCGCAAGGTCCTGAGTTTAATCCCTGGTACCACAATAAATAAATAAATAAATAAATAAACAAACAAACTAAGATCTGTGCTAGCCTATAGACATTACAGTGAACATAGCATCATATGGAACATTACATTGGATTTTAATGTTTTATTGAACACAATAGTGGATTTTTCCTCATCTAGGGCTTTGATTCTGGTTTAATGTATGCATGGCGGAGATGCCACAGTTTTGGTTTACCACACTCCTGGTGGCTCCCAGAGGGAAAAAGAGTGGTCACTGAGAATGATAAAATATTACCTCGAATGCTTACCTTGTGCTCTAGTGGTTTAACTCTTTAGTTTTATAGGTCTTCAAGTGTAGAGAATAATAGGTTTGAGATTAGATGAAAAGAAGAATTGTAGAACATTGATGCCCTTGAGGACAGTGCTCAGACTTAATTTGTGCCCACACTAGTGGAAAACTAAGGGCTCAGAAGGTGGCCGTACCCTTTGTTATCCCACCACACACGCCCTTCCACACACTGTGCACTTCGTGTTGTCAGGACTTTGTAGGTTAAAAGGTGAGATGCCCATTGGATGCTCTGGTAAAATCAACCAAGGACATTGGTGTATAATTTCTACCTCTTTTATTGCTCTGTTTTGTCTTTCCTATTATTCTCTTATTTGTGTTATTTCAAGAAAATTTGTCAATTTCCCTGCTGAAAGCTATAATTTTTAAAGGACATAGTCACCTCTTATTCAATTCCATTTGAAAACTATTTGAATGTCTCTTTTGGGTAAAGTATTTTGCAAGCCTGTGCAAATTGATACAGAAGGAAGAGAGGACCCTGCTATTAAGGTCCATCCAGTCTTTTGTTTCTTTGTGTGAAGACAGGTCAATACAAGAGGAATGGGGAGAGAGCAAGTTGTAATAAAATACATACACTCAACTTCTTTGTATGCTTTCATGTATTATAAATGAAAGCTTTCCTTAAAACAATTGAATGTGAAGTGCCTGACCCTTGAAAGGATGGAACCTTTTAGATCAGATTTTCTCTGGAACCTAACTCCTTGGGGTTAGGCTCATTGATGCATCTTTGGCTCTAGTAAAGTGTGACTGGGTAAGGAATGTGTCTAAGGAGCCTTTGCCTCACAGCCTAGGTGCTGGTTGTTAGGGTTCAGACACTGACTCCCTGCCTTTCCTGTCCTCTTACAAGCCTCCATTCTTGCCCTCTCAGATGGTTTCCTCACGTCTTACTCAAAACATGAAGCTGAGTTGTCAACATTTTCCTTTTTCCTTAATTTATCTATGGTCGTGCCCCCCCCCCGCCCCAATTTGGTTTTGTTCTTTTTCTAAAAAATGTTACACACTGTCTCTGGTGACCTCGTTCCTTCTGGTCGCCTGGAAGACCTTGTACCTTCAGTCGTTCACCTCTGCGTGGCCTTTCTACTCAGTCCTTTACCCTCTTGAGCACACAGGGGTTGGCAGGCTGAGGGAATAGCATTTTGAGAAGAGAGTCTATAGCAGGTACACTAAACAAGAAGAAGAAGGCGAAATTCAAGCAGAATAAATAAAAATAAATCGGTAGAAGAGGAGCCACAGTTGAACTACAGCTCGCTAAAGACAAAGAGAAGATCTTAATGGAAGCCATCTGTAAAGCTACCTTGGCAGTGTGACCATCAGAGACAGGACAGCAGAACACATTTTCTAAATATTGACAGAAAATAATCATCAACTGGAATTGTGTCCTTAGAAAAATATCTTCAAAGAACAAAAATGAACTGAGTGTGGTAGTGCACACTTATAATTCCAGCATTTGGGAGGCTGAGGCAGGAAGATCTCTGTGAGTTCAAGGCCACCTTTTTTTTTTTTTTTTTAAGGGAAGGGTCTACAGGGTGTTCAGAGTCTCACTGCTAGATCACTCATAGTAATCCGCCTGTTTACAGCCTCCCAGGAGTTGGGATTACAGGCCTGTACCACCACGCCCGGTCTCAACTGCGGTCTCAGCGCACCCCGGGGATGGGGCCGCATGGCAGGCCTGGGGATCGAACCCCTGCCCCTGCTTGCAGGTGCTTTAATCTGCTGAACTATCTGGCCGGCCCTTAAAGATTTTTATAGATGAAAAACAAAAGAGAATTTATGACTATGAGATATCTGTAGGACCTTGTACAAAATATATCTCAGGAAAAGGAAAATGAGTCCAGAAAAGTCAACAATGCAAGAGAGATAGTATGACATGTAGGAAGTAATAGAGAATAAATAAAATGGTGACCATTGTCTGCCTAAAATATTGTATTTGAGGCTGTTTTTTAAATGATAGAATTAAAAGTATCAGTTAATGGCATGTAAATCAGAACAATCTAGGGGGAACACCAGAATTATAGTATTATAGTTGTGTTTTTGTTTTTCTTTCATTTCAAGGGAAAGGTGTCAAGATATAACTTACACTTTGCTAAGCCACATGTGCATTGTAAATATTTTACATTAGACTCTTGAGTTACACTGGCCTCACATATGTAGTAACTTTGGGTTACTACTGGAATTTTAGGTTTAACTTATGATCAGTCTTGAGTCATGACCCGAATGCTGGCCACTTGTGTGGTTTTGAACAAAGATTCACAATGCCATAAAAATGTATGCAAGTGTCATAAACATCAGTCTGAGCCCTGGTGCTCGTGTTTGTGGATGTGATTTTGGTCAGTGCTTTACATAATTGCTACAATTACTGCTACCGAAAAGGCTAAAAAAGAAAAAAAAAAAGCTAGAAAAGAAGCTAAGGAAGGAAGAGAAGGGAAAGCAATCACAATTGAAATGAAGAAAAAAATTGTGGCGAAATGAGTGGTAGTGATGAGACCAATCTTGGTAACATTTACAGCACGTCGAAATCCACCATTCAAATATTCTTTTTTTTTTTTTTTTTTTTTTTTTTGTAGAACTGGGGATTGAACTCAGGCCCTTGTACTTGCCAGGGAAGCGCTTATTCCACTGAGCCATCTCCCTGGCCCCCTCAAATACTCTTACAGAGAAAAGATTTGTATAAGGAAACTAGGGTTGCTTTAGGTGTTACGCAAATTAGTAAGTCGTGATCAACAGTGTTAGATGGGATAGAAAAGCTATTAGTATGGATAAACAAAAGGGAGATAGATGGCAGCTTATACAGCCTGAGTGTAATTTGTGAAAAAGCTGGGCTATAAATACAGATCTCATAAGGGTATGATAATATCCATTACCAACAAGTGATAATGGTGAAAATTTTGTCAGTAAGGAGTGTTTTTGCAATTTTAAAGTGAGAACTAGAGTTCATAGCATAACTAGGCATGGTGAAGCAGCCAGAGCTGATAAAGGGCTGCAGAAAATTATATACATCACTTCAAAATGATGACACAGAAAAATGGCTTTTGTTCTTATCAAGTTTTCAACAGTGATGAAACTGGCCTTTTCTGGAGGAAAATGCCTAGGAGATGTACATTACTTAGAAAGAGAAGAAAACGTAAGGCTACAAGCCTGTGAAAGATAGGCTAATGTTATTGCTATGTGCCAATACGAGTGGTGACTTCAAGATAAAATCTCTAACCTTAGTTTATCACTCTGGGACCCCTAAAATGTTCAGAAAACATCAAGTCATGAAGAATAGGCCACATCTACAAGGGTACTTCTGAGTGGATCAGGAAAGCTTTCTGTTCTACTGTTAAGAAATATAAAAAAAAAAAAAAGAAAGAAAGAAAGAAAGAAAGAAAAAGAAATATCTAGCAGACAAAGGTTTAGCACTCAGGGCTCTCCTCATCGTGGACAATGCTCCCGCTCACCATGAGGTTTGAAAGAACTGGATAAGGAATTCCTATGGCTCTCAGTTGAGTTCTTTCAACTTATTACAAATCTGCTACAGCCTATGAGACAGAAGTTTGTAGCTAACTTTAAGAAGCTGTACACCAAGGAATTTTCTTGAAGTACTTCCAGATAGTCTCAGTTACAGTTTTAATCCTTAAAGAGTTCTGGAAGAAACTTTAGAACATCTTTTCCTGTGTGGGGTTAATTGAGAAATCTTGGGCCGATGACTCTTCTAAGGACACTGGAAGAAAGTGTGGCCTAAAATTATACACGAGAGAGATTTGGAAGGCTGTGTAATGGAGCCTGCGGCTTCACTTGACTGTGGTTGATGACATTGTCTCAGAGTTCTTAGGCTTGCAGATAGACAGTGGTGACGCTGAAGAACTGGCGGAGGAACACTCAGAGGAGCTGTCTCCAGGGGAACTTGAGCAACTTCTGACTGAGCAAGAGAATGGCAGCTTTGAGAAGCTTTCTAAAGAGGAGAGGAAGTATCAACAATCAGTGCCACAAAATTCTTCTGAAATATAGGAAATCCTGAAAAAATGGGCAGAGCTATAAACATTTGTGGAGAAGACCCACCAGCTAGAGGAAAAGCCAGTCATTGCATTCACTTCCTTAATGACAGTGCCGTGTCATACTGCAGATCAGTGTTAAGGAAAAGACAGAAACAGTCAACCTAGACCAGTCTTAATGCTGAAAATGTTGAGACCTAGTGAGCCAGAAGCAGGAGCTAAGGACACCAGAGAGCCAGATTCCTGGTGCTCTTATGGAAGGGGCCTCTCCCTCCTAACAGTACCCACCTTCCATTTCATCCTCCTTCCTGCAAGCCAGTGCCATTAACTTGAATGTTGAGTACAGTATGAAATTGTTTCTATTAAACTGGGCACATGATATAACTTCTTGGTGAATACACTAGGAAAATTATTAGTGTCTCTGATAAACTACACACATTACATGACCACTTTTTATTGTGAAAAGGATAGCTACGGGCACTTTGGGAGGTTTGGATTCCATTTTGAATATTTCCATTATTTCTTATGGATAAATAGTCTTGACTTACAAGCAACTTGAATTACAACCAGCCCTTGTATATAAATTGAACTCGTAAGTCTAGGGTCCACAGTAAGTCCGAAGACAGTATGTAAGTTTCAAACAAGTAGAAAGGAAAAGAAAAAAAGGTAAATATAAATTCAATGCAGAAAGGGGCAAGAAACATAAAGTAGAATGAGTAAAATTTAACAGTAATATGGTAGGAAGAACTCCAGGCATATAATAATTACGATGACTGTTAATGGCATAAGCTTGCCAGTTAAGGACATTATAACATATACAAAATTCAGGTGTGTTTAGCAAGTGCCTTACCATTGAGCTACATCCCCAGCCCAGTTTATATACCTTTTATAGGAATTCCATTTATAGCATAAGAATAAAGCAATAGAAAGGAACAAGATGTATTAGGCGGGGCTGGTGAGATGGCTCAGTGGTCTAAGGCACCTACTTAGAACAAGCTTGGCAAAGCATCAGGGACCGCGGTTCAATCCCCCAGCACCACATGCCAGCCAGCCC
>NW_004524581.1:11439218-11480068 GCF_000260255.1 Octodon degus | reverse complement strand
TCAATCCTCGGTTCTGAAAAAAAAAAAAAAAAAAAAAAAAGACGGGACTACTTTCTAGACTATCTAAAGCCAGGCATGCTGGCAAAAGCCTGTAATCCCAGCACTCAAAAAGCTGAGGCCAGAGGATCACCATGAGTCTGAAGCCAGCCTGAATTGCATAGTGAGATTCTGTGTTTAAAAAAAGAGATAGATAGATAGATAGATAGATAGATAGTATTTAAATAAAATAGAATATATAGCTGGGTGTGGTGTTGCACACCTATAATTCCAGCACTCAGGAGGCTGAGGCAGGAGAATTGTTGAGAGCTTGAAATCAGTCTGGGCTACAAAGGTGAGTTCAAGGCCAGCCTGAACTGCACAGTGAGACCCTGTCTCAAAAAGACAAAAAAAGAAAAAGAAAAAAAAAAGGAATATATAAAGAACTCAAAAAAATGAAGACCCCCCCCCAAAAAAAATCCACTCAAAAAAATGGGCAACTGAAATGAATAGGCACTTCTCAGAAAATGAACTTCAAATGGCCAGTAAGTACACAAGAAGAAATGGTTAACAGAGCTGGCCCTTAGAAAAATGCAAATTAAAACAGCACTGAGATTCTCTCTTAACCCAGGAAAATGGCTATCATCAATAAATCAAATAATAAATTCTGGTGAGGTTGCAGAAGTATCCCTTCTACATTGTTGGTGGAAATGTGAATTAGTACAAACCACTGTGGAAATGGTTGTACAGTGTGGAGGACCACTTGAGCAACTCTCCTTGAAGAGCATTTGTCTCCATTTTGACTGAGCCTGACCCTATGTCCTTGTATTGATAGGTACAGAGCTGGCTAGGGCTTCTCTTTATCATTTCTATTGGCCTTAAGCAATGTATATTGGTCTGGCTGAGATGCTGGTGATAGTCTTTGAAGGTGGCATGTGTGTTTCCCTGGTAATCTACACCTGCTGCTCTTTAATGTGAGCTGGGTTGAGACAGAAGAGGATCAATGTTCTGCACTGCCAGCTGGGATTGAGCCTCGAGATAGAAGGTATGACCTCCTGGGGCTTGAAGGATTACATCAGAACTAAAGCACCAGACCCCTGAAACATTAGATACTATCTCAATAGCATAATGCAAATTACTTTCTCTGCATATGCTCTCTGCATATGGCAGAGGTAAATGTAGGTCACCTACCTAGTTCAGCTCATAGTACTCACCTATTTCCCACAATTCTCAGTCACTCTTCCTCAAGCCACTCCTTCTCCACTGAATAAAACTCGGGTGAAGCCCTGGGTCAGCCTCTTTGTTCTGGAAAGCCATCTTCAGGCCTGGACTTAGGGCCCCTTAGCTCCCCAATAATTGTGTTTTAGTGTCTTTACTTTCGCTGTGGGTTGCACTGGGAGTGACAGATTGACATTAACTTGGTGGGATTCCAATAATGTATCTTTGGGATTACAAATATTAACTTCTTGGACCGAGACAAGAACCTGGAGGGGATTCCTATAGTATAGGATAGAGATTCCTCCAAAAGCTGAACACTAGAAATTCTGTTTGGCCCTTCTAGGTATCTTTCCAAAGAGTGTAAGACATCATATTACAGCGATACATGGATACCTGTGTTTACTGCAGCACAATTCTTAGTGGATAACTCTTGGAAACAGCCTGTATGTCCATCAACACATGATTGGATAAAGAAAATGTGGTATTTTTACATACAATGGAGTTACTACTGTGCTCTAAAGAAAGATAAACATAAGTAGGAAAAATTGATGCACCATGAGACTATAATGCTAAGTGAAATAAGTCAGACATACAGGCTTAAGTATCACATGATTTTTCTCTCTTTTTTCCCTGTCTTTTTGAAACAGGGTCTCACTATGCAGTTCAGGCTGGCCTTGAGCTCATGTTATAGCCCAGGCTGGTCTTCAACTAGGAATGCTTCTCCTGCTTCAGCCCTCCAAATGGTGGGATTATAGGCGTACACCACCATGCCTGGAAAGAATTCTTTGTTTCTCAACTGTATATTATTTTTACTTTGCTTATGAAAAAGCAAAAGCATAGATAGAGAACCTGGATATGTAGTATCCACCAGTGATCCCTGCATTCTGAGAGGCCAAGGCTGGAGGATTAAAATTTGAGCCCAAAATAGGCAACTTAGCAACTTTGCAAGACTGTGTCTCAAAATAAAATTTCAGTGGAGAGGGAGATATAGGGTGTGTTGGAGGTAAAGTTCAGCTTGAAGGCCTTGTGTTCAGTCTCCAGTTGTGGGGGAAAAAGACTGGAGCGCTTTCTAGTTTATTAATAGTCAAGCAGAAAAGGATCATTGAAGTAAGCACAGATAGAAAAAAACTTAAGAGGGGCTGGGGAGATGGCTCAGTGGAATAAGCACTTCCCTGGCAAGTGCAAGGGCCTGAGTTCAATCCCTGGTTCCACCAAAAAAAAAAGAAAAAAAAAGAAAAAAATTTAAGAATATGGTGGCATATTGCCACGTATAAAATCCATGACATCAAGATGTGACATGATTATGTCCAGACACCCTCACCTTCTCTTAGTAGTGCTCTAAAGTGTTTTGTCACCCAAGAATTCATACATTCATGCATGAAGCAGCAACTATTTACTGGGCAATCGAGATGTGTCAGTTAGGCATCAGGGTAGGTGCAGCCCCAGGCAGGGAGTGAGACAGCCAAACCTCCTAGAGCGCAGTGAGGTGGCAGCCACAGGGACAGCTGCCACACTCCAGGGTTCCCCTTCCTCTGTCACTGCGTAGCAGTGCAACCTGTCTATGCATCATTCCTCCCCATGCTAAAATAGCAGATTAGACTGACTTTTTTAAAAGACTGGTTCCTTCAAAATTCGGAGTCAGTTGTTTGGCAGAAATCCAAGCTCCCTGAAAGGCTGGCTGGGCACCAGTGTCTTTCAGTCAGTCTGTAGCTTCCTCATACTTGGCTCCCTGTAGCTGTCCATGATTTTCCTGAAAGAGGAAAGAGAACACAAGACCCTGATCTCTCGTGATTGTAGCAGGAGATTTCGGAGCACGTGCTTATGACCAGACTTAAATTATGTTACAGTGTTCAGAAATATTTCAGAATTTTATGATTCTATGATGGTTTTGGTTAATCAGAAACTTTTAAATCTAGTACATGTTTGTTTTTATTTGTTTGGAGACAGAGTCTTGCCGTGTAGCCCAGGCTGGCCTTGAACTCAAGGCAGTCCTTTTGCCTCAGCCTCCAGAGTGCTGCTGGGATTACGTGTGTGTCACCACTCCCAGCTCTAAACTAGTACATCTTGTTTGTTGTTTTTCTGGTTATATAGGTAAACATTTATTTATGAAATTATGCTGTCCTTTTTATATGCTTTTCTGCATTGTCTTTATTTTTCTATAATGAAAATGAATTATTTTAGTTTTTTGTTTCGTTTTGTTTAGTGTGGTTTTTTTTTTAATTTATTTTATTTTTTTAAAATTTTTATTTATTTATTTGTGTGTGTGTGTGTGTGTGTGTGTGTGTGGCCAGCTCAGCCCACCAGGGGGCAGGGCTGGCTGGCATGTGGTGCTGGGGGATTGAACCGCGGTCCTGTGCTTTGCTAAGCTTGTTCTAAGTAGGTGCTTTAGACCACTGAGCCATCTCACCAGCCCCCTTAGTGTGGTTTTAAGATGGTGTCTCACTATGTAGTCCAAGCTGGCTTTGAACTCATGGCGATACTCCTTCCTTAGCCTCCCAAGAGCTAGGATCACTGGCATGCACCACCATGCCCAGCCATGTATTATTTTGTAATCAGAAAAAAAAGAAAGAAAAAAACCAATCTGTGTAAAGAAGCACAGTCTATCAGGGATCAAACAGGCTGGTGCATTTCTCCTTTGTGTGTGACAGCATCTGTGTAGATGGTTTTCTTGGGACCCTGTTTTTTGCTTCTAGACACCCTTGTTCCTTCTTCCTGCCCTGTCCGCCATGCAGCCTTTACAGCTTGGCTTCTGCCTGGTTTCCACTTCCTTGCTGCCCCTTGCTCTATAGTGTTTCTCACAGGGCCTGGAGTGTGGTATTTGGCCTTTCCATTCCCTGGACAGAAGTTCTTTTGAATCACCTTGGTGCCCTGACTCCAGTGTACCTGGAAATCTGCCCCTGTTCCCCACCTCCCTGGCTGTGGGGTATTTGTAGGAGTTTCTCAGCTACACTTCTGCCCCACCCTGTCTGTGCTCCCCCAGGTAGCCAGATGGGGTAGTTTTGCTGCAAACACTGACATCCCACCCCACCTCTCTCCAGTCTGTGCCAAAGTCCTGTCAGGGACCCAAGGACCTAGTGCCACCTGCCTTTCCTACCTCTTCCACTTTGTCGCCTCTCCCAGGTTTCTCTAGACAGTGGCTTTGTTACCATACCGTGTCACGTACATCCTGCCACAGATGTCTGCTGTTCCCTCTCTGGGATGCTTTTTCCTCAGTTCTCTGCTCTGGAGTCATTTTACCAGGCAGACCATCCCTATTGCCTTATCTAAATCCCCACTGTGCTCCCTGAAGAATCCCAACTTGTATTTCCATCTCTCCCTGACTTATCCCATCTGTTTATGCAGAAGCAAACAGTAAACCTGCCACATTCAACAGTTACTGCTCCCAGCTCTCTCTGCCTTGGGGAGTGGCCCACCTGGCTATGAACGGTGAGGATAGCCTAAGAGCCCTGTCCTCAGCCTGCCCCCACAGCTCTCACATAGTCCACAGCCTCCTCTCAGTTCCACTGACCCTTCCATGGTCTGGATCACTACCATTTTCCTGTTACAGTGTGGCCCAGAAGAGCATGGCCTGTGAAACCAGACTTCATGTTCTAATTTGTAGATTGTATTTTCAAATTTTAATTAACTTATTAGATATGTTGGTGCTGACAATTTATCCCAGGGTCTTGTGTGTGCTGAGTATGGGCTGTAGCACTAAGCTATACCGCTGGCCCCAAGAAAATGTCAGAGAAAAGAGAGACAGAGAGAATGTGTGTGGTGCTGGGGATTGAACTCGGCCTCGTGCAGGCTAAATGCATGCTCAGCCACTGAGCACCAGTCTCAGCCCTATAGTCTAATTTTGGATCTGCCACTGAGTTTGCTGAGTTGCATAACTTCTCTGTGCCTTACTTTTCTCATTGGTGAAATGGAGGCAACAATTCACTGTGAGGATTAAATGATTTGGCAGACACCAAGTGCTTGGCACGGTGGCTCAGTGCCTTCTCTGCGTGAGCACTGCCCAGCTGACCTCTGCTGCCACTTCCTTTTCCCTTCTCTGGCTCTTCTGCAGTGCTGTGCGGGTCAGCTCTCAGAAGTGGACAGCAGATGCGCTGTGCACAGTGGAGGCTCCTGGTGGCTCCTCACCATATGAGCACTGCCTGTGTATCTGGCTCATTTCCACTGGGCTCGTGTCTCCTGTGTTGCAGCCATGTTCAGTAATTGGCAGTTTCTACCCAGGCTATGGTTTTGCGTGCCTTGGCATCTTTGCTTTCTTCTGCTGCTTGAAATGCCCTTCCTTGCCTGGTTTTATCTACACATCTTTAATTACCCTTCAAGGCATGTTTAAACCTTTTGTGGAAGCCTCATCCTACGCCTGTAGCTGATTGCCTCCTTAGCACTTACTGTGCCATAAGTGTTATAACTATTCATTTTGGCTTTTTTTGTTTGTTTTGTCACTTGTTGTTTTGCAGATAGGGTCATATTATGTAGTCTCATGATTCTCCTGCCTCAGCCTCCTGGGCAGGGATTACAGGTGTGTGTCGTTATGCCCAGCTTCACTCTGGCCTTATTAACAAGACAGGGCTTCCATGTTGGCAGGCAGCAGACTCTGTCCTGTTGCAGAGCTTCAGAACATTTGGACAGAGAGCGGCTTCAAGCACATTGTTGAATTAGCATCCAGGTCATTCAGGAATTACTAAAGTCTCTGTACTTCACTTCCAGGTTGCAGGAATTGGTGGATCGAGTGCTGGAACGCTTTCAGGCATCTGGACTAATAGTGAAGGAGTGGAATAGTGTGAAACTGCATGCTACAGTCATGAACACACTGTTCAGGAAAGACCCCAATGGCAAGTACTCATGGAGCAGTGCAGAGAGTAGGAGCAAGGGTTTAGAGGCTTAGCTAGTGGTTTGAATAGAATGACTGTCAAAGACCCTCTCACCTATCTTCACTTCAGTCTGTTAGTGCTTTATTTTTTGGTAAGAAGAGTTGAACCCAGCATCTTGCACTGAACTATGTTTCCAGTGGCCCACCGTTAGCTGTCAAATTGCATATATCTTTTTTTTTTTTTTTTTTTTTTTGCAGAACCGGGGATTGAACTCAGGTCCTTGCACTTGCCAGGCCAAGTGCTTATTCCACTGAGCTATCTCCCCGTCCCCTCTTTTTTTCTTAATAGGGAACGTGTTTTCATAAAGTGAAACTTACATAGGATTGGGATCTTGGATTAGGAGAATGCTTCTCACTAGAGAAATAGTTCCATAGTTACCCATATGTATAGCTAAAATTGTACGATGTTCATGGAGTTGTTAGATCTCTGGACAGATTTCTGACCTTATACTGTCCAACCTGTGTGACTAAAAGAACATACTCCAAGATGGCAAGTGTGAGTGGGCATGGTGCACACCTGTAATCCCAGCTGCTTGGGAGGTGGAGGCAGGCGGATCACAAGTTTGAGGCCAGCTTGGGCAAGTACCAATATACTGTCTTAAAATAAAAAGAACTGGATATATAGCTAATCCTCCATGGTGATTCAACCTTTAGTACCACAGAAAGAGATGAAGTAAGAAAGAAAAAGAGGGGAAGGGAGGGAGGGAGATAGAAAAGGAGAGAAGGAAAAGAATTTGAATATTTTTGGACGTCTGTTGGGAGACAAGAAAGGGTTGATACAGAAAATACTGTGCAAGTTAAGTAATTTTTACTTTGAATTTTTTGTCCCTGTACTGTTCTCTGTATTGAGTTTTTACTTGAAAAGGGCATGAAATGATGTGTTACTTTTTCTTTTTCTATTTCCTTTTCCTTTGATGCACCTCTTCTTGCTGTCCTTGAAGGACATCCCTTGGGACATGCAACCTAAATTAACTTGGAAGCTGGAGCGCAGCTTTGTTTAGGCCAAGGTCGCAGACTTGCTGCATTTCAGTGTAGAATATCTGTAAGGATACTTTTGGTTGCAGCAAAAGGACTCTTTTTCATCTGAGGAGAGCCCTTAAATCAACTCAAGAGTGGAACCAGCAGTTTTTACTAACTAATGTGTGAACTTTTGTGTGTTTTTACATATTTAAACATGCACACAGGACTGGCAGTGTAGCTCAGTGATTGCGTGCTTGCTTAGTAAGTGCAAGGCCTTGGATTCAAGCCCCAGAACTGCAAAAAGAGGGAGGGAGAAAGGGAGGGAGGGAGGGAGGGGGAGAGAGAGATTAAAATTGCAGGCAGATTTTTTGAGTTTGTAGATAATGAGGAACCTTTAAAGATCAATCAGTCTTGACCTCTGACTTTGTAAATGAAGAATTGAAGTCCAAGGAGAACATATAATTTGTGCAAGATATCTAGTGACATAGTTAATAAGTACTTTCCATTAGTATATGGACTGTTGAATGAGTGGATCTATATTGAAGAAGCCAGGTCTCTTGATTAACAGCCTGCTGTTTTTCCTTCACATACTGGCACTTTCCAGTAGCATATGAAAATTTCACTAGTTGTACTTGTGTACTTAACAGAAACCCATGGAAATGCAAACAGAGCGATAACCCCAGCTTCTCTCCTATTATCTTTGGAATTTTTGCAGCTGAAGGCAGGTACAATCTCTACACAGCGGATGGCAAATATATCTTCAAGGAAAGAGAATCATTTGATGGCCGAAACATTTTAAAGGTTAGTATGAAGGAGAGCAAATTGGAAATCCTTTGGCATATACCCTCAATAAGGGAGGAAAACAAGTTGTTTTCCTTTTAACAGTAGAGTATATTTTTCTTATGTTTTTTGTGAGGATTATTGATAGAGTTGTTTTAAAATTTTTTTTTATGCTCTTAAAAAAAAAAGAAGTCCTCTTTGTTAGGCTTTGACACTTCTGGAGTGTGGAAATTGGAGATTTAAGGAGCAGCGCAGCACCCCAACTCCTTGGATGCGTAGGAGCAAGCTGCATGCAGCACGGCAAGTCTTACTCTGTACTCACCCCTGGAATTTGAATTTGCAACCCTTTAGGTGAAAAAGCACTGTTTTCCTAGCCGATTTTTCTCTTCACCCACAACATGGCTTTTCCAGGTTGCTCTACCATCTATTTTTACCAGAGGTAGCCTGTGTCCCAAAAAGTAGGTGGTCCGTTTCGGGCTGCTGAGGCATTGCTCTCTTGAGTTGCATTAATCTCTGAAATTTAAATAGAAGCGGCTTGCAGGATTGCATTTATCTTTCTCCCACAGGCCACACTGTGTACTGTCCGTGATTTATGCCCTCTCTGTAGGTTAACATGCCACTGTTCCCCTGGGCAAAGCGAAACACAGCTGATACCAAGGGAGAGGGCCTGATTCTTCATTTCACTGTTCTATAATTTAGGTCAAACATTTTCAAGGCCACAGTTCTTTCAGGGGTGGAGTCAGCAATGTCAGAGTGAGCTGCAGCTTTAGAAATGTTTTTTCCTTTCCTCCCCCATCCTCCATTCCCTTATCTCACCTCTTGACAGTTTTCTTGCCCAGTGCCACCCATGACCCCTTTGCCTGTCATTAGTGCCATCCCTCTTCAGCTGTGAGCTCCTTGCCTCGCCCAAGAGGCCATTCTCCAAGGCCCTCTGGCACCCAGAGCTGTGTTGATTCCTTTCATCTGTGATACTTTGGCTGCTGCGGGGTTCAGTGGTGGTTAACTGACCACTTTCCCAGACCACAGTGTGCTACAGCATACAGCAGTCCACACAGGTCTCTCTTCTGTGGGAGCTTTCAAGGACATCAGAGAGTACTTTTTAAACATTTTTTAAAAATTTTTTGTTCTGGGAATTGAACTCAGGACCTTGTGCTTGTCAGGCAAGAACTTATGCCACTGAGCTATCTCCCTAGCTTTGTTATTTTTAAGAAAAAAATTAGCCGAATAGGAAAAACATCTTTAGGACTAGCTGAAGGCCAACTTGCATGGAATTAAAACAAAAGCTGAAGAGTGTGTGTGTGTGGTTACCTGTGAGAGGCTTTGACAACTGTAAATGCCTATACGGCACAGCTGTGTGTGGGGGGGGGAGCCTCACTTATTCTGCATTCTGTTGCTCTGGCAGGACTGTTTTCCAAGTGATAATGCTTTTTCTTGCAATCACTGTACTACCCCAGCCATGACAAGAATGTAGCTCCCTCTAGTGTTGATAAACACTCTGCTGTCCCCCTAGCACCCTCACTAATTCACGGCTGTGTCGAGTTTGGTGCTGGACCCAGGGAGGTACTTGGAGATCTTTAGTGCAGTTCCCCTCTCCAGTCTCTAGTGTGAGATCCCAGTGGTAAAAATGGCTCACTGGTGGTCCTGCTGGATAGTGACGGAGTCCAGAATCAGAGCAAGAAGTCTTGAAACTCAAACATTTAGCGTTGTTTCTTCTGCCTCCATCAGGATGCTGGGTTTGGGTAGAAATGGCGATCATTACATAGCGGAGATGGGTATGTCTGCCTGAGCGGGGATAATGTCTAGTTAAAACTCATTTTGCAGCTGTTGGGCACTGTGGGCAGGCCAGTTAGTCTAAATCTATGGCTAATTAAAAATCAGACATTTGGGGCTGGGAATATGCCTCAGTGTACAATGGCCCTGGGTTCAGTCCCCAGCACAAAAGGAAAAGAAAGAAAAAGAAAAGAAAAAAATTAGACTTTGGTATTGAATATAGTTGTAACGCTAACAGAAATGCCTACGTATTCGCTGTATATTCGCTGTACATAAGGATCCAAATAGTCCTTCTGACACAGTCCCTACCTCCCACGAGCTTTCTGTCTTTGAGGAATACAGATGATTACTAGATAATATTGATGGTGCCAAGTTAGGAGAGAGAAGTGCCTTTGAACACAGAGCATTATGACAAAGTGTCTTTCAGAATGGTTTTTAATATTTTACTCCTAAATCATTAGTTGCAGGAAATAAAATCCTTTGCTAATGTTCCACCAAGGACATGACATGGTAGGCTCCAACACTTAGCCCCCACAACACACACAGGGATAACTGTATTTCAGAGTAGCTGTAGTTAAACCTGCCTTTCAGAATTACCATGAGCGGATATGTGTTTCTCAATTTGAACATAACAACGCATGGCTCCTGAAGCCCTTGAAATAAAAATAGGATTTACAAAACCCATGGATTTATGTATAGTTTTTATACCAGATGAAGTTATTATCTTAGGAAAGAAAAAAAATCAATTTCACTAACAAGATAGGACCTGAGTTGGAGCGAACAGAAAGGTTAACTGCCTCGGTTGTTAGTGGGCCCAGGCATATGTGTGCAGCATGTTAACAGCTGCGCAGGCCAGAGATCAGGAATGCTGGGGAGGGAGGGAAAAAAATCAACTGCATCGACTATTCAAAAAGAGACAAAGTGAAAAAGCAAGTCATCGCTCATTGCTGTAAGAACATAATGAATAACAGCCAATTGCTATTCTACTCCACGAAGAGAATTGGTCCTTTTGGCTCAGGATAATATTGTGTTCTGGGTGCCTTAATAAGAAAAAAAAAAATCTCTAATGACTTTTGGAGGTGGAAGCCACATTTTTCTTTTGTACAGCTCTTTTGAGAGTTGTTGCAGCTGTAATAGACTAGTGTCTGGTTATTCCTAGTTAAAATAAGAATTTTCTTTCTCTAAGAAAGGCTTTGAAAGAACTGACAACTAAAAAATCATTCTCCTGTTATTCAAACCAGAAAAGGAACAAATGTATTCCATTAGGGTGGGGTTTTTATGGCAGACTGACAGCTCCAAAAGAGGACATATTAGTGAAAATGACCTAGGCCAAATTAATAGCATGGTGTCTCCTCTGAGAGTCTCCATTAGTAAGAGACAGCAGCAGAGATGCTGTTTGTATAGCTGTAGGCAGCGATCAGCCCATAATTGGAGAGATCATGCTGACCTAAAGACACACTGCTGGGAAAGAACTGCTTCCTCACGAGCTGGAAGCGGAACAGGAATGGTCGTTAGCTGCGGCTTCTGGAGAGGGAAGCAGTGGCAGTCTGCTAGAGAGGCTTGGGAAATGGCCTTAAGCAACCGAATAGTTCATCAAGTATCTGCTCCAGGCTGGCTGTACAGGGGTACAGTGATACCCTCACAAGCGCTGCGGCTTGTGCCTGCAGAGTGAGGAGGAGCCGCTGAACCCCGATACAGTACCCACAGAGAGGGCACTGTGGCGCAGACCAATGCACAGCCAGGCATTTGAGGAGTGGAAAGTACTGCAGGTCCCAAGTCAGAGGACACCATGGAAGTACCATTTCCTTAGATGCTTTAAAAAACCATGGAATAGATAAGCCAGGTACAAGGGAAATGAATTAGTGCCTTTCTATTTTATACATATAAAATCTTCGAATTTAGAAAGAGATTGGCAGTATTAAACTATATTAATTTTAATGCTTCTAGAATATGTTTTATGTCTGTATCAAATTGTGATTTGTCGGGAAGATGTGAATGAGTCACTCATAGGTGTCATTCATCTTTTTCTTTGATCCCATCTCTGTTCCTTGGACCCCTTTAAAGGACACCTAGAGCACCTAAATTTAAGTGAGAGCTTTAGTTAGTTTACTATACTTTGAGCAGTTTTTCTAAGGGCAGCTTTTTAAAAAACTATACTGTAGTTTTTGCTGCCATACGTGTGCACAGAGTGTAATGAACTGCTTAACAAATCATCATAATACAGTTACTACCCAGATGAGAAAGTAAATAGCCTAATGTCTCTTTCTGTCTCTTTAATCGGTTTGTACTAAGTAAGGTGTGTGTGGTACTGGAGAGTGAACCCAGTGAGTGCTGAGCTACATTTCAGGCCCTGCCCCCCACCCCTCTTTTTCTTGAGACAGGGTCTCACTGCCTAATTTAGACTGGCCTGGACTCACTTTGTAGAGCAGACTAGCCTTGAACTCACGGGAATCCTCTGGCCTTGGTCTCTCAAGTGATGTGATTATAGGTATGCACCACCACACCTCGCTGATTTTGAGATAGGTCCTTGTGAAATTGCTCAAGCTGGCCTCACGCTTGTTATCCTGGGATTATAGGTGTGCGCCATAATGCCCGACCATTGTTTTTAAACACTGTCAGTGGAAAGGCTTTTTTTTTTTTTTTGAAAGGCTTGTTTTGAATGAACATTTGGTTTTAAGCAATTAGAGTGTTGAAAGGATGAGTTCATTTTTTTTCCCTAGGGAAAAGAGAAGGGACGTGAGAAAACTATGTAATCACTTAAGAAATTTAATAAACATTTTTAGAGCAGTTTTAGGTTTACAGCAAAACTAAGCAGAAAGTAAAGCATCCCTGTATACTCCATTCCTGCACGTGCACACCTTTCCCCAGTGTCCACATCTGCCACCATGGTGGTATATTTGTAGCAGCCAGTGAACCCACACGAATAGGTTGCAGTAGGGCTCCTCTCGGTGATGTCCGTCCTGTGGGTTCGGGCCACTGTGTAATGAAGGATGTTCACCCTGGAGGATCAGGCAGGAAGGTTTCATGGCCCCCAGAATCCCAGCTCGGCCTTGCTCGTCCCTTCCCTGTCCCTCACCCCTGGCACCCACGGGTTTCTTTGCAGTCTCCATGGTTTTGCCATTTCCAGAATGGCACACAGTTGGAGTTATGCAGTGTATAACCTTTCCATGTTGGCTCTTTTTACATAGTATTCTTTTTTCTTTTTTTTTTTTTTAGGGAAGGGTCTACAGGGTATTGAGGGTCTTACTACTAGATCAGATTCAAAGTGATCTGCCTATATACAGCCTCCCAAGATCTGGGACTACAGGTGCACGTCACCACACCCAGTCTCTAAAAGGTTTTCTTGGTCAATTGTTTGGATTTTCTAAATAAACAGTGGTAACATCTGCACATGAACAGTTTTATCTCTTCTTTCCCCATCTGTGTACTTTTAATTTCCTTTCTTGCTTTACTGCTTGGCTAGGACTCCAGTACGATGCTGAAAATCCAGGGGTTAAGGGAACACAGTTGCATTGTTCCTGCCTTTAGCAAAAAAGCTTCAGAGTTTCTCACCATGAACTATTTAGCTATAAGCTTTTTATAGTTGTTCTTTAGCTCTGAAACTTGTTTTGCTTTGCTTTTCTGAGACAGGGTCTCACTGTGTAGTTTAGTCCTTAAATTCACTATGTAGTTGAGATGGTCTCAGACTTGTGGTGGTCCTCCTGCCTCAGCTTCCCAAGTGTGGCACTCGCAGGCAAGGACCACCATGCCCAGCTTCAATTCTTAGATTTGTCTACGCTGAGCCGCCTGCAGTGTGTCACTTTGCTGTTGGAAGTTGGAATTGTATCCACTTATGTGTCTCTTTAATTTGGAGGGTAGCAGTTTGTCCTGTCAATATCACTCCTCTGACAAATCTAAGAAAAGTTATTGATACTTTAGTCTGTTTACCTTTTTATTTTTTATTTATTTATTTTGTATTTTTAGGGAAGGGGCTACAGGGTGTTCAGGGTCTCACTGCTAGATTGAACTCGTAGTGATCCGCCTGTTTACAGCCTCCCAAGTGCTAGGATTACAGGCGTGTGCCACCACACACAGTCTCAATTGATGTTTCAGAGTGCCCTGGGGGTGGGGCTGTCATGGCAGGCCTGGGGATCAAACCCCAGCCCCTGTGCCTGCTTGCAGGTGCTTTAATCTGCTGAGCTATTTGGCCAGCCCTACCTTGAAATTTTTTTTTTTTTAATTTCGGGGAGGGGTTACAGAGTTTCAGGGTCTCACTACTAGATTGGACTCATAGTGATCTACCTGTTTACAGCCTCCCAAGAGCTGGGATTACAGGTGCAAAAAAAAAAAAATTTTTTTTTTAAAGTATTAAAATACAAGGGGCTGGGGAGATGGCTCAGTGGAATAAGCACTTCCCTGGCAAGTGCAAGGGCCTGAGTTCAATCCCCGGTTCTGCAAAAAAAAAAAAAAGTATTAAAATACAAAATAGTATTAAAACAGAAAAAATTACAAGTGATACAGAATTTGACAACAAAGTAACATAAATCTTACAGGATTTGTTGCAATGCATAGTGTTGTCTTCCAACCATTTCCTCATTTTACCAGATATATGCATGTAAAATTGGAAGAAGAAAGAAAAAAAAAAGTATATAAGAAATTAAGAGAGAGCTGGCCAGATAGCTCAGTGGATTAAAGCACCTGCTAAGCAAACACAGGGGCTGAGGTTGATCCCCAGCCTGCCATGTTGGCCCTGCCCCTAGGGCAGGTTCAGACAGGGATTGAGACTGGGCCTATTGGTGCATGCCTGTGATCCCAGCGCTTAGGAGGCTGAAAACAGGAGGAATCACTACGAGTCTGATCTATGTAGTGAGACCCTTTAGACCCCATACTAAATACATTAAAAAAAAAAAGATTAAGAGAAAAGTACAAACAATTGAAAAAGCAGACAAAGCATTATTATCTGTTCCTTTCCATAGACCAGCAGAAATGGACAGTACAGTTGTCCAAACCATCCTGCTTACACGCATAGATATATCTCTTTCCCCCACTCCCTCTCCTGTACTTCTCCTCAACCCAGGGTGTTTTTGTTTTTTTTTTTGTTGTTTGTTTGTTTTAGACAGGATCTCACCATGCAGCTCTAGCTGGCCTTGTGCTCACTTTTGTGGCCTGCAGGCTGGTCTTGAACTCTCAGTGATCTTCCTGGCTCAACCTCCCGAGTACTGGGGTTGCAGAAGTGTGTCACCAAGTCTGGGCACACATAAAAGTTACCTTTTTATGTGTTATTCGTATAGTAAAGAGGTTGGTAAGCTCTTTCATGCTGAATCAAAACCCAAAAATCTCTCTTTTTCTTTTTTCTTTTTTGGGGTGTGTGTGTGTGTTTGTATGTGTGCCAGGAATCAAATTCAGG
Organism: Octodon degus; assembly: GCF_000260255.1. Taxonomy (NCBI): domain Eukaryota; kingdom Metazoa; phylum Chordata; class Mammalia; order Rodentia; family Octodontidae; genus Octodon; species Octodon degus. The sequence goes on along the minus strand of NW_004524581.1, from coordinate 11,465,117 downwards.
ACCTTGTGTTTGCCAGGCAGGCACTTGTTCTACTGAGCTGTGTTCTTGGTCCCAAGTCTCATAATTTTTAATGAAAAAATATTAATGATTTCAAATAAAGAGTAGAATTTTAAAATATATTGTTTTCTTGAAGGATAAAAAGTTGTTTTTTTATCATATAGTTTTGTTTTTCAATTCAATATTTAGCCATATTCTGCGTTATTCTTAAAAATTACTTCTTAGTTACTTGGCTCTTTTTTTTTGAGACAGGGTCTTGCTGTGTAGTTCAGGCTGGCCTTGAACTGCTGTGATCTTCCTGCCTCAGCCTCCTGAATAGTGGGACTGCAGGTGTGCACCACCAAACCTGGCTACTTGGCTCTTCTTTAGACTTTTTTCCCTTCAGGACTCAAATTTTTCAGAATGTCTTTCCTTGAATATCTGTCACCAGATATTTCATTGCGCTAATGCAGCAAGTTGAATTTAGAATAAAGTTACTATCTCTTGATGTCTACTGTAGCTATGTTGTCACTTTTACTACCTAATATTTTGTGACTTGAAATTATAATCTCATTTAAGTAAAGTCACTAAGCAGATGTCACTTCTTTTCTAAGCTTCGTTCTTTTTGAAAGCAAATTACCTTAATTGATTTTACACCCATAATGATTAAATTCTACCAGGAGCCAGACTCATAATCATCTATTGAACATCACTTTGATAAAGCAAAACTGCTTTGAAAATCTGTTGTACGTTGTGATCAATTAGTTCCTAGCACTGTACTTTATGAAATTATACTAATTATCTTTGAACTTCTCCTTGTCTGTTAATGTTTTATTTTCTTTCCCAGAAGCTGGGATCTGACAGTTGTGTCTATTATAAATTCTAACTTTCCAGTCTTTATTAAATTGATTAATCTAAGAGTTCTCTGACCTACAAACATACAGATCAACCTGATTTTCTTGAAGACAACTGACATTTTTTTCTTTCCAAACTTTGCTGCTTAAATACTGTAATTCACTTGGCAATGCTAATATTTTGTAATGATGTTTATTTACAGCATTGAAGGCAAATACATTATTCTTGAGAGTCACTTGATCTAGGCAACTTGTTAGAGAAACAAGCATACAACTTCTGAAGGATTTGGTTCAGAAAATAAAAAGATATTAGGAAAAATGACTTTTTAGAGGGTATGAAAGCCCTTAAAAATTACAAATACATATATTTAAATACACATATATTCAATCCAGGATCAGAAGATAAAACTGAGGACACTCCCAGCGAAAGGGACAGAAAATATGAGGAGAACATTCAACAAAGAAGGTTCTTAGTCAGTTTAGAAATTAACTATTTGATTCTCTCTCTCTCTCTTTTTTTTTTTTTTTTTTTTTTTGTATTTAGGACAGGGGGTACAGGGTGTACAGGGTCTCACTGCATAGATCAGACTTGTAGTGATCCTCCTGTTTACAGACTCCCAAGTGCTGGGATTACAGGTGTGCGCCACCATGCCCAGTCTCAATCCCCATCTTAGTGTACCCTGGTGGCAGGGACAGCATGGTAGTAACTGATTCTCAAAGGAGGAAATGAGTCTCTGAGGTCATGATCTCAGATGAAGGAGGCTCTGGACTAGAGGTCTTCCCAGATACATGGCAGTAGTGAATGAAAATGCTTTCTGGAAGAAGTACCATTCATCACCGTTTGTCTAAATATTTTACTTCAAGGAATTCCCTTCACCCCAAATGGCCAGTACATGGTCAACAACGATGAGGAAAATAAAGGAACTCCTCCAAATAAACAGACAAACACAATCATGAAGACATGACCTGTGGTTACCAGAGTTTGGGGGTAAAAGCCGTGGTTCCACGGTTCTCAGCACAGCCACCCATTCCAAAATGCCACTCAAGGAGATAAGCAGTGGCGGAGGGCAGGAAAGGAGCTTTAATTGGCACAGTCACATTGGGAAGGGCAGGTGAAGAGGTTCAGATATGTCTTTGAGACGCTGGCAGGAACATGGGAGTTTATACAAAGGCAAGAATTGGGGTTTTCATATGTGGTAGAATAGGTAATTTTGGTCAGGTCATGGTCAGGTTGGTCATTGTCTTGGGACTGGTTGTGCAGATTACTCTGAATGAGTTCTTATGGCTGAAGGATCTAGTCTGGCTCCCATGAAATGCTTGTTGCTACTTGGGGTGGGGTGGTGACCTCACCATGGGTGGTCTCACCATGAGGCAGTCTCTTCCATGACCTTGGAAACCCAAGGTGCCTGTAGGTCAAGGCAGTAACTGAGACTTCTAGGTGCTGCTCCAGGGTGTACGGAACAGGATGCAGTAAAGGCAGTCAGTTGGCTGTCCTTGCAGTCCTGAAAATTGCATTAGTTGCCCTTGTCTTGGTGTCCTCAGTCTCACAGGATTGATAGGCTAGGTTAATTTGGGGCTAGTAAACTTTATGTTTCTAGTTTTTAGACACTCCTTGTGATTGGCATGCCTATGTGCAGAGCTGAGTGTGGATCTAAGCCTCAGTGTTAAGGTCATAAAAGAAACAAATACAATGAAGGCAGAAACGTCAGCCTTTATCCTGCTTTTAGTTACCTGTCAGATGTTTGCAGGCCCAGTTTCTAAGTCCCTGTTACACTGCCAGAATTATCAGATTTAGAATAAAGCAATTATGCTTCACTGTGTTCAAAGAAATAAAAACCAAGCTTACAATGTTTTTTGAGGAATTGGGAGCTTTTAACAAAGAGAACTGATACAACAGTTAAAAAAGAATCAGAAATGTTTGGACTTCAAAATGCAGTAAGTAAAATTAAGAGCTTATAGGTAGGTTCAGCAGCAAATTGGCATAGCTGAAGAAGGAAGTAGTGAATGGAAAGTTAGATCAGAAGAAATTGTTCAGAATGCTTCATGGATAGAAAGAATGGTAAAAAAAAAAATTACAAAGAGAGAATAAGGCTTAGAGGATAGAGTAAGAAGATCCAGTGGATATTAACCAGAGTCTCAGGAGGAGAAGAAAGAGAATGGGAGATAGGTAATGAAAAGACATCATCTGCGCATGAAAAAGCCCAAAAAATTTCAGATAGGTGTTCCATTAAATGAGTTTATATTGTACTGCTTTCCTACAACCGGAAACTGAATCATTGACAATGTCTACTAAACTGCTTGAGCAGTTCTTAAACTGAATGGCTGAAATTTATTGGCAACATCCATAATTCAAAGAACAAAAACTAGGAAATACGGCCAAGGAATGGTTTTGTTAAAGTAGGTTACTTAAAAAGATATAAGGCTGGGTGTGGTGGCACATGTCTGTAATCTCAGCGCTCTGAGAGGCTGAGGCTGGGGCAATCACAAATTTGAGCTCAGCCTGGGCCACTTGGTGACTTAGTGAGACCCTGTCTTAAAATTTAAAAACATAAAAAAGGACTGGAGATATAGCTGAGTGCAAAAGGCTCTGGGTTCAGTCCCCAGCCCTAGTATCCAGGAATTCATTTTGCTATTCTTAACTAATTTTCTTTAAGTCTGAAATTATGACAAAATAAGAAATAAAAAGAAAGGACAGATAGTAAAATTTAGCCGTTAATAGGACACTTAACCATTTGTTGTATGTCTGAGTTTTTAACAGTCATCTTCCAGAAAAGGTTTTTGAGCCAGTGATCCCAGCACTCAGGAGGCTGTGGCAGGAGGATTACTGTGGATTTAAGGCCATCCTGGGCTGTTACATAGTCCTAGCAAGCCTACATAGCAAGAGCCTCGTCTCAAAAAAACAAAACCAGAAAGGGTTTTTGAGTTTATAGCTGTGCTTGTGGGATTGTTTATAATAGATGTTGCTTTTATTAACTGTTGATCTTACTACACAGATTGGGCCATTTGATTTCAAAGGGCAGGGGCCCTGCCCCTTAGCTCAGTTCTTTAAGTGGCTGCTTCAGCAAAGCAGTCAGGCTCAGGTTGCTGTGGTTCAATCCCCACAACTCAAGCCAGCCAAACCAGCCCTGAAGGCATTCGGAGCAAAAAAAAACCCAAACCTTATTCAAAGGGCATAAGTTTTTTTTTTTTTTTTTATGGTCTTTTTGGCAGAAGGTCTCACTATGCAGTTCAGGCTGTCAGGCTGGCTTTGCGCTCACTTTGTAGCCCAAGTCTTGAACTCACAATGATCCTCCTGTCTCAGCCTCCTGAGTGCTGAGATTACAGGCATGTGCCACCATGCCCAGCTCTCAAAGGGCATAAGAATTTAATGGATACAGAGAACACATGCCTGTTAGTCGGCTTAATTTGGAGGAAGCTACTAAGAAGATTAGTGCATCTCTCATTAGTGCATTTTGTTTAAAGAAATGATAATCCATTTCTTTATTCTGATTAAGTATTATAAAGCCATTTTTTGTACCATCATTCCTTTCAGACTATTCAGTAATTCCCTCTAACCTGTCAGCCTTCTTCTTGTACCAAAACAGCACCGTAAGAGTCATCAGTAGCCCTTTTGGTTTGGTGCTTTGATTCCTTTAACTTTTTTCTCAGTAACCCTTTGAAAATACTGTTTCAGTCACTTCCCTCACTGTGGGACAGAATACCTGCTGCCCCATAACTTAAGGAGGCAGAGGTTTATTTTGGCTCCCAGGCAGAAGGCCTGGGTAGAGGAGAGGCACGGCATGGTGGACAGAAAGCAGAGCATGAGAGGAAGGGCCGGATGGGGAGCCACCCCGCGCCAGCAAGTCAGCAGTGAGGCCCTGGAATCCCCGTCGCCTTCCAGAAGCTCCACCAGGGTGTACGAGGCTTTGGGGGCCTTCAGGTGTGAACTGTATGAGTATTAAGCCTGCTTGGGCCTCAGATGCTTTCCCATGGCTTCAGTGGCAGTGGCTCACCTCGTTTTCTTATGCCTCTGGATCTTTTTTTAAAAAAATCACTTCCTTGTATGGTTACTCCCTAAAAGTTTGTCCTTATCTCTGTTTTTCTTTTATAACATGGTCTTCTTTCTAAATCCTCATTTGTCAGTGTCCAGTATCCATGTTTCCTCCTCCTAGTGGCAGAGACCACCCAGGGCAGGGGCTGCCTCCTCCTCTCAAACCCTCCCCATCCTGGGGCCAGTTGTGCTGGGCCCCTTCTTGTTCCTGGCTGACACCCAGCCAACTTTTCTGAATTAACTGATTAAAACTGTTTTCCACAGAAATCAGATCGTGGAGGGAGGAAGAAAAAGAATTCGCTGTTATATGTCATTCATAGAACACTAGGTTTGCCAGAGAGGATTTTTTTTACCTAGTACTTGAGATCATAAACATTTAGAACTGGAGTCCATAAACGGATCTGGAGGTCACATATGGTCCAGCACCTGTTATTTGGTCCTCAGACCACGGTTGAAATCATATCAAAAGAAGATTATTTCATGAGATGAGGAAATATTCAGATAAATAGAACTTGACTTGAATTCCATATGATTTTATCAGAACATAGCCAAGCTCATTTGTTGACACACTGGCACAGTTGTGATGGAGACCATGGTCTCCTGTGGAAGAAGTCGCTGACCTCTGTATTAAAGGTTAGGGTTTATTTTAATTTTCTTTTATCCAGTACAGTTTCTGGTTCATGATTAAGCATGATGTGTATGTTTAATAGACCCTCAACATCCAAAGAAAAAAGACACATCCAAAACTAATTGTGTCCTTCTCTGTGGTGCGCAGTAATCCACTTGAAATATGCACAGTTTCTTGTATAGTGTCATTAATGCTTCACTACAGTAAACATTGAGTGAAAATAATACTGAACTTGTATGCAAATTGTGCTTAATTTACAATTAGCATGAATATCAAAATCGGTGAAGTTTAGAAAGGAGGTTGTGATGAGACATCTTGCCAAAATCTGAGTTCTGTAACTTGGCTGCTAGTAATAAAACATGGCTCTGCCTCTATTGTTGATGATTTAAAAAAAACAAACAAACAAACAAACAAAAAAAACAAAACCTCGTAAGATTGCAGAAAATTAGAAGGTCCTTTTCATATTTTGCCAGTACTAGAAGCATGTCATGTTTCTAAGGGTCTGAAGGATTTCTGATGGGTGATTGGCGATTTCTTTGAACGTCAGCTATATAAAGCACAGCTTGAAATGTTTCAGTTTGGTCTCTTAGCTCTTTATTTTAGGCTATTTGGGGAGTAGGTTGTGGGTGGAAGATTCAAATCCAAGCAGTGTTTCACCAGAACTTTTCCTCTGAATTTATTTTATGTGCTTCTTTGCCTGGAACAAGTCTGCAGTCCCTAATGAGGGCCCCCAAGACATGGCTGTCAGTGAGGTGAAGCCACTGCTACACTGAAAAATGAGCAGTTGGCTGATTTTTGACAGAAGCCAACATCCATTCTGGAAAGATGTGCTTCCCTGCTCTGTTGCTGTCTCCTTCTCACATGATGGTTTTCCTCTGCCTTGTGAGTGCGTGTTCACCGCCTCTTCCTCCTTGCAGCAGTACTGGGATCCGGCCACCTGGGTCTTGGCTGGGGCAGGGTGAGGGGGTTTGGGAGGGCAGAGCCCACTCGGTAACGAGCAGTGGGACGTGGCTTGTGAGAGTAGGTTAACATGACTTTTCCTAAAATCATTTCTGGTTCTTACCAGAATGAGGTACCAATGTTTAGTAATGTTTACTGACTAGGTGTAAAATGTAAAACTATGCTAGGGGCTTGCAGAAAGGAGAGTAAGTATTCCATCACCTTTGGTCCCTCTAATCTATTGCTGTGAACTCTTTGAATAGGAGAGCCAGCTTTTGGGGGTTTGTTTTTGTTTTGAAGTAATAGTTTTGCTTTTTTATTTTTATTTTTTAGGTAGTAGGGTTTTACTGTGTGCCAGGCCAGTCTCACACTCCTAGGCTGAGCTCCTTATCCTCCCACCTCAACTTCCAAGTGGCAGAGACTGCAGGCACACACCACCACTCCCACTTCTGGGGACTTGTTCACTATGTAGCTCAGTATATAACTGCCTTGCTTCACAGGAAGCCCTCAACTCTGCTGATTTCTAGGAGTCTGCATATATTATTTTGGGTGTAGTTGATGAAAGAGCCACATTATAGTTCACTTTGGATCCACTGAAGGTATTTTTTGTTATAAAATATCCGTAAGATTGTCCATTTTTAAGTATACAGTTAATTCAGTGGCCCTACATATATTCCCACTCGTGTGCAGCGATCGCTACTCCATGCCCATTAAACAGCTTCCCGTCCCTCCTCATCCTCCCCACCCCTGGTAAACACCATCCTACTTGCTGCTTTCAGTATCTGTGAATCTATTTTAGGTACCGTGGATAAGTAGAATCTGCATTTGCCCTTTGGTGTGTGGCTTATTTCACTCAATGTAATGTTTTCAGGCTTCATCCATGGTGCCATATATTGCAGTTTTCTTCCTTGTTTAGGCCAAATCATATCTCATTGCATGTGTAGATGCCATGGTGTGCTTTTAGCTGCAGTGTGGACAGATCGCGGCAAGATATAAATCTGGATCAAGAGGTGGTGACAGCACACTGTCCCCTTTGAAGCAGCCCACTGTTTAGAGACTACTCTGAGAGCACATGGATGGGTGGCTCCGTGCCAGCAGTGTCCAAGTGGTATTCCAAACATTAGAGGACCTCAGCGGAAAAGGAGAAACAGTGGGTGAAATCCATAGTCAGAAAGCTGGGATTATTTCCTTGTCCTCCTGCTCTTTCTCCTTTTTTTTTCTACTGTGCTAAGGGTTTCACCCGAGCTTCACCTCCTGAGTGCTTTACCACTGATGTACCTCCCTACTATTTATTCATTTATTTATTTTGCAGTGCCAGGGATTGATCTCATGGCCTGCAGATGCTAGGCAAGCACTCTGCTGCTGAGCTACACCCCCAGGCTGCCACCTTTCTTCCAGAGTTCTAGTTCTTGAACCGCCCTGGTTGACCTTGAATCTGCAGTCCTGCCTCAACTGCTCAAGTAGCTATAATTACAGACATGCACCACTGTACTGAGCCATGATACTCTTATTATTATTTTAAAAAAAAATTTTTTTTTAATTTTTAGGTAGGGTCTCACTATGTGGTCCATGCTAGCTTTGAACTCATTATGTAGTCCAGGGTGGCCTTGAGCTCTCAGTGATTCTCCTGCCTCAGCTTCACAAGTGCTGCGATTAAAAGTATGCACCACCACACCTGGCTTTTTTTTTTTTTGAAACAGGGTCTTACTGTGTAGTCAAGCTGGCCTTGAACTCACTATATAACTGCCTTGAACTCACTGATCCTCATGCCTCAGCCTTCACACTCAACAGTTGTCTTCTTAGTAATTGTGCCTTTCGGCTGGGGATTATGCTCAGTGGCCTAGCACTTGCTGAGCAAGAACAAGGTCCTGAGTTCGACTCCTGGTACCAAAGAAAAAGTGATGCCCTCTAGCCAGGTGCAATGGGACACACCTGTAGTCACAGCACTGAAGAAAGCTGAGGCAAGGGGATTGCAAGTTCTAGACCAGCCCAAGCACTTAGTGGCTTCCCATCTCAAAATTAAAAGGACTAGGGATAAAGCTCAGTATACCCGGAGTGCCCCTGGGTTCAATTTCCAGTACTACCAAAGAAAGGGAAAAAAATAGAATAAAACTTTATTTTATATTGGCAGTGAAACAGTTTTAGAAGTAACGTTCAGATATGAGCATGAGCATTATTTGATAGGTTCTGGCCCTAGTATAAACTGCTAAATCATCATGGTGGTCATCTAACGTGGCTAAAGCCCTTAAAATAAAAGCCCATTTTCTCAAGACCACCTCCCCCCTTCTCCAACTCAGCCCAGGGTGCAGTTTTCTTTCACCCCTCCTGCCACCTCAGAGAAGACACCCCCAGTCAGCTCTCTCAGCTATGTCTAAACATCCGCTTCAAACTCCACCCCTGGCAAAGGCCTCAGCCTCCCTTTGTCCAACTCCAGAGAATTTCTTCTCTTCCTCAGATTCTCTCCGTGTCCTCAAAGAAAATAAAGCCCTTTCCCTTTTTCCTTCTGCCTGTTTCTCTGCTGTGCCAGGTACCTGAAAAAACCTATCATCACCACAAATTAAATTGAGAAACTAGATCACAACCAACCATAATTCCAGGTTAGGGTTTGCTGCCTCAGTGATAGTTTAAGCATGGATGCCACTTCCTTAAACTGTGGTGGTCTTCACCTCCCGTGGCATTTGTGGGCATGATGTCCCTGTCTTACTTCAGGCCCTATGCTTGTTTGATGTCTGCTGTACCTTTGCATGGGGGATGGAAGCTGTCTGAGATTTGCTGGCTTTTTTCCATTAAAGAAACATAAGTGTGTGTCACAAGCTATGAAGCAGTGGTGATGCTGCTGGAGGCGTATTTCTTGTGGTTCTGACAAAGGACCAAGTTGACTGGTTGTCTAATAAGGTGACTGCATTGGAAGTAACTTAGTTGATCCCATGTGGCAGTCTGGCTCTGGTCTTGCAAGGAGCTGCTCCTAGGCCAGCCATTGTTTGGACAGCTATTATTTAGACATGCTTGCACCCTTTGTGACACGTGATATTGCCTGGGAACCTCTGGTTTTCTCTCTAACTTCTGAATGCCATCCCCACTTGGAGAAGTCAGAGCAGATATTTGTGGGGCCTGATGACCTTCTTTTCACTCCCCCCCCCTGAATTTGTTCCATTGCCCCATGGAAGCACCTGGAAGGCAGCCCTCCTGAAGCCCAGGCCACCCCCACAGCCTCCTGTGCTGCTGTCTCCTGCACTTCCTAGGACTTCCCTCCTGCTGACTTCTGCCACCCTGCACTGCAGAGTAGACACCTTGTGGGTCATTGTTTGGGGGGCTGTCAGGCGTGACACCTGAGGGAAGTTGACCAAGGGAGAAATAGATAAGAGGGTTTGTTTTTTTTTTTGTTTTGTTTTGTTTTTGAGACAGGTTCTTGTTAGCAGTTCAGGCTGGCCTTGAGCTCACTTTGTAGCCCAGGGTGGGCTCAAAATTGCAGCCATCCTTCTACCTCAGCCTGCAGAGTGGTGGTTTTGTTTGTTTATTTATTTATTTATTTATTTTTGGCAGAACCGGGGATTTAACTCAGCCCCTTATGCTTGCCAGGCAAGTGCTTATTCTACTGAGCTATCTCCCCAGCCCCTTATTTATATATTTATTTATTGTACTGGGGATTGAACTCAGGGCCTTGTACTTGCCAGGCAAACTCTTATTCTGCTGAGCCATCTCCCCAGCCAGAGTGGTGGTTTTGATGAGCATCAGTTGTTCATCTGAGGGAGATTTTATCTGCAGAAATATCGCCTGGGTCTGGCAGAAAGGACACCTGCCTGAGGGCCAGCAGGTGGTTACAGGCTAGAGGCTGAGGAGCCTCTGCTGGCCCTGGCAGCCTGGGGCTAGCTCCATCCTGACAAAGCAGTAATCCATGCCTGTAGGCAGGACTTTCCAGGGAAGAAGTTTTGTAGCAGCTTGAATCCAGTGGCCTGGCGCAGCCCAGAATTGGAGGCGGAGGTCAGGCTCGGGTTCTTCACTTAGCAGCGCAGCTGCTGTCTCTTCTTCACCCGCCCCCACCACTTATTTTTTCTTGCTACTTTTTAAAATCAAATGGCAATACAGAGAGGGGAATTCCCTTGGCATTCTAAATATTGAGGTGCTCAGCAGAACTGCCTGGCATCCTGTTTGTGTACAGCGGTTTTAATTCACTCGCTAATAGGTCATTTGGCCTCTACCAGCAGTGTCTTACACTTCACAACCCTTACATCAGCACAAGGCTTGAGCCAGACAAAAGTGCAGCTCTGCCTCTATCTGAAGGTTTTAACGGCACCGTTCCTGGCTGTTGGTTGTCTTCCTAAGTCAGGCATTAACTTTCCTTGTGGTCACACAGCCCAGATAGACAGGCCTGGGATGTAGGGGAGCCAGTGGCCAGAGCAGTTCCCATTCCCCATCTGTGCAGAGAATGCCATCCCTGTCCGTGAAGATGGACACAGGGCCTTTGGTGTGGCTTCAGTGGACTCCCTCAAAGCAGGTGCAGCAAGCTGAAGGGTTGGTACAGTGAGCTCTACTGCCGGTGTCCACACAGCCCTTGGCTGCACTGATGGTCCAGGCACTGATGGTGATAGAGTCACTCCTCCCACAGAGCGGTGTTGACTCCTTGGATCTGGAGTGTTCCAGGCCTTCTACAGGTACGTTATGTCCTCTTTTATTGGCTATTATTAGCTGTTATTGTTGACTCTCACACCACTGATCACTCTGGGCTGAGGTTTCAGATTAAAAGTGGCCTCTTAGGTAGAATTAGGCTGTGTTTGGAGATGACTCGGATGCAATCTACCTGCCAACTACGTTGTCATCTACAGGAAGTAGATGTTCCTGTTTTGATCTTTAAGACATTATATCCCTATGTGACCAGATGGTGACTACCGAGGTTATGGTGGCCACAGTGTGCCTAATGCACTTTGTCCTTTTTTGTCCTAAGGAAACTCCCCTTTTAGCTTATAAATGATGCACTGGAGGTTATAGTCAGCGAGGAATGGTCGAGTCAGAACTTGCCATACGTGGTTCAGCTCATGACTGTCCCAAGACCCACGCAGGTAGGCTTGGTCCCCAGGTCTGTGGTGCTTCTGGGAGATGATAGATCCACATCTCCCAGAAGCCTTTAAGTGAAGCCCAGCTGGCAGCAGTAGGCCATGGAATGGGGGTGGGATGTGTGTCCTGGAGCACATATCTGGACCATGGCCCTTTCCTTTCTTGTGCTTTCTGGGCACCTGAAGGGGAGCAGTGGTCTTCTCCCTGCTTCCAGCCACAGGCACTGTGCTGCCTCAGCCCCAAGCAGTGGAGCCGAATGGCCATGACTGAAACCATGAGCCACAGTAACACCTTTCTTCCATTTTAAGTTTATTACCTCAAGTACTTTGTCACAGCAGCAGAAGGCTATAATACAGAGTTCAAAATTCTATTTTACAATTTTCTGTACTATAAATGTAGAACATCCTTGTATTTATTGTCCCTGTTTAGAGATGGAGAAACAGAGGAAGAAACTATCTCTGTAATCATTAATAGGAAAGCTTTGAACTCTAATTTTTGTCTTTTTTTTTTGGTAGTGCTGTGGATGGAGCCCAGAACATTGCATGTGCCAGACAAGTGCTCTGTTACTGAGCTATGTCTTCAGCTCAAAGAACTTTCCATTTTTTGTTTCTAGGTGAAGGAGTATATTTGTGTGTAGGACCATGGCTTATCTTAGGGTAGATCGGCTCAGGTACGTTCTTCTGTGGTGATACTTGGAAAGAATCCATACAGTACAGCATGCATAGGTATTCTTAGGTAGGGAGGAGTCTCCTCTTGGCATGTGCAGGATCCCTCTCTGTCCTGTCTCTTCATGCCTCTCCTACTCCTGCTGTTATCTGAAGTATCTTGCTTGTGGCCAAAAGAAAAATGCAAGATACGGGAGGCCTGAGAATGCATTGCCTTGCCAGAAACAGAAAATTATGTTTTAGATTTGGGGCATTTTAACACATAGAACTTTGAAATTAAAAATATTTGTGGCAAAAAAACAAAAGATATTCTGGGTGAAATCAGTAACATGATATGTGAAGAACCTTTATGCCTTTCAGATTTTACTGTATTTGTAGTCTAGGGTTCATACCTTTTTGTTTACCAAAGCCTTATTAATTATACACCTAGGAGCCCTTTTCACAATGAATGCTTTGAAATTCACCATTTTTTGTTCTGTTGTTTCCCAGTTAGAATCCTCGAGGGCTGTGGCTGTAGCTCTTCCTATCATGCATTTCTCTCCTGGCCACTGCACACTTGTTGGCGTCTGCACACGTAGCCAAGGGTGGCGCCTGTCGACCTGGCATTCCTGTGCATACTTGATTCTCCACTCGAGGAGCACATGTGCACAGACCTGTGGGCCTGGCCTGCTGCTGGTCCATACCATTGTTTGGCCCTGGGAGCTCTTTAAATTTATCTCACATTGGTGGTTATAGCCTGTCTCTATTTTGCATTGTTTCTGTTGTTGAATTCGTTTTGTTTAGGTTTTTTTGAGACAAAGTCTCTGCTATGTAGTTTAAGCTGGCCTTGAACTCACTATGTAGCCCAGGCTGATCTGGAATTTGTGGCAATCTTCCTGCATCAGCCTCCTGATGGGTTGCAGATGTGCATCACCATGCCCAGCTTTGTTTGTTTGTTTGGGTTTTTTTGTGGAACCGGGGATTTAACTCAGGCCTTTGCGCTTGCCAAGGAAGCACTTATTCCACTGAGCCATCTCCCTGGCCCACAGCTTTGTTTTTTGAGACAACATTTTCAAATGTCCCCCAGGCTGGCCTCCAACGTATGATCTTCTTGCCTCAGCCTCTTGACTGCCAGGACTATAGGCATATACCACCATGCCAGGCCCTGTGTGTTTCTTATCTTTCAGAGGGGAATAATAATGCTCAGTTCTGGTTTATATCACAGCAACTTTTTGAAGGTTTAATGAGGTGGGCTTTTAAGACACTTTTAGATCCTTTGATAAATGTGTTCTTTAACCACAGCAAGGCTTTGTAGTGGCAGCGCCTTCCCAAGGAGCGCACAGTGCCCGCAACTGTCCTCATTCATCCGTGTGACCTCCTGGCAAGGGGGGAGGTGCTAAGCATTGCAGTGAAGTGTAAGATGGTATCCTTGTTACTTTTATCCATATATGGGGCACTTGTGCAAGAAGAGGTCAGTAAGGCAGATTATGAAAGAAAAACACAGAAATCTTTAAGCAGCATGAGGTTACTGTTCCTATTCATCTTACTGTGGGCTCCAGATGTCTAATTGTTGTGTGAAAACAATAGAAAGCTTCTAACTTGAGGTGTGGAACCTCTGAGTCATACATCCTCTGAGTACTTCAGTTAATTGAACCCTTTGTACCCGTTTTCAGTTGCACCTAATACATTGCAAGGGTTATTTTAACTTAGGTATATCAAGAATGACTAATAAGTTGATAGGACTTATTGTTGATGCATTTTTTGAATTTTCCGCATTGCTGGAGATAGACCAGGGCCTCACACATTCTAGAAGTGCTCTCTCTGAGCTATACCCCAGCCCCTTCACATATTTTAAATATTTATTTTGTTCTTTAAAACTGAATTTCCTCCCATTAGAGTTGTACTGGGACTACAGGTAGTGCACCGAGGCCACCCTCAGGAGAATCATTTCCTTAGAAGAGGGTCCTTGAGGGAGAGTGAGCACCACTGTGTCTAAGGTTGGAGGACTAGAAAAAGGGTTGGGGCGAAGCCAAGGGCAGGAGTCTCAGCCAGGTTTGCCGTGGTGCCCTTGGGGATGGGCCTCTTATTCCCTTCTAGCTCAAGGCTCAGATAGGACAAGGCCACTCTCCCTCTTCCTCCGCACCTCTGCCTGAGATTCCCAGGCTCTTTTATGCAGCATCTTCACATTTGGAGTTATTTCCAGTCTCTAATTCCTGTGTTGCCTGTTGTGGGAGGAGGGAGCTGGGGTCAGAAATGGACACAAGGGAAACTGACCACCATAGTCTCAAGTCTCCCCATTGGTTTTCTCTCAGTGTCCCTCTGGGTTCCAGTCAGTAATACCCCCCAACAAACAAACAAACACAGTCCATGGCTCACCAAGCTGGGACAGCAGGATGGTCGGGTTCTATCTTGCAGTTCTGTGGTTCTGATCCAGAATCTTTCATTCCAGTGATCCTCAATTCTATCTTCATTTGACAGGAGAAGTTTGTTTAATTTTCTAAGGCTGCTATAAGTACCCAATAAGGGATAGCAGTTGTGTGCTTTACTGTTTTCAAATGTCATCCTGACTTCTTAGGTATTCATTACATTTCCTTCTTAAATGGCTTGAGTATTATTAACGAGTATACCACAAATATTGGAAGTTGGAAATCCTACTTTTATTTCCTTCTCAAATATTTGTATTTTGTGTATTTTGTTATGTTTCTTTACAGTAGGTGTTTAAAAAAAATAAAATATTGGCTTCCCTAACAGCAGAGCTCTGTCAGGGAAAAAAGTGTTCTTAAAAAGAAAATGGTTTAGGTTTCAAAATCCCTAAGGAGATTGTTATAAACCAACAGAGAGGAGAAACACTCAACATGATTTAAATATCTTGACTAGATTCATTAAAAAGCTTTTTTCCTCTTAGAGCTATTATTTTCTAAATGCTAGAATAATGCTCTTCATGAACTATTTAGATTTGAAAGAACAACCAAGTTTCTTACTCAGTATAATTTTTTTTTTTGTGAGACAGTGTCTCATTAATGTAGTTTGGACTGGTTTTGAACCCACTACATAGCCCAAGCTGGCCTCCAGCTCGTGGTAGTCCTCCTGCCTCAGCCTCACCAGAACTAGATTACAGGAGTGCACCACCACACCAAGCTCTTTTTGTTGTTGTTGTTATTTTAAACTTGTAATTTAAGCTTTTTCCTCTTTTTCCATTCAGGCAGCTAATTAAGTAGGCCTATTTAGTAGATTTGTGCTTATTTTCATCCAGAATTCAATTAAAATTCTTCCAGCTGAGTTAGAGCCATCTGACTGTTAGACCAGGTCCAGGAAAAGAGGTGGACATGGAAGGGAAAGAACACCTTCCTGTCGGGCTTTGGGAGCTACATCTGTGCTTCTCCCTGTGCCTTTATGGGCCCCTTCGGGGATGCTGCCCGTTGGCAGCGGCAGCAGAGTGCAGGGGTCCAAGGCTGGTTGCCTGGGGGTGAATCTCAGTTTTCTGCTTATTTTGCAAGCAAGGAAAGGTTTTTCTCCCATGGCTAGGTTCAAGGCTGAGGCCCCTGTAACAAAAGGCAACTTAATAAGACAAAAGATACAAGGTTGTTTAAGTTTCACATAGCACAGGAGCCTTCAGAAATGAAGCACAAGGAAATGGATAAACTGGATTTTTGTACTAAAGTTTGAGGAAGAGTGGGCAGACATGAAGAAATCTAGTTGAAGTGAGAAAAAGTAAGAAAGGGGGATCCGTGTGGCAGATCTGAAGCATTTCTCTCCCCACTCTGATGGTTTGAGTCATCTGCTGAGATGAGCCAGCAGTAGGCAGGTGAGCAGAAAAAAAAGCCCACAAACTTTGGACACACTTACCTGTGTAGGAGAGGCACAGTATAAGAAACCAGGGCCACATGGTTGAAGCTTAAATGCCTTCCTCCTGGGAGAGGGCGAAGACTTGCAGCAGTGGGCAGTGAGTGCGAGTGAAGAGCCAGGAGGACAGTGGTCCGGAAGAGCCGCCCTGGAGACCATGCAGTGACCTGCACTACAAACAGGTGCCCTCAGGTGCCAGCCCTGTGCTCAGAGAGGTGAAAAATCCAACTGGGCACGGTGAGGACTCAGCTCCTTCTCTCTGGGTTTGTGATGACATTCCTAGCGAGGGGTGAGGACAGTTTCTTTGCAAAAGGAGGGATGTCAGAGCTCCCCTCCCTGTGTGGAGAGGCCGCTGTTCTCAGCTCCTCGGGCTCCGGCTGCCCTTAAGACTCAGCGCTCAGTTTTCCCCAGCCTGCTTCAGGCTGTCTGCGCCTGTGTCTTCCTGGATCGGTATGTTCTTTTCCCCTGTGAAAAGGTGGATGCCACCTCCTTACAAGGGTCAGCACAGTGGGAAGCGAGAGATCTTCCTGCTTTCGCTGCTGTCCCATACTGTGGGGTGGCCTGGCCTGATCCCCAGCTGTCTCTGCTTATTGTGTGTCTTGGTCATGTCGCGTCTGCTTCCCAGGCCGTGGGCTCACTGGGCTCCGGAGGCTGTGGTCAGATAGTGATGGCAGCCCCTGCAGTCAGTTTTCTTAGTGCTGTTGTCAGTACTGACACTGTTGATGGTTTGCCTTGATCTTTAATAACCATTTTGCCATGAGGTCACTTCATTTTTAAAAATATCTTGCAGGTAAATGTAAGTTCCTGGGCCAGCCAGATAGCTCAGCAGATTAAAGCACCTACTCAGGCAGACATAGGAGCTGGGGCCTGCCATGCCAGCTCCTCCCCTAGGGCACACTGAGACTGAGATGGAGACTGAGACTGGGTGTGGTGGCACGTGCCTGTAATCTCAGTGCTTGGGAGGCTGAAAAACAGGATCACTGCAAGTCTGATCTGTGTAGTGAAACCCTATAGACACTGTAGACCCTGTGGATCCTGTACTAAATACAAAAAAAGAAAAAAGAAAAAAAAAAAGGCCGGGGAGATGGCTCAGTGGAATAAGTGCTTCCCTGGCAAGCACAAGGGCCTGAGTTCAATCCCTGGTTCTGCAAAAAAAAAAAAAAAAAAAAAAAAGTGAGTTCCTAAAACTGTAAATTTAAATCGACATGGTGGGGGGCTGGTGAGATGGCTCAGTGGTCTAAAGCACCTACTTAGAACAAGCTTAGCAAAGCACAGGGACCGCAGTTCAATCCCCCAGCACCACATGCCAGCCAGCCCCGCCCCCGGGTGGGCTGAGCTAGCCACACACACACACACACAAATAAATAAAATAAAATAATAAATTGACATGGTGAGCCATGGTGGCGCAACCCATAATCCTAGTACTTGGGAGGCTGAAGCAAGAGGATTGCCATGAGTTTGAGACTATCCTGGGGCTACATAGTAAGTTCAAGCCCAGCCTGAGCTACATAGCAAGGCCCTGTCTCAAAAAAAAAAAAAAAAAAAAAGTGATTGCCTGGCCAGTGCAAGGGCCTGAGTTCAATCCCTGGTTCCGAAAGGAAAAAAAAAAAAAGAAATGAAAGGCCGGCCAAATAACTCAGCAGGTTGAAGCGCCTACAAGCAGTTGCAGGGGCTCGGGGTTTGATCCCTGGGCCTGCCTTGTGGGCCCCGCCCTGGGGGTGTACTGAGACAGCAATTGAGACTGGGCGTGGTGGCACATACCTGTAATCCCAGCTCTTGGGAGGCTGTAAACAGGCGGATTGCTACTGAGTCCAGTCTAGTAGTGAGACCTGAACACCCAAACCCCTCCCTAAAATACAAAAGAAAGAAATGATAAACTGGGAGATAATACATTTGTAATTTATAACAGAGTTAAAGGTTCATTTCTCTAATACTTAAGATTAGCAAGGACTCACTATAAAAGAGGACAATTGCTGGGGGGTGTCACCCACATACTATCCTAGCACTTGGGAGGCTGAGGCAGGAGGATCACCATGGGTTCGAGGCCAGCCTGAACTATGTAGTGAGATCCTGTCTCTAACAAAAAACGACAGTTATAAAGCTCTGCATGGTGATTGTCTCCACTTAGCAGCGCGCCAACTCCATGTCCTTAATGCACATTCGTAGCCTATCAGGAGGACCACGGGTTGGAGAGGCCGTGGTGCATACACACCAGGAGGTAGGACCACAGTGTAGAAACAGACCTGCCGTGCATGTCGCTGTACACTTGCCCTTCCAAAGTGTTCTGTTCCTGGTGTGGTGGCCTGCTTTACCCTGGGACCCTGATTTTCTCTGTCCTCCTCCCACTCCAGAAAGTCAGCTTCTCTTTCTCCTACCAGGGAGTTCGCATCTGCTCCATCCTTGGCACAACTGTCAGTAGGACGCACTGCCAGGGTCTCCTTGACTCTCGCCTGGTCCCTTGTGCAGTCAGCACCGACTGGCCATCCCCCCAAACACCGAACTCTGGACCTGACTGCAGGCCCCCATCTGTTTCTCCCTCCGAGGGCTTTCTTATTGCTCCTTTTAGCACCCCCCCCAGCTAACCCACCCGCACCCTACCTCACCCCCCTCCTGTACTTGCCTGGAGCCCTGCACGGTCCATCTCGGGCAGCCTCACCACTGCTGCGTTTACCGAGTGCCTGCACCTTCCTGCTCTCACCCCACACGTCGCCTTTGCCGCCCATCTTGGTTCAGTGCACTGGCAGCACGTGTGTGCCCGTGGGGAGGGGTGCAGAGCACAAGCACCCCACTCAGCTTGGCTCCCGGGCACGCCCTGTGGCCTGCCTGCAGCAGTCCTGCTGATCAGGTGGCAGGCAAGGGCAGGTGGCAGGTGCTCAGTGACTCACCTCAGGCCAGAGCCAAGAAGGTATCTAAGCCGACATGTAAGGCATGAGTAGACATTTGAAGGAGTTTGTGAAATTTTCATTACAGACAGAGTTCTTTTTCTGGTTTGATTTGTTTTAATTTGCTTTGGTTGGGTTGGATTTAGTGACAAGATTATGCTTCATAGATCAGACTGGCTTGAGCCTCCTGCCTCAGCCTCCTAAGAAGTGAGGTTACACCCATGCGCCCCCATGAGCACTATACACATAATTTGTTTTTGTGTTTTTTGTCTTTGAGACAAAGATTTCACTATGTAGTTTAGGCAGGCTGATCTTGAATTCGCTACATAGCCCAGGCTGGCTTCAAACTTGTAGCGGAGTGCTGGGGTTACAAGTGTGGACCACCACACCCAGCACAAGTAATTTCTTTTCTTTTCTTTCTTTTTTTTTTTTTTTTTTACAGAACTGGGGATTGAACTCAGGCCCTTGTGCTTGCCAGGCAAGCGCTTATTCCACTGAGCTATCTCCCCCGCCCTACAAGTAATTTCTTGACAGCCAACTAGAATAGAGGTATGTCCCTTACACGCAGGACAGAGGTAACATAGTTTTTGGTAAATACTGTTCAGGGTCTCCTTGATGACAGCGTGTAAGCACAAGTGCTTGTCATTCTGTTTTCAGATGGGGATGTCTGAGTTCTAGGGATTGCGTGAGCCTAGTTTTCATTTTCTTCAATACATATTTGTTATCATATGCAGCCTACTGTTAGGTGCTCTCACGGTGTGTACTTCAATTCAGCTCTTCTCTCTGTAGGGCCTCTGTCTGAATGAGTCACTAGAAATAATTGATAGAACTAAAAGGCTTAACGCTAAAAATACAGCAATGACTAAAGAATGAAATAACTGAAACATTGTTTCAAAATCATGTGTTAGGAAGTCATCACAGACATTCAGAGAGAACAAGAACACAGATAGGAAGATTACTGTGGAGATTGGTACTGCTCTAGGAACTTCCAGATGAGAAGTTTACTCTGATGTTATAAAAAGATATGAAATATTTGGCCACCTAGACAGCTAACAGGGTCAAGGAGAGCAGAGATCTAAAATGTCCTCCGCAGTTCTTCAGTAGCATGTGCACTTTACAGGGCTTGCACATTGGTCGTCTTATTGGACCTCGGCCCACTGAAATCTCTTACCTGCCACGGGGTAGTGCAGTAAGTGGCACCATGTGTCCCTAGCCATGCAGCTCCTGTGTGCCAGTGAGCTTACAGTCTGACTTCCTCGCTCCTTGTCCAGCCTGCACCGGCCTTACTAGAGTGGGAAACTTTATGCTCATTCTCTCGATTTCCGTGAATACTGCGTTGAAATCCTGCCAAGCTAACTTTATTTTAGCCATGTGTACTCTCCACCAGAAGCAGGGGACACTGGCAGGTCACCACAGAGGGCAAAATGAAGCTGTAGGTCCCTTCCAGCTCATGGCTACGGTGTCCCTGTGACGTGGAAACATGGAAAACGGAAGGTAGTAGCCTTAAAAAATACTTGTTGAAGAGAATACAATAAAAAAAGAAAAGAATACAATAAAAAAATACAGTGAATTCTGGTACCTAGCACCATCCAACTGAAAATCAAGGGTTTTTTTGTTTTTTTAATGTGTCTTTTGTGTTTCTGTACAGGGTTTCACTATGCAGCTCAGATTCATAGTGACTTCAGCTTCCCCAGTGCTGGGATTACAGGGGTGCGCCACCACGCCTGGACTCTGTGTGCCTGGGGCTAGGGCCAGCATGGCATGTGGTGCTGGGGATCGAACCCCAGTCCCTGTGCTTGCCTAAGCAGGTGCTTAGTCCTCTTAGTCTGCTAAGCTATCTCGCTGGCAAAAAATCAAGTTTGTAAAAATCATTATGTTGCCAGATGTGGTGGTGCACTCTTGTAATCCCAGCACTTGGGAGGCTGAGGCTGGGGAATAGCTGTGAGTTTGAGGCCACCCTGGGCTACATGAGCAAGTTTAAGGCCAGCTACATAGTGAGATATTATGTAAAATAAATAAAATTTTTTAAAAACCCATCACATTGTATACGCATCTACCTTATTTATTGGGTCTGTTATGGTGTGGTTTCTGGCTCTTTGCTAAAATTCAAAATGACCATGAAAGGGGCTGGGGAGATAGCTTGGGGGTCTAAGCTCCTGCCTGGCAAGCACAAGCACCTGGGTTGGATCCTGGGTGTGCTGGTCGTGTAGGCCATTGAATACGGGCATGGTGGTGCTCAACTGTAATCCCTCCTGGTGCTGGGGTGGCTGAGACAGGATTACTATGTGTCCCACCTGTGTAGCAAGACCCTGCACCAAATAAATCAATTAAATAAGCCATGAAAAGTAAAAGTTTTGAATTGATTCAGGACATGGAAGCAGCCAGGCATGACAGCTCAACTAAAGACAACAGTGAGAGAAGGCTTCTAGAACTGCCTCAAAAAGTGGCAAGAATGAAAAAAGTGTTCTAAGATGTGAGAGGGACAGGTTGAGGAAATTAATAGCCCTGTGTTTTTTACTATGCTAAATATTTTAAAACTTAAAGAGGTACTCATTGAAGGGGTCGACCAAATAGCTCAGTGGATTAAAGTGCCTGCAAGCAAGTGCAGAGGCCATGGGTTTGATACCCGGGTCTGCCATGCTGAGATGGCAACTGAGACTGGGCATGGTGGCACGTGCCTGTAATCCCTGCTCTTGGGAGGCTGTAAACAGGCAGATCACTACGAGTCCAACCTCTAGTAGTGAGATCCTGAACACCCTGTAGGCCCTTCCCTAAAATAAAGAAAAAAAACAAAAAACAAAAAACAAGTACTTGTTGACAGCACTGAGTTTCCTTTCTGTTTTGTTTTCTGTCTGCTATTGTCTCTTTGGCTATGTCTTTGCCATACCTAAAAGGCATCAGTTTGCACAAGTATAAATCTGTCAGTCTCTGACATGGCTTTCATTTCAAATTAATGTTCAGCAGAGGGAGAAGCAATAACCATTTCAGGGTGGATTTCTCTAC
Source organism: Octodon degus (assembly GCF_000260255.1). Classification (NCBI taxonomy): domain Eukaryota; kingdom Metazoa; phylum Chordata; class Mammalia; order Rodentia; family Octodontidae; genus Octodon; species Octodon degus. Next base: position 11,443,266 of record NW_004524581.1, on the reverse strand, counting down.
AGAACAAGGAATACAGTTTGAACAGGCTGCCAAAGCCAGAAAGAGAAGTTAATTGTATAAATCAATGCAAGCAAGAGCTGGTCACCTTTCTGAAAGACAAGACAGTGCAGTGTACAAGCTCCAAATAGATCTTTGGGGTCAGGTTGATGTCATGTCGAAGAATCAATATTTACTGGGCTTTGTAGAGTTAGCCTTTAATGAACCTCAAGCATTTTTCTAGGCCATTAATTGCAGGAAGAGGAAAGGTGACAGTGGCTGAAGTTCATAGGCATGGGAGATGGTATAAAAATAAGTGAAGATGCCCAGGTATGGGGATGCACATCTGTAATTCCAGTGCTTGGGAGGCTGAGGCAGGAGGATCACCATGGGTTCAAGGCCAGCCTTGGCTATACAGAGAGTCCAAGGTCAATCTGTGCTACATAGTGAGACCCTGTGTCCAAAAAAAAAACAAAAAACAGCCATGGCCAGTGTTTTTTGAACCTGGGATTGAACTCAGGTCCTTGTGCTTGCCAGGGAAGCACTTATTCTACTGAGCCATCTCCCTGGCCCCGCCAGTGTGTAAAGGTCCCACCCTTAAGTTGCACCTCAGGCAGTGTTGGGTGCCAATGTGGGGAGGCCTTCTTTGGGGATGAGCGTGGTGCTGAGTGCGAAAACATGTTCCAAGCCTTCTCAAGGCCTGGGTCACCTGCAGTCCAGGATTTGGGGGGCTGTTCTGGAGGCCTGCTGACATTTTAAGAAAGAGCTGTTCTTGAATCCTGACAGGAGGTAAGTTCTGTCCTCTTACCCAGGCGCAGTGTGCCTTCGTTTTCCTGGGGTGGATTCTGATGTGATCTTGAGTCTTGCCGTATCACAAGGTGAAGTCCCTCTTGCCATGTGGCTCTTTGGTTCCCCTGACACACTGGGTACCTCTTGTAAAGTGGAAGATGGCCATAATGCGTGTTTGAATCCATGGGATGAAAGGCTTTTGATAAATACTGCTCCAACTAGCTGGGTCATTGAGTGGAAGTGTCCCTGTGGGGGGCCTGGAGCCAACCTGCATTTGTGGGCCAGGAGTTCTGGTCCTGTCTGTGTGGGTCAGTGCTCCTAACAAGTGCTGCTGACAAGCCAGGGGCTCGTGTTCCATCCACTTGTAACAGGAGGACATGGATGGCCAGCTGGGCAGTGGCAGTCCACACGTGTCCTGGGCTGCTGCTACCTCCTGGCCATGGTTGCTCGATGGACAGGTTTCAGAGGTGACTTTGCAGCCCTTTCTGTAATGACTTTGTCAGGGGTGTCTAGAGTTAATCAGAGAGAGGAACTGCTGTTCTCACCCCACCCCCATCACAGATCCTTATTCACAGTGAATACCAAAAAGAAGTACAGGAGAGGCTTGGTGGGGTTGTGGTGGTTGGGGTTTGATGCTTAATATTTTCACCTCTGATTGTCAGGCCATTCATTCCAAGTCTCTCATCTTTCCAGTTGTTTGAGAACTTCCACTTTGGTTCTCTGAGGCTCAATTCCATCCACATCTCTCAGAGGTTCACCGTGGACAGCTTTGGGAACTATGCCTTCTGCGGGCAGATTGACTTCTCCTGAGGTGGACTCTGGAGCCCTGGATGCTGCAACCCTGTCGAGGTGCTGAAGGAGGGTCCTGGTTTTCATTCCCAGGACAGGAGTGATATGGAAATTGGGGTAGTGGTTTTCCTGGGGTCCCCTGAGCTACCATCACCTCTGATGACTGTCCAGAGTCACAAGACTGCCAACGGAGGGGTGTGGGCACTAGGAGGGCCTGTGCCATTTTCCTGGGCTTGTTCTGGGTTTTTCCTTCAGTTTTTTGTTTATTTGTTTTTATCATGATAAAATACACAGAACGTAAAATTGTTGTCTTAAGGTTTTGTGTGCATGTGGTGCTTGGGATGAAACCCTGAGCCTCGCACGCCCTAGGCACGTGCTCTACTGCTGAGCTAGACCCTCAGGGTCTCCCCAAGTGGCCCAGGATGACTTTAAACTTTCAATCCTCTTGTGTCAGCCTCCCATGAACTGGAATTATAGGCCAGAGCCACCATAGCTCACTTAATTATTTGTCCTTGCACAGTTATTTATTTATTTATTTATTTATTTATTTATTTATTTATTGCAGAACCGGGGATTGAACTCAGGCCCTTGCGCTTGCCAGGGAAGCGCTTATTCTACTGAGCCATCTCCCTGGTCCCCTTGCACAGTTTTTTAAAAGCATGCATCATGTGCAACCATCACCACCCATCTCTATACTTTTTTCATCTTGTAGTACTTGAAACTCTGTACTCATTAAACAGTAGCTTCCCCCTTCTTGTTCTCCTCAGCTCTGGCAGCCACCATTATTCGAAGATCTTGACCACTCTTAATGTATCCTATAAGTAGAATCACACAGTTTATCTTTGTATAACCAGCTTATTTCACTGCTAACGTCCCCAAAGTTCGCTCATGTCAGGTCACGTGACAGGATGTCCTCGCTTTTTTAGAGATGAATAATATTCCCTTGTATGTATGTCCTTCATTCTGTTTATCCATTCATCCATCATGAATGCTTGGGTTGCTCCCTTCTCTTGGCCACTGTGAACAGTGCAGTATGAACACTGATGTATAAATACCTCTCCAAGATCCTATTTCAATTCATTTACACCCCTCTCACCAGGAACTGGGGAGATAGCTCAGCTGTCTAAGCTCCTGCCATGCAAGTGCAAGGACCGAGGTTCAATCCCCAGTACCACATACTGTGCCTGCCTGGAACACCGGGCATGCCATGTCCACCATTGAAACCAGGTGTGGCAGTGCATGCCAGTAATCCCAGCACTGAGGAGGCTGAGACAGGAGGATCACAACAAGTCCAAGCTGCATAGTAAGACCCTGTACCAAATAAAATAAAGAATTTTTTTTAATTCATTTACTACCCAGAGTTCTATGTTTATCAAAACAACTTAAAGTTACAGAATTTACCACGCATAGTGGTGCCTGTAATCTTAATACTCTGGGAGGCTGAGGCAGGAGGATCACAAGTATAACTTGTCCTCAAGCAGCTTAGTGACTTAGGGTGACTGTCTCTCCAAAATTTCTTTAAAAGAGGAATGTGGCTCAGTGAGGCGGCCATGGGCTCTATCCCCAGTACTGAGAAGAAATTAAAGGGCTTTAATAAAACTGCTACCTTCTTTGGAACTTCTCTGTCTGATCTGTCCATTTTCTGCTAAAGCTGGTCCTTAAAATAATTTGTTGGGTCCTGGTCCCCCGAGCCCATCCCTACTCCTGCTTTCCTGTGTTCCTGCTGGAATTGCAGTGTTACATCTCTTTTCTGTTTCTTTCTCAGGGTGGCTACAAAGAAACAATGACCTCTACAGGACTGCACAGAAAGTTGTAGAAGAATGTGAGCCCCGCAGCCCTCAGCTGGGCTCCGCTCCTCTTCCTCCTCCCCTTGCTCCTTTTCCTCCACAAACTCTCCTGCCTATTTCTTACCTCATGCTTTCTTGGTTCCACCGTTCTGCTCTTCGCTTCTTCCCTGAAGTTGCATGAAGGTTGCTGGACTGTGAAGACAGTGTCCAGCATCCAGCGAGACCACCCAGATCGCGTGTGAATAAACTGATTTCAACAGTAGCTGTGCTTTCTGTGAGTCTGGTGTCACCACCAGGGCTGCCCCACTCCTGTGGGATTCACCTATTGGTTCCTCTGCTTTCTCCTGGTGGAATCATTATTGATTTGAGGATTCATGATACCGTGCTGTTAGTTTTCAGTGTCATCTCACCTCAGCACCTGGGACTGAGTGGCCCAGGATGGCCCTGAGTCATGTGATGCTGCCTGTCCCCCTGTCCTCTCACAGGCCAGTGGGCAGCTGGGCCAGGAGTAAAGAGGTCTTCTTTGGGGTGTCAGAGATTTATAACTTAGGTTTATAGGACACTTTGTTTTTAGGTTTAGTTTTTGGAAAATGTAACATTATATATCAAATACTAATTTTGTTATTAGTAATTGAACTCACAACCTTGAGCTTGCCAGGCAGGCTCTGTGCCACTGAGCTATATCCTTGGCCCTAAATTCTTTTTTT
>NW_004524581.1:11437368-11438283 GCF_000260255.1 Octodon degus | reverse complement strand
AACACAGTTGTAGAAAGGTAACTTTTGGTGGAAAATAATTTTTGCAGATTCAGGGTCCTGCTGCTGAGTGTAGAGCCTGGGGTTTCGTCTTGCACCAAAAAGGGAAGAAGGAAAAAGAGGTAAGGCCTCCTATTGCCATATGGTGATGGGGTAAATATTTGCTGCTGTATTTCCAACCATTTCTTGCCTAATGTCACCACTTAGCAATGCATTCTGACCTGCAGTAGTTCATCGTGCCTTCAAGTTGCTCCAGCCAGCCTGTGAGGCACTGACTTCACCTGCAGGTCCTTTAAGAAGAGAAGGGGAAGCCAGACATGGTGGTGCATACCTATAATCCCAACACTGGGGCTGCTGAGGCAGGCAGATTGCTGCAGGCTCAAGGCCAGCCTGCGCTACACAGTGAGTTTAAGGCACTGTATAACAAGACCCTATCTCTAAAAGGGGGTGGGGGCTCCTACCATTATTGTCTTACAAAACCTTGTTGTTGAACAGGGAACTTTGTGATGGAAAATAAATATAAAAGTCCTGCCTCCCCAAGGGCCCATAGTGAGTTACCCAAAGTGAACTGTTTGCTCATGCTGGCTGCACTACAAATATTACTTGGGATGATTATGTTTTAATTCGGCCCAGAGCTCTCAAACTGGATGTGGTGTGGAAACTAGTGCTGCAGTGATTTCCACTCTCACCCCATGACTTGCTCTGTGCGAGGTTCCGGGAGCCAAGGGAGCTGGTGGCAGCAGAGGTGCGATGAGTTGGCAGCCGCCCCCGTGTGGGTTCACCTGGGTACCACCAGGGCGGAGCTGCTGCCCAGGCTGCGGAGCTGAGGAAGGTGGTTCTTACACCCTTGGCTCTTAACACCTTTCTCTTTTCTTTAAAATTCCTCTTTTTTTTTTTTTTTTTTTTTTTTTCCAGAAT
>NW_004524581.1:11434115-11437121 GCF_000260255.1 Octodon degus | reverse complement strand
GTGTGTACCAACACACCCAGCTTCCTTCCTTTGCTTTGCTTTCTTTTAGCAAGGAAAATGACTTTATGTTAAAAAAAAAAAAAAAAGAAAAAAAAAGCCAGCTGGTCAGCAAGGTGGAAGTCTGTCTTGCTGGGAGGCTGACTTAGCGTTGGTCTGTCTAGGGGCTGATGGTTGCTCGGAGACCACGGGTTTTTTCTCACCAGGTGTGGGGTACCGTTGCACAACAGGGCCAGATGTTCTCCTGACCAAAGCCTTCTCACCAGATGCTTTGCAGTTTGGGCTTTGGGCTTACTTCTCCTGGAGCTGGACTCCATGTTCTTCTCATCTTGTATCAAAGAATGAGGGGCTGGGAAGATAACTCAGTGGAATAAGTGCTTGCCTGATAAGTGCAAGGCCCTGAGTTCAATCCTTCATACTGCAAAAAATAAAATAATTAATAAAAATAGAATGAAATGAGTAAAAACCAGAACAAAACAAAAAGTGGTGAAGAAGTTTATTTGAAAAAGTAAGAGGGGCTGGCGAGATAGCTCAGTGGACTAAGTACCTGCTTAGGCAAGCACAGGGTCCAGGGTTCGATTCCTGGCACCACGTGCCATGCTGGCCCCATCCCTGGGTGCATTGAGCTGGCAACAGAGACTGGATGTGGTGGTGCATACCTGTAATCCCAGCACTGGGGAGTCTGAAAATAGGATCACTATGAGTCCGAGCTGCATAGTGAGATCCTGTACCAAATACATGAAAAACAAAAAAGTGAAAGAGAAGCGTGAGGAAGGAACTGGCTCCTCAGAGCAAACTTGGGCTGAAAAGAAGAAAAAAAATAAAATTATGCTCTAGAGGACACAGCGGGTTACACAAGGAATGCACGATAGCCCTTTTTTTATTAAAAAAAAATTAAAGATAAAATAAGTTCACTCCAACAGAACATCAAGCATCCTGCTTTGTGTGTGATGCTGAACTTCAACTTAAATGATTAAGTGAATTTTGTCACCAAGAGAGAGGTAACTACTCATCTGTCTTTTTTTTTTCCCGGAACCAGTGATTGAACTCATGGCCCTTCACTTGCCAGACAAGTGCTTATTCTAATGAGCCATCTCCCTCGCCCCTAAAGGCAGACCTGAGACTTGAATCTATGACCTCTTGGCTGTAGAGCCTAATGTGTAAACTGCTATGCTATCTCTCCAGCTTCATCTGTCTTTAAGCACATATCTAATAAGAAAAGTGAAGTGATTTTGCACAAATAGTAACAATGAAGGTAAATGTGCCCACTTGTCATGTATTTTTGTGTCAATTCAATCTTTATAACAATCTCCTTGATATAATAATTTCTTTGTATGGAACTGGGGATTGAATTCAGGCTCTTGCGCTTGCCAGGGAAGCGCTTATTCTACTGAGCCATCTCCCTGGCCCCTAATAATTCTGATTTTAAAAATTTGAGGCTTAACTTTAAAAAATATGCCTAAGGTCATATAGTTTATTCTCAAATGGTGGGCTGTGGACTCCTGAGGGTCCCTGCACACCTTTAGGGAATGCCCTGGGAGGTCCAGACATTGAGAAGGTGGCTGGGTGTGGTGGTACATGCCTATAATTCTAGCACTCCAGAGACTGTTAGCTCAAGGCCAGCCTGGACTACAAAGTGTGTGCAAGGCCAGCCCAGACTGCACAGTGAAGCCCTGTCTCAAAAAGACAAAAAAATCAATCACGTTTGTCTGGCTGTGTAACGTAAGTGGATAGTTTTAAGGTGTAAATGTATGCATTTTCAGAAATTTAATTCACTTTGCCCTCAGCCCTTCCCCTTTGCCTTTGCTGGCTATTTTCATCTATATCTGTATGGGTGAAGTTGTGCCCTCCACAACGCCGGGGTTGAAACCCTGAGTGTGTCTTTAGAGATGGGCAGGGAGAGACGGGCCTGACTAGGTTAAAACAGGCTGCCGGGAGGCCTTGACCAATCCGGAGTCCTTTTTTTTTTTTTTGCAGAACTGGTGATTGAACTCAGGCCCTTGTGCTTGCCAGGCAAGTGCTTATTCTACTGAGCTATCCCTGGCCTCAGAGTCCTTTATAGAAGATGAAATATGGACATAAGACATGGGTGTGCCAGACCCATGTGCAAGGACACAGGGAGGTGGGGGCATCCACAAGTCAAGGACAGCAGATAGCCTTCCTGGTCCTCATCTTGGCTCAGGAGGTTTACATTTGTAATCCCATAGAAAAATTATTGGAATTCTAGTGAGTTAATTCCAACCTGTCACTTTCAGTGCAACCCATGATGAGAATAAATCCGCTAAGGCATATCTGTAGTTATGGGGAGCCCAGGGGTCCTAAGTCCTGCCATGAGAATGGCTATCTGGAACAAAGGCCTTGACCCAGGACTGAACCCAAGTTTTATGAATTTGTGAAGAAAGGAGAGGCTTGGGTATGAGTGATGGTAATGGTGGGAAGTAGGTGAATGCCATGAGCTGGGCTGGGTGTGATGTGGCCTCTGTGGAGGGGAATATGTAGAAAGCGCTCTCCATCCCACCTCGCCCCTCTCACACGTGGGGGTGGGGCTGGGAAACACTGCCCTGTCCTCTTTGCTTCAAAGAGGACACATTTGTACCTTGGCTGGACCGAGATGCATTGCTTAGAGCTGATTGAATGATTGGATAAGGAAAAGTCCTAGCCAGCTCTGTACATATCAATACATAGAAATAGGGTCATGTTGAGAAAAAATGGAGAGGATCGCTCCTCCTCCAAGGAGAGTCACCCAGACGGTCTTCCACAACAGCAGCTGCAGGAGAGACCAAACCTTCTAACGCTAGGGTCTTGAATACAGTACTGACCTCCAGAATTGTGAGAAAGTAAATTGCAATTGTTGAGTGGTCTGATCATCCTTTAGGTGGTAGTCCTGACAACCATGTATCCTGCTGTCATGCAGAATCTGGTAGGAGAATAGGTCTGGCTCCCGCTAAACCAGGAATGGAGATTTGTGAAAAGACAATACGGTCTCATGCTCTCATGGGGGTGGGATAT
>NW_004524581.1:11423995-11433350 GCF_000260255.1 Octodon degus | reverse complement strand
CTTGATGTCTACAATATCACCCTTTTTGTAGATTCGCATGTATGTAGCCAAAGGAACAACCCCATGTTTTCTAAAAGGCCTGGAAAACATATACCGGGTTCCTCTCCTCTCGCCCTTTGTGTTAGTCATTTTGGCAAATTACTGGAAGATGGCGGTTCCGGCCGAAAGGCTATATTGTTATTTTTAAATAAATAAAATTTTAAAATCTTAATTGATTTTTTTTTTTTAAGCCTGTACCCTGGGCCACTGAGGATCATCCGGGCTCTCTGTTTTATGGTTAGAGTATGGTAACTATGAATGTATGTCTAACTCACAGAAACAAACTGGGGGTTACTCACATATGGTGTCTCCACTGGCCCAAAGCAGCAGACCTATGCAATCATGAGCTGAAGCCCCAGAAACTATGAGCCAAAATAAACTCTTCCTCTTTAAAAATTGATTAGCTCATGAATTGGCACAGTGATCTTTTTATTTCCTGTGTGCTGGAGCCTGAACCTAGGGATAGTGTTCTACCATGGAATCGTTCATCCAGGATTATGTAGTGGACCACACGAATCATCAGCAGATGGAGATCTGTACCACTTTTCTTTTTTTACATGCACAATCATCCTGTGTGCACACATTTGCACACGAACATGCACACACAGAACCATACTAGACATGCTGTACCTACCACTGGGATACATCCTCAGCCCTTTCTATTTCAAGGCAGGGCTTGTAAGCAGCCTCAGACTTGAGATCCTCCTGCTTCAGCCTCCCCGCTATCTGTACATTACCAAACTTGACTTGCAGACGCACTTTTTTTTTTTTTTTGTGGTACCAGGGATCAAACTCAGGACCTTGCATTTGCCAGACAGGTGCTTATGCCACGGAGCTATCTCCCAGACTCACTCTTAAGGATAGTTTCCTGACTGATGGGCATGGAGTTGGTTCAAGGGTTGATATTATGAGCAAATCTGGACTGAATGTCTCTGCATTTATCCTTCTGTTTTTGTGGGGTCATCCAGGCATGGGATTAAATAGTTTTCTGGATGCAGTTAAATTTAGATCTCTTATTACAAACTAAAATTCTTCTTCACTTTGTTTGTTGTTTGTTTGATTTTCAGAACCAGGGATTGAACTCAGGCCCTTGTGCTTGCCAGGGAAGCGCTTATTCTACTGAGCCATCTCCCCAGCTTCTTCTTCACTTTGTACTGCTCAATATTAAATGCTGCACTTGTCTGGCAAGCATAAGGGCCTGAGTTCAATCCCTGGTTCCGCCAAAACAAACAACAAACAAACAAAAACAAAAAAAACAATGAAAATTAAATGCTAACAAGAATGCATAAATATATGTGCCATTTAACAAACACATCCAGCAGTGTCTTGGGCTTGGGACCACTGGTCTGTAAAGACTGACTTGCTAGTCAAATATTAAGAAAACCTTTTCTTTCTTCTTACAGGCTGAAATTATCAGTCATTTTCTACAACCCTTGCACCTGTCTTCTGGAAATTTGGTTTCTTCTGTCTGAACAGCTTCACCTCTGGCTTAGCTAACAAGCTCGGGCCATGGTGATTTGCTTTCTGCACAGGGCCAATATTGACCCAGCTCGAAGGTGCTGCCGGAGGCTGGTCTTGGAGGAGCTGCAGGCCATGGGCAATGCTCTCAGCATCATAGGCCTGCACGTGGCTGCGCTTTCTGGTGCATGTCTCATCAGTGCTTTTTCAAACTCTTCCTTGGGCATCTTTGGAACCCTAGCCAACCAGGGACTCTCTAAGATAACAGCAGAACCAGGAAGGAATGCCATTTGAACTCTATCTCCTCCATCTTTTGAGATATGTTTGCTAAAAACCAGGATTGAGACAGTGGGAGGAGGTGGTACATTTTGGTAACTCTTTAGCCCTATGGGACATTATACCTTCTCTTTCCAACCTGAGAGAAGTAACTTTTTTTTTTTTTTTTTAATGCTCTCTATGCCCAGGCACTTAGTATTAATGCTGCTAAAGTTCCTGGCAGTCTTAGGAGGTAGGTAGTATTACCATTAATATGTTGATAGAAAACAGGACTCGCCCACCTCACCCCAACCTACACTGCTAGCTGTGCTGTTCTGCCTCAGAGCTCAGTGCTGCCCTGGAGAGCTGCCTCAGCCACTGTGGGGTGGGGATACCAGCGCCTAAGCCACCGCCACTAAATCCACCTGAAAAGGTCACAAGAAAATAAGGGAAGGGAGCTATTGTTTTCTGTTTTCCCAGGGAGACCCCACCCAAGGCCACTGAGGCATTAAAGTTCTCAGCAGGCCAGGTTCTGTGCCTGGGAACCTTGTAACCTATTTTATTTTTCCTACTGATTAAGATCACATTTTTCATTGCTTTTTTTTTTTTTTTAGATCACAGCCAGCAGCCAAGTCTTTTATAAAAACACAATCTGGGGCTTGAGTCCCAAAAGTTCAATAGGTTTTGTCCTGTCAGGTTATCTGTTTCCTCTTCAATTTATTTGTAATGTAAACCTCACCATTTCAGCTGTGATCCTGTCACTGTGCCCAGCCTCCAGCCTACCCAACTAGGATGTCATCATCTCCTCAGGCAATGAAAGGGTCACAGATTCAACAAAGACCTAAACCCCTCCAACAAAACTGGTCCCCTCCTACCTCACCCCATCCCCCGTGTCTTACGGAAACCAAAGTGAGGTCCAGCCTGAGCAAATGTGCCTTTTCCAGAGTTGTAGCCTCAAGGCAGATAAATGACCAGAAACTGGCCTTTTAGGGTTGCCTTAGAAAGAGCTAACAAAAGGGGTGACAGCCCCTAAACAGCTGCTTGGGGAAGACGACATCTGCCCCTGTTTTATGAGCCATTTGGGACCCAGGACTTGCCCAGAAAAGAGCATGCGGCTGCGGCTGGGAGCAATAGTTCGGAAGTCGCCGGTTGCTACACGGCTTTTGTCTTAAGGAAGCCACCCATGATGGCAGAGCCATAACTCGTAGGGAGCCAGCTGTCAGGGCTGTGGCGCAGGTCCCCAGGGTGGGAGGCAGGAGAGAAAAAGACCGTCCCTAGCCGCATAACCTTCTAGACACCTGAGCTTGCCAGCGTTGTAACCCGAGCGTTTTCCTCTTTTTCCCATCCCATCTACCCCAGGGACACCCGGCCTGGACTTCTTGCTCTCCACCCTCCAGGAGAGGTGGCAGGGACAGCTCAGGATCCTGCCTTCTCGGTCTGCAGCTCTCAGGGGCTGCGCTGCGGCTGACTGGCGACGCGCGCTCTCAGCCAGGGCTCGGCTTTGAAATCTCCTCCTCCTTTTTTTTTTCCCCAACCAGGTATGATGATGTCAAACGTGATGCCGATGCTACAGTTACAGATACAGCCCCTGCTGGCGCAGCCTCTCTGATTCCCTCTGCCTCTCCGCGGCTGGCGCGGAGCATTTGCAGACGAGTGCATCTCCTAACCAGGTCACATTTCAGCCGCGACCCCCCACCGCCAGTCACCCGAGCGGAGCGCAGGAGGAGGCGGGCGGGGACCGCGGCAGCGCTCGCTCGCTCGCTCGCTCGCTCGGCCAGCAGCCGAGTGGCCAGAGCTCGTTACGTCCTGCAGAAGTCCAGACCGTTACAGCCGACCCCGACCACGATGGGCTCCCCGGGCTGCGGGCGCCTGGCACTGCCGCTGTTGCTGCTGGCCGCGGCCGTCCGGGCCGAAGGCGACGCCAGAGGGCTCAAGGAGGGCGAGACCCCCGGCAATTTCATGGAGGACGAGCAATGGCTGTCGTCCATCTCGCAGTACAGCGGCAAGATCAAGCACTGGAACCGCTTCCGAGACGTGAGTGCGCGCGGGCTGGCGGCGCGGTGTGGGTGCGAGCGGCGCGGCGGGGACCCCAGCGCCCGGGTCGGCTGAGTAAACAACACCGAGTCCGTGTTGCGCCCTTTCCCATGTCCCCGCGGCCGGGGCCAAGGGACCCCCCAGTCCCGTTGCTTCCCCTGGAGTCCTAGGCGAGAGGACGCCGGGGAGGGGGCGCTCGGCCGGCGCGCAGATGGGGTGCAGGATGCCAAGCAGCGGGCCTGGCTGCCCCTCTTCTCGCCAGCCGACTCCGGCCTGTCCCCAGACGGTTCCGCCGCAGGCGGCACATACGGGGCACTGCGGAAGGCGCAGGTCTGGGTGGGGCCGCCGTCTGTGTGGTGCCCTGGGTCCCCACTGTGGTTTTGGGGGAAGAGGCCTCAGAGAGGGGATAATGCGCCAGGGCTTTGGGTTGGGGGCCTGCAAACTCTCCGAGGCAGAGTGATGGAAGGAGTGTTCATAGTGCAGAACAGTGGAGGGCAGGAGGGCCGTGTCCTCCAGAACCAGGTCTGGGGTCCACGTGCGGAAGAGCTGGGTTTGGGGACCAACCCTGGGAGGGAGGCTGTACCACCGCAAAGGGAGAACTTGCAGCCGGAGGGAGGGGCCGGTCGACAGCTCGGTGGGCTTGGAAAGCACTGGGAAAGCCCAGAAGTTGAGGGTAGGGGGTTGAGGGCTGCGCGCTCCCCAACCCGGGCTTAACCTTGGCCCGAACTTTGCGGGGTGGGGGCGGGGAGGCGGCTGCGGGCGTCTGGCGTCTCTGCAGCACTTTGTTTACCGGCACCTGTAGCTCAGAGGGGAAATCGGAGGCGGCTCCCTAAGGCCTGGGAGGTGGATGGCCGGCTGAGCTCGCGAGGGCGTGGCAGGGCCCCAGGAGACTGGGGTGCCGGTAGGGCTGAGTCCCACCATGAGGAAGACGCAGCTCATTCTGGCAATCCCAGAAAGCCTCGTTTAGGACCTGCGTTCTTGGGCCTCAGACTGTTCCTGGGACACCCCACCCCCAGGCAAAATGGGCCACCGTGCCACCTTTGTCCTCCTCTGTCCGCTGCTTGCATCTGCAAGTTCCTTAGCCATTTCTTCCAAAAACCTGTGCTCCCTGTGATGCCTTGCCACACGATGCAGAGGCAGAGATATGAGTCCCCATGGCAGCAGCCGGACCTGGACCCCGGAGTGGGCCATGAGCCTCCGCCTTGGCTCCACCACCCAACACTGGCCCAGCCCGGGAAAGGGAGCCCATCCTTGACACCTGCAGGCCCAGCCTCAGCCGCCGCAGTCTCCTGGCTGCCTGGGCAGAAGCCCTCGGGCCGGGCAGTGAGGGGTGGAGCCGGCTGCCAGTCCAGATTCCATGTGTCACCCGTTCAGGCCTCCCCCGGACTGGTTGGCTGTTTGATCCGCGGAAATGGGACTGGTGAAGGTCAGAAGGAAAAGAAATGCTTCATCAGAACAGTGGAGGTTTAAAAATAAGATCCTTCTACCTCCCTTCCTCCACCTGCTTCCAGTAGCCAGCCCTGCGGGTGAGAATAATAACTGAATGACTGCTTGACCCCGGCAGAGGACTGCCCACCTGTCTCCCTGGATTGGTGCCAGTCACTTTCCCCTTCCTGCATGCTCATTAGAAGGAAGGCCCCAGATTTGAAATTCTGCAGGACCTGCCCCCCCCAAAAAAAAGGGCTTTAGGGTATCTGTTGATGGAGGAGGGGCTCGGGCTGTGGTAGACAGATTCCTATTAAAATCCCCTTCTAAGGCAGCTCGGCTGCCAGAAGACAGGGTCAGGGAGAGAAGTAGGACAAAGAAGGCTGGGCAGCAAGGCCTGGCCATGGGAATCTTTTGGCAGCTTTTGCAAAAAAGCAAGAAGAAGGCTGCAAGCTCAGAGCCACAGCATTGCATAACTCTAGCGGAGCCACCATGGGGCCCCCTGGAGTTGTGCAGTGCACACGCCGTATACAGGGGCTCTGCCAACACTAGTCCCTTCCCTCCTCTTCTTGCAGAGGCTGTACTTCCCACTGTAGTGCAGCAGGCCCTCCACTGGACACAGTAGCATCCATCTTTGTGCACACTCCATGGGCCAGCTCTTCGAGAACACAGAAGCTTGGGTCCTCATTGGAGAGAGAGGTTTCTTGTGAACCACTTGGGGGCTGCAGGGCTGAGCTAAAGCCTTGTTCTTGGTTTAGTCATAAGATGACACAGGCCCCCAGTTTGCCCAGACAGGAACAAGAGGAGTGGGACACTCTTGGGGGATCCTTGTGATAGACTCTAGAGTGTCATCTTAAGTGAAAGTGATGGGACAGAGAGACATGGCAGGACTTGTGTGCAGGGGCTGGGGGCAGGTGAGGGAGGGCACCAAAGCCAGGGAGCCTGCCCAGGCAGCTTAGTTTAGCACCAAGCTTGGGGATTATCTGGGAGGCAGGATTTAGCCTCGGAGTAATCCTCACCTCCAGCGGGTGTGCGGGCTGCACATACTGGGGGTCCTTGCGAAGCCCGCACTCAGCCACCAGGGAGGAGGGTAGCTCTGGCTAGGAGATGGGCCATGCGCTGTGCCTGATTTGGTGACTCACAGATCTAGCTGTGCCCTGCCCTGTGCAGCCCTAGACTTTGGTTTTCCTTCCTTCCTTCTTTCCTTCCTCTTCCTCTTCCTCTTCCTTTTTCTCTTCTTCTCTTTCAAGAACTACTAGTGATTGGATGCCCTTCCCACTGAGATCCAGCCATAGCCCATTTAAAAAATGATTTCTTTTGAGACAGGTCTTGCTAAATCACTAAAGTGCCCAGGTGAGACTTGACCTCACAGTCTTCTGGCCGTGACCTCCCAGAGTGCCACGGTCACAGGCATGCGCTGCCACACCCAGCTCCTGTCCCCCTCTGCTCCTTCCTCCTAATTCATTCCCTATAGAATGGGGTGCGGCCCAGTACCTCAGAAGGGAGCATGAAGGGCCTCAGAGGGGACGCTGGAGTGGAGGTGGTGCCTGCACAGCGTCTTCAGGGCAGGCTCCCCAGAACATGGCCGCAAGGACCTGACTGTTCTCATTTGTCTAGGTTCGTCCCTGCTTTGCACTTCTCACTACATTTTATTCCACTTGTGGGTGTCCATCACTGCTCTTGGCCCCTGGAGGCCCACGGCTAAGGTGCAGGCATGCCCATTCCCAGTCCCTGCCATGGGTGCTTTGTACTCAACAGCCTGTGTGATTGTTTCTCTGAAGTTTCCCCATTTTATGGTCAAAGAAACTGAGGCATACAGGAATGAAGTAACTTACCAAGGGTCAAAAGCATAGGAGTTGGTAGAACAGGGTTTGCATCCATATCACCAAACTGGGTTTGGTTTTCAGGACCCTCAGTGATGTAGAAGGGAGGGCCTGTGCTGGAGAACTGGCTACACCTGCCTGCTCCTGCCTCCACCCATGGCCAAGGAACACCCCAAAGTCAAGTGCTATCCAAGAAGAACTAAGGGTGTGGGTGCTGGGATAGCTCAGGCCTGGGTTCAGGCTCTGACCCGGCTCAGCTCCCGTTTCCTGCCAGAAGACAGACCCAAAGGCTCAAGCATGGGGCATGTTGTCCAGGCCTGGAGGGCATCTCGCGTAGGCGGCATTCTCTCTGGTGGAAAGCAGCAGATGGCGGCTGGTTCTGGGCTGGCCCACGCCTTCCCTCCATCTCCCAGCCAAGGGCAGCTCTGCCTGTTCACTGATTCCATCGTTGCCGAGGATCTGAGCATGGCTGACTTCCTGGTGACCCCAGGTTGGCTCAGGGTACCCCTGCCTGCAGCTCCCATGTGATTCTCATGTTCCTAGCAGTGGCAGAAACAAGTGTGGGCCCCACAGGGGCTCCCTGTGACCCTGCTCCTTCCCCACGCACCTAACCCAGCGCAAGTGTGGGGACACACAGCACAGATGTTCACTGGGAAGCGTGGGCATGTGAGAACCCAAAAGTGGGTCAGAAAGGATTCCACAATTGGGTTTGGGTCCTTCCCCGGCCTCCTCCTCCACCTGGGCTTCTAACTCCTCTCCCACTGCCCGGCTGGCGTCCCCGAGCAGCATCAGCATGGGATGGACTGGAAGCCTGGGGAGAGGAGGTGCTGGGCGCCTCCCTGTGCAGAGAAGCTTCTAGAAGCTCTAGGCTCCTCTCATCTTCCAGGAGTCTGAGGAGGAGGAAGGACCATCTCCACTCCGTCCTGCAGAAGGTCAGAGACTGGCTGAGGTGTGGGAGCGCTTGGGGAGGAGGGTGCTCTGCTCCTTTGCCTGGTGAGAGGACAGGCCAGCTGTGTGACCTTCAGGCAGCTGCTTTACCTCTCTGGGCTTTGAGTTTCCCATTGGAATAACGGGCAGGCTAAACACAGTGACCCACAAAGCCCTGGCCTTTTGCGACTCAGGAAAGATCGCCCAAGAGCCTGTCTCTCTTGTAGCTGTTCCCTCCAGTCACACCCCCACCGCTGCACACTGAGCCCCCCCCCCCCCAGGACCTGTTGCCAGGTCAGGGTCTGATGTATGCTGCCTGCGGACTGAAAAACATTGTCATGTGGCATTTGGGAGCAAACACCAGGCTGGGACACACACCAGTCACCATAGTCCCTTTGAGCAGCTGTGACAAGAGCCTGGAGAAGAGGTGGCTTCAGCAAGAGAAATGTGTTTCTTGTACTCATGGGACCACAAACCCTACAGTCAAGGCCTTGGCAGATTCGGTGTACACCATGGTTGGTGGCAGTCTTCTGTCTGTGTCCTCACATGGCAGAGGGACCAAGCACCAGTCTCTTTCTCTTCTTCTAAAGACACTGATCCCATCTAGGCATGGTGGCACACACCTGTAATCCCAGGACCTGGGAGGCTGAGGCAGGAGGATCACTTTAAATTTGAGGCCAGCCTGGCCTACAGAGTGAGCTCAAGGCCAGCCTGAACTACGTGATAAAACCCTGTCTCAGAAAGGACAGTTCTCCCACCTCCACCCTCATGACCATATCTAAGTTTAGTCGTCTCACCAAGGCCCCCCATATGGTGCCATTAGGTTGGGAATCTCAGTATAATAATTGGGGGATGCAGACATGCAGTCTGTAGCATGTCTCTGCGTGGTTCCTCGCAGGAGTGGCGAGCTTCCTGTGCTCGACCTTCTCTCCCAGGATCGGCCCCCTGGGGTGAGGCAGTGAGGTGAGGGCGAGAGCCCTGCTCTCAGCTGTGGCAGTTCTGGGGTTGGGGGGAGTGTCTCCTTTCTGCTCCTTAGGAAGTTGGGACAGGCATTACTCGAACCAGGCCCCCAACTTCTGGCCTCTCATTTGTAGAGCAGGACTGAATGAGAAAAGGAAGCGAAGTTATCCCCAGCCTCCACTCTTTACTCTGCCATAGGGCAGGCCAGCCACCCAGCAGACCTGTGGACCTGCGGTAGGGAGACAAGGTCACTTGGTGGCCAAGACTTGTGTCCCCATGGCACAAAGAGCCTCCTGCTCCCATGCTTTGTGGTGTGTGTGTGTGTGTGTGTGTGTGTGTTTGTGTGTGTGTGTATTTGAGACAGGGCCCTTTTATAAAGTTCAGGCTGACTTTGAACTCACTATGTAGCCCAGGCTGACCTTGAATTTGAAGCA
>NW_004524581.1:11421711-11422995 GCF_000260255.1 Octodon degus | reverse complement strand
TTGGGAGGCTGCTCTTCCTTCGCTCAGTTCAGCGGTGTCCCTGCCCACAGCAGCTGGGGCAGCTGGGTTAATTCAAGCTGGGAAGTGAGCGGGTGATTTGGGTGTTAATTAAAATGACAGGAAGGAAACACCGGCGTGTGCCCCGATCCCGCCAGGCCTGCGCACTGCCGCTGCCTCTCCCCCAGCCTGGCGCAGTGGGCTGGTCTCCATGGCGACCAAGCCGAGCCGCAGAGATCAAAGCAGAAGGAGATGGGTTAGCTCCAAATCAGCCGAGCCAGGGGTGGTGAAGCGATTCTGGAAAGAACCTGGAGCAGGCAGGCCTGAAGGTGGCTTCCCCCTCTCCTGCCTGTCCCTACTGTCCTGGCTGCAGGACTTCCCACCTCAGGCTGGAGCAGAGTGGATGTGGTAGGAGAAGCCACTCTCACACTGGGCCTCTTGCCTCCACCGTGGCTTTCTACTCTCCTCATCAGCTGATGTTTATGGATTCTGTTAGGGGTTAGATTCTGGAACCACAGATCTGGGTACCAGTATTCTTTTGCTGGGCAATTGCTATGTGATCCTTCTTAAGTCACTTAACCTCTCTGATTCTTGATTTTATCACCTGAAAATGGGAAACTATCAGTACTATTCCCATGGGGTTGCTGTGAAGAATAAAGAAGAGAAGACAGTGAATGGAAAGTGATTAACATCATCTCTCCTATGTAGTCCTTGAACTCACTGTGTTCAAGGCTGGAATTGTACAGCCCAAGCTGGTCTTAAACTTGTGGCGATTTTCCTGCCTCAGCTTAGCCTGGGATTGCAAGCATGTGCCTAAATAGCCCTGGCTCTAGAACTGACTAGGTAAGGCAACATGGAGCCAGAGTGGAGTGTCACCAGAGCAGTAAGAGATTTCCACAAGATACAGGCAGCCTGGAGGCAACCAGGTGTGGGACGGGCCCTGGAAGATGGTACCTGAGCTGGGTTTTGAAGAATGACTAGGAGCCCTGGCATTGGACATCGCACACATTCCAGATGGAGCGAATGGCTTTGCAGAGGCAGCAGGTGCAGACATAGCCACCAGGGGGATGCGGGGCACCTGCCAGCCAGTGAAAAGCTCAGCTTCTCTAGACAACAGAGCTGGGGAAGAGGCTGGGAAACCTAATACATGTTCATTGTGGACATTTTGGAAACTTGGGAAAAAGCAGAAAGATGCCAGAATGCTCCGAATCCCTGTCAACAAGGGAAGCTAGAGTTAAACAGTTTGATAGGAATCTTTTTGATCTACCCTTGTCTTGTTTTGTTTCT
>NW_004524581.1:11409248-11421096 GCF_000260255.1 Octodon degus | reverse complement strand
CCAGGGATTGAACTCAGGCCCTTGGGCTTGCCAGGCAAGCGCTTACTGAGCCATCTCCCCAGCCCCAATGTTTTCTTTCTTTTTGAGCTGCTAATACAAACTACTTAGGGAAGACTCACTTTGTCTTATTTGACAAACCCTTTCTTGAGACAGGGTTTCATTATATAGTTCAGGTTGGCCTCGAACTCACAGTGATCCTCCTGCCCCAGCATTCTGAGCGCTGGGGTTAGAGGCTTGCACCACCACTCCTGGCTGTCAGACTGATTTAAAAACCCCATTCCATATAAGCCATGTTCATCTATACCTTCTGGAAGTTTCTCTCACCTGTCTACTCTGTGGCCCTGCTGGTTCTACTAACCTGTGGACCTGTGTGCTCCTCTGGCAGCCTTGAGCCTGGGTCCTGACCCAGTTCCCTAGGGCACAGGAGTGGGGCTCCTGAGAACCCTTCTGTCAGCTGAGGGTTGAGGATGACAGAGGAGAGCCAGCCTTGAGGCAGCCTCATTCTTCCTGAGAAGACGCTACACCGTTGCTGCTATTTCTCATAGCCACTAATAAACCTCAGCAGCACCCTAAATTATCCTGGCTGCCTGGTTCACACTTGCCCATAAGCACCTCTTTTTCATCCTGGACCTGTGCTGGCCCCCACCTGATCTCCAAGGCCAGTAAATATGTCCCCAGGGCAGGTGCCCAAATGGCCATTCCCATGGTGCCCACCCCACTGCTCCCTGTGGTCCTCGGAGTGGCCTGTCTTGCCCCTTACCTTTCTCCCCCCATTTCCTTCTCCTGAACCTGTGGTCTCTTATGCTGCCCTGACAGCTCTGGTGTGTGGTGTGCTGCTTCCTGTGTCTCCTGGAGCTCTGGGCAGGGCCGGGAGAGAGGTACTGAGCTCCGCAGGCAGCAGAAGCTGGCATCAGGTGCCACCCTGGGGCCTCCATGCCTAGGCTGGCTGCTTCCACCCTCCTGGGCTGTGTGGTGCAGCAGGGGCGCATAGCTTAGCCAGGCCAGGCCAGGCCTGCTCCTACCAGCTGTGTCTGGGGCCAGAGCTGGGTCCCCAGGGAGCTGCTGTTTTCTTAAAAGTCCTACTCTACCTTTCTGTCCCTTGAATTTCTAATCAAAAATCCTTGGTCCTGATCAGAGAGCCAATTGTCCTGAGTTCCAAAGACTGCGCACCCTTGCTGAGGGGAAGGATGCCGAGCAGCCCTGAGGCCCTTCCCTCCTTCCCTCCCTGTCTCAGTCGGGAGTCCCTCCTTCCCTCCCTGTCTCCCTCTTCACCCTTCCCCCCTTCCCTATGGGCAGCAGGTGGAGGGGCCCCAGTGGTGGACATGAGTTCCTGTTTCACTCCCTCCTTGTAACCCTGACCTCAGTCCCTTGGTCTTCTGGCCTGTCTCCCACACCTGGAGGAGAAGGGCTGGTGCTGAGCTGGCTTCTTTTGGCCCCAAACAATGGGACTAGTGAGCCTGCTGCCTCCAAAGCTTGCCCGGGGTCCTAGAGGGCTCAGCTCAAGCCCTGTGATGAAACTGGGTCCTGGGGGCTCCAGGAAGCCCCGCCTGAGCCTCTTGTGCCTGCTCCCTGGCCCAAGGCTGGGGGACATTGGCTGCCTAGTGTGAGGGGCAGGAAGAGGCCAGATGTGGGCGAGAGGGGATGACCCAGGGAGAAGGCAGAGGGCATAAGCGCGGCCAGGTCAGCACAGGTCTAGCCTTCTTGGGGAGGAGCCTGCCGTGCTCTGCTCCCCCAGCCATCTCTTGCTGCCTCCCCACCACTGAGGAAGTGGCAGGAAAGCTGCTCCCAAGGGCGGGCCTCAGCGCCCACAGTGAAAGCTGTGGGCTGCTCACAGACTGGAGTTTTGTTGCTTCGGTTCTGATAAGAACCATCTGGTGCTAGTGGGCTGCCTCACGCGGGTGCCCTAGTTCTCATACGCTGTGTTCAAGTGTGCGTGAGTACACATTCGCACAGATGAGGACGTGCACACATGCAGCACATGTTTGTCATGTGCCACGTGTCAGGCACATACCCGGACGCAATGCTGTGCATCCAAGAGACATGTGCCTGCCTGGCTCTGGCCCTTTCTGGCCTTTGTCCCAGAGGGAGGCCTCATCCCTACATGCTCTGAGATTGCCAGCTTTGAGGAAGGCTGCAGAAGCCCAGGGGCCTTGGGTTTCCAAAGCCCTTGGGCAAGGCCCCTCCTGACACCCCCAGGAGCCCACTGACGCCTTCTTCCCCTGGCCAGACAGCCAGGTGCCTGGCCCTGCCTACCCTCATGCACTCCACAATGTGGCTTCTGCCCTATACCTTGTGCCTTGCCACAGATATGGGGTGGGACTCAGGGTCCTTGGGACTGTGGCTCTTGGGTGACAGGAACCTGCCCTTGCCTGCCTGGCCCAGCCTCCACCTTGATGGCTTGGGAGCTATGTGCTGGTTTTCAGCAACTGTCTCCCCTCAGAGGAAGGGGAAAAATCCAGAAGTGCTGGAGTTGTGAGGCTGGGATCTAGGTCAGGGGCCATGAGCTGGAGTGGCAGCAGGAGGGGGAGCAGAGAACAGCGGGCTCCTCCCCAAGAAGGCTGGACCTGTGCTGGCCCCACTGCCCTCTGTGCCCTCTGCCTTTTCCCTGGGTCATCCCCTCTTGCCCACATCCAGCTTCTTCTTGCCCTTCACACTGACCAACACTGGCCCTCACTGAGCAGGTCCTCAGGCCACAGCTGGATGGAGCAGGGTGGGTCTCGTCATACCTCAGGTCTCAGAGACCTGAGGTGTAGAGGAGGAGGGGGCTCTGCAGGCAGCAGAGACCAGGCTTCTGTGGTACAGAACCCAGGCCAGGTCATTCCCCTCTGGCCACTCCTCACAGAGAGGCATCTAGCTGGGTAAACTCTCAAGGGTTCCTCAGCTTCTTGTGATCCAAGACGTGAAGCTGGACTATGGTAACTGGGAAATCCATTGTCACTGGCATGGGTGTCCCTCCACTCAGTCTGAGCTTGGCAGGTAGGAAAGGACCTCAAGTGTGAAGCAGTCCCCCTGCAGCTTGGAAGAGAAAGCCCTGTTCCACCTCAATCCCAGGGTGGGCAGGTGTCAGGAGGAAGGGCCTGCCCAGGAAGAGACCCTATAGAAGAAAGGGCACAGCAATTTGGGGCACTGCTAGGCCCCAGGACCCTTTGAGCTCCTCAGACGTGTGTCCTGGTGGTGGGGCTGGAGCTGGTGGGCATGTATCACTCTTCAAAAGATGTGAGCCCCACCCTGTTGTCCCCAGAGCCAGCCTAAAGCTCTCTGTGGTGTAGATACAGGAATATCTGCCTCCATAGCAGTCAAAGACCATTAGTACCCCTGGCCACAAGCAGCCTGCAGTGCCTGGGGACTTCATGGTCTGAGGGGCCCCCACTGACATCCCCACCTCTCTCTCTCTGTCCTCTCTGCTCATGTGCTATGCCTGCTGCCATGTCGCATCTCCAGGAGGTGGAGGTGAGTACTGCTGGATTCCAGGGCCTGCAGCCTCCCTGGAGCCTCATACCCCCTCCCCTTCCCATCTATCAGCTCCTGTACCCCAACTCCCTCCCTGTCAGCATCCTGCATGGGGTGAGGAAGTAAGGCCCTTTCAGGAGAGGCTGAGATTCGGGACAGTAGTTGTCTAGGGGGATAGAGGCATGAGGTGGACAGAGGTCATCTGGGAAGCCACCTGGATGGCAACAATTTACATGTGGACACAGTGGCCTAGGCCTGTCCTCACTGGCGTGGTGGCAGTGGGGCTGGCTCTGGGATGCAGTCGTTTGTCCTCTCTTTCTCCACTCTCTTTTCCCTTTTCTAGGATGATTACATCAAGAGCTGGGAGGACAATCAGCAAGGAGATGAAGGTAACACATCCTTCCCAGCCAGGGAGGGGATGGACAGCTGGGAAGAGAGACCTGTGCACGAGGCTGGCTTTGGCCTGGGGTCTCACCAAGCAGCCAGATCCCCATGAGGCCACTGAAGGCTGCTGGAGGGAGGGGCCTCCCAGGACAGAAGCTCCCATGTGACGTGTGTCCTCATACTGTGTCCCCGCAGCCCTGGACACCACCAAGGACCCCTGCCAGAAGGTGAAGTGCAGTCGCCACAAGGTGTGCATTGCGCAGGGCTACCAGCGGGCCATGTGCATCAGCCGCAAGAAGCTGGAGCACAGGTGAGGCCCAGGGGGCCGTGCAGGGGTCAGCCCTGGGGACATGTTCTGCTGACCTGTCCCCTGCACTAGTGCTTACTGCTGCCAACCAGGTCACATGAAACTTGGTGGCTTAACCCAACCAGTGTGTGTCATCTCTCACAGTTTCTGAGGGCAAGAAAGCCAGCACTTAGATGGTTCTGGCCTGGGGTCTGTGGTGAGCTTTGAGTCATGGTGCAGGACAGGGCTGTGTATCTTGGTCTTGACTGGGGCTGGCAGAGTCACTTCTGAGTCTCTTTCATGGCTCTTTGTTGAGGCTCAGCTCCTATCACCCGAGCCTCCTTATAGGGATTTTGCCTGTCCCCAACATGAACAACATAGCAGCTGGCTTTCCAGAAAGAGGTCATCAAGGGAGAGTATGTGAGTCAGATTTTCCATCCCTGAACCAAGTACCGAATGCCTGAAACTTAGAGGCTTATTCTGGCTTACAATTTCTGTGGGTTTGGTCCATGGCTGGCTGGCTCCAAAGCAGAAATGACGTGACTGAGGCAAGCTGCTTATCACGCTGCAGTCAGGGAGGAGCCAGAGGCAGAGCATACCCTTCCAGGCCCTGCCAGGGGCTGTCGCCAGCCAGTGCCTATCTCTGAAGGCTGCATTCACTGTATACTCACCAACGGGTGAGCCCACTGTTGAGTATGGTGCCCCTGATCCAGTGACCTTCCATACTCGGATGAGACTAGTTGAGGGGGGCATTTGAAGCCTAAACCATCACAGAGAGCAAGGAGGAAGCCACTCCCCCCAAAATTATGCCAGACACTCAGAAAAGTCACACCTCTTCTGTCAGCCTGGGTATTTGCGTCTTAAGACAAGTAGGTTATTAGACCAGATGATTTGATAGTTAGGGTTGGGCTTCTGGGGCTGACAGAGAAGGAAGGGGCGAGGGCGATCTGCAGAGGCCTGAGCTCCTGCCCACCGTGAAGATCCTGCCAGCTGTTGGACCCAGGAATGGCTCACATTTCCTCCCCTCTCCTGAATCCAGCTGCGACTTGCGTTCTTAGATGCATGTGGGGGTTGGCATGGGGAAAGCTTGGTGACAGGCCACTCTGGTAGGCCAGGCCTTTGGGGGTGGAGGGGAGTAGCTGCTTCTCTATGTGACAGTACAGGACTAGATCCTCAAATCCTCCATTTTTCTAAGGAGGCCCAAGAATCCAAGTGTTTTTAATTTTTTTTAAAGTCTCCCAATATACAAATGTTGTCAAATAACTCTGATTATAAAATAACATTAACTACCCTTGGCGGTCAGACAAAATCAGTCTGCAGTCAGACGTGGCCCAAAGTGCCATGGATTTGTGACCTCTGATGGGCTGATCCCTCATGTGAAGCGAGATTCCTTTTACTTCATATGTCAGAGCTGGCTTTGCTCCCCAAAGGCCTCACCAGACTCTGGACTAGGGCAGCTGGGGTCTGCACCCTGCCCAGTTGGTTCCACCTCTATGAACCGGAGGAGAGTCCAGGGTGGGCAGGAACACAGAGGCACTGGCCTGCTATAGTCTGCTGTCCTGTAAGGACAGGACTCAAACTTCCTCCTGCCCTTTTTCATGTTTATCTCCTTCTCCTGACCCTTTTCCCTGTAGGATCAAGCAGCCCACCCTGAAATTCCATGGGAACAAAGACTCCATCTGCAAACCCTGCCACATGGCCCAGCTGGCCTCCGTCTGCGGCTCTGACGGCCACACGTACAGCTCAGTGGTGAGGAGCAGGCCATACCAGGAGGGGGGTGCACCTGGCCATGCAGGGAGCAGAGGGCACAGCTTGGCTGGGGCCTCCCCAGGGACTCCCAGGACTGATGTGAGCAGGCAGTGTAGGGCATCAGAAGGATGCCTGAGCCTTGGCCAGAGTGACCTGAGAGGCAGAGCCTAGACCGTGTCCTTGACCTTGGGGCCAGAAAGACACATGGTCAGGAACTACAAGGGCAGTGAGGTGAGGGGCTCTGGAAGAAGGAGCACTGCCAACCAGGTGCTGCTTGAAGATGCCAATGGGCAGGGCATCCCCAAGTAGCAGGAGCACACTGGCAGGAGGACCTAATCCTCCTTGAGAAGATGTGGCAAAGATCAGGCAGTCAGGGGGATCTCTTCTGGGATTTCTGTGAGGATTAAATTTGATGATATTTGTGAAAGCATTTCACAGACTTCAGAGTGCCACAGAACGTAGG
This sequence comes from Octodon degus, assembly GCF_000260255.1. Lineage (NCBI taxonomy): Eukaryota > Metazoa > Chordata > Mammalia > Rodentia > Octodontidae > Octodon > Octodon degus. The sequence goes on along the minus strand of NW_004524581.1, from coordinate 11,414,764 downwards.
TGCTAATCTCAAATGCTTCTATGAGTAATGAGACGTTGAGGTTGCTTGTGTTTGGGCAGGCACTGCCAGTTGGCTAGGGTTGACTTTCAGGGCCTGGGGGCCCTTTTAGGGTGAAGTCAGCTGACCAGCAGTGGTGGTACACACCAGTGGTCTCTGCATTCTGAGAGGCTGAGGTGGGAAGATGGCAAGTTTGAGCCTAGTCTGAGTAATTTAGCAATCCTGTCACTAAAGGTGGGGAGGCCTGGGGATGTAGCTCAGTGTGGAGGTCCTGGGCTCAATCCTCAGTACCTCAAAATAAATGGACAAGAAAATGAACAGCTTGGTGACAAGGTGACAAGGTAGAGTTGCCAAGGGGGTGAGGTCACCCAAGGGAAGAGAAAGGATGAGCAAGAGGTCTGGGCAGAGGCAGCACTTAGGAGGCTGGAGGGCGGCAAAAGAGGAGGCAGAGCTGATAGGGAGGAGGACAGAGAGCACTTATGTCCCAGAGAACAAAGCAACCTGTGCTCAGGGAGCTGTGGTTCAAGGTCTCCTTGTTCTGTGGGAACGTGCGGGTCTGCGGTAGGTCTGGCTTCTGTCCCGTCCCCAGGCCCAACACACCACGGGGCCTCCTGTGCCTTGGTGTTCTCCACTCAACACAACACACAAGATCCTCCTGCTGGAGCAGTGTGAGGAGGCGCACAGTGCTACAGCGGGGCAAGGCCCACCGCCTCCCCAGAGCCTCACACAGAACCAGGGCTGAGCAGGGCAGGGGAAGATGCTGAGAGGGCACAGCCCAAAGCAGGCGAAGCATGCCTGGTGTGCTTGTGTGTGTGTGTGTGGGGGGTAGATGGGTGACTGAGAGCTGAGGACAGGGCCTGCAGGAGACCACAGGAAGATAGGGAGGTAGGGACAGAGGCATGGGGAGGAGGGGAAGGACAGGCTCAGGGAGAGTAGCAGGGTCAGCTGGAGTCCCCAGCGGTCTTCACAGCCAGGACTGGGCCCTGAGCCTCCCTTCCTGGGCCTGCTGAGCCTCAATTCTGTGCACCCCAGGGCCCTTCCAGGCTGCTCCCAGGGAAGGAAAGTGGGGCTGCGTGGTAGGAGACCCAAGGCTCCACATCAATCCACCTTTCTCCTGCAGTGTAAGCTGGAGCAGCAGGCCTGCCTCAGCAGCAAGCAGCTGACAGTGAGATGCCAGGGCCCCTGCCCCTGCCCCACAGAGCAGGCTGCCACCTCCACCACTGATGGCAAGTCAGGTAACCAGTGTGCTGGTTGGGGGGGCCTCCCTGCAGGGCCCAGCACCTCCTTTGGGTTGCAGGGTGGTGACAGAAGCTCATAGAGCGGGAGGGGAGAAGAAAGGCCTGAGAAGCCTGTGAGGTTCTGGGCCTGGTTGACGAGCAGGCCTCAGGTCTCAGGCCTCAGCCCTGGCTATAGGGACACTGGGGTGATGGGAGGAGGGACTTACTGAGGGTGGAAGATGGGAGAGGCCAGGAGACTGAGCCCTGGTTTCTGCCTCCCCTTCTCCTATACCATCGCAGATCCCCAACTGAAACCAGGCTGCTGCTTCACCCCCTAACTCCCCTCTTCACCCTTCTCTGTGCTGCCCCCTGCAGACACCTGCACGGGCCAGGACCTGGCCGACCTGGGTGATCGGCTGCGGGACTGGTTCCAGCTCCTTCATGAGAACTCCAAGCAGAACGGCTCTGCCAGCAGTGTTGCCAGCCCGGCCGGAGGTACAGGAAGGAGGGGGCTGAGGAGATGGGCGTGTATGGACCAGCCCACCCTTGCTTAAGCCCTTCAGGATAGATCCCCAAAAGAGCTGGGTCCCCCAAAAAGGAGCAATTAGATCAACCAGCACAAGAAGCATAAAGCTAGCAAGTGGGAAAGACCTCTTAACATGGGTGGAGGAGCTAGGTGTGGTGGTGCACACCTGTATGCCAGCACTCTAGGAGGCTGAGGCAGGAGGGTGACAATCTCAAGCTGAGGCTGGGCAACTTAGCAATACATTGTTTCAAGCAATAAAGCTGAGAATGTAGCTCAGTGCAAAGGCCTTGGGTTCAATCTCCAGTACCAAAATAAAAACAAAAAGACAAAGCAAACAAAGCAAATGAATACATGGATTGGAAGAGCTCGGGCTGCAAATTAGCAGCCAAAAGAAAGTAAAAAGCTCCTTATTTCTGGGGCTGGACAGGCAGCCCCATGGTAGAACACTTGCCTAGTGTGTGGGTCAGGGCCATGTTTGATCCCCTGTATCACACATACACAAAGTAATTACTTTTTCAGAGAGCTTTGAGAACAGGATTTGGGTGGTGGAGACATGGGGCTGATGTACAGTAGGGCAAAGGATCTTGGCCATTCTTGAGCTTCTCATGGTTCGATTCCAGGCTGCCTGGCCCCATCAAGAGGCCGGGGATGAGGACAAAGAGGAGGGATGGAGGGACGGGGTGGAGCCGGTCTGAATCCTGATCTGCTCCCCAGGACTGGACAAGAGCCTTGGGGCCAGCTGCAAGGATGCCATTGGCTGGATGTTCTCCAAGCTGGACACAAGTGCCGACCTCTTCCTAGACCAGTCTGAGCTGGCCACCATCAACCTGGACAAGTATGAGGTCTGCATCCGCCCCTTCTTCAACTCCTGCGACACCTACAAGGATGGCCGCGTGTCCACCGCTGAGTGGTGCTTCTGCTTCTGGAGGGAGAGTAAGCAGCCTGGGCCGTGTGGCTCTACCGTCACTGCATCAGCGCGGCTCCTCCCAGGCCCCAGCCAGGCCTGAGTCTTCCCAGAGGCCCACACTGCACCCTCACTGACTTCTCTCTCTCTAGCCCAGGAAGCCAGTGTGTAACTCCCTTTCGCAGCAGGCACCAGGGGCATCCAGATTCTGTGGGTCCTGAAGCTTAAGCACTACAGGGTGCCTTTTAAGGCCTCTCAGAGAGTCAGGAATGGGGGTCTTAGAACTGAAGTTGCATTCACTTCTCAGTGATTCCACTTCTGGGTACCTCTTGCATCTTTGCCCCCAGTAAATGACTACATAGGCAGGCGATCCTTGGTCTTAAATCCACAGAAACCTTATCTGCCCAGGGCCAGAACCATGCGCTTGGAGATTATCTAGGCCAAGAGGCAAATGTTACTGATGGGTGACTGAGGTGCCAGGGGCCAACTGACCTTCCTGGCCAGGAGCTGAGGTACAGGCATGACTTGCCTCTGGCTGTAGCAGTGACCTGTCCGAGGCCAAAGTCCAAGGATGGGGCTCCATCTCGTGCTAGTTTGTGGCCCTGGCAAGTGATCAGAGTGTTCCCAGTTAAGTTTCTTCTTTTGAATTGGGAAGTAGCAGTACCTACCTTGGAGACTGGTGTGAGACTGAATGGAGAGTACCTGGGCACAGAGCCCATGAAGTCCCTGCAATGCAAGTGTGTGGGTTGGTCTTACACCTCCCGCTGCCAGCCTCCCTGCCGGGCACCACCCCAGTCGCCCTGCTCCTGGCCTTGCCCGTGCATTCTGTGCCTTCTGTAGAGCAGCCTTCTTGTGCAGGGCTAGGACTGTCCTTACTGCAAGCTGGGCAGGCTCCTAAGGTGCATGCAGTGGGGCTGGAGCTTAGCAGCTGGCTGCTTCTGGCTGGTAGTTCTGTCTAATGGCCTGGTAGTCCTGTGCTTGCTGGGCCTCCACTGAGGTGGCCTCCTCTCACTATGGGAAGAGAGTTTTCTTCCTGCAGGGCCCTTGCCCTGGGTGGGGAACTTTAGAGGGACCGGTGTATCCTGCAGCCACCCTAGGGTGCCCTTGCCAATATTTCACCCTGCAGAGCCCCTGCTGGGGTCCCTAAGCTTTGGGAACTCCATCAGCCCTCAGGCCACCTCTCTCCCCACAGAGCCACCCTGCCTGGCCGAGCTGGAACGTATCCAAATCCAGGAGGCTGTCAAGAAGAAGCCAGGTAAGGGCAGAGGAAGAGGTGGGGGGCTGCCCTGAGCCCCTTCAAGACCCTGGTGCTCCAGGTCAGATGATGAGCCCAGAGGAAGTCCTGGCCCAGGATGAGAGGGAAATGGACTTCTTGGTTTTGCTTGTTTTGGGTGCCACTTGGGATTGAACCTAAGGCCTTCACACAGAGCGTCGTCCCCAGCCCCTGTTCTATTTTTTTATTTAGAGACACAGTCTCACTAAGTCATTAAGTTGCCCCAGCTTGGTCTTAAACTTGCAGTTCTCCTGTCTCAGCCTCCCAGAATGCTGAGATCACAAGTGTGCATCCCCAAGTTTTTTCCTGTTTAAATCCCATGGTGGGCCACGCTCTCCCTCTTCTCCACTTGGCAAGAGTGTTTTAAACATCAGTTTTATGATTCTTCATTTGGGGACTAGATGTTGGGATACAGAGGGGCCCTAGAACCTTCCACTCAGTGTAAGTCAGCAAGCCTGTGTGTGGAGTCCAAGTGGAGCCTGCTCGGGGTACCCACAGTGTATTCCCCAGATCCCTGGGGGGACACGGGAGCAAATCTGGCCCAGGCTGGAACCCATGGGCAACATAGATGGGGTCCCTGCTCTCATGAGCCTTGGCATGGACTAACTGGGGAAAATGCACCAAGGAGACAGAAGCGCGGTAGGTGCTGAGAGAGAAGGCAGGGGACGTGTGTGAGCCCGAGGGATCGGCAGGGGCCCCTGGGGAGCTGATGTTCCAGGGGAGGAATAGGGAGGAGAAAGAGTCAGATAGGTACAGAATGAGGGCTGGAAGAAGCTCAAAGTTCTCAGAAAACCACTGAAGAAGGTCCCCTGTGACTGGAGTGTGACAGCTGCGGGGACAGAATCGGTGAAGCGGCGCACACAGGGCCTTGCAGCTCCTCCAGAGCAGCCTGCTGTTTCACCAGCACACTTAGCCCGCAGCACGGGAAGCACCCACGAGTCACGCTGACTGCAGGCCCAGTAGCCTTTGGGCCTGTTGTGAGCCCCACCTTGGCCAGGAAGCCCCCACCTGCTGTCTGCTCCCCAAGCAGGCCCCAAATTCAGACCTCAGGTTGCTCTGTCTCTTCTCCCCAATAAGTGGTCAGAGCCCCCATCTCTCTGAAGATGTCTTGTAGGTGGGCAGAGGACCAGAATTTGGGGGTCCTAAGGAAAGGGTATGGACCCCTAAGGCAGTTCCAATTCAGGGGCTGGGGAAGAAGCTTAGGTATTCCAGGCTGGGGCCAGGCGACCGGAGGAGCAGCAGAGATGTGGAGTGGTTGAGGGCAGCGAGGCTATCACGCATCTGAGCCGGTGGCTCAGCAAAGCAGGTTCTTGTTTCCAGTCAGTAGGGCCCGAAGAAACGAGCCCTGGGCCTCTGGGTTTGTTGAGGGGTCAGGACCGCACTGGCCAGGCTCTGGGGCTACCCGGTCCCTGTTCAAGCCCAGGCTCTGAGGCTGCCAGTGTCCCACCCAGGTATCTTCATCCCGAGCTGTGATGAGGACGGCTACTACCGCAAGATGCAATGTGACCAGAGCAGCGGCGACTGCTGGTGCGTGGACCAGCTTGGCCTGGAGCTGACTGGCACCCGCACGCACGGAAGCCCTGATTGTGGTGAGGCCTG
>NW_004524581.1:11405345-11408578 GCF_000260255.1 Octodon degus | reverse complement strand
TCTGCCCACTGCACCTCAATCTCCCGGGGGCCTTACCTGCTCTGCCTCCTCCCAACCTTGTCTGCCCTTCAGGGGCCCCAAAGGGCAGGCAGAGCATAGCTGGAGGGCTTCCCGAAGATGCATCCATTTGGTGAGAAAACTTCACACCTTGGAGTTGGGGGGTCAGCCTCTTTCTCCTTATAGGCTGGCTGTCATGGAACCTGGGGATGGGGTCATGCAATGTAGCCCTGACTGGCTCCCTTGGAGCACCTGATATGAGGGGTGCTGTTCCCACCTCTGTCCCCCATGTTGATGCCCTTCTGCTCCTCCCCAGGAAGCCTGAGGACCAGGAGCAGCAGATGTGTGCTCACTGCCTCCCTGATCCCTTAACTAAATGTTCTCCTCCTGCCTGGGCCAATAGACAGGTGTGTCCCTGGGACCCAGTAACAAAGACATGGTTGGGAGGTGGCCCCTCCCTGCTCTGGGACTGACCCTCCCTAGCTGGCTGCCCTGAGGAGTGACTCCAAGGGCCACCCCAGTCACACTCCTCTGGCCCCTGGGGCTCCCACTGTCTCTTACACAAGCTCTATTCTGAAGCCCTACAGTGTGGGAACACCATTGGCAAGGCTGCCCTGGGGCCACCACACTGTCCTCTCAAGCCTCCTGACCTGGTGGGAGGTCATCTTACTCCGGTGAGAAGATGCCCTGTGGCTTTTCACCTGTGTGTTTGCTGTTGTTTTTCCAAATTCGTCCAGTTCTCCCTGTCAAAGCAAACTCCTTAATACCTTTGGTGAAGTATTTACTACCTGGATGTGGGCCTCTGGAGAATGCACTGTGCTTGTGTGTTTGAGTGGGTGTGCATGGGTGTGCATGTGTGCGTGCGTGTGTGGATCTAGGGCCAGCATGGTGGCCTGGGAGAGCTGGGGGAATGGATGGCCATATGTATGGGTTCCGTGTAGCCCAGCTCTCCCAGCATCCACCGAGCCTGAGCACTGTTGGACGTCAGGAAAGCGCCTCGCCCATTTGCCCTTTCTCCACCCTGGAACTCGTGTCTCCCAGGCCCTCTCTTGGGGGAAGTAACACAATTCCACTTAGCCCCATAAAGTGCTTCTCACCCCACAGCACAGTTCTGATTGTTGAGGTGTCCTGCTATGCCAGACCCCTGGCCCCATCCTCCTCCCCTCCCCTTTCTGGTCCCCGGGACCCCTTCCTCTGGTCCCCTGGTCAGTCACATCCATCCTCTGCTCTCCAGAGGCAGCTGCTCCTCTGACTACTCGGAGCTACTTGAAATTTCCTGCTCTCGCTGGGACGCCCCAGTGGGATTTGTGAAACTGTCCCAAGGGCAGCCATGAAAGATACCAGGCGCCTGGGATGGGGAAGGGGTTCTTCCTCCTCTCACTGTCGCTGTCCCCTTCCGGGAGGCTGTGCTGTCTGTCTCTGGGTCTTCTGGTTGTGCACGTTTATCTGACCTTGTAAATATGTTTTAGGAAGAAAGCAAAAGGCACTGAACTCACCCCCGCTGGGCCTGCAGGGATCCAGGCTTGCCCTGTCTCTGAAGCTCCCACTGCTTTGTACCCCACTAAGGCAACCCCCCTCCAAAGGCAGATGGAAGCAGCTGCTCCCCAGGCTGAAGGCCTCACTGGGCAAGCTTAAGTTTCTCATGGCAAGAATGCAGGTCCCCTGCCCCTGCCCCCACCACCCCTATGGATTCGTGCCCTTGAGCCAGCTGCTATCTCGGCTTCTGCCAGCCTCTCTACACAGATGTCCTTGCCCCCTCCTGCCCTCCTTTCCTGGGCTTAGGCAGGCAGGGCACATGGAGCAGAACTGAAAAGAGCTCAACCAAATTGTAAGAGAACTGTGACTCTCCTGGCCCCAGGCCTCCTTGGTGCATGGATGCTGGAAAAATGGGGTGGGTTGAGATTGGAGAAAATTAATGTGCCTTGAGCGACCACTAAGAGGGTCTGGAGATGATGGAGAAGGTGTGGTGGGGGAGCGCAGGAAGCAAGCCAAACTACAAGTGGGAGCTGGGACATGTTGACTGTCCCCTAGTGTCCTGGGGGGCTCGTGACCACACTCGGTGGCGGCCACGCTTCCTTCTGGTTCCAGCCTGCCTGATTTACTGTAGCGCAAATCACCCACTTACCCTTTCGTGAGCTCTGTCTGCTTCCAGCTTCACCTCAGGGTGGGTGGGGTCCATTGATATCAACACCAGAACCCTCCATTTCACCAAAGCCTGAGCCCTCAGCCCCTGGGGAGGACAACTGGCCAGTCACTAATGCCCCAGGGTCACCTTGGGGCTGTGGGCTGGTGGAGTCCCAGAGAAGAGACACTGGGGGAGCAAGAGGAGCCTGGAGACAACCCAGGAAGTCCCCAGCAGAGCCAACTGCTTTATCGCCTGCAGCCTATCCAACCGTGTGATGTGCAATAACTGAGCTTAGAGTTAAGAATTGTGTTCAAGTGCTTGGGTTTCTGTCTGTAGATTTAAGTGCTGAAATCGTACTGCTCAGTAACTTTAGATGTCTTTTTAAAAAATCAAGAAACCAAGTGTTAGACCTGTGTGTGCATTGATGGGCACTCAAGCGTCCCTCGATCACCCCACCCTCTCCTTCCTCTGCACCCCACACCCTCATGCCCCTCCTTCCCAGCCCCCCGCCTCCACTTGGGGACCCCGTCTTGTGTCGTCTTTATCTGCCTATTAGCCAGCCTAAGGAAACAAGTACACTCAACACATGCATAAAGGATATCAAATGTTATTTTTAAGAAAATGGAAAATAAAAACTTTATAGACCACCTGCTGGCAATGTTCTGATTACCCTTCTTCTTGATGTTTTCACAAAAACAGCATCCACTAGTGACACTCTGCAGTCTCACCTGGCTTCTCCTAGTCACTGTTACACAGGAGATTGCAGGGCTGAGGAGGGTATCCAGGGAGCACTTGGAGTGACTGAAATATTTTGATGTTATTGCAAATTATATGCAAGCCATATTGGTACATAGAGGGCCACCACGTACATCTCTAACCCACAGCAGAGATGAAACTATGTTGTTCTTTCTCCAGGACCTTTTCTTCCTGTTATTACATGTATTTGAAGACTTGATTTTATAGGAATGTAGTAGCCCACATTATAAACTTAGCCAGCCCTTTGGGGCCTGCCAGAAAGTTCAGCAGATTAAAGCACCTGCTTAGGTAAAGCACAGCTGCCAGGGTTCAATCCCTGGCACTGCAAGCTTTGCCCACCCCCATTCCGGGGAGC
>NW_004524581.1:11401337-11402810 GCF_000260255.1 Octodon degus | reverse complement strand
CCCGGGTCCCTTAGGGAAGCAGAATGGTGCTGACTGCAGCAAAGGCAGGGCTGTGGCCCTCCGGGAAGCCATCTGCTGGAACCCAGCTGTCTGGGCCCAGCCCTGCCCTTCTGCCCTCCCGTTGCTCCCTCGCCTCAGGCCCCCCTCATCCCTGGAGCCGGGGGCTCCATATGGACTCTTCAGTGAATAGTGGGGGCCTGGAAGGAACCAGACAGGGCGCCTTCCCTTTTCCCGCCTGCAGAGCTCTGCCCCACTCACTGGACACACACACTTCCCTGACCCTAAACAAGGACCCTACTGTCACACGCACACACTTACAGGGTACAGTGTGAGGTTTCACCAGCGGGCAATGATTGTATCAGGGTAGTCGGTCTGTCTGTCACATCACCTCAGACACTTGTCCTCTCTCTGCTGGGAACATTCAGTGTCCTCCCCATTAGCTATTTCAAAAGATGCGATCCCAGCATTCTGGGAGGCTGAGGCAGGAGAACTGCAAGTCTGAGCCCAGCCTGGGAAACTTAGTGACTTAATGATCGCTGGTCTGAAAATAAATACAAGACTAAGAAGTAACTCTGTGGAGAAACCTTGGGCTTGATCCCTGGTACTTGTTGGGGGTGCTCCTCTGTGAACTGCACCCATTAACTCTCCCCTCTGTCCTGTTCTTCAGCCCCTGGTAACCGCTATTTTACTCTCTTGTCATGAAATCAGTTTTTTTGTCTTCTGCATAGAAGGAAGGCCATACAGTATTTGTCATCCTGTGCCTACCTTCTTCCCTGCCTCATAACGTCCTCCATCTATCTGCATGGCAGTGAATGCTTGAGTTGTATTCTTCTCTGTGGCCAGATAGTATTGGTTGCTGTATTCGCCACCCTGTCTGTCTGTCTGTCTGTCTGAGGATGCCTAGGCTGATGCCACATCTTAGTTATTGTGAACGGTGCCACAGAAGTGTGCAGGGCTGGTGTCAGTCCCACATACTGATCTCCCCTCCTCTAGATACATGCCAGGCAGTGGAGTTGCTGGATCAGAGGACAGCTGTGGTTTTTGAGGGATTTCCAGAAGGTTCTCTGTCATCTACATTCCTACTGATGGTGTATATGAGAAGTCCCCTTTCCTGGCATCCTCTCCAGCATTTGTTTTTTCCTTTCTGGCTTTTTAAAATTTTGTTTTTCAGTTAAAGGTGGAGAGATTTGTTTGGCTCACAGTTTCAGATGGTTCCGCTCATGGTCAACTATCTCCTAACCAAGGGCATCGCAGAAGGTGTGGGAGAGCAAAGATGTTTAGTTCAGGGGAAGCAGAACAAGGGAAGGGTGCTGGAGAGCAAGGGGGCTGGGACCTTCTAGAGCACCCAAGGCCATCTCTCCACGGCCCACCAGACATACTCAGGAGTGTGCTGTACTAATTGCATAGGCAGAGGGCCAGCCAAATAGCTCAGCAGATTAAAGCACCTGCAAGCAGGCACCTCCTGCAAGGGGC
>NW_004524581.1:11399115-11400067 GCF_000260255.1 Octodon degus | reverse complement strand
CTTCTCTAGGGAACTGCCTGTGGCTGCAGCTCCCACAGATTCTCTTAGGCTGGCTCTGCTCCCTCCTTGCAGCTTTCCTCAGGTGATCCACAATCCTGGCTTCTCCAGACTTCTGGGGTCCCTAGTGCACCTTTGGCTTCACACTCACAGCTTCACACACTGTCCTCTCAGGGGCATACTGCTTGGCCTTCCAGGCCTTCTGAAGCCTGGGTGAAAGCCTTTCTGTCTCTACAACTCTTCCATTCTACATGCACCCAAAACGAACACCACATGAATGATATCAAGGTCTGCTACCAGCAGGAGAAATAGCCAGATTCCCTCTTTCTTGGCTGCAGAGATCAAGTTCCTGGATTGATGAGCACTCTGAATCCAATTCTGAGGAACAGATTCTCCAGGAATCACCATTCTGGAACATGGTGTAATGAGTTAATATTATCACTTAGCTATTGAAGACTGATCAGACTTGTGCACAATCTCCCAAAAGAGTGGACAGTGAAAGCTTAAGTAAGAGTCAAGTAGTTCAAGTAGTATGATTTTAAGGCTTTAGGAGGTTCAAAATGCCCTAATAGAATTCAAGACTCTAGGGACTAAGACAAAGAACTTCTCTGGGTGGCCCATATATATTTGGTTTTCAAAAAAGAGGGGCATACTGAAGAAAATGCAGGAATCTGAGCAGGACCTTGGGAGCCCATTCAAGGACTTCTCCAAGTAAAACATTATGTTAATTTAGCAGAAATATGTTATCTCTAGGAAGGTCTTCACTGCAGGAGTGAGATGCCTGAAGCTACAGTCTTTAGTTAATTGTGGCTGGATCCAGGTGTCCTCAGCTGTTTTGCCTTTTGAAGTGTCACAGCTTCATAGGTCACTACAGGCTCAGCCTGAACCAATGACTCAGAGAGGTTCATTTACTATGAGTCTGAAGACCATCTCTAGACAAGAAGCCTAGGTCTTC
>NW_004524581.1:11384785-11397640 GCF_000260255.1 Octodon degus | reverse complement strand
CTTCTTGTCCTTCTTTCTAGAAGAAACCTCCTGAGCCCAGTCTTCACCTGCACAATTTCTATCAGCCTTCCAGTCTTCTGAGCTCTGACAAGACTCTCCCATACAGCACACCCTAAGGTTTTTCAGTTCTACTTTTTCAGCTGGCATCTCTGGCTACTTCCAAACTCTTGCTACAAGCCATTCTCCAAAAGCTCCTGAACCACATGGCCAAGTATAGTCACAGAAGTAGCCCTAATCTGGTATCAAATTCTGTTTCAGTTATTCTTGTTGCTGAGACAAATCATCCAACGTCCAAGCTTAAGGGAGGAAAGTTTTATTTATCTCACAGTTTGTAGAGGTTTCAGTTCATAATTGGCTGGTTCCAAGGTGGGGTGGCACCTGGCAGAGGGGCAACAGTTCATGGTGGAAGACAGAAAAAGCAAAGAGAGCAAAGAAAAGAAGCCTCTTTCTGTCTTTTATGTTGTATCCAGTCTCCTGGGATCAGGGAGGTGCCAATCCAATCAGTGGACTGAGCCAGCAATCACTTACCCTTATTTCCAGCACCCTTAACCCCAGCATTGCACACAAATCAGGCACACACTTTAAGTTCAGCCACCAGCAAAAAACCTCTATGACCGCATAAGGCTTTGGGGGGACATCTAGACACAAACCATTCCACATCATGAGACCTAAGCCACAGCATGGTCTATTATGGCACTAACCATGGGCATCAGCCTAGTGAGTCAGTCCCAATCCTCAGGGTGTCCTGGGACCCTCATTAGAACAAAAGATCCTCCTTGTACCCAGGAAACACTGAGGCATTCAGGAGCTCCTATCACTCAAGAAATGACAAAGATCTTAGGAGCTCTGGGCCAGGAACCAGGTGGGGGCAGAGCCCCAATCTATATTTTTTCTTCTATCTTTTTTTTTTTTTTTTTTTTTTTGCGAAACCAGGGATTGAACTCAGGCCCTTGCACTTGCCAGGGAAGCACTAATTCCACTGAGCCATCTCCCCGGCCCCTATTTTATCTTTTAAAAAAATTGTATTATTATTTATTTATTTGGTACGGGATCTCACTATGCTGCTTATAGTGATCCTCCTGTCTCAGCCTTCCCAGCACTGGGATTACAGGCATTTGACACAATGCCTGATTTCGGTGGCCAGCACAGTGCACCCAGAGTTCTGGGGCCAGCACAGCATGCAATAGAGGGGATTGAACCCAGCTCCTTGCCCTTGCTGGGCTGGTGTTTAGACTGCCAAGCTATTTCTTATTATGTCACAGACAGAGACACGCACCAGACTCTGTCCCTGAGCAGGGCAGACTTACCTTGCCTGCCCTCCCTCATCAGACAGTGCTCCCCAGCTGGATCCTCCACCACTTGTCTCATACCACGGGGACTGCCAGGGCCTGGCAGTGCCCAGTTGCTCCACACAAAACCTACTCAGGGACCCCAGATCAGCCAAGATAGGCCTGTAGGCCAGGGCAGAGCAGTGCTGTTCACTTCCCACGTGGCTGGCAAGCACGAACATCTTGTTCCTGCAGCAGTGAGCTGATGAGCGGTTGGGCAGGGAGAGAAAAGAGAGGACTCCTCCCTGCTCTGCAGCAGCAGAGTTACCAGGCAGGCTCAGAACTCCACTTACCTTGGGCCTTTGAGGTTTTGCCCCTTGCCTGCCTCCTCTGCCTCCAGGGGCCTCTCACTCTTAGGACTCAGGTGTTTGTGTTGAAGTGGAGATTTCTGGACTCCAGGGAGCCTGGGACCATGACATATCAGATGGAGCTGCCAGGTCTACCTCTTCCCTGCACCACACCATCCTTGCCCATGGCGATGGGAAGTCAGTGGGGTCAGTTGTGTGCAAGGCTCTCTGCTTACTGGGGCCTGGGAACGTGAGTGGGGAGCTGGGGAAGACAGACAAATAAGGCCCATTACACATAAGGCCACAGGAATCCCCCAGACTGGGAAGATGGCATTGCACATAGGGACACAAGTCTGCGTGTGGTTCTTGCTCAGGCAGGAGGGGCTCCTCCCGGGGCTTGCAAACTCATTGCAAAGGGGTGACAGGTTGTGTTGACAATGGAGATGGCTGGGAATAGTCATGTCATGGTGGGGGCGTGCAAAGGGGCCTGCAGCTATTCAGCTCTTGTGCATGCAGTTGTGCTTCCTGGAAGGCAGGATGAGGTCCTTAGGGGGGCTGTCTGGCAAGGGCTGTCCTTTTATTGCTGTTCCTGACATTAGGATCAAAGTCAAATGCCACCTTCTAGGGTGCAGAGCCACTAACACAGCAGCTTTGCCTGCCGATCTTGAAAGGCCCATTTGCAAGCATGGCCCTAGGCAGGCCCTTGGATTTCAGGAGTGTTTCCACAATTCTTTGAGAAATGTGGCTCCCTGGCCTAAATCATTCAGAAAGACCATGTAGAGCCAGCTAAATAGCTCAGAGGACTAAAGCGCCTGCTTTGGCAGACACAGGGACTGGGGTTGGATCCTTGGCGTGCTATGCCAGCTCCACCCCTAGGGTATACTGAGACTGCAATTGAGACTGGGCGTGGTGGTGTTCGCCTGTGATCCCAGTGCTTGGGAGGCTGAAAATAGGAGAGTCACTATGAGTCCGATCTATGTAGTAAGGCCCTGTACTAAATACATAAAAAAGCTGGGGAGATAGCTCAATAGAATAAGCGCCTGCCTAGCAAGTGCAAGGTCCTAAATTCAATCCCCAGTTTCACAAGAAAAAAAAATACATACATTAAAAAGAGACCATGCGGCTTATGCTGAACACCTGCTTCCCCTTGGGAAGCCGGGAATTTTGGTAGCAGGTCCTGTGTGACCTGCCCCCAGTACACACTGAACACTGGGCGCTGAGTCTAATGAGCTTCCCTGGTAGAGAGTGTCTCACATGTGCTGGCAGAGCTCCTTGCAGGAAGAACAAAGCACGTCCTGGTGACCCCACCTTGCACCTGCTGTGCCCAGCCTTATCCTGCACTACCTTTCCTCCGCATCCTTCTTCAATAACATACCTCAGCCATGAGTGTGAATCTGTGTGAACCGCACAAGTCCCGGCTAAAAGTTGAACCCAGGGCTAGTCTTTGGAGCCCCCACCCAGGAGTGCCCTCATCGGCAGGAGACCTAGCTCATCTCCTCTTCCATAGAATCCTGCAGAAGCAACAGGCTCCATGAAGAACACTGGAAACTGTTGGCTGCTAGGATTCAGCCTGAGCTCCTGGGGCCCATCGCTCTGCTAGCTGAGAGCAGTGGAGAGGAAGAGGAGAAACAGCAGTTGTGTGTGGGGGGGGGCAATGATGCTGGTAACCTCATTTATGGAGGGCTTGTTTGGGAGTAGGCTCTGGGTCCCCTTGAATCATTTCATTCATGCACAGAAGTGGCAGATGCCTCTGAGGAATGTGAGGAGCTTGGATAGCCCCCAGGGTCCTATGCGCTGCTGCAGGTGCAAGGAGGACCACTCCCCCTGGGGCAGAGCCTGCACATACCGTTGGGGCCACGTGTGTGCCATCCCTCCCAGTTCCACAAACATCACTGCACCAGAGGCCCCCAGATGGCCCCATGCCACCCTCCTCTTCTGGGGTAACAGAGCCCCTCGTTTGTAGCCAGCACATGGCTGCCCACACAGAGACCACCTTTCCCAGCTTCCCTTGCAGCACCTCAGGTCTCAGTGACCTCAGCCCCACAGAGAGCAACAGGCTTTGAGCAGGAGCATTGCTGCTTCCCTGTGTGGCTCTCACTGGCCGCAGAGACATTGGACACTCCAAGTTAAAGACCCAGTCAAAGAATGGGCAGCTGAGATGAATAGATACTTCTCAGAAAAAGGACAAATAGCCAAGAAATACATGAAAAATGTCCAGCATTTCTGGCCATTGGAGAAATGCAAATAAAACAACACTGAGATTCCACCTTACTCCAGAAAGAATGGGCACTATCAAGAAATCAAATAAATGCTGGTGAGGATGCAGGGAAAGAAAGAGCCCTTCTACACTGCTGGTGGGAATGTAAAACAGAACAACCACTACGGACATCAGAGTGGAGATTCCTCAAAAACTAAAGCCAGAAGCTGCCCTTGACCCAGATTTTCCCCTTGGTACTTTCCCAAATTAAAGACATCATATTACCATGATGTGTGCGCATTCGTGTCTACAGCAACACAACTCATGGTAGTTAAATCTTGGGAGTGGCCTGGATAAGATGTGGTGGCTGGGCATGGTGGTGACTGCCCATGATCTAAGTACTCAGAGGACCGAGACAGGAGGGTCACCTCACAATTAAGGGCAGCCTGGGCAGTGTAGTGAGTCTAGGCCACCCTAAACTACACAGTGAGACCCTGTCTCGAATATCAAAGAAAAGAAATGTGGTATTTACATGCAATACAGTACTACTCTCCTGTAAAGGATAAACTTGAGTGAACTGTAGGAAATGGGGTACACCGTAAGAGCATAGTGTGAAGTGAAAGACATCAGCTGCACAAAGCTTAGGTGAGTTTGTGGTATGGTTTCTCCTACGTGAAATACCCAAAATGTAAATAAAGAGCAACGCGGAAGATCACAGGCAACAGAGAGATCACTTGCACAAGGAGAGGGGACCAAGAGTTGGAAGGAGGTGGGAAGAGCAGACTGGAAGAGGGTGGAGAGGAAGCTGAGGGGCTGGGGAGACAGCTCAGCAGGCACAAGTGCCTGCTGATCCAGTGTGTGATCCTTAGGTACTGCTGTTGTAGTCAGAGTTCACGCCAGAAAAAGATTTAACACAGGACACATAATTTTTAAGATTATTTTGTAATATTCACCCACAGTCAAATGCAAAAGAGTACGGGAGATCTGTCCACATACTAGAGACCCCAAGAATCCAGCCGAGGGGCTGGATCCCGCAGCAAGTCCAGCTGGATGCCCAGAGCCCACAACAATGTCTCATGCAAGTCTGTATCAAGAGGATCTGCACTGGAAGGCCCAAAGGTCAGTGGTGGAAGCTAGGAAGTCTGCAGCAGAGGGGTGAAGGACCTGTGCCAGCAGGCTGAGGGAGCTGAACTGGAGCCAGGAAGTGATGCTCAAGGTAAGGACCAGAGCTCCCCCAGAGAACCACAGCCATCCTCAGCGACAGCGAGGCCCCGAGCTCCTCCAGTGACAACAGCCAGGTTCCTATCAGGAAAGCCAGCGTGACAGGCTCCTCCAGGAGAACCAACAGCACACCCTCTTCCCCTCCAGTTCTCCTTTATGCTGCTGGCAACACTCCTCAGGTGGGCCTCCACACCCAGCACCACGCAGACTCAGTTACACAGACTGATAAAAATCACCTCCTAGCTCTTTCTTCCTGCCGGCCCATGGGGGTGGTGGGATATTCGCTTTTCACTTGAGCTCACCATGGTCTGTGAACTTAGCCACCATGCTCCAGCACCCCAAAGTCCCCTGGTGATTAATAATAGTCCCTCAGTGGTTGAGGGAATGAATCTCAACTCAGAACTGACCGTCTACCACCAGGGCAAATGTACTTGGTCTTCTCGCCCTTCCTTTCTGCTACTCCTAGTACATTTTACCTCCACTGGTTCCCTATTACCCTGGGTAAAAAGTCAAGTTCTTTTGGGGTTTTGAAAGTCTGATGGGTGATTTGGCCCTCAACCTCCTCACCAGCCTCTTTGCACCTCAAAGCCTTTGCATAAACTGTGAAAATATTCACCATTTCCTTTCTTTATCTGGTGAACTCCTATATATCTTCCCAAACCCACTCAAACATACCTCCCCCATTCACCTCCTCAGGCAGGGAGGACCAGATGCTTCATTCCTCTCTGGCCTTGAGCAGGCTTCTGCCCTGCCCTAGGACTGCTGGGCTGCCCCTCCTTGGTTCCCTGAAATTTCTCCACTCCAGTTGGATTATGTCTTGTCTTTCTAGATCCCCCCAGCCTGGGCCTAATGAGTCATCAGGATATTAGTGTTAAATGCACGAGTGGCTGAATAAATGGTTTTGTCCCAGTTGAACCTGCTATCATTGAATATCGCCTTTGTCTGAACTGTCTGTGATCACTCTGTGCTGGTGAATCTTTTGGGTTTTTTTTTTTTTTTTTGAACCAGGGATTGAACTCAGGCCCTTGCACTTGCCAGGCAAGCACTTATTCTACTAAGCTATCTCCCTGGCCCTGTGCTGGTGAATCTTGACTGGGTTAAGAAGCTCTTGGGAGGTGCCTGGGTTGTGTGAGCACTGACCATTGGGCAACCACTGAGAAGTAGCTGAATGGGCTCTCAGGAGAGGGGCTGTGTGAGTCACTTTTCTCTTGTTGCTGGGACAAAATACCTGATGCACAACAATTAAAGAAGGAAAGGTTTATTTAGTTCACAGTTTGTAGAGGTTTCAGTCTGTACTCAGCTGGCTCCAAGGCAGAGTAGCATGGCACAGAGGCCAAGTTCATGGCAGCAGAAGACGGCAAAAAGCAACAAGAACAAAAAGGGGAGGAACCAGTCTCTTTTCCTCCCTTATACTGTAAGCAGGCTACCCGCCCTAGGACGGGTGTAGCACTCACACCAGCTCCATGCCCTCCTCTTACACAGGATGAGGATGCTTACAAAGTGAGGGCCTTGGCCCCCTGCTGAGTCACTTAGTTAAACTTCTCAAATTGACACAATGAATCAACCATTGCAATAACCTAGGGTGTAAACAGCCGCCCTAGGGCATGTCCTCTATACCCTAGAATGTAGAACCAATGAGTCTCAGTGAAGCTTCTAAACTTCTCCAGTGGATGCAATACACCAATCATTGCAAGAGGCCTAGAGAGAGGAGGTAGGACATGGGGCTGACTTCGGGGACTGCCTCTGGTCCCTGGTCCTTTCCTCTCTGGCTTCTTTCTCTGCTCTCTATCTCCAGGCAGCCATGAGTTGGGTGGCCTTCACCTGCCATGCCCTTTCACCATGATGTGTCTCTCTTGGAGCAGTCAACCCCAGATGGAACCTCAGCAACCATGAGCCAATGTAAGTCTTTCCTCTTCAAGTTTCAGATGTCAGGTACTTTGTCCCAGCAACGCGAAAGCTGATGAATACACACTCCTGCTGCTATTTATCATGATTAGAGATTCATTTCTCTTCAATAGCTTAGAATAATTTTACCTCTACATTCATTTTTTTCCTGCAAATTTCTTCCAAGCCAATGTATCCCAATCAGTTCTTGTTGGAGACAAACAGATTAACACTGTATATAAATTTCTGAAAACTATATTTAGTTAAAACAAACAAATCCGGGTAACTTTGTGAATTTGGTACATCCAACTAAGGCACATTGATATTTGGGCCAATTGGCCTATTTTCTGCTTCCTGAACTTCTCTCCCAGTTTACATTTCAAAAGGAGCATTAACTCCAAGAAATGGCTTTCTGAGGGCAGGAAGTGTGGGCAGGAACACCCCCGGGAGGCTTGGTAATTATCTTCTCGGCATGGGTCTGATTGAACTCAGAGTCCTACCCTGTGCTTTCCCAGCTGGAGCTAACAGCACCCAGGGCTCAGCGGCAGTACACAGGTGACACTGAACTAGAGGGACAGCGGGGGCCTGGACAGCAACACCCTCTGCCCTCTTTGACTTCTTGGCCAGTGAGGCAGGGTTCCAGAAATGCTGGATGAGCCTGTGTCCTCCAGTGGAGAGTCTTAGAAACCCTACCCAGATGGTATAGGCAGGAAGGGACTGACCAGCTCCCATGGAAGGGAGGGGACGGGGGCAGTGCTTAGAGTTGAAGTAAGAAAGCTCAGAACTGCCTTGGGGGTGACAGTACTCTGGTCAACCCCACCATGTCCCCTGCTGGCCGTTGCCTACCTGTGTCCTCCTGTCCTCTTCAGCTTCTCCATCACTGCTAGGTGTCAGTCCCAGGCAGGTGGCCGTGGCCATGGGATGCGGGGGTCTTGGCTGGGGTCACATGCTTCTGGAAGCACAGAGGAAGGAAGCTCCCAGGGGAGCTTCTTGGACAGCCAGCAGCCAGCAGTCTTACCTGTAAGAGGAGAGTGGAGTACTTTAACTTCACAGAAAACCCAGAGATGTGGATGATGTCAGAGTCCCACTTAGCACGGCCAGAAGCAGGATTTTAAAGAGTGGGACCCTTCAGTACTGAATTCCAGCCTCTCAACCCCACCCAGGCCGGTGCCTCTACTCCAGGCCCCAGCTGTGCGCTGTGGGGTGAAAGCACTCATACAAGGGTGTCTGCAGCTCCCGCTCTCCCACTGTCGAGGCTCCCACTGCTGGTTACCGCGAGGTGCCAACCACTGCCCGTTTCTGCCAGTCTTCCCCACACTCAGTGTCAGGGCTCAGCTCCAGGCCACGTCCTCCTTCAGGATCTCACAGCCAGCAGAGCCGGGAGGCCATCCTGACTTCACACAGCTGCTGTTCACTATCGCTTAGCAGAAAGGGGTTTCCAACGTTAGCCTCCTGCTCGCTTGCACAGGAGTGAGGTGAGCTCTCTGTCCTCGAGGATGTTTTGTGGGCTGCTGCAGCAAGGACAGGACACTAGTACTGCTGCAATGTGTGGCCATAGGAGGGGTGGCTTTCGGTGGCCACTGGCCATTCTTGGGGATGGCTTGTGGATGCATCATACCGACCTGTCCCTATTGTCATCTGGGGTTTTCCACTGTGTAGCCCTCTGTCCTACCTCAAAGAAGATGACAGCAGTCATTAGAGTTAGGTCTCACCCTAAACCAGGACAGTTTTATCTTGAGAGTCTCAACTAATTATACTCACAAAGATCCTATTTCCGAAGAAAGCCATGTTGGAAGATTCCAGGAGAGCTTCAATATTCGCAGGGAGAAATCATCCATCCCGCTCCAGGGGCCACTCGCAGGACAACTGCGCATCACCCGAAGTGTCTGCTATAGTCCGGGCGGGCAACAGGGGGCGCAGGCCTCAGCCCCGGCCATCAGCAGCACCCGTTCTCCAGAGAAGCCAGAAATCTAGATGTTTGTGTAAAATACCCAGATCTTTAATTGTTGACAATATATTACGAAAACCTCTCAAAGCACTGTGACCCATAGCCTATACATCTGTAGACAGCACATCTGTAAGTCAGCTTGGCCTTTGGAGCTCCAGTTTGTCACCTGCAGCAGATTTAGCTTGTGGAGCACAGGAAATACTGGCCCTGCACTTCTGCAAGGAGCCAGCAGAGGGCGCGCCAAGCATTGCGTTCAGCAAGGCCTCTGCAGCCAGGCGGGGAGGTGTGTGTGGCCGCAGCCAGGACTTGTTCCTTTAAAGTTGCTCTTAATCTTTGGTGGTTGCTCTTTCTTGTCCACTAATGATAGCTGCAAGCTGGGCAGACACAAGTGCACAAGTAGCAGAGAAATATTACGGAAAAAGCGGGGAACAACGATAGCGGTTTGATGACTTTAAAAAATGCCAAATAACTAAAAAATATTGACACACGCACATAGTAAAAAAACTCTTCAGACCATGTAAAATATGGCTTCCCCCACCCCGCTGCTATCGGTAAGACACCGGTTACACACATATAATGCACGTTTCTTGCAAGCAGAATTCTATGTCGTGTCCACAAGGGAGTTAACAATATCAGTCCTGATGGACACTGACTTCTATGAAAACAGGACTCTGATAGCCTTTTAAAAGTCCTAGGATAGGGGCTGGTGAGATGGCTCAGTGGTCTAGAGCACCTACTTAGAACAAGCTTGGCAAAAACAAAGGGACCGTGGTTCGATCCCCCAGCACCACATGCCGGCCGGCCCCGCCTCCTGGTGGGCTGAGCTGGACACACACACACACACAAAGTCCTAGGATAAGGGCTGGTGAGATAGCTCAGCGGACTAAGTGCCTGCTTAGGCAAGTGCAGGGACGGAGCTGGCCCTGCACCCAGGGCCCTGAGCCCGTCACAGAGTGCAGGCATGGTGGCACACGCCTGTAATCCCAGTGCTGGGGAGGCTGAGACAGGAGGAGCACTAGGAGTCTGAGCTGTGTAGCCCTGTTTCAGTGACCAGTGCAGCGGCACGGGGCTCAACCCCAGTCCATGCGCTTGCCAGGTGCCCCAGGCCAGAAATGCTTATTTACAGAGCTACAGGGAAAAAGACACTTCCTAGTTATATATATATATATAGTACTAGGGCTTGAACTCAGGGGCTCTGCACTGAACTATATTCTCAGCCCATTCGAAACTTTACTTTGAGACAGGTGTCACTAAATTGAGCAGACTGAATGGTCTGGGCTTCAACTTGCGATCCTGCCTCAGCCTCCCAGAGTGCTGGGACTTCGTGGGTGTGTGGCACCACACCTGGCTCATGTTGTCATTTAATTTGTTATTCTTCACTGCTTCAAGGGTGGTACGAACACCTTTTCCGCCTTCCCCTCAACTGACCAGCTGAGGCGAACGCCTTTTCTGCCTCATTTTACCCAGATAACATGGGTGAAGTCAGCAGCGCATTCAGTTATCTAAGGCTGGCATATGCGCAGCTCAGACGGCAGAACCTGAGCAGGTGCGAGGCGAGGCCCCAGGTTCAGTCCCAGCCTCAACACTTGGAGTCATCACTGTCCCCACTCAGCCCTGCCATCTGATGAAGATGCCACAGCCAGCATCTTGCCTGCCACCTGGTGGTCCTGTGCCAGCCCAGCTCTGCTGACCTCTGTGTAGACAGAATATAGTCTGCGTGTGCCGGGTTGATGGTGGGGAAGATTATGTTTTCCAGAGAGGCCGAGACGACTCCTAGTCGCCATGCTGTGGAATGGCCTTGGTCCTCCTTCCACAGAGAGATGAAGTCTGTGTCCTATGTCTTTGGATCGCGTGGGCCCATGGCTTGCTCAGAACCCATAGAGCCCTGGAAGGCTTCAGGTGTTACTGCAAGGACTGTGCCGCTAGGCAGGAGCAGTGTGTGCAGAGCTCTGAGGTCGCCAGGCTGTCAGAAGCCCACTGTTTCCCAGGAGGAGACCACAGGGCAAGGGAAGGAGGCATTGAAGACCAGGTCCTGGAACAAATAATCATAAGGAGTAAATGTGGCAAGGAGCGCAGCTTCCTGGACTGCGGTCTGAGCAGTGGGCTCAACTGCATTTGAACCAAGAGCTCACCTGTGTGCCCGGGGCTCTGGAATGTGTGGTCTTCTGTTTATCCGCTTGGCCTTGTAGGCTGTTCCCCCCAGGGAAACAGAGAAGGCTGAGTTAACCTGGCCAAATGCTGGGCACATGTTCAGAACTTTCTGTATGTAACCTTGGAACCAATAAACATAGTTGCCGAGCCAGCAGCTTGGCCCTCCCGACCCTGGGTTTCTTTCCTTCTCATTCCCTCTTCCCTCTACCCTGTACTGCTCTGCGAGGGTTGGACCCCCATAGGGAGGCTGGGAAAACATGCAGAGCCATGCTTGGCTGTGACCCGGCCACCACCTGCTGTGACCTCATGGAGCCCTGAGCTTAGCCAGGACCACCCAGCTAAGCTCGTCTGGATTGCTTGCTTACAGGAAACCCAGAGATGATAAATGATTGTTTTGGGGTGCTACATCTTGCAGAGACGCTCCTCAGCACGGGCAACTGGGATACTGCAGGGTATGTGGGGGGGGGGGGCGGAGAGTAAGGACACCAGGTGCAGGTTCCTTCCTTCCTTCCTTCTGTGGGGGGGGGCGGAGAGTAAGGACACCAGGTGCAGGTGTGTGCCTGGTGACCGTGGACGGTGTCCTGTGAACTTTGGTCTCCGTAGCCTCCCAGCATTCTGCTGCTTGCTCCAAATGGCCTGGGCTGGTGGCTGACGGGATATTACTAACAGTCCTTTCCAGGAGAGGTGAATGGAGCATCCTTGACCCCACCTGTGAGGTTCCTCTGAGCAGCAGGTCTGACAGCTGAGAGCCTCCGCCTGGCAAAGCCAGCACTCATCCCACCTCAGGGAGGAAGCCACTGCACTCCGGGAGCAGCTGCCGGCCCCTGTGTCCAGAGCCCTCAGTGCGCTCTGAAATCCCAGAACTGCGCGTGCTTCTCTCCCCCACACTCTGGGGATTAGTGACTGCACGCATGCGTGGTTTTGCTTGGTCCCTGAAAAATATCTGGCCAATGCTGTAGTCACCACAATAAGGCTACAGATCACACTGGGGGGAAAACCAGGAAGAAAGCTCGCTTCCAGCTCTACCCCTCTGAGCTCAGGGGTTTTGGATTTTGTGGTGAGGCCTCCCATACTAATCGCATATGTAAAAGTGAGATGTTACAGGACATCCAGTTTGTTTTTCTTTCATTTTATGTATTTGGTACAGGATCTCATTATGCAGCTCAGACTCATAGTGATCCTCCTGTTTTCAGCCTCCCCAGTGCTGGGATTCTAGGCGTGCTCCACAATGTGCAGTCTCGGTCACTGACTCGGCCCTGGGGGGTGGGGCCAGTGCAGCATGTGGTGCTGGGAATTGAACCCTGGTGCCTGCGCTCACCTAGGGAGGCCCTTAGTCCGCTGAGCTATCTCGCTGACCCAGGACACCCAGTGTCTTTTATCTGCCATGAACAGTGAGTGTGGGTCAGGGCTCTGCACACCTTGCTAGAGCAGGAGCACTCAACAGAATCGAGGGACCACCAGCCCACTTTCCTGGAAGAACAACCGTAGGCACACACATAGGAATCTGGCAGAAGGGTCCAGAGATAAATACTTCTAAATAAATTAGGCTTCAGGGCTGGTGAGATGGCTCAGTGGTCTAAAGCACCTACTTAGAACAAGCTTAGCAAAGCACAGGGACCGCTGTCAATCCCCCAGCACCACATGCCAGCCAGCCCGCCCCCTGGTGGGCTGAGCTGGCCACACACACACACAAATAAATAAATTTAAATAAATAAATGAATGAATTAGGCTGCAAAGCTGTCAGTTCCATGTTAATGGCTGCATAATAGTTTATTTATTTATTTATTTATTTATTAGAGAGAGAGAGAGAGAGAGAGAGAGAGAGAGAGAGAGAGAGAG
>NW_004524581.1:11377537-11384645 GCF_000260255.1 Octodon degus | reverse complement strand
CACTGAGCCATCTCTCCAGCCCTGCATAATAGTTTTGCTGCTACTGTGCAGTTTGTTCATTCACATCCCCAGCTGCTTGATGTTCAAGCGGCTTCCACTGTTCCTATGTTTTAAATTGTACCAAACACCTCTGCAGCAAATCATGGTCCTCTTGTCCCTGTCTTCATGTGTGCTGGTCTCTGGTGTCATTTTGTCTTGTTATTTGAGAAAGGGTCTCTCAACGTGGGTCAGGAGGCCTTGGACTTCTGGGTGCTGCGGTCACAGGCATGTGCCACGCTCGGCTTTTTGTTCTCTGTGTATGGACAGGGCTTGTTGAAGTCACACATGGACGGATGAGAATGGCATCGCTGTGAGACTGTCCTTGCTGTATCATTGCATAGGATTCAGGGTCTACTTCACCACAGCCCTTGAGCGGGGGCCAATGGAGTGGGGCCAGCCAGAGCTTGCAGGTGGCAGGGGCAGTGGCTCCTGTCATGTGGGCTCCGGGGAACCTGGCTGCGGCCACCAGTGATTTATGTCATGGCCAGAGGAAGAATAGAGACCAAGTGTTTATCCTGGAGTCAAGGCCAGGCAGGGCCAGGGCTAAGGGTGTGGGCAGCGGGTTCCATTTGCCTCCTGGACTGTGGAGGGGAAACAGCTGGCTTCAGGGGTCCTGGGCCTGGCCAGCTGATGTGCAGGTCACAAAGCGAGCCCTTCAGTGCAGGCAAGGGCGCCATAGCACAGAGCAGGCAGAGCCCAACACAAACAGCCTGCAGAGAAAGGCCCTTTGTGGTCCAGGAGCACAGCCCTGCCAGCAGGTGCTGGGGAGGCTGTGTGGGCTGAGGACGGGTTCCAGGGCCTCTCCCTGCCCTTCTCCTTTCCTTCTTCCTCTAGCCTGCCTGGCTGGCCTGCCTGTCTTCCTTCCTTCCTTCCTTCCTTCCTTCCTTCCTTCCTTCCTTCCTTCCTTCCTTCTTCCTTCCCTCCTTCCCTCCTTCCTTCCTTTCTTCTTCCCTCTCTCTCTTCTTCCTTCCTTCCTTCCTTCCTTCCTTCCTTCCTTCCTTCCCTCCCTCCCCCCTCCCCCCTCCTTTCCTTCCTTTCCTCCCTCCCTTCCTCCCTCTTTTCCTCCCTTCCTCTTATTCCATCACATTTTTGATCTCACATCATGTCCAAGAGGTTTTCTTTTTAATAACTTTGATGACTGCGAGAGTACCGCTCAGCTGGTGTGTCCTTGTGGGTGCCAGGGTCTCGCTCTGCCCCTCCGCCCCTCCATTGCTCCATCTGCAGCCCCATTCCTGGTGCGTCCCTGTGGGTGCCAGGGCACCCTCCGCCCCTCCATTCCTCCATCTCTGGCCCCATTCCATCTTCACACACACTCGTCCCCATGGGCTGGGCTCTCGCTGGACTCTGCATGTTTCTCAGTGCAGATTCTGCTTGGATGGCTAGCCCTCCTGGTCCTCGTCTCAGTCCAAGAAATCCATATTTGTAACCTTATGGAAAAGTCACTGGAATTCTAGCCAGTTAATTCCAGTCTACCCCACTTCCAGTGCAGCCCATGGAGAGAATAAAAACCTATTCTATATGAGGAGCCAAGGGGTCCTAAGTCCAGCTACAACAGTGGCTAACCGGAACAAAGGCCTCCACCCAGGGCTGAGTCTGGGTTTTATTCATTAGTGAAGAGGGGCGTGGCTCGGGGAGGGGCGTGGCTCGGGGAGGGGCGTGGCTCGGGGAGGGGCCACTGTGAGGGCGGCAGGCAGCAGGTGAGTGCTGTGAGCTGCGCTAGGAGGAGCCTGAAATCACCTCTGCAGGGTGCAGAGAGAGAGACACTCGGAAAGAGTACTCTGCACATCACAGACTGGGGCAGTGACTGGCCTTTTGGGGTCTGTGCTTCAGCTCTGGTGTGTAATTTTTTATGCCCTGGGAAGCTGTATCTCTTATGTTGAGGCCAAGGCTCCATCCCAGCCAACAGAGACAGCGTGGAGTGTGGCTCTCCGCCCTGCCCAGGCTCTGCGTGACACGTCGGGCGCTATGGGGGCGGGAAACACTTGCTTCAAAGACTGCACATGAGCACCTCAGTGGGATGGATTGGCATGGCCCACTGAGGGGAGAAGGCAAAGTCCTAGCCGGCTCTATGCGTATCAACACATAGAAATCAGGTCAAGCTCAGCCAAGATGGAGACAATTGCTCTTCTTTCAAGAAGAGTCGCCCAGGGGAGTCCTCCACCCATGGAACCGCATTGAGCACGTTTTTTGTGAGCCACAGAAGTGTGTTGCCTGCAATCCCAGCACACAGGAAGCTGAGGCAGGAGGACTGCAACAAGTTCAAGGCTAAGCTAAGCGATGTATGAGTTCAGGGCCAACCTGAGCTATACAGTGAGACGCCATCTCAAAACAAACCAACAAAAGTTTTGTTTTTTTTAAGAGAAAGGGGCATTATTATTATTATATTTATTTTTGTGGAACCAGGGATTGAACTCAGGCCCTTGCACTTGCCAGGGAAGCGCTTATTCCACTGAACCATCTCCCTGACCCAAAAGGTTTTAAGAAAAGACATTTGGCTGTCGTGATAACTGGAGGGAGGGCAGGTGGTATTGGCTGCAAAAGAGCTCTGCCACGGGGGGGGGGCACACCGAGATGCCATGCCTCCTGCAGGGTAGGCACAGCTGCCCACTAAGCTTCCTGCCTGTATCCCCTGGCAGCCTTGTCAGCCAGGACCCCCAAGAAGGTTCCAGGCAGAGGGGACAGTAGCCCCTCGCTCCCTGGGGTGACAGGTCTCTCTAGGGTCCTCCCCACCCTGGACATTGAGCCTGACTTCTCCTGCTGGCCTCCCACAGTGTCTCCAAACACAGGGGTGCAGGTGTCACCACAGCCACCACATCCTGGCAGGAAGGTGTGGGCAGCCAGCCGCTCCTCCCGTCTTCCTGTCTCAGCGCCACTCTACCCTATAATTTCCCTGTTGGCTCTGGGAGCTTATTCAGGATGTTTCCAGGGTGGTCTCTGGGGAGAGAGCACAATTTGTAGCCCTGCCCAGGACAAGGTGTTCACCTGCCTTCCTTGTCTGTAGGGGCTGCAATGCAGAGGTGAGAGAAGGAGCCCTGGCCCAGGGTGGGGTGGACCTTGTCCTAGCCCTGGTGTGATTCACTGGGGACCCTTGGCCTGTCACTAACCCTCATGGCCTTTCAGACCAATAGCAGGGCTCGGTTGAAGGGGAATTGGACCTCCTGGGGATCTGAGGACAAGGAGGCTTGTGCAGTTCCCTGCTGCAGAGAGGATACTGGAGGTGCCAGGTGGCATCAGGGACACAGGCTGCCAGACTGGGACACCTGTTCAGAAATCTTAGGGGGTCAGGCCAGGCCAGACATGGGAGTGAAAGACCTGTGTTCCAGTCCCATCTCTGACCCACCAGCCATGAGGCCTGGCTGTGGATGATGTCCGAGCCTCAGTTTTCCCATCTGTGGAGTTAAGATGTGATTGTGATGGTAGAGCCCTCACGTGGATTATGTTCTGGGTAAGGGGCTTGCGTGCTGTACTGCAAGGCCCCAGTCATAGCACTGCCCTGGCCTCCAAGGGTACCAACCTGGGCCCACTGCAGAGGGCCTTGGAGGGCACAGAGGCAGAGGGGCATCATCCTGGGTGGCCAGCAGGAAATTAGGAGAGGAAAGCCAGGCGTGATGGTTACACCTGTTATTCCAGCACTCTGGAGGCTGAGGCAGGAGGACTGCCATGAGTTCAAGGTCAGCCTGAGCTAGAGTAAGACCGTCTCAAAAAAAAAAAAAAAAAATGAGGTTGAGGTCACGGGGGGACAAGATGCTCTGAGGAGACAAAAACAAGGCTAGACCGTTTCCTGACTGGGCACTGAATGCCAGTACCGACTCTTTTGCTCCATAAATAAATTTTGTGTTTAAATAAATATAGAACAACATGACCTCCCTGCCTCAGGAGAAAAAAGAGTTCTTATTCCATCTCCAGCAGCTTCTTGTGACCAGGGCCAGTGCAGGGAATTTTCCCTCCTCAGATGATCTGGGTTGGGGGATGGCAGCAGCCCTGTGCGAGCCACGGCGCTCTGTGCTCACAGCCCTGCACCCTGGAGACCCTGGGCTGGCTTCTCCCTCTGAGGCGACCCTGGATGCAGTTCTTTGCTTCCAGGCTGGAGCGGCAGCCCACTATGGAGGCGAGAGGGGAAAGGGACTTTGGAGCCTGCTGTGTCCCAGCAGCAGCTCTGGGGAAGTGACTCACGCTCTTAGCTCTTTCCTTCCCCACAGTCAGCCCCAGGGAGCAACTGTCCCGACCCCTGGGTCTTTGCTTGTGTCGTGCCAGCTCTGGTTCTGGATTCCATCTGCAAAGATGCCCCTCCAGCAAATGGAAGACAGAGAGTACCTCCCTCTGGGGAAGACAGGCTTGGCTCATGGGACAGAAAGATGAGGCAAAGGTTGAGCAGGTGGGTATGAAACCCTCTAGTAGATGGACTGATGTGGCCCAAACCCACTATGAATGCAGCACCCCTGTGAGCCCCTGAAGCTGTTCCAGAGTCAAGAGGGTGGGCCAAGGTGGCCTTGCACCTCCCAGCCTGTGGGGCTGGGGTGGTAAAGTGTTCTGTTTCTGCCTCAGGAGCCTCCATCTTCCTGAGCATACTGACACGGTGGCTGCTCACTTCCTAGCCCATGAGCAGGAAAGCCCTCAGACCCCAGTGACTGGATAGCACCCCCCCCCCAAGCCTACAGCACTCACCTTGTGCTGTGAGGCTGGAGCCGAAGTAAGCTGTGGTCATAACAATTTTACCATCCGGGGGCAGGAAGTTGGCTCTTTACCGCCCTTCCAATTTCCAACCCCAAATATTGGCCTGGCCCAGGTCCTGGGATTAGAAATTTCACTCCTTTGGGGCCTGAGAGCTGGGACCAGCTTGCTGGGCCTGGTAGGGGCTTCTGAGGGTGGCGTGACAGCTGTCCTTGACCAGCCTGGTGCCCCGTCCTCCTCGAAGGCAGCGGCTAGGTCAGTGGACAGCACATCTCTTCAGACCTGTCCCTGACCATGCATGTGTTTAGGAAATAGTTTGTATTTAAGCATTTGACAGGATAGGTAACGTTTAGCAATGTTCAACCTTTTTCCTTTCAGCACTGGGGATTAAAGCCAGGGACTTCACACTGAGCTACTTTTTCAGCCCTTTTAAAATTTTATTTACTTATTTTTGAGATAGGATCTTGTTAAGTTGCTAAATTGCTCTGGCTGGGTTTGAACTTGTGATCCTCCTGCCTCATCCTCCCAGAATGCTTGGATCATAGGTGTGTATCACCATTCCTGGCTCATTTTTGCACTTAAAAATATTTCCTTTCTTTAAAAAATGTGTTGGGAGAATTAAGAAATGTCACATCTATGTATCAACTCCCTGCAATGGCCATAATCATTATGGCCTGCAAACATGTACCAATAAAAATAAATATAACAAAATAATATTGCTCCCCCCCAAAAATTGTGTGAGGGGTGGCACCTGTCCTTGGGGGGGCCACGAGAACACAGTTCATTCCCATCACCCATAAGCTCCAAATATTTGAAGCCCTTCATCTCAGAGGAGGTCACCTTGGGTGGCAGTCAGTATCAGACAGGGAGTCAGGGCTTATGCTATTCTGCTTATTGTTGGGACCTCGGGCAAGTGTTGTGGATTGAATTGTGTCCCCCAAATTCATGCTCAAGTTCTAGCTCCCAGGGCCTCAGAATGGGGTCTGCTTTGGACACAGGGTCGTTGTGGATGTAATTAGTTAAAATGAAGTCACCCAGCTGCAGGGAGGGTGTGAATCCCACTCCACTGGTGTCCTAACGGAAAGGGGACATGCAGCAGACGCGGCTAAGGGGGAAGCCGTGCGGAGCTGGAGGCAGAGATTGGGGGGTGCACAGAAGCCAGCGCCCGCCTGAGGTGCCAGCAAACTCCTGGGAGGGTGGAGAGGCCGCTCAGCATCTGCATCGCAGTCCTTGGAAGAAGCCAACCCTGCTGACGCCTTATCTCAGACTTCAGCCTCCAGAATGACAAGACTACATTTCTGTCCTGCAAGCCACTTGCCTTGGGTATTATTGGTGACAGCAATCCTGGCAAATGCTTGGTCTCAGGGGTGACTGATGAGGTGGCATATGCCTGTAATCTCCTCAGTTAAGGGGCTGAGGCAGGAGGATTTCATGAGTTCAAGGACAGCCTGAACTACATAGCAAGACCCTGTCTCAAATAGTCAGGGAGCCTAAGAATGGAACCCACAATGTGCGAAACTAAGTTCTCCCAATGTTCTTTCTGCTCTCCCACATTTTTTGCCCCCTACAATTGGGCAATGACCTCATTGACCCCTGATTAGCCCTGGCCAATGGCCTCAGGGCTGAAGGACATGAAGGACATAAAGGAGCAGCACAGAGCCTCCCTCCGTCCTGTACCTCTGTACCCAGCTGGACTCCTATTCAGTCAGCCTAGCCAAGCTTGAAGCTGCCTGGGTTCTTGGGTTACTTCATGAAGAAAACT
The DNA here is from genome assembly GCF_000260255.1 of Octodon degus. Taxonomy (NCBI): domain Eukaryota; kingdom Metazoa; phylum Chordata; class Mammalia; order Rodentia; family Octodontidae; genus Octodon; species Octodon degus. The sequence continues at coordinate 11,378,173 of NW_004524581.1, read as the reverse complement.
TGCCTTAGCAGTTCTCAGGAACCTACAATGGACTTCGTGTGAGGCAAAAACCTTTGATGGGCAGGCCCTGGAACTCTGGCGATTATTTGTTACTGCAGCACAACCTGCCATATGCTGACTAATACATACCTCTGGGAATACCGTGAAGATTAAATCAGTCAGTGTGGGGGAAGCCACTAAAGCAGTGCCTGGCATATATTAAGGGCTCAATAAATGTTAGCATTTAATCCAGCTGTGTGACTTAGGCAAGGTGCTCGACCTCTCTGAGTCTCTCTCTGGTTGTCTCATCTTCAAATGAAGATTACTGGCAGATCTAGAGTAAGCTTTTTTGTTTGGTTTTGGGTTTTTTTGTTTTTTTTTTTTTTTTTTGTAGCATGAACCAAACTGTGGACATCACACTTTCCAGGCAGGTGCTGTGCTACTGAGCTATATCCCTGGCCCTAGAGTAGACTTGTAATAAAGAAGGGTTAAAGTAGACACTGAGAGCCAGGCATGGTGGTGCATGCCTGTAATCCTAACACTCAGTAGGCTGAGGCAGGAGGATCCCTTTAAATTCAAGACCAGTCTGGGCTACATAGTGAAACCCTAACTCAAAAACTCAAAAAACAAAACAAGACCAAAAAATGAAGAGAGAGA
>NW_004524581.1:11370193-11377437 GCF_000260255.1 Octodon degus | reverse complement strand
GAGAGAGAGAGAGAGAGAGAGAGAGAGAGAGAGAGAGAGAGAGAGAGAGAGACTAACTTGAATCCCATGAACTGAAGTGAATTGGGACCTATAGTTGTAAATATTGAAATGGAAGAATAGAGGTGACAACTTAACACAAGGCGAAAAAGCCCTAGAATTTGAATTTGAATTTAAACAAATCTTCAAAGGGGAAAAATTGAAAAAGATCCTGAGCTGAGTGGTACGCAGCCATCGTCTCTGCTGCCTGGAAGGCTGAGGCATGAGGATCACTTCAGTCCAGCGGACTGACAGCACAGTGAGGTAGCCATGACACATGGCTGGCCTAGGGCACACTCAGCGTGCAGCTGCCTCTGCTGTGCCTCAGGATAGCTGTCTGGTCGCTGCACCCGCCCCTGTCTTCCTGGGAGACTCCCTGAGCAGGCCTTCGCCTGCAGCCAGGAGCGTCCCTTCCTGATGGAGATCTAGATGGCCCTCCTTCAGAGAAGTCACTGTCCCAGCATCTGCCCTCTAGGGTGCGGACCTTCCACAGCTCCCTCCACCCAGCCCTGGAGGGAGGCAGGGCCCACACTCCTGCCTGCATATCCTTGGGCTTCAGAGCGGGTAGAGCCGGGTGCCCCTCCGGGGCCAGCCTCCTCACACTTGGTCATAGGGCGGCCAGCTGTGGAGGACCATGGCACCCGCAGGCACGGAGAGGGAAGGACCTTCTCAGAACAGGAGAGAGGGAGAGGCCCTCAGAAAACCCCGGGCGTCAGGGCAGGGTGGGGGAGTCAGCACACTGAGCCAGAGGCTTGGGACCAGGCACCGCACACTGGACGCAGGTCGAGCTGAAGAAGCAGGGTGCGCGGAAAAGCTGCGGCTGGGCGCTGCCCGAGTTCCTCCGTCTGCCTTTGGCGGGAGGAGGAAGAAGGGGTTGCCTGAGGCGGTGGTCTGTGCGCGAACAGGGGCAGGCGGACCTTGGAATCCCGGAACCCACTGACTGGCTGGACCCGGCCTGAGCCTCTCCCATCCACACGCCTGATCCCACTGCAGATGTGTAGAATCGGCTCCCGCCAGGGAGATCTGCAGAAGGGTGGCGACTGTCAACATTGGACCCAGGGATTCTTGGGCCAGTCCAGCAACCCGTGTTTCAGCAAGGGGCATGCGCGGGAGGTGTGGGGCGGCGGGAGGTTGTAGTGTATCCCAAGAAGGAACCGCCGGCTGCTCTAGGGAAGTTTTGCTTTCTACCCCCATGGCCCGCGAATCAATACTGGGGTCTTCTAGTCACCGACTTCTCTGCTGAGGCCAGGAGTCCAGGGCAAGGAGCGCTGGTCTCCGCTCCCTATAGGGAAAGGGGGACAGTGGCTTTGACGTTCTCATCCTCTGGGCATTTCTGATTCACGTAAGTGAGAACAAGACAAAGCCTCTGGTCACAATTAACATTCCTGCCCACTCTACTCTCCCGCAAATGCCAGTGACAGAGGGGCCAGACCAGACCTGCCCGGGAGTGCCTGCCAAGACCGCAGACACACGAAGGGGGCAGCAGGGCCCCTCAGTCATGGCTTGGTTCCATCTCTGCCGCATTTACACCCTGAGGCACACAGCCCTGCTGTTGGCTTGGGCACCCTCATTCCCATCCTGGAGCGGGCAGTTGTGGGCAGTGGGTGGAGGGCGCGCTTCCAGGAACCAGGCCTCCTTCTCACTGACTGCTTTCTCTTGTTGCAGTGGAAGAATGTTCAAATGTTCTCCTCCACCCTTCCTGAAGCAGCAACCAACAGGTGACTCGTTGGGTTTGACACCTGCTGGGGATTTCTGAGGAGAGGGGACGGCATCTATCTGCGGGCATGTGTGGGGGCGCGCACGTGTTAGAGAGCTTTCTCCTCACTGAAACCCAACACCCAAAACACAGCAGAGGAGGAATGTTTGCAGAGGGTTTAGTGCATAGGTGGTCAGCTTCAAGGCAGAGGTGGAGGGGCCTGGTGTCAGACGGTGGATCACCTCACGGCAGCCCTGGTGACCCACCTCCTCCCACCGGCCACACTCACAAGAGCGAGCTCACCATGATGTCACCCTGGCTAAATCCAAGGATGAGAGCAGTGTCCCATGCTCCAGGCGCCTTCCAAGAGTCCCACCTCTGAACACCTCAGACTCTGGGGGCACACTTTGGATCAAAACCATAATTGTGCATGTGTGTGTAACAACTACAATATGTCCCTTGGTCTGTCCTTTGCCCACATGTGGAGAAAGCTGTGTCCCATATGGGCCAGCTCCTAGTGAGGTCCACAGCAGAGAATGAAAGCCACAGCAGGCTGTAGTTCCGGAGGCAGCCAGCACCAGCGGCTTCTCTCCTGCCCATCCATCTCCACCGCCGAACACATCCTTCCTGTCCCCACCCCTGCTGTCCTCCGCCCTGTCCATCTCTTTCCTCTCCAATGTGCCATGCTGGCAATGCCACAGGCCTTCTCACTGGCTTCTTCTAGGTCTGCCAGGCTAAGGGAGGTGTCTTGGATGTTTACAGTCAGCCTGATCATGGGACGGGATGTTCCTCAGTAAATGAGGTGGTCAAGACTACATGAATAAACAGCAACATAGGAAAGCAAGGAAGCCCCAGTGATGAGGTGGTCTTGCCTTAGAGCTTACTGCAAGACTCCCTTTTCTGTTGTCATTTTTCTCTTTGCAAGGCTCTGCTCCATCTTGCCTCCCAAGTCAAACATTTGCTTATGCAGTTCTGTAAACTTCGGCATCTCACTCTGGGGCCAGCAGACAGGTGTTAGTGAGGGTGCTTCTTCTAAGCCTTCTCTACAGAAAGGGCCAAGGACAGCATGCTGAGGTCCTGGCAAGTAGGGCTGAAGGCTGAGTGGAAGCCAGGAAGAGCCGGTGGAATGGGGTTGGGGAGAAGACTGCAAAGAGAAGATTCCAGCTCTCCTCAGCTGCAAAGTTAACTTAAGAATCAGGACACCCGTTGGCATCAGGACAGTGAGGGAAAGAGAAATAGCTATGCAAGTCTCAGTGCTGGGAGCTCTCCAGGGTCACCTCAGCCTCCACCACCCTAGCCAGGCTCCTGGCTCTGTCATCATCCCACTTTCAGACTTGAAAACTGGCACAGCCTCAGCTGGCAGTGATGGAACTGGGGTTTGCGCTCAGGCCACGTGGCTCTGGAGCTGTGCTCCTCCCTGCTGTGTGGTGGATGAGCTACGCAAGGGATGTGTTTGTCAGCAGCTTAGTTTGGGGTTCGGGTGGGGTGGAGGTTGGGTCTCTTGTTTCTGCAAGGCAAATGCTCCACCACTGAGCAACAGCTCCAGCCCCTTAAAGTGACCATTAGGGATCCAGGTAAGGAAAAAGCATAAAATGCAATTCATCTCCCACAGTTTGGTTTAATCTTTCTAATCATTTGTCCATGTGCATCAGAAATAATCGTGTGTTTCACAATAACAGAATATAGAATTCGACTTGATAGCCTACATTTGTCACCTAATATATTCTTCAACATCATTAAAAGATGTCTTCCACATGACCATTTTTAATGGCTGTAGAGACTGCATCAGGAGTGTAACTTAGGTTTTTCAGTGCAGCAGAGAAGCAGAAGTAAAAGGGGAGGGGGCTTTATTGATTTTGAAGACACAGAGAGGACTGCAGAAAGGGTGGGGGATCCCCTGACCTGAGACAAAGGAGAGCTGGGGTTCTATGGGTTTTGCTAGGGTGGAGTATGAGGGGCAGCTTTAGTGGCACCTGAGGAGCTGATTGTGTTCTTCACTGTGGTGCAGCAAAGGTAGAAGCAAGTTGTACTGGAGCTGGGATAGGGGTGAAGGAGAAGGTGTTCCCTGGGAAGACAAGCTGTTGTTTTGGGGATTCAGCCACGTTGAATCAGGGATATAATAATTCAGCAGTTTTACTCAGGCCGGAACCTGCCATTCCTGTCTTTTAGTTGTTATGAAGGGGTGATGACTCTCTCACACTGCTTCCTGCTGAATGGGGGCATCGTTCTGGGGGCAAGAGGATTGGCAGGATGACAGTTCACGCCCACATAGGAGTGAGTGCCAGGTGTTTCAGCCAGGATGTGAAGTTCGTTAGTGAAGGCTCACATCTGAGATTGAAGAATCTTTGAAAAAAGTTTTAAAAGGCAGGGTGCTATGAGTAGCCAGGTCATTATCATGCTTAAAGGACCCGGAAGGGGAAGCAGGAAGGGGGCCCATGACCCAAATGTGTCCTTCCATGACCATGATGAGGAGGAAGAGTATCAATGTCCTAGCTCTTGACATTTGTGTTCTAGCCAACATAAGCCCAACTCAGCTTAGGAAAGTGGTGCTCTAGGAAGTGTCTCAAACCTCGTTAGAGCTAAGAGAAGGAGCTGAGGCCAAGGCAGGTGCAGTTCCAGGACAAGTTTGGTGAGGTGGGCCTTTAAAAGCCCATTTGCCTCTGTTTCACCTCTGCTTCCTCTAGATCTACTGACCATGGCATAACCTGCCCTTTTTGAGTGTCTGTTTATGTTGAGCTACCACCTATGAACCGTGTGTCAGAATAGGTATAATTGCATTATTGATAACCCTGAGATCTTGAACTAGATGATAGGAGCCATTAGGTTTAAGTACAGAAAGAATGGGAGTATTGTATGATGAATAGGCAGTTCTGAGAAAACCACTGGTAAGGAGATGGCAAATTATAGGCTTGCATCCCCATTGGTGTTTAAAGGCTATTGGATACTGGGGAACACAGGGGAAAGCTGAGGGACCCCTGAGGTGAACTTGTACAGGGGTAGTATGGGTGGCACCAGTAGGGACTGGAAGTGTCTTAGAGTGTGTGGTTGACAAGGGAAAAGGGAAGGGAGGAGCTGGTGGTGCATTGAGATTGGGTGTGTAGGTTGAGCACCATAGGGTGAGAGGTGAAAGAGAAGTGAAGCTTTTTGGAGATCTCTACCCAGGAGAGGTGTGGGCAGGTTGGGGTCACAAGAAAATTATGAGTGAAAAACTGTCTGGAGTAGGCAGGGAATGGGGCCTGTCTGAAGGGGTCATGTAGTCCAGCCATCAACTCCCACTGTGGAGACTGTAGATCTAATACATGGACCTGAAAATGCAGGAAGAACACTATATGTTGTCCCATGTCAACAAGAAAAGACTGTCCTATCTGGGATGTCCAGCAAGACTCTGGACTCTGACAAAGATACCTCCATGGGGGCTGTGGTCCCCGAGCCCCATCAATCCTCTTCAGTGGCAAGACCAAACAGGCCAACTATCAATGGATCTGGCTGCAGTGAATTCTCTGTAAGAGTGGGGAATTAGATGATGTCTTGGTTACTTTTCTCTCATTGCTGGGACAAAATATCTGACACCCAGAATTAATGAAGGGAAAGTTTATGTAGTTCACAGTTCGTGGAGGTTTCAGTCCATACTCAGCTGGCTCCAAGGCAGAGTGGCACATGGCAGAGGGCAACAGTTTGTGTTGGCAAAAGACAGGAAAACTGCAAGAGCAGATTTGCAGCAGTAGCAAGCCTTTCTCCCTTCCTTATGTTGCATTCAGGCTAAATGCTTCAGGGCATGTATAGCACTCACAAGCACAATCCCAGTGGCACTCACACCCATAATCCCAGCACTAGATCATGAATTAATCATAAATTCTAGAAGCTGCCTTATGACTCCATGAGATTTTGAGGGGACAACTAGACACAAACCATAGAGATGACTTACCCACTCACTGGTGGACAGGGCAGTTGCTTTTCAGTGACCCTCAAGCTTGCAGATGTGACAAGGTCCCGGTGGTGGCTATAGGTTGGTGGCTACCTTTGCCCAGTGTCCTTATTTGCCACAGTTAAAACATAGTCCAGGAGGGTCTCAGGTGGCATCATTTTGTTTTGACTTAGCATCACCTTGCCTAGGTCCCGCTTTGATGGAAGCCCCTGAATGTCACAGCCAAAAACTGGCCCTTGCGTAGTTAATTTTTTGTCTCTGTATTGAAGGCACAGAAAGCCAAGTTAAGTAAGTCTCTTGTGGGGCTTGAAGGCCGAGATCTGTCGTTTAAGTGTGGTATGAATATCAGGAGCAGATTGGGAACTGGAACCAGAGTTAACAATAGTCATACCCTCAGGTGACTGAGGGTCAATACTAGTTACTTAGGGGCCGGGGAGATGGCTCAGTAGAAGAAGCGCTTCCCTGGCAAGCGCAAAGGTCTGAGTTCAATCCCCAGTTCCGCAAAAAAAAAAAAAACAAAAACAAACTAGTATACTTAGTCAAAGCATCTATGAGGTGAGAAAGAAACTCAGCAGGATTTTCATCAGGATGCTGAATAAATTTGTGGAGTTCCCCCCTGCCTCAGAACCAGGGATTGAACTCAGGTCCTTACACTTACCAGGCAACCGCTTATTCTACTGAGCCATCTCCCTGGCTGTGGAATTTTTGATAATTTGTAGCTATACTTTCCCTTTGAATGTTTAAGAGCGTGTTGAAGTGAGGTCAGTTAATTAAAGTTAATTCCTTTCTATCTATTAAGGGCAGTTAATCTCAGGATATACTTTGGAACCAAGCACAGTGCCTCTCTAGGGCCAAAATACTGGTTGTCCTTTTAGCCCATCTGTCTTTTCAATTTTTGGTCTCTAAATCTCAGTTGTTAAATATTGAGAAAAGAAGGCTAATGGCATTACACTGTGGTAGGAGCAGTACATTTAATTATTAAATTTTTATCTGAGTACTAAGCACTTTGAAATATAAAGTATACAGAAAACTGTTATTTCTTACCAACCATGGATGTTCTAGTAGTTAAATCCCTATAGAATCTTAACAGACAACAGTTATATAGTTTTACACAGAAAATTTGACATCAATAGTCATACATAGAAGTATAGCGTAAGAGTCATTATGCTATTAGTTGTCTCTATTTTGACTAAGCCTCTCTAAATGTAATAGCACATACACAGAATATATCACATAAGTTTTTGTTAGAAAACTGTCACTTGACTGATGACCTCTTGTTGGCTTGACATGAACCTCTTGTTACAAATATCTGAACATTTGAGAAGGGCGTATGTTCAAATCTCAAAGAAAACATCATTATAAACGATCTCAGTTTTAGATTATAGAATACTGTACATTTGGAAAGCATTAACACATTAAATACACCACGATGTTATCAATAACAAATATAAAACCAATTTTTTTTTCCAGAGTTTGAGTTTTATTGTGACGCCGCTCAAGCCTTGACAGCGAACTTGCGCAGAGGGTGCAGCCGCTCCTTCCGCCGCTGCTTCTTGGTCGTTAGCTTCTCCTCGTGCTTATTGAGCC
>NW_004524581.1:11343616-11369866 GCF_000260255.1 Octodon degus | reverse complement strand
CCTGCTAGGAGACAAAGAGCATAAAACCAATTTTTATATCACTTAGACCAGCTGGTGATTCAGGAGAAACCATGCTTTTAAGTCTATATCCCCATGCTCAAAAAAAGAGGAACAAGGGCCGGCCAGAAAGATCAGCAGGCTAAAGTGCCTGCTTAGGCAGGCGCAGTGACTAGGGTTTGATCCCCAGTGTGCCATGCTGGCCCTGTCCCCAGAGCATGCTGAGACAGTGATTGACACTGGGCATGTGGCACGTGCCTGTAATCCCAGAGCTTGGGAGGTTGAAAGCAGGAGGATCACTAGAGTCTGATCTGTGCAGTGAGACCCTGTAGACCCTGCACCAAAATACATTTAAAGATCAAAAATAAATAGATAAATGATGAAGTTTATATATTTTTTTAAACAAGAGGAACAGGTGTTCATGGGCTGATATACAAACACATAAACAAATATACAGAACACACAAACAAATATCTTTACAAAATCAGAGTGCACTCAAATATATTTTTGGTCAAATTAGATTAGAAGAACTTTTTTTAAAGTTTGTAGTTATCAAAAGACTAATCAGAACTTTTTATAGGTCAGTTAGCAGAGATATATTATAAGAAGAATTTGAAAAACAAAAACCTCTTATTTATAGCTATTACATTGTTCTTTTAGGTCTACTACAGTGTACCACGTTTGAGTGGAAGCAAGAAAATAAGCAGAGTACAGGATTAGGCATAGCGCAGTGGAGGGTGACAGGCCTAGCACTGATAGCTCACAAGTCCTGGACATGGGGATGGACTGGCAAGCAGGGTGTATTGGAGGGGACTGAACTTTCCTCAATATATCTGATTCAAGCAGCCTTTGAATATTGGGCTTAGGGCTGGTGAGATAGCTCAGTGGTCTAAAGTGCCTGCTTAGGCAAGCTTGGGCAAGCACGCAGGGACTGCAGTTCGATCCCCAGCACTACATGCCATGCCAGCCCCACCCTCCTGGCAGGCCGAGCCGGGCCATAAAAATATTGGGTTATTTTGGGCCTTGGAAGATAGCTCAGTGGAATAAGTGCTTGCCTGGCAAGTGCAAAGTCCTGAGTTTGATCCTGGTACTGAAAAAAGAAAGAAAGAAAGAAAGAAAGAAAGAAAGAAAGAAAGAAAGAAAGAAAGAAAGAAAAGAAGGAAGGAAGGAAGGAAGGAAGGAAAGAAAGAAAGAAAGAAAGAGAAAGAAAAAGAATATTGGGTTTAATCTCTCTATAGCTGTTATAGCCATTGAGTATTGTCTCAAACAAACTGACTTCACATGCCCTACTAACTCCACTATTACTGGGGGCTCAAGAGTGGACAGACCTAGGGGATTGTCTTTTGCCCAAACCATTGGAAAACACTGAGCACTCTCGTTTGCAGGTGGAGCAGTTGACTGGATAGCTATCGACAAAGCTGCATCGGAGTCTATCGAAAGTCCAACAGGCTTTTCCCTTACATTGGCAGCTGACGTCCTGGAGCTGAGAGGCAGAGACTCCCAGCCTCATCAATCTGATTCCTTCATAAACACTTTCTTCCTTTCCCTCTCTAGCAACTTTGAACATTTTAGCTTGAAATGTTCCGTCTCTCTCTGCAGTAAGCACACTGGCCTGGATCCGGGGAAGCATGACTTTTCCCCTGTTTCCCGAATGCCCTCCTTCCTGTAGCTGCCAGCATCACTTTTCTTTTTTTCTGTCTGTATTTCCATGCTGCGTCCTCTCTGTTACGAGGCACTTTCTGAGTAACTTCTCTCAGCTGAGACAAATTTATTCCTGCAGACCCCTCTAGCTTTTGCAGCCTGTAGTGGACATCTGGGGCCAGCTGACAGGGACTAAATCAGAGGAAGAGACATTTTTCCTGATTTGGGCACAGGCTGGGGGAGGGCTGGGAAGCCACAGACTCAGATTCCCTTTCTTGCAGTGCAAAGAAGGGCCACCTGCCGAGGTGGGTGAGGGTGAGGTGAGCAGCAGGCTCAGCAGGAAGAGCAGAATAGGGCCGCGCTCCGTGGGCTGTTGGCTTCCACCGCTGCCTCCAGTGCCCAGGAGGAGTGCAGAGGGAAGGGACCCATGGCTCAGGGAAGAATGAGCCATTAGCTGTGCCCAGATGGTGCTTTGTCCCAAAGTGAGAAACATGAAGGAAGAAGAGACAAAGACTTTCGGTGCAAGTTGTTGGGAGAGGGTGGAGTGGGACAGACTGGTGTCCAAGGGACAGAAGGGCAAAGAAGGAACAGAGAGGCAGGGGAGTTGGAAGCATCAGATGGCAGAGGGTGAGGGGCAGATGAGGGGAGAGCAGAGAAGAGGGAGGAGTTGAGAACATCAGAAGACAAGATGACAGCAGGGAAATCTACTCTGACAGTAGAGTGAGGAGGCTGGGTGGGTTGTGGGTACAGGGGAGAGGAGCAGGAGGAGGAACATTCTGAGGAGGGTTGTGTAAGGGGTTCTGGCAGTGTGGGATTAGCCAAAAGTGTTTGGTTTGCCTCACAAGCCTGAAGGAGGGAAGGGCGTGTCCTCGGAACAATATAGGCTTTTTTAAAAAAATATTTATTTATTTATTTATTTAGTGTGTGTGTGGCCAGCTCAGCCCACCAGGGGGCGGGGCTGGCTGGTATGTGGTGCTGGGGGATTGAACCTTGGTCCCTGCGCTTTGCTTAGTTTAGCTTGTTCTAAGTAGGTGCTTTAGACCACTGAGCCATCTCACCAGCCCCCCCAATATAGGCTTTTAAGGGATTTTTGGCCATTTTCCATTGCAATGGCAGAAGTTTTAAGGGATCAAAAGTTCCCTCTTCAGGCCATTGGCTGCCATTGCAGTAAAAGGTTAATCTTTTGGGTTTTACAGCCTCCCAGAGGATAAGGAGCAGAGATGACGGACCAGGCACCCCAGTGATGTGTGACCAAACTTGAGGTGAGCCAAGAGCTCCACACCCTACACAGAGACTGTCATCTGCTCCTATGAGCATGAATTATGAGGAAAAAAAATCCCACACCTGTTTTCTTCAGTCATCCCCAAGGGGAGAGGGAGGGAGGAGAACTACCCTTCCTCAATGTAAGCGCAGTAGCCTGCTCAAGGAAGGTGAGTTCAGCTTCCCCTGTCCAAGGGACACAGAGGATATCCTGATGTGGGCCCATGATTTCTGAGACTGAGACTGAGGAACCAAGACAGGAAACCATGAGAGCTGAGAAATGGCTTACCTGTGAGGAATGAAGTGCGTGCCCTGGATGCAAGCGAGCAGTGACAAAGAGGCAGATTCCAAAGGAAAGGAGATCCCACACACCTTGCCTACCTGAGTCACAGCACCAAAATGTTAGGTTTTTCAGCACATCAGAGAAGCAGAAGTAATAGAAAGGGTGGCCCTTTGTTGATTTTGAGGATGCGGAGAGGATTGCAGGGAGGTAGGAGGGATCCTCTGACCTGAGACAAAGGGAAGCTGGGGGTTTATGGGGTTTTGCTAAGGTTGGAGTTGGAGGGGCATCTTTAGCAGCACCTGAGGAGCTGACTGGGGTCTCCCTTGTGGTGTCAGAAAGGTAAAAGGAAGTTGTATTCAGGGCTGGGATGGGGGTGAAGGAGAAGATGTTCCCTGGGAAGATAAGCTGTTGTTTAGGGGATTCAGCCATGTTGAATCAAGGCCGTAATAATTTAGCAGGCTAGGGCCAGCCAAATAGCTCAGCCGATTAAAGTGCCTACAAGCAGGCACAGGGGCCGGGGGTTTGATCCCCAGGCCTGCTGTGCTGACCCCGCCCTGCTGTGCTGGCACGCTGAGATGGCAGTTTAGATGGGCGTGGTGGAGTGCACTTGTAATCCCAGCTCTTGGGAGGCTGAAAGCAGGTGGATCACTGAGAGTCCAATCTAGTAGTGAAACCCTGAACACCCTGCAGACCCTTCCCTAAAATTAAAAAAAAAAAAACCAGGTTGTATTACAGCTGGAACTTATCATAACTATAATTTATTCAGTCAAACCAGGTTCTAGGCCCACACCTATAATCCCAGCACTCAAGGCTGAGTGAGGCAAGGGTGTTGAAAATTCAAGCCTAGCCTGGATAACTTCATGAGACCCTGTCTTGAAATAAAAAAGATAAAAGTGCTCAGGGTGTAGCTTAGTGATGCAGTGCTCCTGCTTGCCATCCCCGGGACCCAAACCAAACCACTCCGCTTCACCTTCTTCCCTTTGCCTCCAAGGGCTCCCGCAGAGCACTGACCTGGCTGTGCCTGCTGCTCCCTGCTGAGACAAGCACAGTGCAATGGAAGCCCTGAGCCTCTTGGGGTGACCCATAAGGCATCCCCAGGGAGCTATCACCACAGAAGTGGGCCAAGTGATGGCTGAATCAGTGACAGGACAGAGCTGGCGAGTCCCACGTGCACCCACAAATCTGCCCCGCTTTAGCTAGACGATCCCGTGGGGCACATGCTGGGAGGGCCTGGCGCAGGCATGAACCCTCTTTACCCTATCTGGGAATTTGTCCAAGTGATTATGGATTAAGCCACACTAAAACTGTTGATGAATGAAGCCAAACACAGGAGGCCCATTCTCACCTGACAGCTGACATCTTGGGGGCTAGGGCCACACTGTCATCTGTGCTCTGAGCCCAGAGTGGAGTACGCACCCAGCAGGCACTGCCGCCATTCAGCCTGGGGGGCAATTTGTTTCTGTTGCTTTCTGTCCCTGTGCCAGGAGAAGGTAGCTTCCTTTAGGATGACAAAAATCTTCTAGAACTAGATGGTAGGGTTTTGTTTTTGTTTTTTTTTTTCTGGAACCAGGGATTGAACTCAGGCCCTTGCGCTTGCCAGGGAAGTGCTTATTCTACTGAGCCATCTCCCTGGCCCCAAGATGGTAGTTTTGATTTCACATTATTATAGCAGCGAGCAGAAACACCAAAACATCAGTGGGCACTGATCAGGGTCACTCTCAGAGAATATCAGGCCCTGGTCTTTGGTGGTCCAGGGCTTTTATACGATGCACATGCAGGAGGTACCAGGGTGAGGCAGAGCAGCCGGGTAGTTCTTCTGATCAGCTAGCAGGGTGAGATCAATGGTTACAATGATAGAACAATGATTGTCAGCTCAAGGGGCTCGGTACAGTAGCACAATCAGGCCCGTGCGCTCTGTTGCACTCCTGTGGTTACAGGGGTCAAGAAAGTAGTAACAAAGTAGTTGCAGAGCTAGGAAGTTTCAAAAGAACAAAGTTTTATTTATTTATTTTGTCTTTTTGAGACAGGGACTCTGATGAAGCTCAGGCTGGCCTTGAGCTCATTTTGTAGCCCAGGCTGGTCTCGAACTCGCAAGATCATCCTGCCTCAGCCTTCCCAGTGCTGGGATGACAGGTAAGCACCACCATACCTAGCCTAAGAACAAACTTTTTAAAAGAACAATGTCTCTTCTGCATTTTTCCCTTTCACCATTGAATGGTTTAAATGCCATTAATAGGAAATTTCTTGTCATTTGTATTTTACAATAATAACACAATAGGAATATGCTTCTTTGAAGGACTACTTCGCCCCCTCCCCCCTTCCCCCCTTCCACCTCTTCCCTGGGGGTGGGGCTGGTGCAGCATGTGATGCTGGGAATTGAACCCCGGTCCCTGCACTTGCCTAAGCTTGCCTAAGCAGGCACTTTAGATAGCTGAGCTATCTCGCTGGCCCCGTTTTTTTCTTTTTTAAGATGAGGTCTCACTGTGTAGTGGGCTGGCCTCAAATTTATGGTGATCCTCCTGCTTCAGCCTGCTGAGTGCTGGGATTACAGGTGAGCCCCGCCGCAAGGGGCTCAAGCGCTTCTTGCCTTGCGTCGTTGTTGGTCATTCTCTCCTGCATGTACTCATGCAGCGCTGCTGCTCTCTCCAGGGTGGGCGCTATGCGGATGATGTGACCCGAGGTCGGCGACTGAGACCTCGTCACCGAAGGACGAAGATGTGGGGGTCCACCAGCAAGAGGGCAGCAGTGTCCCTCTAACGGCTCCTCGGATTCCTGCCTCCCCGGGAAGTCCTGTCAGGGTCTTTTCAGCTGTTCTGTGTTGCCAGCCAAGTGGGACATGGGTCAGGAAGCTGTCAGCCGGGACACATGTGAATGCTCCTGGTGCTTCATAGCACCCAGCTCCCTGAAGGGCTGAGCCTGGAGAAGAGCCACCCCTGGGGTCCGCGTTCTCAGGCAAGAGGCAGAGGGCTCCTTCTCCTGGTGCTTAAACACATCAGCATCAGGCTGAGAGAAAGACAGAACTGAAGGGGGGGACCCAAACAACACAGGCAGAATTAATGAGCACTTTCCAGGGGATTCGAGACCCCAGCCCCTCCTCAACACCAGATGCTGAGGAATTCAGAGGCTGTGCCCCAGGGGAGCTCTCAGGGCTTCTTTCTGGTACTGATTCTGGGTTTTGTTACTTGATTGTCCTTTCTGGACTTTCAAATGTTTGTTCATTGGATGATTCCCCGAGGGGCGTCCCGGGGAGGGCAGCAGGGGTGAAGTCCCGTGGTCTTCACGCAGCAGCAAAGCTGCGCATGCTCCCCGCAGCTCTCTGACCTGCTGCCCATGTTGTTGTCATGGGCTGCGGAGCAACAGGCCCAAGGTCTTGTGTCCAGGCCTGCGGGAGGTGGGGCCTGTGGAACTGACCAACCCATGGCCAAGGAGTGGCTTTGTCGTTGGAGAAGCAAGCGCTCCCCAGCAAGCTTGTTCTGATGCAGCAAGGCCCTCATCCGTGCCACACAGACACCAGCACCGCGTTCTTGTGCTTCCGGGCCTGCAGAACCATGAGTCAAATAAACCTCTGCTCCTTGCAAAGTACCTGCGCTCAGGTATTCACTTCACTTTCGCAACAGAAAGTGAACCTCAATGCCCACTGCTTATTCTGGCCACCATCTCGGGTGTCAAGAGAAATCTAGTTGGTTACCCCAAAGGGATGGCTGAGTTCCTCGCGTCCTGAGGGGACTGAGCCAGGACAACAGGTGAGCTCTGGGCGAACCACCTGCTCCTGAGGCCAAAGCAGGAAGGAGCTGACAGGCAGTGATGGCCTTGCACAGGGCCTCAAGTGACCAGTGAAAACTCAAATGCCTGTCTTGGCTCAGAAGCTGTCATCTGAGTTGTGCAGCAGCTGTGTGGCCTGTGGCTTTCTCACACTGGATGGACGTGGATTCTCGGGGAAGATTTGTTGGAAGTAAAACAAAGACTCTATTCTCTGTCACCTCTCGCCTGGGTGGAGGATCCCTACACGTGGGCTAGGTACTGCTGCCTTCCAGCAGCTCCTCCTCCCTGCTGACACCCAAACGCTGGTACCAGTGTCAGCCTCTGGTGTTGTTCACACCATGATGCCTGATGTTCAAGAGGAGTCAGAATTTGCTTATTACATTTAGCCAGCTACTTGTAATCTCAGCAACAGGGAGGCTAAGGCAGGAAGATTGCTGTGAGTTCCAGGCCAGCCTAAACAAACACAGTGAGACCAGGTTGTAGGAAAATGGATGCTCCTTTGGCCCATAATGTTAAGTGAAGTAAATCAGACACACACAAACATAATTGTGGCATCATTTCACTTACATGAGAAACACGAAATGTAGTGCGTGAAAAGAAAATAGATAATGGGAAATAGGGAGGTAGGTCTTTCTCAGATGGGAAGGGCATCAAGAGGTGGAGAGAGAGGGGGAAGGGGATGGAGAAGGAGCGGAAATGTGCCAAGTGCACACACTATCTGTGGGTGAAGGATGCAGACCACGCGTCCTGCAAATGAACCAAAATGGAAATACAGCTTGTTTTTTAGTTTTCTGTATTTGGTACAGGGTCTCGCTACGCAGCTCTGACTCATAGTAGTCCTCCTGTTTTCAGCCTCCCCAGCACTGGGATTACAGGCGTGTGCCACCACACCTCAGTGGCTGCTCAGTATGCCCAGGGGCAGGGCTGGCACAGCATGTGGTGCCGGGATCGAACTCCAGTCCCTGCGCTTGCCTAAGCAGGCACTTAGTCCACCAAGCTATTTCTGTGGCCTAGAAATAGTTTTTATATAAAACCCCTCCATTGAGAATTAGCTTCTAATGACAATTTTTTTGTTTTATTTGTGTTTTTTGACTTGAGTAATTTTATTTTATTTTAAAGAGAAAAAAAATTCTAAAACAACATGATAGGAGGGTAACAATGGTTAATACATTGTATATTGTTATCTTTAAATTAGTTACTAGAGTACAAGATATCAGCATTTAATTTTTCAAACAATATTAGCACAAATCTATGTTTTCAGTGAACTAAGAAAAATTGGTATATGTGAGAAATTTTATGTATCTTTATTTTCCCTTCTTTTTGCCATTCCCCTCCCAGTTTCTCTTTTATTTTGAAGTTTCTCCCCATTTTACACTATCTATTGTACCTTTTGTTTTTTGTTTTCTTTTTCTATCGTACATTTTGTATCTTATTTACTCTTTTAGTTTCTCACACTAGGAAACAATATGATGTTTACAGGTTGCGTCTGATTCATTTCACTCGTGAGTACGGTCTCTAGTTGCATCCACTAACCCATGAGAGTCTACACTGCATCCTTCTCTATGGCTCAGTAATCCTCCATTACATAAAAAGACCACATCATTTTATCCATTCTTCTATGACGGGCATTTGGGTTGCTCCCAAGATCTAGCTATTACAAGTTATGCTGCTGTAAACATGAGCGTACGTACATCGCTGTAGGATGATGTTTTTAATTGTTCTGGGAAGATACCAAGAAGGGGGATAGCTGGGTTAAATGGGACCTCCAGGCCTAGTTTTTTGAGGAATCTCCACACTAATTTCTACAGTCTACACTCCCACCAACAGTGGAGAAGGGTTCCTTTTCCCACACAGCACCTCTACCATTTGTTATTAGTCGACTTCTTGAGAACAGCCATTCTTTCTGGGGTGAGATGGAACCTCAGTGTTGTCTTAATTTGCATCCCTCAAATGACCAGGGATGCTGAACATTTTTTCATATATTTATTTGCTGTTTGTATTTCTTCATCTGAGAAATGTGTATTCATCCCATATGCCCATTTTTTGATTGGTCTGATTTTTCTGAGTTCTTTGTACATTGTTGTTAGTAATCTTTTGTCTGAGGAAAAGCCGGCAAACATTTTTTCCCACACTGTATGTTGTCTCTTCAATCTGTTGGTGGTTTCTCTTGCTGTCAGGAACCTTTTTAATAAGAGGAGATCCCACTTTTGACTTCTGTGATATTTCCTGTGTGATCAGGTGTTTATTCATAAAGACTTTGCCTACACCAACGTCGTCAAGAGTTTCACCTATTTTATTGACAGATTTAATGTTCTTGTCTTAATATTTAAATCTTTGATCCATTTTGAATTTAGTTTAGTGCATGGTGAAAGATATGGGTCCAGTTTTAATCTTCAGCATATGCCAAGCCAGTTTTTCTAGCACTTTTTATTAAAGAGACTGTCTTTCTTCCAAAATATGTGTTTGGCATATTTGTCAAAGATAAGGTGACTGAGCATGTCTGGAATTGTGACTGTATCTTCTAGTCTGTTCCATTGATCTTTGGGTCTTTTTGCCAGTATTATGCTGTTTTAATTACTGTGGCTTTGTAATATAATTTCAAGTCAGGGATTGTGATACCTCCTGCTTTATCTTTGTTGCCTAGAATTGCCTTTGCTATTCTAGGTCTCTTTTTGTTCCAAATGAATTTTATGATTGTGTCCTCTAATCGTGTGAGATACACTACTTGAGTTTTGGTTACAATTGCATTAAATCTGTATAACAGTTTTGTTTATTTATTTATTTTTTTGGCAGAACCGGGGATTGAACTCAGGCCCTTGCGCTTGCCAGGGAAGCGCTTATTCCACTGAGCCATCTCCCCGGCCCTTGTATAACAGTTTTGGAAGTATGGCCATTTTCACTATATTGGTTCTTCCTACCCAAGAGCAAGGGATATCGTTGTATTTTCTGATATCTGCTTCAATCTCCTTTCTCAAAGTACTATAGTTTTTAGTGAGAGGAAATAATGTCATTCATGTACAGGAATGTTATTGATTTTTTAGTGTTGACTTTGTATCTAGCTGTCTACCAGTTTTTCAGTGGAGTTTTTTGAGTCTTCTATGTAGAGTATCATGTCCTCTGCAAATAATGATAATTTAACATCTTCCTTTTCTATCATTATTCTTTTTATTTATTTCTCTTGTCTAATTGCTCTGGGTAAGGTATCCAGGACTATGTTGAATAAGAGTGAAGCGAGTGGACATCCTTGTCTTGTTCCTGATTTTGGGATGAAAGTTTTCAGGGTTTTTTTTGTTTGTTTGTTTCTTTGTTTTTTTCAGAACCGGGGATTGAACTCAGGCCCTTGCACTTTCCAGACAGCACTTATTCTACTGAGCCATCTCCCCAGCCTGGCTATTGGTTTGTCATAGATGGATTTTCTTAGATTGAGATAAAGACCATGTATACCAATTTTCTGTAGGTTTTTTTTTTTTAAATCATGAATGGGTGCTGGAATTTGTCAAAAGCTTTTTCTGCATCTCTTGAGATGATCATGTCATCTTTGTCCTTGGCTCTATTAATATAGTGCAATTCCTTTATTGATTTACATATGTTGAACCATTTCTGCATCCCTTGGATGAATACCACTTGGTCATGGTGTATTATCTTCTTGATGATTGGTTGCATTCTGTTTACCAGTAGCTTATTGAGGATTTTTGCATCTATGTTCATTGGAGAGATGGGCCTGTAATTCTCTCTTTCCAGTTTTGGTATCAGTGTAATGCTTGATGCTTGCTTCCAGGAGTGAATTGGGGAGCGTTTGTTCTCTTTCAATTTCATTAAAGAATTTAAGAAGTAGTGATACTGTCTTCCATAAATTTCTTGTAGAATTTAGCAGTGAATCCATCAGGGCCTGGGCTTTTCTTTATTGGTAGCCTTTTAATTATATATTTGATGTCATTGGTTGATATTGGTTTATTTAAGATTGTTATATTGGGCTGGTAAGATGGCTCAGTGGTCTAGAGCACCTGCTTAGAGCAGGCTTAGCAAAGCACAGGGACCACAGTTCAATCCCCCAGCACCACATGCCAGCCAGCCCTGCCCCCTGGTGGGCTGAGCTGGCCACACACACAAAAATAAAAAAATAAAGATTGTTATATCTTTTTGATTCAGCATTGGTACATCATATATATGTAGAAGTCTGTCCATTTCTTCTGCATTTTCCACCTTACTAGAATACAAGTTTTCAAAGAAGATATAGATGATCTTCTGGATTTCCACAGGGTTCATTGTGATTTCACCCTTTTCACTCCTAGTTGCATGCATTTGAGTCTTTTCTTTCCTTTTTTTGATAAGGTTGGCTAAGGATTTGTCAATTTTGTTTAATCTTTCCAAAAATTAACCCTTTGATTCATTGATTCTTTGTATCTTTTTTGGTTCCGATTCATTAACTTCTACTTTGATTTTTATAACTTCCTCCCTCCTATAAGCTTTTGGCTTAGCCTGGGCTTCCTTTTCTAGAAGTCTGAGGTTCAATGTTAAATTGTTTATTTGTGCTTGCTCTGTTTCTGATATGGGTATCCACTGCTATACATCACTGAGAATTGCTTGCTTCCTTCTTCTTCTTCTTCTTCTTCTTCTTCTTCTTCTTCTTCTTCTTCTTCTTCTTCTACTACTACTACTACTACTACTACTACTACTACTACTACTATCTTCTTCTTCTTCTTTCTTCTTCTTCTTCTTTGTATTTTAGGGAAGGGTCTACAGGGTGTTCAGAGTCTCACTACTAGAACAGACTTGTAGTGATCTGCCTGTTTACAGCCTCCCAAGAGCTGAGATTACAGGCATGTGCCATCACATCCAGTCTCAAGAATTGTTTTCTAAGGACAACTGTTAAAAACAAGCACTGTGGGGCTGGGGATAGTTCAATAGAATAAGCGCTTGCCTGGCAAGCGTAAGGCCCTGAGTTCAATCCCTGGTTCTGAAAACAAAACAAAACAAAACAACCAACCAACCAACCAACCAAACAAACAAACAAACAAAAAAAAAAAGCACTGTGCAGGCTACCATGGGGTGGGTTGGCCCACAGCCAGCGGGGTTCAAGGTTACCTGTGTACCTTGACCTCTGAAAGCCGAATCCCTGGGTGCCTGCAATGTCTCAGCACTGCTGCTGTCTGTCCTGTGGGGGGCAGCAGAATGCACCCCTCTATCACCCTTTCTGTTTTCTCCTTCCCTCCTTCCTCCTCCTCTTCTCCCCCATTCAGGCTTCTGGGCATCCCCCTCCTGCTGAGCCTTTACTGCCTGCTTGTTCTTCCAATAAACGTCCCAGAAGCCTGAGCAAAGGGTTTACTGGCTGGGGGTGTGGGCTGCACCTCTGGGGCCCCTCTTTCCTGCCAGCAGCTCTGAGCAGCTGTTTCAGAAAGGCCTCCTTGGAGAACCTTCGTCTCATACTCCGGGCTCTGGGAGAACTAGGACCGATGTGGAGCAGGTGAGTTTCCAGCACCCAGGGACTCTTCTGGGACAGCATGGGTGTGGGGGCCCATGGTGACTAAGGCTGCTGTCACCTCCCCCTCTGCCTCTTGCCTTCTGTCCTGTCATTCAGTGAGGCAGGCTGGAGACCACAGCCCAGAGCCTGGGCTCTTTCTCCCTACGCTCCTTATTCACCATCTTCTTGTCTGCTTCTTGTCTTTCAGCCCCAAGGCTCTTGGTGGCTACAAAGAACTGCTCTGGAGAGCTCTGTAGAACGCAGTCTTGAAAACACCATTGTTTGGGGGAAAATCACCCTGTGAGAACTCCACCCATACAAATGGTTCTTTCTGTGAAGAGAGCCTTAACATGGTCAAAGGAAAGCAGGCCTTCTGGGAACTGCTAGCAGGCTGACGTGCATGGTGACTCCCCAGGGGCAGCCTTGGACCCCAGCCCCTCCATGCACACTCTGGACAATCTGTTGCTGGTCCAGGGTGGCCAGGCCTGCCCAGCAGCAGCCCTGGGGCCTGTCCCTCCCGCTGCTCCTCTGATGGGCCACAGTGACTGTCACTGTTGCTGAGTTGCTCCCACCCCTGCCATGGGATACCCAGGGCCTCCCCAGGGCTAGGTAGTGGGGGTGTAAAGGAGGCAGAGTGGGGGACCATGGGGTGTGAGAAGGAGAGGGGAGGAAGAGGGGGTTTCTGGTGGGCTAGGGCTTGCTGGACTGTGAGAGGGGTGTCTGGCTCTCCGCTCTGTGATTGGGGCAGTCTGGTTCTCGGGGTGTCATCTGTGGCAGGAAACCCCACCCAGAAGCTAGGGTGACCCTCTCTTGTCCCTGCATCCGAGGAGGTGCTATTCATGCCAGGCTGGCACTGGACAGGAGTATTTTGCCATTTGGGAGGGAAATACTTGGATTTCTGAGGCCCAGACTGGGAGCAAAGGCTGAGACCTGTGTGGAGCTGGAGGCAGGCGTCCACTCCCTCACTCGGGCCCTCCCTGAAGAAGCATGGGCTCCCCAGGGCTCCACTCTCCTCTGCCTCTTCACAGTGGCTGCTGTCCTTGCCACCAAGCCCAGAGCCCCACAGAGCCACACTGGCTCCACACCCTATGTGTGTTCTGAACAAACCCTCTCCTTTCCCCGGAGGCACTTGGCCCCTGCGGGCGGCTCTTAGATGGGCCTAAAAGCATAGTTCCACCCAGTAGTGGATTGAAACTTCCAACTCCATAAGCCAAAATAACCCTTTCCTCTTTATAAGAGGATTAGCTCGGATATTTGTTATAGCCACAGCAGCTGAGTAACACCAAGTTGCAATCTAAATCACACTAAATGTCTATGACTGATAGAGCAATGTATTACGTGTGTGTGTGTGTGTGTGTGTGTGTGTGTGTGTGTGTAACTGGGGATTGAACTCAGGCCCTTGTGCTTGCCAGCCAAGCGCTTATTCTACTGAGCTATCTCCCCAGCCCCTGAGCAATGTATTACTATTTGCAAAGACTCTCTTATTTATTGGATGAAAGCATCCTTAGTAATCATCTTGTGTGGTTTTCAAGATTTTATGGAAGGCTGACAGAAGTCTTTAATGGGTGACACCAATCAATAGGCTTGCATAGTTGTTCTGGCGACAGGGCATTGACAACTTTTCCAACTGACTTTTGAACCCCTAAAGAGACTTTTTTAGAAACAGTAGTGATAAGCCACCAATACCCTTCATTCAACAGAAAACTGATAGCCTGCCTGGTAGTTCGTGCCTGTAATCCTAGCACTCAGGAGGCTGAGGCAGGAGGATCATCAGGAGTCCAAGGCCAGCCTGGGCTTCATAGTGAGACCCTATCTCAGACAATAAAAACAACAAAAGATAGTGACACCCAGACAGTGGAAGGGACTTGTCCAAGGTCACTTGGCCAGATGGTAGGCGATCTGGGGTTTGTGCCCAGGTGGCATGAGAGCTTGCTGAATGCTCCTGTCCCATCCTGTAGGATCTGGATACTTACTCGCTCAGTCTGCTCTCCTTGCCAGCCCTCCCAGCAGTCACCACCAGCCCCATCCCGGTTCCAGATAGCATGTTCTTCGTGCCCACTGCGTGTGTCCACTCTTCCCTCATGCCTGTCACCTTGGGAATGGCCCCCTTCCCCTGCTCTCCATGTAGGAGACCAGTCTTCCTCCTGCTGTTCGTGTCTATGTGAACAAATGGAAAAGAAACATTGCAGTTTGCTCTTTGTAGGTTTTATTTTTCATTAAATAAGTCAAGTAAGCCATTAGGCCATGAGTTCACATTCTAGTCCACAAAGCAGACCCTGAGCACTGCTGGTGGCCAGCTCTCTCAGAAGGGCAGCTCTGGGGTTGCCCAGAGACTGCACGTCCTGGCCATTGGCAAGGACATCTGGGAACAAGGAGGGTCGGAATCACTGTGGTGCCAGAGGCAGAGCAGAATGAGTTATGCATATACACATGTGGACACATATGTACATGGCATGGCCATGGATGCCACAGAGACTATTGTGTGGCCTAGAGCCCAGGGTTTGTAGGACCCAGGAAAGCCAGGCACACTGGGCCTGGAATATGCAGAAGAGATGGAGAGCCCTGGGGATGGCCAGGCAGGATGCCCAGGTCATCCTGTCCCCATTAGGCACCCGGCTACCACATGAGCTACACCTCAAGGGTGACGCCAGGTCTGTATCCTGGGAAACACATGAATTTGCACCCTGCATGCCTTTATGGAATCCTCAAGGACACAAGGTCAGAGGGTCTGGAAACTTTTATGTCACCAATTCTGCTTCATGTTTTTGAGATAGAGTAGTGTCCACTAAATCTGACACTGTGGGCAGTTGCTGGGGGGGTGGCTTCTCTCTGCCTTGGTATCAACTCTTTGAGACTGGAATTCACTTTCTCTGTGTGTATACATGTGTCTTTTGGAGACTGGGTCTTGCTATGTAGTTCAGACTGGCTTTGAACTCACTTTGTAGCCCAAACTGGTCTGGAATTCTCAATGATCCTCCTGCCTCAGCCTCTTGAGTGCTGGGAGCACAGGTACGTGCCGCCACACCCAGCTTGAGTTCACTTTTATTTCATCTTGTGGCTGGGATAGGGAGGGTACTTCCCTGGGGACTCACCATTTGCTTTTGTGCAGCTGTCCTTCAAAATCCAGTTCTCAAGGAACAAGCCCTCCAGTCAGTAACAATGAGCTCTGGCCTGGCAGAGGCTTTTTAGAGTTTGGATTAGGCCATCTCACCCCTCCACCCACTCATCTGGCCAGGTCTATCCTCCTGGTGCCTGCCATCATTAGAGGTAGCGACCACGCAGGAAAGGGGGCCACAGTGCCAGCCATGACACCACCCAGACCACCTCCTCCTTCCCAGCTCCTGGCTGAAGCCTCAACGCAGGACTCCAACCTCATCGCCCCCTCACTGCCCCCTACCAAGCCCCAAGGATTCCTGTGGCACTGCCAGGCCCCAGGGTGATATTTCCAGGTTGTGCCCACCTGCTGAGTAGTCCTGTCTCAGACTCCTGGGAAAGACAAGACAGCAGTAAGGGTCCTTGGGTCACATATTCAGATCAACAGGAGAGAACCCAAGGGGCCCCTCCAGCCACACCCAGGGCAGGTATGCACAGTGCTTTTGCCCTTCGTATGCTTGGAGTGTCCTTGGGTGTCCTGAGTATGGGTGTCTAGGACTATTTGTCTCCCTTGATTTGAGTATAGCTTTGTGTTCCTTTGAGGGACATCATCTGTCTCTTCACAAAATAAATAAAGTCACTTGCAGTGTCTGGGAAGTCCCCCAGGGTCCATTCTCAGTGCTGTCCTCAGAGGCTGTGGGAAACCTGGGACTAGGCTCAAGGAGAAAGAAGCTGTTTACTCTCCAACCAGGGGCCCCAAGGAAAAGCACCACAGAGAGGTGGGCAGAGAGGTGGCCATCCCCTGCCCAAGCCCTTCCTCCCCCATGAGAAGACGGAGGAGAGAAAGGACAGGTGTTGGGAAAGGACTGGCATTCCTGGGCCTGTCAGAACCATGCTGGCCTGCTTGGCCTTATGGTCAAGTTTCTAGAGCCAGTGTCCCTTTGGGTCCCCTATGGGAGCCAGCTCCCATTTGTCCCTTGTTCATGTGCATGGCAGCACTTTGGGGACAGTTGCTGCTTGGTTATGAGGAAACATGTCAGGGTCTGTCACATGCAACATCTGCTCCCGAGAGGTGAGGACATAGCAAGACGGCTGGTGGTTTCTGAGATGGGTTCCATGTGGGGCTCACATGCATAGGCTGTGGGAGCTGAGAGAACCACTGGGCTCAGATCCTGCTGAAGAAGGCTCCCTTCCTGTCCGCCCCTGCGGGAGCCCAGCTCCCTCCTCCTTTCCCCCAAGTCCCCCAGCCCCTCAGACTCAGACTACTCTGGCAGAAACAAAAGGGAAAACAGCTAGAAAAGAAGACACCAAGCCATAAATAACCTAAAATCCCTAAGCAAAACACCCAGAATTGAGCAATACTGTGCTCTTCTCAGAATCCTTCAGAGTCTCGGCATAACCATGGGGACCAATTGGCTGACCTTTGGTTACCTCCAGGGAGAAGGCAGGCTTGCGGGGAGTGCACATCCTGATGTGACTCATGTCCCCAGAGCACTCTGAACCTCATAGCCTGGTCCCGGATGAGGCCTGCTGGACAAGTCCTGACCAATGAGCTGTCCTTTGCCTCCAGGGACAAAGCTACCTCTGCCAGTCAGGCCCAAGGCAGCTTTCAAATATAGCAAGCTCCAGGGAAACAGCCAGGCTCTCACAGGAGGCGGGAACATCCTGCCTGCCGGCCCAGAGATGTGGAAGAGGCAGTCTGAGGATCCCGGGTGGACGAGAGGTGTGGGCTGGGCAGTTCTGTTCACCATTCAGCCCCAACATTAGCCAGGGAATCAAGTTTCCTTCTCCTGCCCCTCCAGTTAATTCTAAAAATGTAATTAAAGACTCCTCTTTAGATGTGGGACACAAAAAAAACCCCATGAGCATTACAGGACCTTCTGTGTACACACGTGTACGGACTTGTGTTTTTGTGGCATTCTTCTGTCTGCCTGTGGTATGTGTATCTATGTATATGTGCTCTGTAGCTCTATACCTGGCTGGTATTCATTGACCACCAGCCCTGCTATCCTGGTTTTTTGTTTTGTTTTTTGGGATCAAACTCAGGTTTGCCAGGGAAGCGCTTATTCCACTGAGCCATCTCCCTGGACCCCCTGCTATCCTGTTTACTAAAACAACATATCAATTTGTAGTGGTTGGTAAAGAACCACTGTCACCATTTGAGCTTTATATGTCTCCCTCTCCAACCTGGGCTGTCCTATCTGTCCCCAAGCAGTTACCCAGAATCCCAGCTTCTCCACAATCTGGAAGGAAAAGGTTAACACTGAGTATAGCAGGGGATCTGAGCGGCTGGTCCAGGCCTAGGCCCCTTGATTCTTAAGTATTTGGATTCCAGCCCACAGAGCCTTCAGGCATTTGGGTGTGTGTGTGTGTGTGTGTGTGTGTGTGTGTGTGAGAGAGAGAGAGAGAGAGAGAGAGAGAGAGAGAGAGAGAGAGAGAAGAATGAGGCTTGTTAATGGTCCAGAGCCTGTCTGGTCCTGCTTAGGAGACTGACATCTCTTAGATCTGGGTGGCCCTCAAAGGGACAGGGCCCCAGGGCCCGTGCTGCATGGAAGCTGGGAGCAGGAAGCCTACAGCTGCAGGAGGAGCTGGCTGCCTGCTCTAGGGCAGCTACCACCCACTGTACTCCACCAGGACTGCATCTCTTGCTGGCCTGGGTGCAAGGAAGGCAGAGCAGGCCTTTCACAAGGAGGGATATGCAGGGGCCCAAGGGCCCTACGTGACCCAGAAGGTGCCCCGCTCTTCCAGCAGGCTGATGGAGCGGTTGGTGAGGGAGGCAGCGTCCCTGGCCAGCTTGTAGCCGAAGAGGCGCATGGTGGGCGCACAGGCGGCCTGCACCACCTGGGCCAGCTTGAAGGGAATGCTGAAGCGCCACTTCTCGAACTGCTCCGAGGAGTTCTTCTGTGTGGAGTAAATGCCGTTGCCGTCCAGGGCCGCCTGTGTGTTCTTCTGGATCCAGTCCTCCACCTGTGGAGTCAGGGGGATGCCGGCGAAGCGGTACATCTCACGCGCTTTCTGCAGCGGCCTGCGCGCCACGTCCTCGTAGCGCACCAGCATGTAACGGCCGCGCAGCCAGGCAGGCTGGCGCAGGCCCAGCTCAGCCGACAACCGGATGCTCTCGCAGTTGCCCCGCAGACGCTGCACCTCCTCCTCCTGCAGCTGGTCCTGCCCTTCGGCCAGCCACTTCTTCCAAGTCTCATACTTGCCAGCAAAGGCCACCATGCGCGAGGCCAGCACAGCGCGGGGGTCGCGCACCAATTGGATGACACGCAGGTCCAGCCGGGGGTCCTCGGCCAGTGGCTGCAGGAATTCCAGCTGGCGGATGCGCACGGCTTTGAGGGCCATGTGTTCCTTGCGCCGACAGGCCTCAGCCGCCAGCGTCACGTTGAGGGGCCCGCACCGGCGGTCCTTGCAGTGGTACTTCTCAAAGACCTTCTTGACAAAGGGCGTGCACACCGGGTCCTCGCACAGCGAGCGGCTGGAGCCCCGGCGGAACATGAACTGGGTCAGGTGGGCCTCAGGCACCGGGCTGATGAAGGGCTCAAGCACGTACAGGTCACACAGGAACAGCTGTTGCAGCACGTCCCGGTACACAAGGGCTGAGCCTGCTGCGCTAGCGCCACGCTGCTCAAAGGACACTGTGCGCTCGATGTGCCATAGTGGCTCGAAGAGGTAGAAGATGTTCCCCTGCTGGTTGAAGAACTCGCCCACGAAGGAGGAGCCTGTGCGGGTGGTGGCCATGAGCAGCACGTGGCGTCGCTGCCGGTGTGGGGCCAAGGCCGGCTGGGGGGGCTTCGTGGCTGCCTCCTCGGGCTCCTGCCCCTTGCCCTCGGCCTCTACCCCCAGCTGTAGGCTGAGGTTGTGCAGGCGGCTCTGCAGCTGGGAGAAGGGGGCATTGAGCTCGCTCAGGGACAAGAGGGATGCATTCTCAGCCAGGATGAGGGCTGGGTCAGTGCCGTTGGCATCGGCCAGGGACTGGGAGTTCTGCTTCAGCCTGTGTGAGACCCTGTTGAGGACAAAAGGAGATGGGGGTCAGCATCTGACGTGGGGCCCAAGCGGCCTTCCAGGTTGCTCACCCACTGCCTGTCCAGGCTGGGTTTCCCCAGAAGCAGAGTTGGGGGCAAAGAGTAGAGTCTAGGTCACTAACTTGGAGTCTTGGGAAACATGAGAGATAGTTACACCCGAGCCTCAGGTTGGCCAGAGGAGGTAGGAGAGAGGACCTGGGTATAGAGGTGCGGGCGTATGCGGTAAGACGGGGCTGCTCCATGCTGACCAGGTGGGCACTGGTACTGTCTGCCACTCAGCCCAACCCTTAACCTGTCTATCTGCAGGGTTTGTCTCTGCGAGAATAGCCTAAGAAAGCTGGGCAGGTCCACTGTAGTATCCTGCCAACCCAGTGGAGGATGGGGCAGTCTGCAGAGTAGCCTATTGCGGGACATTGCGCTGGAGTGAAGCAGTGCATAACTTACCCACCAGACTCTCCACTCACTCATGTTCCCCCTTGTCCGTAACACCAAGATCCGTGTATGGGGTGTGGTGCTAATCAGACCCATCCCACCAGGCCATGAGGTCGATTACTAACATGTAGGTGCAGCCAGCAAATGCTAGGTATCACCACCTGCTGGACACCGGGCTAACCCCTCTCCTTTCTCGGTTAGCCTTTCCAGTAAGGCAGAGCCCATCGTGAGCCACGGCTGCAGAAGACGAGCCATTCAGAGAAGCAAAGTACCTTGCTCTCCTGAGCTCCCAGTCTGGGGCGCGGCCGTCCTTGTCCCTGGCTGCCTGAGTCCAGAGCCCAAGCCTCCCTTAGGGGCAGTCAGTCAAGAGGAGTGTAGGCCGCTCCCTGCTGGGAACACAAGAGGGGCACCCCTGCAGCCCACAGGGAGCCCTGAAGTCTCCTCTGTTCGCAGCAACACCACTTTGCTGAGGGAGATTTGTTCTGAGCCCCTCACCTTGATAAGATTTTATTCTCCTTTTCAATGAAGACGAAAACTACCACCACAAAGGCCAGGAAAAGGGCGTATCTGCTCCTTATCCTCAGGCTGTGCACAAAGTCCCGGCAGTCCTGGGCCACAGCGAGTCCTTTCTCCATGGGGCCGGTGCTGTAGGGCTTCCCCGCTATGGTGGGCGCTCAGCATGGGAGTGTCTCTTGGGCCCTGGCCCGTCCTCTTCGGATGGGGTCACCCTTGTTCTGTGGAGAGACTAACAGTCAGAACACCAGGTCTGTAGAATAGGCAGACAGGGCACCCGTACGCCAGGACGTTAGGGTCCCACCCTCTGTAGTACCAGGATTCAGTCCCACTCTCAGGGCAGACCATGCCCCAGGGGACCTGAGGTATCTATTTTTGGGGGAGGTGAGACAGAGTCTTGGTATGTAGCTCAGGCTGCCTCAAACTTGTGTTGATCCTCCTGCCTCACCTCTCAAGTGCTGGGATGACAGGCAGGAGCCAGGTAACTGACTTTTTTTATGGGAATACCAAAGCAAGTCTATCTGAGCAGGAGCAAATCACTGACTTTGCATCAAGAGGCCAAGAACAGGGAGCTGTAGCTCAGTGGTCGAGGGCTTGCCTAGCAGGTAGGAGGCCTTGGGTCTGTCCCCAGCACCTGAAGTGAGAACAAGAGGCCTAGGCGGGAGGGTGGCCCATCCACCAGGGCTGGGTTTGCAGGTATCCCAGGATGCTCAGATCAGGACAAGATGGCCTGGCAATGCATTTCTCAGAAGATGTCCCCCTCGTCCTTACATGACACATGGCTCAGACAGAGAATGCCCCCTATACCAGAGACGCTTATAGCAGCAGAGACTAAAACCAACTACACAAGAGATGGTGGGCATTGTGCAATGGGTCATCAGGTGGCCACAAAAGAGGAGGTGGAGCTATAAATGTCCACGTGGAGAATCCACAAAACAGTTTCTGAAAAGTGCGGTGCAGATTCGGGGCACTGATGAAGGAGACGGGGGAAAGGTTGCTCACACTACACTGGGACCCTTCTGGCTGCAAAGCCCGTGGGTCGGGCCGGGGAGATGGCTCAGTGGAATAAGCGCTTCTCTGGCAAGCGCAAGGGCCTGAGTTCAATCCCTGGTTCCACAAAAAAATAAAAAATAAAAAAGCCCGTGGGCCGTGCCAGGTGTCCTGGGCCTCTGAGAGGTCCTCTCACTGGCAGCACAGCCCCACACAACTGTGACAATCAGAATGTCTCAGGACACTGTGGCCAGAGTAACCTGGGCTGAGATCTTCTGAGGTAAGTGAACCCATTTGACAAAAAGAAAAGGAGGAGAAAATGCAGATGAGCTGTGGGGCTAGGTGTGGTGGTGAAGAAGGCCTCTAAGCCCAGCACTTGGGAGGCTGAGGCACCAGGATCAGCAAGAGTTTGAGGCCAGCTTGGGCTACAAAGTAAGTTCAAGACCAGCCTGAACTGCATAGCAAGACCTTGTCTCAAAAAGACAGAAAAAGAAAGAAAAAAAATAAATAAGAGCAGATGGCAGACATGCTGTAGCTTTGTCACACCTTGGGGACAGCCAGAAAATGTGCCCTGTGGGGAAAGGCAGTGGTGAGATAGAGAGCTGGAGGTGCTTCTGGAGTGTGGAGGGCTAGGGAGGGGCAGAAAAGGCAGGGGCCACAGGCTGGCATGGGGACAATGGAACAGCCCTCTTCCTGTCTCCTGGGTCTTCTCTGGTATTCACGCCACACAAGTATTTTCTGAACACTGATGGGGCAGCCTCTGTCCCAGGCCCTGCGATGTAGCAGAGAATAGAACAAGTAGACACGGCTGCACTCTCTCTGGACACACACCCTGGACACGATGGCCTCCCGCACTGAGACAGGCTGCTGGCATTTCCTGAGCGGTGCCACACGCTGAAGCCCCTCGCTGAAGCCCTGGGGGTAGCAATAGGTCCATTTCTCAGATGAGGAGACTGAGGTAGAAAGCAGTTAAGGCACCCACCCAGGGTTCCTCCAGCAGCAATCATCAGGTCTCTTGGTGCGCAGGCCCCTTATAACACATAGGGAGGGGCTCTCCAGCTAGGAGTTTGTCCAGTTCCTGTTCCCAGACCAACAGTGGCACCTGCCCTGCTCGGGCATGAGTGTGCAGAATGGCCCAATGGGCCCTGTTCCCGTGCGCCCTCAGGTGCAGAATGAGGCCACCTGTGTCATTCTCCAGTGTGGGAGGTGTAAGACCCTGTCTGCTCTCCCGGTCTTGGGTGAGAGTTGCCAGTGCCTCGTGTTGTCGGGGAAACCGAAGGCTTTGGTGTCAGAAGTCCATGATTCTAGTCCTTCTTGAGTCCCCACCATGCTGGGCAATCCTATGTCAATGACTTAACCTCTCTGGGCTTCAGCTTGTTCCCTGTAGCATGAAAAGGGCATTCTCTGCCACATAAGGAATATGTGTGGTGCAGGACAAGTGTTTGTTAAGAAAGAGAAGGCAGGGTGGGGCCAGAGAGGGAGCCTAGCTGCTTCCTCCCTCCTGGGTCTAACAACTTTGAGATTGAGGCACATCAAGGGTGGCCTTGATGACAGTTTTCCTCCCCTTCCCTTGCCCAGACTATTTCTGTGGTGCCGCCCCAGCCTCCTCACCCCAGCACAAACCAGCGTTCCTGAGATCCTTCCCTGCATTGCCCTAAAAGGAAGCATCGAGGCTGGAACATGGCTGGCATGAAGTAAGGTGAGCTGGAGGCTCCACTCTGGCCCTGGCAGGCTGCCCGTTTTGCTTCGGAGCCCAAGGGGCAGGAGAGGGGGTCTGCAGATTCCAGGAGGGCCTTGGTGGGTCCCCAGAGTCAGGAAATGGAAGGACTCGGGTGCCAGGAGCCCACGGGGTCATGAGGAAGGGGACAGGGCTCAGGCCGGGTCACTTGACTGAGGCTCTGCCAGAACCTTCTCCCTGGAACCTGCATGAGGAACGGCTGGGGCATCTGCGACACAGGGGGTCTGAGAGTCCACATCTCTCCTGGCTAAGCGCAAAGGTGGCCCCGCCCAGCTCGCCTGCAGTCTCTGCCTCTTCCCACTGCCGCTGAGCAACAGCTTAGGGAAGGTGGCATCCCCCAGCCTGGGTGCCAGGGGAGGTCACACTCAAGGGTGCCAGGCTGGTGGCAGCTGCCGGCCCAGCTCTCCTGCTTGGAGTGAACAGCAGAAGGGGACAGAGGAGCCCATGCGTTGAGTTCTCCCACACCGCTGAGTTCTCTGCCGGCCCTGCAGAGGCTGGAGCCCTCCTTTGTGTTAGCTCCGGGTGAACCGTCCTCCTCTGTGTCCCTCCACCCCAGCTTCTCCGTCTGGCGTCTGCCTGCCTGCAACGATGGTCGCAGGTCCAGGTGGCTGTGGCTCCTCCACTTCTCTGGAACCTCACGCGGGCTCAACATCTCCACAGAGCCCTCTGCCTAGGAGACGCAGCACCGCCCACGCCACCCCACGCACCTTCCGCAATCTTTCGCAGCATTTTCGTCTTTCCCGGAGCTCCCGCCCACCCACGTTCTGAACTCTGCCTGGAGCACGGAGCTGTGGTAGCGGTGCTGTCTTCAGCCTGGGGCTGCAGGTGGCTCCTCAGACCCGGCTGGGCCCTCTGCTCTGAGGCTCTTCCAGCCACTCCAAGGTCTCCTAACATTTAGGACTCAGCTCCAACATCCCCGCCCCCTGCTCTGAGTCTTTCCCAACCGCCAGCTTCACACTGATGCTGTCCCCACCCCACTGCCCTCTGCTTCCTGCCTCACTTCCTCCCAGGATGGACAGGGCCTCTTTCATCCGCGGAATGTCCACTCCACCTTTGTGTTCCCAGAGCCAGGAACTGTGCCCCACCTAGAACAGATCCTCCATAATTACTTGTTGAATGAATGAATGAATGAATGAATGAATACCTTTCCCAAAGCATTTAGCCCAATGCAAGATGCTTAATCACCCTAGGTTGGTGCAAAGTATGAGGAGAGTGTGGTGTGCTGTCTAAAATGCCAGCGCTTGGGAGGCTGAAGCAGGGCCAGTCTTGGGTAGACAGTGAGCTGAAGGCCAGTCTGAGCTACACAAGGAGACTCTGTCCTTAAAAAAAAAAAAAAAAAAAAAAAAAAAAAAAAAAAAAACTCATTAAAAAAAAAAAAAAAAAAAAAAATCCCCTCCCCCACCAAGAAAAAAAATAGAAACAAAATGAAACTGAGGCCTTCCTGCTGATGTGTGGCCCACACGCACACACTGGGAGCTTGCGTTCTGTGTGCACACAACAGTGTGTGCCAGGAACCTGTGCCAGGGGCACCGCGATGGGCACCTGCAGCGCTCGCTGTGTGTGCACCACAGGCAGGAATTTCCACTCCCTCTATCAGCTCCCAGGTGTTCAGTTCCAGCGCCTCACAGCTGGAAGGAGGAGGAAGGAAGAGGGCTTGGGCCTGGGAGCTGACAGTGAGTACCCGCTTCCCTCCAGCTCTCCCCTAGGGGTCCTTCTGCTCGGCCTGCTTCAGGACTTGGCAAGGGGCCTTCTTGGTCAGCAGGAGAGCAAGCTTTCCCCTTGCATGGCCCCACATGGATGGCTGCCAGGCCCTGCCGCCCCTAGGGAAGGTGGGTGAACAGTGCAGCCAGGGAGGGGGCTGGGAGGCAGCCCTGATAAGAGGCCCAGCCTTGCCAGATCTTGCATCAGGCTGCAAAACTCCACTCCCCTTGCTCGCTTGCTGCGGCCAAGAACGCAGAGGCGACGGGACTCAGCAGGCCCAGCTCAGAACTGTTCAGGGCAGGCAGAGGAGGAGTGCTGCTCAGAAAGGGGCCCAGGCCAGGAGCAGCTGTCAGGAAGAGGGCCTGGGGCCAGGCAGCCACCATCCCCCAGTGCCCAGTACCTAGGAAGGGGCTCTGTGAGCTCCGACTGGGTTCCCAAGGGGGAGGTGGGAGGCAGGAAGGGACACCCCAAGTTCCTGGCAGGGCAGGGTAGGGAGTGGGTGCACAGCTGGCAGCCTGTCCAGGAGAGAAAGTGGGGACATCCAGAGATGGCAGAGGAGGGCCACGCCCCCATGGCAAGCTTAGTTCAGACAGAAGAATAATCTCCCAGAGGGAAAGAAGGGAAGGAATACAGGAACAAGGATGGGAAGAAAGGAGGCCTGGCTGCTGCCACAGTACCCTCAGAGCCAAACATTGGGGCGCCTGCTTCCTCTACCAAGAATGAACCCCCCCAAAAAAACGAATAAACCCATCTCAGCTGAGGCTGGTGCACATCTGTCATCCTGGCACTCTGGAAGGCTGAGACAAGAGGACCCCAAGTTTTGTCAAGCTCAACCTGGACAAATATATATATATATATATATATATATATATATATATATATATCCCCCAAAACTAAAAAGGCCAGAGATGTAGCTCAGTGCAAAGGCCCTGAGTTCAAATGAACCCACCACTCCCTTTCTTCTACCCAGCCTCAGCCATGCTGGGACAGTAGCAGCAGCCAAGTGTGGATGCCTGTCACCTCTGTCAGTGGCTGTTGGTGCCCCATGGGACCATGCGCCAGAATCATGGGGTGCTGAGGGCCAGCCCTGGCTCGGGTGGGCTCCACCCCTGGCCTTGCAGGCTGTAGGAGTCAGGCAGGACAGGAGGGAGACAGGGAAGAGACAGGAGGCTGCTGCTTTGAAAATGATGTAGCTCAGCCCTGAGCTACTGAGCCGCCCATCCAGGAGCCACCTTTCTTCTAGCTGGCTCACTCCTTCCTAAGCGGCTTAAAAACACCCTGTGTCCACGAACTCCAAAAGTTACATTAAAGGTTTCTCTTTTTTCTTTTCTTTCTTTTTCTTTTTTTTTTTCTT
>NW_004524581.1:11329168-11343516 GCF_000260255.1 Octodon degus | reverse complement strand
TTTTTTTTGAGACAGAGTCTCACCTTATAGCCCAGGCTGGCCTTAAATTCACCAAGATTCTCCTGCCCCAGCCTCCCGAGTGCTGGGATTACCACCAAACCCAGCAAAGACCACCTTAAAAAACAAAACAAAACAAAACAAAAACAAAAACAAGGCAGCTATGGTACCATATCACCCAACTTCAAACACAGCATCAGTTTGTATTGTAGTCAAACTGTAGAGTCAACTCTCGCTTTAGCCCACTAGTGGGCAGCCTGACCCTAATGAAACAGACACCTGGTCAATAATACGAAGGAGCATCCTAGATCTTCATCTGGAGGTTGGCCGGAGCACATGCACCCCCATCTTCCACCATGGCACACCTCAACCTTCGAGGGCCCACACTGCTCTTTTAGTCTGTTTCTCTTGTGCAGCCTGATGAATCTGCCTCTCACTGACAGGTCCTAAAATTCTTTTCCTGGACAATAGTCAAGAACCTGCCCATACTGGACTCAGGGCCAGACTCGCTGGGTTCAAATCCCAGCCCTGTCACTTCTGTGGGTCATAAACCTTAGTTTCCCCCATTGTAAAATGGGGACACTAATAGCTTTCACTTCATAGGACTGCTGTTAGGTTGAACGAGCTAAAAGATGTGGTGTAGAGACTACTCCAGCGCCTGGAAGAACACGCCCAGGAAGCGAGGTGAGGTGGTGCGCGCCTGGAATTCCTGCACTTAGAAGGCTGAGGCAGGAGGGCTGTTGTGAGTGCAAGGCCGGCACAGGCTACAAAGTGAGGCCCTGTCTCCAAAAAAACCTCTAAAAATCAAAACCTGAGTTCAGTCCCCACATTCTTTTTAGTGGGAGCACCTCTACCCCCTCTGGTGACAGGATGTGGGGAGCATGCTCTTTCCTACTGATGGTAGATGCGGTGGCTTTCCACAGGGCCCAGAAAGCAGCCAACCTCCCTGTCTGCCAAGGCACTTCCGGTGCCTTCCACTCAAGTGTAGGCCCCGCTTCCTGGCCCTGCGTAGCTGGGACTGAGTGAGGCCGG
The DNA here is from genome assembly GCF_000260255.1 of Octodon degus. Classification (NCBI taxonomy): domain Eukaryota; kingdom Metazoa; phylum Chordata; class Mammalia; order Rodentia; family Octodontidae; genus Octodon; species Octodon degus. The sequence continues at coordinate 11,342,487 of NW_004524581.1, read as the reverse complement.
AGCTTAGGATGCCCCTTGCACTCATAGGTACCCGGGCAGGACTCGGGACACCAAGATGCCCAGGAAGGCTGCGCATCAGCCCTGGCAACATGGCACATGAAAAGCAAGCAGAATGTCCAGCCAGGCAGGCGGGCTAGCGTGGAGCTCTCAGGACAGTGCTTTCTATTTCACTCTCTTTATATTTTTGAAAATCTTGCTGTGCTTCTGGAATAATCTTTAAAACCTAATCTGTTTAGGAAGTGCAATAAAAAATGCACTGATGCAGGCATAGCCCATAGTCCCTGCTCTCTGGGGAGGCTGGGGTGGGAGGCTTGCTTGTGCAATGGGTTTCAGTTGTACAAGATGAAAGGAACTCTGTGGATGGACAGTGGTGATGGTCGCAAAGCTATGTGGCTGTACTCAGTGTCCCTGCAGTGTCCCTGGATTATGCACTTAAAATGGTAAACTCTATGTGCTTTCGCCCAATGAGATAAATAACAACAGCGCCCATGGGCAGGGGTAAGAGGAACAGAGGAGTCTGGGAGGGCCCCTGGTTCTTGCCTTGGCAGCAGCCCTATCCTCTACTGTCTACAGTGCCTGGCACAGTGCCTGGCTCATGGCAGAGCACAGTAAATATCTGTGAGGTGAATGAATGGATTTACACGGTCCTGAAGGGGCAGCTGTTGCCTCTCACAAGATACTCTTCTGTCCCCAGGGCTGTCACAGGGCTTGGCTAATCCTCCACCAAGGACAGAATGTGGGCAGACAGCTAATGCAGTGCCCAGAAAGGTGTCCCTGTCCTGCCAGGGCTCCAAAAAACTGGGGTGCACTAATAGCTACCGATGCAGTTCAGTTCCTTAAAAAAAAAAAAAAAGGTGCATATGAACACACACAATGCATGCACACATACGTGCATACACATGTGCACACATACACGTGCCAGGTATGTGTCAGTGCAAGCCTGTAAGCCCAGAACTCAGGAGACTGAGACAGAAGGATCATCACGAGTTCAAGGGCATCCCCGGCAGCACAGTGAGTTGAAGGCCAGCCTAGTGAGATCCTGCCTCAAAACAAACAAAAAACACCACACACATGTACACGCCAACCCACAGAGACTCAGTCAGCAGCGAAGACTTTAACAGAGCATCTCTCCTGACCTAGCGACGCTTGGGCTTTCTTGCTTTCACCTAAGGTCTTTGAGGCCTTGTGGAGATGAACCTATCCAAGTGGGGTTTTCTCATCTGTGAAATTTGCACTCCGAGGCACCTTCTGAACACAGTGGCCCTGAGGAATGCAGAGAAGCTACGCCTAGGAGATGCCTCACTTGAGCAAGGGTGTACAAAGTGCTATGGGCATTTGCTGTGCTCTGATTTGGTGGTGACACACTGTAAGTGTTGGGGTGAAGGGTCCAAGTGCTCCCTAAAATACCAGGACAAAGAAAATGGGTGCCCAACCTGACCACCAGCTGTCCCTCACACAGATCCACAACACAGCCAGATTCCTAGATGGAGTTTGGCCCTGGGCTTCTCATCCTGGCCCTCACCTTGTTTGGAGAAAATCTTGTCTCCCTGTCCCAGAACGACAGCCCCTGGGCCCGGGGGGCAGCTTGAGTCCCAGACACGCCCCAGCCAGACTTCACCCTGAGCTGCAGTCTGACTTTCCAGTTTCAGTTGCACCTGGTTGAACCCACTTTTGTGGTGGACTGTGGACCGGTGGTCAGCTTGCTACACCCAGCTGACTGCACCGGTGCGGTGCTGGGTGTGGGAGGCCCACGTGAGGATCGCTGCCAGCAGCGTAAGAGGCAGAACTGGAGCAGCTGGCTCTCTAGGCCTATTCTGCTGGGTGACCTTATCGTGCTAGCTTTTCTAGTGAACTTGGTTGTTCTTGTCAGAGGAGGAGCTTGGGACCTCATCACTGAAGATGGCTGTAGTTCATCTTGGAGGAGCTCTGGTCCTCACCTTGAGCATCACTTCCTGGCCCCAGAGGCGAAGATGGTACACTGCTCAGCCTCCTGGAGAAGCTTGTCACTTTGGCTTTCCTGATAGGAACTCAGCTTTCCTTGTCACTGGAGGAGCTTAGACCTCACTGTCACTGAGGATGGCTGTGGTACTTTTGGGGGAGCTCTGATCCTTGCCTTGAGCGTTGCTTCCTGGCTCCAGGGCAGATCCCTCAGCCTGCTGGCACAGATCCTTCATCCCACTGGCACAGACGTCTTAGCTTCCATCACTGACCTCTGAGCCTTCCCCGCGCAGATCTATGAAACAGCCCTGCATGAGGCCCGTGGCCTCCAGCTGGATTCTTTGGCCTTTAGTGGATGGACAGATTTCCTGCACTCTCTTCTTCTGTATGATTCTTTGGGTAATTCATTATAAAATAATCTTATAAAATATGTGTCCTGGTTATATTGTTCCCCTTGTAAAACCCCAAACCATGATACCTTTCTTAGGAAGGCCTGGGCTACCTCTGATTTTGCAATGTTTTCGTGTACCTAATGAGGTATCTGGGGAGCAGTACTCAAGTCTAAATATAAAATTTTCTCCCGTATACATCGCATATACGTATATAGCCTAAAGGTGATTTTATGCACTTTAAAAAATAATTTTGTGCATGAAACAGTTTCATGTTGTAGAATTTTCCATGGGAAGTATCACCTTGGTACTGAAAGCTTCATATTTGGGAGTGTTTCAGATTTCAGACTTTCCGACTGGGTTTGTTCAACCTGTATTTTCCCTCCACTGTGCACATCTGAGAGTTTCTTTCTCAGAGGTTCAGATGAGGTCTGTCCTGTATGTTACCTTGTTATTCATAAGAAAACACAGTTTTTGTCCTGACATTGCAGAATGTCAGGACTGGGAAAGGCCTGGAACTTCTAAAATCCATCCTTCCTACTTTTATTACAGAAATGTGGGCTGCAAGAGGTGCTTGACCCATGTTTACATTGGGTGTTAACAAAACCCAAGCTATAACCTGGGTTTGTTCAATCCCCAGTTCCAGAAAAAAAAAAAAAAAAAAAAAAAAGCCTGGCTATAACCTGGGTTTCAGTGATGCCCCTGACCAACCTTATCCCCCTGCTGAGCATGGTTCAGCCCACTCAGGGTCCTTCCTTCAGCATAAAGACGGCAGATACAAGGCACACGTCCTACCACTCAGCATCCTGTGCCCATGGCAGACATCACTAATCAATCACTACCTTCTCTCCATTTGAGGCTGGATCTACTTCATACACCTTCTCAATAATCAACTGAAACTGGCATAGGATAAAAAAGCTATTTTTCCCTTCAACTGCAAAGGATGTTCTTTGGCTACCAAACAGATTCCTCACCATGCCTCATTTCTACATTCTACTGTGTGACAACAAAGCAAGACACCAGACTGAATTCCTACTCTCCTCTTCCTTCCTTACATAAACTTTCCTTTCAGGCACAGAGGCCTCATAGCTCCAGCTGTCAAGCCTCTGGTCTATAAAGTTCTTTATCACAGACCACATTAATTGTGAAGTTAAAAATAGTTAAGGCATCAAAGTCTGCACAAATTTTGCTTTTTGAAAAGAACAGCCAGGTTTTCCTTATCTCTGACACTCCTCTGCCCACGGCTTGGCTCCAGATTTCACAATCACGAAGAGGAGCTGGGAAGCTGCAGAGAAGACTGCTGCCAACCCCCTCCACAGCGCAGCCAGCAGAGATCCTGACACGGTTAATTTTATACTATTATCCGCATGCCTTGATGTGTTTTATGAACATCATCTAAAAGACAAAGCATGGGAGATTACCCTGTGTGGTGAAGTTCTGGGGACCTCGCTGGTAGGGCTCTGCCCTTGTGTCCTTCCACACTGCCGACCGCTCCCACAGTTAAACTGAGGCCCTGTAAGTGGTGCTGGTCAGTGGGACGGGGGTGAGAGCTCAAGGCCTGGGCCCCACAGTGGTCCACACACTCCTGAAAGGCTGTCTTCCCCACCTTGCCAAGGGTTCCAGCTGGCTCGATTCAAGATGGAAGCAGTGGGGCCCACTGGTGTTGCCCCAACAGGCCACTCGACCTTCTTCAGATGAGCTGCAAGAGCAAAACGAGCCATTGCTGGGTTCAGCCTCTGAGACGTGGGTATAATCATTTCTGCAGCAGAGCCTGTCCTGTCCTACTTAATACATAAGATTTTCTTGTCATGCTTTTGGGGTTCTCCTTTTTGAAGGCAAGTTTGCTGAAGCATCAGAGTTTAAGATACCCATACTTGGGCCAGGGGAAATAGCTTGGTGGTCTAAATGCCTGACTGGCAAGCACAAGGACCCAGGTTTGAACCCTGGTACTGCATGCCATGCCAGCCCTGAAACTGGGCATGGTGACACACGCCTGTGATCCCAGAGATGGGGAGACTGAGACAGGAGGATCACTACGGGTGTGAACTGTGTAGCGAGACCCTATACCAAATAAATAAACAAGAAGATTAAAAAAAAAAAAAGCCAGGTACAACATCTTTAATGAGTAAAATTTAAAGACTATGCTATTGTTGCTCTTAAAAAAAGAAAGAAAGAAAGAAAGTAGGTAAGAAAGAAAGAAAGAAAAACTACAGCCCTACTAGAGTCTGATTATGTTAGACCCTAACTCCCACTGCACTGCTGTTAAGTAGTGGGGGACTTTGGAAAGTGTCAAGGTTGTAACTGAATCCCAACTACAGTGCATGGGCTTGGTGGCGGCTTGCCCACCCGCTCCCCTGGGGGAGTGACAGCCAGCGGGCACTGTCCTGGAAGCAGACAGTGAGCCGGGTCAGGCAGGGACGCTCTGCCAACTTGAGCTTTGGACCTCCCAACCTCTAACATTGTCATAGTAAGTTTCTGTTATTCACACATTTCCCAGTCTATGGTACTTCGATATAGCAGCCCCACAGATGAAAATAAGCTTTGCCCTAGCAATTCTAACTCTAGGAATTAATCTTGCAGGCAGGCCTATTTGCACAGGTTACAACAGGGACACACACAAAGTAAACTCTTTATAAGCACAAAAGGCTGACCATGACCTTGATGTATGTTAACTGGGGAAAACAGACTGTTAGATAACTAGACAGAGTAGTTAGTGGTCTTCTAATGATTAAGAAGAGAAAAATGCAAAGAGGCAGGTCAGTACAGGCTGATATGAAATGTTAGTGAAGACCTCAGTGATAAAATCAAGCAGTAATGGTGTTTGTAAATAGGATATCATGTCCGCATCTTGTACAGCAATTAATGGTTGTCACATACCTGTGATAGCTCTAGAGACAGAAACAAACTGGCAAGAGTTGTTGAGGGAACTGGGGGGTGGGGTGAGAACTGGGACCTATCTTAACTCACACTTCTATTCTGTTTGTTTTTTTGTTTCTGTTGTTTTCAAATAGGGTCTTGCTATATAGCTCAGGCTGCCTTGAACTCACTACAAACTGACCTCAAACTCATAGTGAGCCTCCTGCCTCAGCCACCTGAATACTGGGTTGCCACCATAACCAGCCCTATTGTTTGAATTGTTAATGTGCTTATTGCCTTTTAGATGGCAACAGTACCAGGTTTCTGGCACCCTGAACTATAGGGTGCTGTTAACTTGAGGGCAATAAATGGTCTTCACACCCTGAGAAAAACCCAACAGGTTGGTGTTGGCAGCCTGCTACACTTCTGAGGTCAAGCTTGTTTTCCATGAAGGAATATGGTAGTTGATTAGCGATGCCTGTCAAGTGCACAGGAAAGGGGAGGGGGCATCTGATGCTGCAGGAGGAATGTGCTAAGGGAGATAGCTCTCCTGAGCTCTGGAGTGCTTTCCCCACCCATATTCCTCAAGTGCCTTATTGTTTCTGCTTTGGTTTTGCTCATCACTGCAAAATTCTGTGCTCATTTGTGAACCCCTGTGAGTTTTATTATCAACCCTTCAAACAGAAATGTGTTGGCAATAAACATGCAGTGGGTACAACCTGTGTGAACACATTTGAGAGAAGCGCATGCAAAACAGGGCTGATGGGACTCTGCTCCACAATGGGATTTCTGAGGTAACTGGGTACAGAACTCTCAGTGCCTAACCCAGGGTCCCCAATTCATGCTCTTCCCAAAATTACTGATGTTCTTTAGGAAACTGAGCTTTTCTGCTCCCTAACAATGCTCAAGTGAGGGTCACCCAGAGAGGAACGTTGTTTTTGCTCCGTCTTCTTCCTACTCTGCCTCTTAGCATTTCCTGTCTGAGAGGAAACAATCCGGACCCTTTCGGGAGGTCTGCCAGCTAACAGCTTCCGAAAGTCCCATTTAACAGCCCCCTTGACAGCAGGAAGGGGTTTGCTCCTCTGACACAGAGGAACCCAAGCCCCCTTTGCCCACCAGTGAGCCCTGCCCACCATCCTGGCACAAACCTGAGCCAGGATAACAGTCACCTACAATCTGTCCTGGGAAAGAAGAATGTGGTCTGAAGGTGGAGGCAGAGGTCTAGGGTGTCAGCTGTCTACAGCTCGACCTCTGGACAGAGGGGGGCTGCTGATGACAGGCGTTTCTGTCTTACACTGGCACCTGAGCAGCGAGGTGGCAGGCTGGGGAGATGATGGGCCTCCTGTGGCCTGGACGTGGGCCCCAGGAGAATGAATACACGCCCCCCTTTCACCCAGGATGCGTGCGGTAGGGAGCTCCCAGGTCCTCGTAGGAGTAGCCACTTAAAACAAGCTCTCAGCCAGACGTGGAAGCATGTGTCTGTCATCCTACTTTGGGAAGCTGAGGCAGGAGGATCAAATTTCCGTCCAGCCTGGATAATTTAGCAATTTAGCAAGATGCTATCTCTAAAAACAAAATAAAACAAAAAACTTGTAAAGGTTGGGGATGTAGTTCAGTGATAAGGCCCTAGGATCAATCCCCAATACCAATGAATGAATGAATCAAACAAACAAGCAAAATAAAAATCAGTTCCCCTGTAGCATAGACTCCTACCCCACACTTAAGAAGGCATCTCATGGGGCTGGTGAGATGGCTCAGTGGTCTAAAGCACCTATGTAGAACAAGCTTAGCAAAGCACAGGGACCGCGGTTCAATCCCCCAGCACCACATGCCAGCCAGCCCTGCCCCCTGGTGGGCTGAGCTGGCCACACACACACACACACACACACACACACAAATAAATAAATATTTTTTTTTTTAAAAAAAAAAAAGAAGGCATCTCAGCACACACAGGTATTGACACACACAACTTGGATGGACAGTGAGGGAGTTATGCCCAGGGGGAAAAGCCAGCTGTGAAAGGTTGCATTCTGCAGGGTTCCACTTACAGCACATTCTTGAAACGGCAGGGATAGAGCAATGCAGAATGGCTTAGCACTGCCCAGGGCTGCGGCTGGAGTGCAGCCAGCATGGCTACTAAAGGCCAAGGCCGAGGGCCGGCGAGATAGCTCAGGGGACTAAGCACCTGCTTAGGCAAGCACAGGGACCAGAGTTCAATCCCTGGTATCACATGCTGCACTGGCCCCGCCCCCAGGTGTGCTGAGCAACCGAATCTGGGAGTGGTGGCACCTGGGAGTGGGTGCTTGTGCCTGTAACCTCAGTGCTGGGGAGGCTGAAAACAGGAGGATCACTACGAGTTCAAGCTGCAAAGTGAGAACCTTGCGTGAAATTACAAAAAAAAGAAAAAAAAAAAAAAGGCCAAGGCCACAGGTCTCTGCGGCCAGGAGGCATCTCCGCTGTATTGAGGTCAGTATCCTGGCTGCAATATTAGACGAGAGTTCTGCAGGATGGTACCGTAGGGGGAAGTTGGGTAATGGGCTCATGTATTCCCTTCCCATTTTTTCCCCCTGTAGGGCATTGAACCGAGGGCTTTATGCATACTAGAAAAGTGCTCTACCTCTAAGCTACACCCCAGCCTCAGGTATCACCATTGGTATTGTTTTGCAGTACTGGGGATTGAATCCAGCACCTTTAAGCTATGTTCCCAGGCTCTTAAATTTTGTTATTTTATTTATTTATTTTTGTCCTGAAGCCATTCACAATACAGACAAGGCACAAGCCTGGACTGAGGTGTACAGATGGGGCAAGTTTACTCTTCCTCCCTTTTCTATACAGTCAGCGTAAACACTGCCCGTGCTAAGCACCAGGAGGCAATTGCTATTTTATTTTTGAGACAGGGTCTTGCTAACTTGCCCAGGCTGGTTTGGACTTATGATCTTCCTGCCTCAGCCTCCCAGAGCGCTAGAACTACAAATTCAGAGCACGGCGCCTGGTCCCACTCACTATTTCTCTGCTGTTGCCGTTTTTTTCTTGAGAAAAAGTTTGGCCTCAAACTCTCAGTGACCTTCCTGCAGCCTGAGTGCTGGCATTACAGGCATGTGACATCACACCCAGCTCCTATGTAGTATTTCATTTTCTTTCTTTCTTTCTTTCTTTCTTTCTTTCTTTCTTTCTTTCTTTCTTTCTTTCTTTCTTTCTTTCTTTTGGCAGAACCAGGGATTGAACTCAGACCCTTGCGCTTGCCAGAAAAGCGCTTATTCCACTGAGCCATCTCCCTCCCCCCCTTTTTTGCACCTGGGTATTATTTCTTAAAACTCCATGTGCATGTATTTTTTTTTTTTTTTAATCAGGAATCAAACTCCGAACTTTGCGTCTGCCAGGCAGGTACTTGTCCCTCTGAGCTAGATCCCCAACATCGAAAAAAAAGAAGATATTCTTTTTTCCTTTGGTACCAAGCATTGTACTCAGGGCCCTGGGCTTGTCAGGCAGGGGCCACTGAGCTATATCTCCAGCCCCCGCATGCATGTACTACTAGCTCAGAATTTTAAAACAGTACTGAAGGGGCTGTGGGTGCTTGTCTAGCATGAACGAGGCCCTGGACATAACGCAGGGGAGGTGTGTAAAAACCCAAAACACAACATCAGGCTCCCAAGCAGTAGGCAGGGTTTAAAAGATCTCTGCAAGATAGCAAGCTATGAGACAGAGCAGAAATGGCCTTCCTCAGCCAGAAGAATGAACCAGTTGAGTTTGCATTTTTGTAGACCTCAGGCTATGTCCTGGGCTCTGTTCCTGGGTGGTGAGCTTGGGAGCTTTTTGAGGAGAAACTCAATGAGGAAAGAGGAAATTTGGGAGGAAGCACCATCCCCAGGGAGAGGAAGGAGGGGCCTCCACGCCCACATCAAGAAGCCCACATCTTGCGGGGGCACGACCTGGGCTTTCCACTGGTCTGTCTCCCCTTCCCTGCAGAGGCCTGGACAGGACAGACAGGGGCTGCAACTCGCTGCGCTCCAAGCTCCCGCAGGCTGCCCACTTCCCGTGGTCCCAGCATCGCCTCCATCCCAAGGCTGGCAGTAGATGCCTTCGTCTGTCTCACGGTGCACTCTGCAGACACCTCTGTTCTTGTAGTCCAATGTCCTTCCTCCTCACTCTTACAAGACCATCCTGGGATGGTCTCCTGTCAGAAATCCTTAACCCATGTACATATATTCAGTGCTAAGGAGTCAATACGCACCATCTTCAGCCTCCTGTAAACACCCGGCTCATTGTATGGGACACTGTGAGTTAAAAGTTTGGCACAGTGTCTGACAGGAGGTTAGGGTGGTGCATGCCTGTAATCCCAGCAGTTAGGAGGCTGGGGCAGGATGACTGCTGTGAGCTCATGGCAAGTCTGGGCTACACAGAGAGTTGGAAGGCGGCCTGGAACATATAGAAAGAAACGAAAGAAGAGGGAAAGGGAGGGAGGGAGGAAGGGAGGGAAGGAAGAAGGAAAGAAGAAGGAGGGAGGGAGGGAAGGAAGGAAGAAGGAAAGAGAAGAGGGAGAGAGAGAGGGAGGAAAGAAGCAAGGAAGGGAGAGAGGGAGAGAAGGTAGGAAACAGGGAGGAAGATGGCCATGAGAATTACCTTGACGATTTTTAAAAACAGAGTAACCTAGGATTCTGAGGAAGAGGGTTCTGTGTGCGGAAACTTTTGTAAATCCCTGGTGACTGCCAGGCAGTGACTGTAAAAGCACTGGCTCCAAGTGGCAGTTATTAATTTTGCCCCACAGCTCCTGAGAGCCAAGCCTCTGTGCCCAGGAGCTGTTCAGTACGCGCCTATTGCGTCCACACCCGGCAGAGCTGAATCACTCCAGCCGGCCGCGATGGGCGGGAGGGGCGAGGACTGCCACACCAGAGCCCAAGAATGGGCTTCTGTGGGCAGCAGGCTGGGCGTCCGAGTCAACCTCACACCCAGACAGGGCTGCCCGGGGGGCTGGAGCCCTCTCCCCTCCTCAGAGTCCAGGGGAGGGGGCCAGGCCCGCAGAGCCCCGTCATCAACGGGCCATTGTTGCCGGAACAGAGGGGCTCTGTGCCCACTTCGCACGCACTCCCTCACAGAGTTGCTCCCAGCTGGGCCGGCGGCTGCTTCGGGGCAGGCGTTGTGGGAGGGAGGCCCAGCCGGGTCCTGAGGACAGGAGTGGGGCAGTGTGCACACCCCATCTCTGTGGCTGGGCTCAGCCAGAGCTGGGAAGCCAGGGACACCCAAGGACCCCAGCAAGCCCATGGGAACAGAGCTCCCCATGGGGCAGTCACGTGTGACCTAGCTTCTCCTAAGAAACAAAGAAATGAAATCTGAGGGGTCAGGGCAGATTCTGTTGCCTTGAGAGGCATAGAGCTCTGAGCAGGCTGGGAGGATTTGTGTTCTGTGGTCTGTAGTCTGGGATCTGGGATCTGGGATCTGGGATCTGGGAGGTCACTCATCCAGGGCTGGGCATTGATTTCGCTTCCCTTCACAGGCCTGTTCTACATTCAGCTCTTGATGTGATCAGTGTGAGCTGGACTTTAGGAGCCTAGTGTCAGAGATGTCACAGAGCAACTGTGGCTGGCGTCTTGAAAACTCTGAGCACCACCCTCCTCCTCGATTCTCATCTGTTCCAGTAAAGCAACGCCCCCCCCTCCCCCCGGTGCCTACCGGGGCCTTTGCGCGGGACACCCAGCCTGAGGAAGGTGCCAGGGCAGCCTATCCCAAAGCTTCTCTTCCTTCTCCTCCTTCTTTTTAAATAGAACAGTATTGTGTAGAATAGAAAATACCAGTGTCTCATTTGTAATAAGGATAAATATGGGTTTCACACAACTTTTGTTCTGTGTCTGAGGTTTTGGTCCAGAAGTTTGAAAACCACTTTTTTAAAGCTAAATGTACTCATTGAGGCTGATATCCCTAGGTCACTAGGCTGAATGAGGTTTTAAAGATCACGGAGTGTCAGTCCCCCACCCTCCCCCACCCCTTACACTGCAGCCAGGCAGTCAGGGGACAGATGGAAGGGCTGCTTTCAGGACAGATGTCTTTTTTTACAGCCTGGGCCTAACGTTAAACCAAACAATTCATTTCCCCCATATGCCTCCTAAAACTTTCTGTCCTGCCCCTTCCAACACACCCAAGGGCATGTGCCTGGGAAAGGGCCTACAGCCAGCCAGTGACATCTGGGTGGCGGGGCTGGGGTGACATGTAGCACCCTTATCCATTGTTCTTCAATTCTGCGTGCTCAACATCTATCCTCATTAGAACAACAAAGTCACTGCTTTAGAAAAGTTCAAAGCCCTCCATCCCTGTGTGGAGTTCCAGGCAGCACAAGGCCGTGTGTGTGTGTGTGGGGGTGGGGTGGGGTGTCAGCGGCTGCTACCCAAATTCCATCCAGCCCTTGAGGGTGAGCCCAAACCCCATGTGTCCCCAGAGCTGTCCTGGATCCTGTCCCACCCTGATCAATGCCCCAGCACTAATCCTTCTCCTTGCATGTCTATCACTCACTTCTTTAGAGAGCCCTTTTGTGCCTTGCTATTATGCCCACTCGGTGGGGGGCTGGATCCTTCCCACCCCCCTCTCCTTCACTGTCCCCATGAGAAATGGAGGCGGGCTGGGAGGCAGGCTCAGGGAAGGCTGGCCGGTGAAGGGCAGGGCTCCCCACCCCCAGCCCCAGCACGTTCTTTCTCAGCCACCATTCAGCTCTACCAGGCACCCCTGTGGCCGTGGCTCACCTCATGAGGGCTATGTGCCCTGAGATTGCTGTGGAGCTCAGAATAAACGCATAAGGAGAGAAGGAAGGTCGTGAAGAGGTAGGAAGGAAAAGAATAGGGAGAATACAAAGGCCTGATGGAAAGGCACGGCTGTTTATGTTTGAAAAACCACACAGTGGAAGATGTGAAACAACCGCCACCACCCGCTCACCTGAAACACACTTATCCCACCGTTTCGTCGCTTTCTGAAGCAGTGCTGGAAATCCTCTTTCGCGTGTGTCGAGTTGCACCCTTGCGCTGCCTTGACGTCCTCAGTCAATTTAAATCATTTACCTTTTGTGGCCATTTTAACTGGGGGGAAGAGTCAGAAGTCACACCGTCCCACATCCAGGGGATAAGGGGGATGGGGACGCTACATCGTGTTTTATGAGCCAGCCCACTGGATGGCACTTGGCAGCAGCATTCACTCTAGTTCTGAACACATTTCACAAAGATACTCAGGAAGAAGCACTTCCAGAACGGCTTCAGAAAGTGGGGAGAACAATGGGATGAGCGTGTGCAAGGAAGGCGGGAGCAGCCCGAGGGGGACTCATGGCAATGGCTTTTATTATAATAATTTTTAAAAGTTCAGGCTTCGTTCTATTTTTCCATCACCTCTTGTGTGCCTTCAAGTCCGAGGAGCTTCCCTCTGACAATGCGTGCTTGTAAGAAACAGCTCCAGCCATCACCCGGCTGCCCAGCAGGGGCCTCTGAAGCCACCTCCAAGGTGCCCAGATTAGTGGCAGGACCACCCGGCACTCGCCACAAGCTCCCCCCCCCCCCCCCGTGCCGTCCTGCACACACCTCCTGGACCCACCCTGGCTGTGCGTGAGCTGGAACTGCCCCACAGGGTTCGAGGGCACCGCCACCCTCTGGTTAGATAAGCCTGTGGAAGGAGAGGCCACCCCTGAGCCCAGGGCACCCTCCTGGGAAGCCCGGCAGTATTGGGTGAGGAGCCTGAAGCGTGCGGAGGTTCCCAGCCGGGCTGAGCCTCCTTCTGCTGTGTGACACGGCCGGCCGCATTTCTCCCTTGCCCATGGTGACAGCGATGTTAGCTCAAGGGGTCTCCAAGAAGCTGAAGCGGGGCAGCCCCTGTGAACTAACTGGGTGCAGGGCCAGAGCACAGTGATTGAGGAGCGGGCAGCACCACTGCTCTACAGACCAGCAGCCTTCTCCCCCTGGGGCTCACAGCCAGGGTGCGGGCTCAAGGAGGCTGAATGAGCCGGCTGGCCAAGAGGGGCCTGGTGGGGAGGGGGCCTTCTTGTCAGGAGGATTGGAGCCCCAGGGGCCGCCCTTGAGAAGAAAGAGAGAAAGAGAGAGAGACAGAGACAGAGAGACAGAGAGGGGGCCAGGGAGATGGCTCAGTGGAATAAGCGCTTCCCTGGCAAGC
>NW_004524581.1:11325634-11328903 GCF_000260255.1 Octodon degus | reverse complement strand
AGAGACAAAGACAGAGACAGAGACAGACAGAGGAAAAGACAAGACAAACAGGACACTTTGAAACTGTCTCATTGATATTTGCTTCTCAATAAAATTAAATTAAATTAAAAAAGAAAAAAGACAAAACAGGAGAGAGGGGTAAAAGGAGCAGGTGAGGAAAGCTATGCCCAGAAGCTGTGCAGACAGACTGGGGCTGGCTCCACGAGCAGAGCAGGTGGACAGGATGAGGGATGTGGGCCTTCCCTGGCTCGGGAGCCGGGTCTGAGCAGAGCACTTACATCACAACAGCCCTTGGGCAGCGCTGGGCACTGCTGGAGGCCCTGATGCGATTTCCAGGCCAGATTCTCTCTTTTTTGAGACAGGGGCTCATTATATACTCCAGGATGGCCTTGAACTCACTATGTAGCCCAGGCTGACTTCAAGCTTGTGTCCATCTTCCTGCCTCAGCCTCCTGAGTGCTGGGATTACAGGTGTGCACCATGACACCCAACTCAGGCCACATTCTTTTCCCAGTTGTGCCTCAGTTTAAGGGCAGAACAGGGAGTCCAGCAGGGTAAGGTTTAAATCTCAACAGGAGTGGGCCTGTGGCATACACCCACACTCCCAGCGCTCAGGAGGCTGAGGCAGGGAGATCGTTAGTGTGAGCCCTGCCTGGGGTACAGACCTGGACAGGGACTTAGCACAAGGTCCTGGGTTTGAGCTCCAGCCACCCTCACACACCAAGTTAATTAACTAAAGTAAAATAAAAAATAAAACGACAATTTAAGAGCCGCTTACGCACATGAAACTGATACTACTGGTTGCCCCTGGGAGTCTGAACCAGGCACAGGAAAGAGAATTAGCTACGTATTTTTTGTACCTTTTCAAATTTGCTCCATGAACATGTATTACTTACATTATAAAATTTAATAAAACTAACAATAAAAAGTAGTTCCCAGCTTTCTACCTAGAAGCAGAGGCAAAGCTCTTGAGATTAGACTCCTGATTTGGGGAAGTGATTTTAGCAAGTCTGCCTTGAAGCACAGAGGCAAAGGCAAAATCCTTACCAACAAGGATTGGTCACAACAGGAAGGCTAAGACTCCCCCACTCTTACTCAAGCCCACCTTGTCTGCAAGGCAAGCGACCACTGTCAGAAATCCTTACTTCCAGGGCTAGAGATACTGCTCAGCAGCACAAGTGCCTACTCAGCAGGCACAGGGTCTTGAGTTCAATTCCCAGCACACACACAAAAAAAGTAGCTCTAAAAATTGTTACTTCCGGCCAAAAAGGGCTGCCTCCTTCCTCTAAAGCCCTCAGGAGAGGATGCCAAGGGCGGAGCATGCGGTTGGTGACTTGGCTGGGCCCTTAAGGGCATGGGAGACCGTTATGGGCAGCAGGCCTCTGGGTGACCTGTGGCAACTATGCATCAGTGGTGATGGCAGGGCGTGGCTGGCTGGGTGATCACTGGGCCAGGCTGCTGGGGAGGCTGTCAGGACCTCAGGGACCCTGAGGAGAAGGCGCCTGCCCCTGAGGTCTGGGGAGTGACCAATGGCCTTGGACGCACTCTGGGGAAATGGACACTCATTGCCCAGGGAGAGTACAGCGACCGTGACTGCAGAATGAATTCCAAGTGTGAGGACAGTGAGGACCCCGCCGGCCATGCAGCTCATGGCCAGAAGGAACTGGCCCTCTGACCTCCCTGCCCACAGAAGATCTGGGTCTCTCCCTTGTCCTCCCTCCAGTTACAGGAACTCAGGCAGCACCAATTCCCTCCTCTGGAAACGGAGCCCAACCCAGCAGCACCCCACGAGGGCACCTTCCTGCTCACTCCAGCTGCCTGGCGAGGGCGGCAGCAGCTGCAACAGCCGGGCATCTGTGCCCAGAGCCTGGGCCAAGGGCACTGGCACCTATCCCAGCTCGGCTCGGGCTCCTCTTCCAGGTGTGGCCCCAAGGCAAGCACCCTTCCCGAGGGAAGTGTCAGCAGAGGTTTGAAAAAAAAAAGGGGGGGGGGCTGGTGAGATGGCTCAGTGGTCTAAAGCACCTACTTAGAACAAACTTAGCAAAGCACAGGGACCGCGGTTCAATCCCCCAGCACCACCTGCCAGTCAGCCCCACCTCATGGTGGGCTGAGCTGGCCACACACACACACATACACACACACACACACAAATAAATAAAAATTTAAAAAAAGAAAAAAGAAAAAAAAAACCCTCTTGGTCACACAGCCACATCCACAGAGCCTGAAGGCCATTCTGCCACCTCTTGTGTGGATGCACAGATTCCAGGAAGCCAGGCAGGGCCCATGCCTGCAATGGAAAGCTCCAGGCTACCCGTCTGAGGTGCAGTGAGAGGACAGAGGCTGGGTGCCACCTGCTGCCATTGTATGACAAGGCAGAGTGGCTGCGCACATTGCAGCGGCGCCGCCACGGCTCTGGATTCTGGTTATGTGGCCACGCACAAGTCACCTAGCCTCTCTGGGCCTCAGTTGGCAACTGTGAAACAGGACTGGCGTCAGAGATCACGCGGACGCTGAAATGAGACACTCAAGTGAATCCAAGCAGGGTGGGCAGGTGGGGACAGAGGGTGGGAAAGGGGCCCAGGGCAGGAAGTAGGGGAGCTGGCATGGCCCTGCCACCTGGGGTGAGAGTCCCCATGCAGGGCCTGGGCCCTGAGGTCACCTGGAGACACAGGGCTGCAACAGGAGGGCGCAGCTGGGGACTCAGAGAGGTCATATTTTCTCCACGACTCAGGCACTGCCCCCCGGCTGCCCTACCACTGGCCTGTCTCCAGTGCCACCTCCAGCACCCCTGATCGGCCCCTGGCTGCCTGGGCAGCAGCTCTCCAGCTTCCACTTTGAGGGAAGACCCGAGGGCCACCCAGCACAGACATCTCTGCTGCTGGGCGCCTTCCCACTGTGTGGCCTTCCTTGGGCAGGTGCCTCTGCCTCTCTGGGCCTTGGATGCCTCTGCTCTACTGGAGCCACTGCTGATGCCTGTGGGCTGTGTGGAGCCTTGTGAGAATACAGGGTGGGCACTGAGGGGACTCGGTGACCTGACCTCAATTCACTTTCCTAGCCAGGCATGGTAGCACATGCCTGTAATCCCAGCACTCCAGAAGCTGAGACAGGAGGCTCTCCAGCACTTCAAGGCTAGCCTGAACTACAAGGTGAGATCTTGTTTCAATATATATATATTGAAGTGTCTCCTGCCATTCCCTGGGCTCCAAAGACCCAAGGTGGGGGCTGGAGTGGGACCTGGGCTTGTCCCCTCCCCAGCAAGGGGCAGTGGGT
>NW_004524581.1:11311432-11325534 GCF_000260255.1 Octodon degus | reverse complement strand
ACAGGAAACAGCTCGCCATTCTTGGTGCCCTAAGCCAGGCACTGACTGCACTAAGGACTTGTTTTGTTTTGTTTTTTAATTTTATGTATTTGGTCCAGGGTCTCACTACGCAGCTCAGACTTGTAGTGATCCTCCTGTTTCAGCCTCCCCAGCACTCAGATTAAAGGCATGTGCCACCACGTCCCTGGTCTTGGTGGCTGGCCTGGGGTGGGGCTGGCATGGCAGACAGTACCAGGGAACCTGAGTCCTGTGCTTGTCTAGGCCGGCACTTAGACCACTGAGCTATCTCTGCGGCCCTAAGGACTTGTATATACAAGCATGTTAGTACAATTAGCAAGAAAATAGAGGCACAGAGAGGTTGGGTAGCCCTGCCATGATCAAACAGCCAACACAGGGGAGCAGGGTTCCTCATGCAGGCAGCCTGGCTCCGGAGACCGGCCACAGATGCACACGGACTCCATCCTCTTTCTGCGCTTGCCCTTCTGCATGCATTCCACAATCCCCCAGGCAGCCCTGCTGGATTCCTCACCAACCTGCTACCCAGATCAAGTAGCCCCACAGCCTCACTGAGGCCCAACTCTGCGGCTTCTGGGTGCCCAGGTACGCTCTCCTCCCTGGCAGGAAGTGTCTCCTGCCATTCCCTGGGCTCCAAAGACCCAAGGTGGGGGCTGGAGTGGGACCTGGGCTTGTCCCCTCCCCAGCAAGGGGCAGTGGGTACTAATTCCCACACCTGCCTGAGGCCCCCGCAGAGGCTGCACCAGAGTTCATGGGGGAACAGGACCGGGAACACACAGAGCCAGAGCGTGGGGTCACCAGCCCCATATTGCAGCAGCACCGGGGCTCCCACAGGGGTACGGGCCCACAGCAGTGCCCAGCAGGTGAACAACACCTTGTAGCCCCTGAGCCTCCCCACAGCTCCCTCACCCTCCCCAGGCATGGGCCAGCCCTGGCAGGCGCATGCTGGGCAGGCACTGTCCCTGTCCCACCATCTGGCCAGCAGCCTCCGAGGGTCCCACCCCTCTGTTTACAGCTGGTTGCTGTGACCCTGGCAGACGGCTCCCATAGCTCACCACCTAGTAGGGACCAAAGGCAGGGGAGGCCAGGACAGTTATGAGGAGGTCACCCCCAGGGATTTTGGGGACACTGGAGTCAGGGGAAAGAGGAAGGACAGCACAGCCCAGCAGCTGGAAACCTGTCAGCCTCCGAGCTGTAGTGCTGAGTGTGGGGTGTATGGTGGTGCAGGTCTGTAAACCCAGCACTCGTGAGGCTGAGGCAGGAGGATCACCCGGCCATCAAGTGGCAAGACTCTACTTTAAAGAAAAAAAAAGAGGATGATTGCAAAAGGAGAACTAGCATCGCAGATGAAACAGGCCTCGAGCTGTTTCTCTCTGCAGAGGACAGCTTCCCCCTGACTCACACACGCTGAGGTTCTGACCTGGGGCACCTTCAGACACAAGCGGCCATCCAGACCTGCAGGGCAGATGCTGCTGCCGAGCTCTCTGCTGCCAGAGGGGAACTGGGCATGCAGCCTCCCCCATGTGGTTGGAGTTGTGAAATTTCTTGCTGAAAATCAGTGCACTCACAGCCAGGAGGTGGCCGGGTTTGTTTTGAAAACATTTCTGTAGATAGCACTTCTTTGGCTCAGGACTTCCGAGTCCCAGATGGCCAGGCAGCTGCAGAGGGAAGGCCGGGGAGGTGGGGCTGTGCCCCGGCGGGGCTGAGAGTGGTGAGCCCTGCAGCCTGCGGCGGCGGTGGCACCCAACGTGTGTGTCCTGTGAACCCTAACTCTCCTTGGCAGTCTGGAGGGCTCCCCAGCAGACATCTGGGTGCCCCAGAACAACTGTGTAGGACCCCCACTGCTGAAGAAGTGACTGTGAACCCTGGGGAGTCAGGATCCACACTGCCTTAGAACAACGTGCTTCCTGCAGCCTGTGTCCAGCAGCAGACGAATGGATAAGTAAAATGCCATCTTTACAGAGTTGAGTACTACTCTGCCTGAAAGAAGGATAGCCTGAGTCATGGATGGCAAAGGGATGCACCTCAAGCCCAGGGATAGGGTAGTGCCCACCCAGGATGCCCACCTTGAGCCCATAATAAGCAAAGTAAATCAGACTCGCAAGCTTAACTATCACATGCTTTCCTTGGTATGAGGAACCCAACGTTTAAATAATTTAAAGAGCAAAATAAAAGGTAGATGCAGTCATAGAAAGCAGGGAGATGGATCTTTTGCACACGGGAAGAGGACCGTGACATGGAGGGAGGGAGAGGGAATAAGAAGGGTAACAGATACATGACACTGCACTCACGATGTAGCCCAGGCTGGTCTCAGACTCAACGGATTCTCCTGCCTCAGCCTCCCTAGTGTGAGGATCATAGGAGAAGAACAACACGTCTGGCAGATTGTCTTTCTAGTAAATTCCAGTTAAAGTCTGGCAGTAGGGCTGCCACACAGCCTGCGGAATATGTGCAGGGTGCTGATCCCCTTTGCTAAGCCTGCAAGTCGCTGGGGCAGAGCAGGTACGTATGTGGAAGGCTCGAGCAAGGCACACAGCCCGCTGTCATGCCCACGCTCCTCACACATTTAACTCACAACTATCAAACCTGCTAGATCACTGTTGCTCTCTCTCCTTATTGACAGGGAGACTCCAGCCCTGAGAGAATGTGCAACTGGACGGAGGACACGCAGCAGGATCCCGGGCATTCAAGCATCCTAGGTTTTTTTTTTTTTTCAGTACTGGGGATTGAACTCAGGACCTTGTGCTTGCCAGGCAAGTGCTTATGCCACTGAGCTGTCTCCTCAGCCCCAAGCTATCTCTCCAGCCCCTCAATTTAGGAGAGTACATTTTTTTTGTGGTACCAGGGGTTGAACTCAGGACCTTGCATTTTCCAGGCAAGCACATATTCCACTGAGCTCTCTCCCCAGCCTCTGCATTCTAGCTTTTGAACTTTGAAAAAAATTATTTACTTATTTATCTCTGTATTTGGTAGAGGGTCTCCCCTGTGCAGCTTGGACTCGAGCTGATCCTCCTGTCTCAGCCTCCCCAGCACTGGGATTATAGGCGTGCATCACCACTCCCAGTTTGGGGGTAGCACAGCACGCCCTGAATTCTGGAGCCACCACAGCATGTGGTACCAGACATCAAACTCAGGACCAGGCACTTGCCAGGCAGGTGCTTAGACTGCCAAGCTATCTCCCTGGCCCTAGCTTTTGAACTTATATTCACATCCACTGCATAATTTGCTTCTGAGTGTGTCTTTTGTGTTTGTGGATCTGTGTGTGTGTGTGTGCGTGTGTGTGTGTGCGTGTGTGTGTGTGTGTGTGTGTGCAAACATTTACACCCATAAAGCTTCAGTGTATATCAATAAGCCCGGCTGTTGACTTGAACTACTTGTCTGCGGGGCCCCAGCCGAGTGCATGATCCCTGCCCTGGTCTGTGGGCACCGGTCTGAGCAGCCCCCTCCCCATGCTCCTCCATACTTGGTTCTGTCACCCTGACCTCACAGAAGGTGACGTGGTGTCCCTGGAGCCCGTGGGCAGAGCCCTCTTGCAGCTCCCAGGGGACTCCACGTTGGCAAGGCCACCTGGGCAGGGACACACAGTGGCCTCAGCCACAGCTCCCTCTCCCAATCCTCACTGCCTACTGGAGGGAGTTTACCTCCAACTAAGCTGCCATCATTAGATGTCGGGGGGCTTTGCCTCTCATCTCAGACACAGAATCGCTCCCAGGTCCATGAACCCACATTGTGTGACCGCACATGGCCAGCACCCCGCCTGAGCTGACAGGGCTGCCACCAACAGTAAGGCAACTCGGCCCCGTCACTAGCACAGGAAGCCCACAGAGGAAGTACGTATGTGGGTCTTGAGGGCTTCTTTGCAGGTGAGAGACAGAGAAAGGCCCAGAAAATCCCCCTCGCTCCATCTGCCTAAAGTGATGTCGTCTGTAAACCTGTAGCCGAACCCCAGATCCTCCACAAAGCCAAGCTTGCCCAGCAACCTGCTCTCCTGGAGCTAGGTGGTCAGGACTTACCAGGTCCCTGCCCCAGTGCACTTTCCTTTTGCACGTCCATCCGCCCTCGTGCAGCTACCAGCTCTGCAGCAGGACTGGCAGGAAGCGGGGGTGCCCTGACTTTTGAGGCTGCCACTGTTGAGGAGGAGGAGCCAAGGGTGGCAGGGAGGACAAATCAGGCTGAGGTTGGCCCTGAGGTTGTTTATTTGCAGCCTTCAGGGGGGCTAAGCTGGGTCTGGCATGTTGACTTTCCACACTTTTCCTCCCAATCCTTTCCATAGAGTCTTCCCAGCCTGGGTGATAAATTCCCAGGTTCAGGGAGAACCAGAGTCCCTCCGCACATAGCCATCTTTGTGAGGTGAGGAGAGCAGGGGAGGAGGGATAGCGAGGCTGCAGCTGTGAAGGTACCGTGGCTCAGGGCTCACGCCTGCCCCTCCCTGCACCAGGCAGGGGACCAGGAGCGACTGGCCAGATTCAGGGCGACAGAGACAGAAGGCAGAAGGACTGTCTGGACTGCCATGGCTACTCCACGCCCGGCTGCAGGATCCACACATCTAGGGAAGGGCCAGGCCGTTTCCTATGCAGAGAACAGAGGAGACAAATCCTGCTGTTGTTCCCGCCTCCTGGCCAGGGTGCCCACAGGTGTGCGCTCTCTGGCACTGACTGCCCAGCAGGCGTGCTAGGCATTACCAGGGCTCAGGTTTGAGATCCTCCTGCCTCAGTGGCCCAAAGATCGGATGACTGACATGTGCTACTTTTTTCACTATTGACGCCTACATCAGAGGCCCTGTGGTGGATGAACTGAACTGGGCAGGTAGTGAGGACCCTGCCCCAACAGGGATGACCCCACTCAGGCCTTGCGGTCAGGGCACACCCCCCCCCACCAGACTGGAAGCCGAGCCTGGGAACCTGCAGGATGTCCTGAGGCAGCATGGGTACCCTGGAGTCCAACCCAGGCCATGCACTGCCCCTCTCTAGCCTCATCTCCTCACGAGTAAGTACAGCAGGGACAGATGCCTGCTATGCCTCTGCAGGCTAGGAAGGCCAGCCAAGCCGTGTGGCTCTCTTCTTCCCTGGCTTCCCTGGCCTCCCTGGCTCTGCCTGCTGCCTTCTGAGGCCCAGCTCTCCAGGACACAGGGCAGGGTGGAAGGACAGATGGCACACAGTCCCTTGGACTCACCCGGTTGGTGAGACCGCAGGGTGAGGGAGTGCTAGTGTCCCACGTAACTCACTCTACTGAAAAAAGAAGGCAGCAGCCCAATCAGGACGGAGAGCTGGCAGTTCTTCCCCGCAGGTAGGGTCTGATGCCTTTGCAGATGAGCAGCGAGAGTCACCTCTCACCATGTCCCCCAGGCATTCCCAAGCCCCCATTGTCCCCTGGCCACAGTTTCACACAGACACTCAGGCACTGGTGCCACCCAGCCTGTGCTTCTCACGGCCCTCAGTGGGAGCCAGGCTGGGCAGGGTGCGTGGAAAAACAGGGCCGGGCTGGAAGCAGCAGGACCATGTTGGTGGGCAGCACCCGTGTTGCCTTCTGAACATCATGGATACATCGAGCTTCTGGAGTCTGACACTCCCCGTTCAAATCTGACTGTGTCTCTCATCAGCTGTGTGCCTTTGAAAAAAGTACTTAACGTCTCTGAACTTCAGCCTCCTCATCTGTGGAAGGGAGAGGAGACCGTAAACTCACAGGGATGCACAGAAATGGCTTCATGAGATCATGTCTGTGGTGCTCCTGATTCCCAGAAGGCACAGAGGAGGAGCAAAGACCCGGTTCCCTAGTTCCAACCAAATTCGGGGGTCGTGAGGCAAGTGTGGTGGTGCACACATGTACATGCAGCACTCAAGAGGCTGAGGCAGGAGGATCACCATGAGTTCGAGGCCAGCCTGGCCCCACCTAGTGAGATGATGTCTTTATAAACAAAATAAAACAAAACCGGGGGTGGCGAAGCCCAGATCACCTCACTCTCATCTAGGCCCGCAGTCCTCGGCACAGTCCATGTGCTTTGCTTGTTCCAGGGTGTAGAGGCGGGAATGCACCCTGTACCTCCTCGGGGCTGCAAGGGGCACAGGAGCAGGGAGAGACACGTGTCCTTCTGGCAGCCCATGCTGCCCCCATAGTTCTGCATTCTCAGTCCTAAACATACTGGCAGTCTGAGTTCCAGGAGCTGGGGAAGTCTCTGGTCCTCAGGGCGACACATGCCAGCTGGCAGAGGAGAGTTCATGGAGAGCCCATGTGATAAGCCAGTGAGGGCACAGCAGCGGCCCCTCCCACCTGCCACCAGCCCTGAGCCAGGCCCTTGCTGGGGAACACAGCTCCTAGGAAGAACAGCAGCTGCCCCCAACTCCAGCAGCCTGAGGTCTCTCTGCCCTTCCCACCCACCCAAGCCCCCGAAAGCCAGGAAGCGAGCTGGATGGAATAACTCCCCTTCAGATGCAGCCGTGCTCAGACCCGCATCTGCCAAACAGCACCCTTCATCCCCAGCACAGCTGATGAAAGAAACTTTGCCTGTAGCCCCAAACAGAGAAGGTGGGGCTCCCTGGAGGAACTCAGGGACCCTTCCTCTTCCAAAGACCAGTTCCTACCACCGGAGGCCCGCGCACAGCCTTTAACTCCTCACCCAGTACTCCCTGTGCCAGGCACTGCACTGGGCCCAGGAAAATCATGGAACACCCTCGCCCTTGGAAATCAAACACAAGGGCTATGAAGGTGTTCCTGACACCCCTAGTTTCTCCCCAACTGTGGAGTCCTGGATCCTTCCTCCTCTCCATAGCTCTGCACCCAGGATGGAATCCCGGGGAGGAAGCCCGTTTGCTAGGGGAAGGGTCTCTGCCTCACAAGGCCCTGTCACCACGGCCAGCCGGTCCTGCACAGCGCCGGCCCGCTGCCTTTTCCAGGCGGCTCCGGCGCCTAGCACACGGCCCCGAGCTTATGAATCACTCTCTCCTGTCGCCTGCCTCGCCTCCGGAAGGGCTGCACACACCCAGACACATCGCCCAGACAGACACCCTGAGTTTCCACCCCAAATCCTCCCGCTGAACACCCGGGACCAGCTGCAACGTCTGGCTTCTCCTCCCCACTCCTCGGCCCCGAGCCGTCACTCTCTAAAGCCCAGGCGGCCTGGCCCCTGCCCCGGGCATTCGAGGAGAGAGCGGTTCGTCTTACCGGAGGGCTGCGGGGGCCGCAGACAAAGACAGTATATTAACTGAGAGGCCCGAAGACGAGCCTGATTTCAACGCCCCAACCCTGCGCTCCCACGAGCATGCATTTGGGTGGGCGGCAGGCGCGAGGTAGGGGCGGCGCACGCGAAGCTCCGCGCCCAGCACGCGCGGCGACTGTGGCTCCACGAGGAGATGCGTGTGCCTGGCGGATGGAAATCGGGGTCCCCTAGCATGAGGGTACAGCGCGGGGTTTTCCCTAAGTCTGGAAGTCCTTCTCCAAGCCTCCTATCCTTCTCTTCTGAAGTTTGGCGCGCTCGCCAGGACGCTTCAGGGCCGCCTCCCCTCATCTAGGACGAGGTTCCAGGACCCGGCGCCCCACTTACCCCGACCGCCGAGCCTTCTCCGACCCGGGTGGATCCGCTCTCCCCCGCCGGCGTCCAGAGCGGGCCGCATCCGCTCGCGACTCGGGCTCCGCGCCGGGCTGCGCGCGCTCCCCGGGCGGCGCGGGGGAGGAGGGCGGAGGGGGCGGCGCGGCTGCGGGTCCCCGCGCCGAGGAAGCGGCGCCAGGAGGACGGCGTCCTGCGCGGCTCGGTGATCGGTGCTCGCCTGCGCCCTCCCCGCGGTGGCCGAGCCGGATAGCGGCCCGCGGGACGGCGGATTCCTGAACCGCGTCCAAGGCGCCCGGGAGCCCCCCTTCTCCTGCTCCTCCTCCTCCCACTTCACCCCACCCAGCTTCCACCCATGCACGCTCGGCAACTTGGGCGCCCTCGGCGAAGTTGGCGTTGCCCGAGCCGCAAGCAACCCAGACTTGGGGACTGAGGGGAGGAGCGAGGGGGAGAGGGCCCGCCCCGCCCCCGGGGCCGCGCTCCCGGGGAGCCTCCGGGAGCCTCTGTGGGTCTTTGTTCCCGATCCGCGTTCCTCCTGGGGGGCTGAAAGGATCCCAGCCCGGTTGTGGGGCTGCGGGGAGAAGCTGTGCGCAGAGTCCTCCAGAAGGTCCCCATGTCCCGGGCGCCACCCCTCCCTGGGGAGGACCTTCCCTCCCTCCTGGGGTAGGGGAGCTGAAAAATGGTTCCCCAGGTTTCCAGGGACCACGGCACCCTTCCCTAGGCGGCCACAGGTCGCCTACCCACCCAGTGCTGGCGGCCAGGTCAGGTCTCCCCGAAAGGGGGACACGGGCACTGGAGTCCCAACTACTTGACGTACTCTTCACACCCTGAAGGACAGCTGGCTAGGGGCTGTTAGGGTTAGAGGCTGCCTGGCAAGTGAGAGCATGGGGCAGTAGCCAGCTGGGCCAGAGTCCCTCCTGAGAGCCAGCGCTGTAAAGGGCTCCGAACCAGAGCAGAAACCGACCTCGCCGCACTTGTCAGGTCCACGGAGTATCTTTGGTCTCAGCTGGCAGGGCTTTCCTCCCGGGACTTCCTATACTTACGATACTGAGCTAATTCAGGCCCCTAAGACAGGGATCCTGACATTTAATAAGATAGTGCAGTATAGGGTTTACACAGTAAGTTATTTCCTGTAAAAGAGAAGTAAGAAAATAGAAAAAGAGGAAATCTAGACCTCTGTAGTTGGCCCCTTCCGTCATTCTGAAAGCTTGCAAATCAGAAAGGAGAGGACAGGTTGCAACAAAGAGAACCAGCTGTCCAGGTCTTCCCCAGAGCTGCGGTTCTGCAGGTGTCAAGGGGGCAGAGGTGGGGTTATGCCTTCCCAGGCTGGGGCAGCAGGGCAGGTGGTGCAGGGCCCCAGGGAGGGCATCGTTTGTGTAACCAGAAGCAGAGGGTAAAGATCTAAGCCAGGAACCTGGAAAATTTCGCTCTGAAATAGTCTTCACACATAACTTGTTGCCATATTTGCTCAGCCAAGAGAAATGGTCTTATATTCTTTTTTTTTTTGTTTTTTTTTAATTTTTATTTTAGGGAAAGGTCTACAGGGTGTTCACGTTCTCAATACTAGATCGGACTTGTAGTGATCCTCCTGTTTAGAGCCTCCCAAGAGCTGGGATTACAGGGCGCTACCACATCCAGTCTCGATGGCTGTTTCAGAGTGTCCCGGGGGTGGGACCAGCATGGCAGGCCTGGGGATCAAACCCTGCGTCTGCTTGCGGGTGCTTTAATCCACTGAGCTATTTGGCCAGCCCGGGTCTTATATTCTTAACACTGTTTGAAAAATGGAAAGAACTTTGCAGCACAGAGGCAGAATTGCAGAGCACCGTGGCACCTAGCCTTCCACGTGGATGCCACTGGCAATGGGACACAGCCCCAGGGACATATATTGAGGTCACCACCTGGAGCACCAAGACACCTGTCCCCAAAACACCTGTCCCCAAGCCTGGTGGTGGGAAACAGAGGATGAGTTCAAGCTGAGGAACACTTGCAGGACAGCCAGTCTGTGATTTTTAAATCGCCAGAGACAGAGAGACAAAAGCAGGCTGAGAAACAGGTCCAGATGAGAAGAAACCGAATAGACAGATAGGAGCAGATTTTGGTGACAAGCTGCCAATCTGAGTCTAGGTGATGAAAGATGGAGACTTCTGTCTTGTTGGAATCTTCTCTGGCTTTTCTTTTTTTAAAATTAATTGATTAATTAGATACAGGATCTCGCTATGCAGCTTGGACTCAGGTGATTTTTCTCTCTCAGCCTCCCCTGTGCTACTGGGATTACAGGCATGCGTCACCTTGCTTGTTTCCGCGGCTGGCTTAGTGCTGAGGATCAAACTTGAATTGTTATGCTTGCCAGGCAGGCACTTAGACTGCTGACTTATCTCCCCAGCCCCTCCTTTCTGGCTTTTCACAGCTCGATTGAACCCTATGGGCAAATTGTGAGCCACCTTGTGGAAGTGGGATGTCCAAGGAACTGGGGGACATTTTGGCCCACAGCCAAGAGGTAATGTGGGCCCCCATGTCCAGTGTATGATCCCTGCCTGCAACCCCAGGGGGGACTGAGCCACAGAACTGGCAACTGGGTCAGGATCGCTGAAGCCACCAAGCTCAGGGAGCCACTTGCTATGCCCCTGTCTATAGCTACTGTAAGCACCAAATGCCATGTGTCCCCCTTAGGTGGACCCTGAAACTGAAACAGCTCCTCTAAAAGATGACATGTGGGTCACTGGCAGAAATAACCAAGGACTGGTACATGGAAACGTAATAGTGTCAGCCTTCCTGAGCCATAACTGCCCTGGCTTTGTGAAAGGACTTTGTGCTCGGGATAAACATACACTAAAAGATTTAGGGTCATGATTTCTAACAATTTCCCCTCAAATGGTTCAGAAAGAAAAGTAACAATGAGATGCTTTACATTATCTATAACTCATATAGTTACAGAGAAAGTTTGTTTATATAGTCATTGACTTATGGGTTGTTTTATTTTTATCTTTGTTGTTGTGGTTTTTGTTTTTTTGCTTTTTTGAGACAGGGTCTTGTTGTGAGTTCAAGCTGATTTTGAACTTACTATGTAGCCCAGGCTGGCTTTGAACTCATAGCGATCCTCCTACCTCAGTCTCCCAAGTGCTGGGACTATAGTTGGGTGACAGCACGCCAGGCTTAATTTGTCTGCTGCATAACAAATCACCTCCCCAAAAAATGACATAAAGTCATGAAAATGTGCCTTATTGCTCACGACTTCTGGAGTGCCTAGATTCAGTTGGGAGATTCCTTTGCACCAACCAAGATAAAGGATTTGGCTATGTGCAGGGCTGAGCCGCACTGGTCCCAGGAAGGCTCCTGTCCGGGGCCTCCACCTCAGCGCCCCAAGGATGTGGGACTCCTGCACATGGGAGCAGTGACAGTTATGGAGACTGCATCCAGCAGCCCAGCTAAGGCTGTCTCCATCAACCAAGCCAAACAGAAACTGGAGCAGGAAGGAGGTGCAGCAGAGGGCCATGGCCTGGGGCTGGGTCCCTGGACTGCTGATTGTCCCCTCTACTGTGTGCTCTGGGTGGGGCCCACTGAGCCGCAAAGCACTCGCTTAGCAGAGAGGAGCCGGTGGGGTTCACCCCCAGCACCACCAAAGCTGAATAACTACCTGAACAGGAAGTGCAGGGCTGCAGCGCTGCCTACACTTGGTGTGTATGTGTGAAGAGAGGAGCCAGCCACCTCAGCCTGGGGCAGGAGGCAGAGGAGACAGGCAGCTGCTTCATGGCACAGGGGACGCGGCCAGGAGGGAAGGCCACAGAGCCAGAGCTGTGCGGACTTGGGCTGTGTTTTAGGGAGCACAGGGGGCACATGGAAAGATTCATAGTGGAGCAGAGGCACGCAAATTCGCCTTCTAAGGAGGGTACTGTGAGCACCAGCACAGCGTGGGCTGGGGAGAGGACATCACAGGCAGGAGCGGTGACAGTGGGAGAGAGCTGTAGTCAGCAGGCAGGATGTGGCAGAAGAGCAGGAGAAAAGGTGAGAAAGCTGGGTACTGGGACACATGCCCGTCCTCCCAGCATCTGGGAGACTGAATCAGGAGGATGCCAGTTCAGGAGGATGCCCGGCCTGGATAATTGAGCAGCTGAGTGAGATCCTGTCTCAAAAAATAAAGCACTGAGGGTGTGGCTCAGTGCAAAGACCTCGAGTGCAATCACTAGTGCTGAAAAAGGAAAAGAGGCAACTCCCAAAGGTGCGGAGGCTTGTCCTTAATGAGCTTCTTCCGCAAGCTGGGCATGGAGGCATACCCTTGTAACCCTAGCACTGGGGAGGCTGAGGCAGGAGGATCACTGCGAGTTCAAAGCCAGGCTGAGCAACATAGCTGTCTCAAATAGAATAAAAGTGGGAGATCTCAGGATAAACCCTGAGTTGATTTCACTGACCTTATCAGACCCAAAAGCTACATCTCTTGTTGCATAGGTCCTGCTTTACCTTGGTCTTAACCATCCAGCAGAAAAGTATAAAAACGAAATATAAGAAGTAAAGCCATGCTGTTATGTTGAGCTGTAGGGGACTCAGGTCAACAATTTCTGACATTGCCAGTCAAGTGGAAGACTCAATACTATTATGGGCTACTGGACTCTTAGAATATTTTTCTGAGTTTACACACCTATAATATTCAAATAACGGAACTTAACAAAAAAAGGGGATACAGATGCATGTCCATTTTGTATCTGTGTATTCAAAGCGGTTAGGATAGATATATATAGTTACATTCTCTTAATGAGTAGAGGGATTTGTTCTAATAGTGTTTGTAAATAGGATATCATGTCCGCATCTTGTACAGCAACTAACCACTAGGAAAAATGTATGCAATGTGTTAATTATTGAAACTGTCCTACCAATTTGGTTTGAAACTGTCTCATTGCTATTTGTTTCTCAATAAAATTATGGAAAAAAATAAAATAATATGAAGAGGAAAAAAAAAGAATAAAAGTGGGGAGGGCTCCCCACTAGAGCGCTTGGCCGCCTGTGTGAAACCGTGGGTTCCATCTCCAGCACCACAAAAGAAGATGGAGACCAAGGAGGAGAAGGAAGAGGGATGAGAATGAAGCCTGTGAGTCACATGGGGGATTCAGACAGAGGAAGAGGAGGAGGAGTGGGCCCCGGGCAGCTCTGCTCGCTGGGCGGGCGGCAACAACCTGAGGTGTGGAGGCTGAGGCGGGTCCATTCCAAGCCCAAGCGGTGGCTGCTGCTCTGGTTGGAATGAATGGGAGAGAGGTCGACAGAAATAGTGTTTCCAACGGGCTGGATCCCTGAGACCGCGCACGGGAACCCCCGCTGCGCAGGAACCTGAGACAGGAGGACCAGGAGCTGGCGGCCAGTGTGGGTAAAGAGCAGGACCTGTCTCAGAATAAAAACAAGAGGGGGCTGGGATGGGACTCAGCAACAGGCCTGTTCGCTGCGTGCACAAGGCCCTCGGTCCAATTCCAGCACCAGTGAGCGGGTGGGGCTGAGATGCCTGCGCCCTCAGTGTTGGCCCCCACTGCTTCTTCCTGCAGGCCAGGAAACAGCCCTCCTGGGGCCATCGACGGCAGTATGGGGGTCAGCGTAGCCCTAGAAACTGATTTTTTTTGTTCTTGTCTTTTTTGAGACAGGGTCTCACTATGCACTTCAGGCCAGCCTTGAGCTCATTTTGTACTCCAGGCTGGTCTTGAACTCACAGCGATCCTCCTGACTCAGCCTCCATGCTGGAATGACGGGTTCACCACCACATCCGGTTTAAGACTGCACTCTTACTCCAACACAAAATGGTCCCATGGTAGCAGTGATCCAGCACTCCCACCCTGAGAGGGGCTAGGGATTCCCAAAGGCTTTCGCAGTCATGGGGGAAGCTCCCTCGGACTCTGGAGCAGCCAAGGTAATGCCGTGGTTCTGTCCCAGCACTCGGGTGGGCTTTGCTGCCGGGCTCAGCAGGGCCCCAGGTGCCCCCCGGCTGCATGAGGGTGAGGTGCTGCTCTGCCCTGGAGCACCGGGAGGCTGTGGACATGTGGCGCCTGCAGCAGGGGCCACTGTCCCCTCTGCTTGTCACTCCTGTCTGACAGTCTGCCGCAAAACCCTGCCGGAGTGTCTGTCACTCAAAGCCACTTGTCCAGAGACAATCTGGCAAGAGACAAGCCACAGAACTGTAATGCCCGTTATTCACCTCCCTCTTCTCCTTGGGGTCCTATTCTAAAAAAAATAATAAATCTTGGAGTTGGTGCTTGTGCTTAGGCCGAGTCGGAGCCGCAGCGGAGCTGCTCTGGAAGACCACAATGTGCAGCTCGCCACTCTGCCAACATACCCGGCTGTCGTTCTTCTTGCCTGCCGTTTTCTATCACTACGTGGCCATCAACAATCCCAAGAGACAGGAACGAAAGTGGCAGTTCTCCACCCCAGGGTCCCTGGTCTGAGGCCAGATGGCGGGTGCGAGCAGCCTTCACACCTCACCCCTTCCGCCCGTCACAGCATACACCTGGAATTTTCCAAACAAGTTTCATTTCCTCTCCTCTCCTCTCCTCTCCTCTCCTCTCCTCTCCTCTCC
>NW_004524581.1:11301695-11311332 GCF_000260255.1 Octodon degus | reverse complement strand
GGGCCGATCAGCCTTCTCCTGCGAGAGAAGTGGCTGACGGACCTGAGCTCAGTAAATCAAAGGCTCTATTCAAATTTCTATCTGGCTGGCTGATCTGGTTCCTAGGCAGAGTTGACCCATAACACTTTATACACTTTTCCTTGTACTCACAGTGATCCTCCTGCCTCAGCCTCCTGGGTGCTGAGATTGCAGGTGCACACCACCACATCTAGCCCTAGAATCAATCGCACACTTCATAAAGCTGTCGTGTCCGTGTTAGTTTTTTTTTACCAGCGACGCGGCAGAGAAGCAGAAATAAAGGGGTGCGGAGCTTTATTAGCTCTGAAGACCTCTCAGGAGGACTGAGGGCGGGGAGAGGGGAAGAGACACGAGGCTGAGACTATGGACTTCCGCTAGGGGCGGGGCTTCAGGGGCAGGTTCAGTGACGCGCAAGGAGCTGATTGGGCAAGAGGACATTGTGTCCAGGGCTCGAATAGGGAAGGAGGAGGAAGGGGTCTTGGGAGGATGAGCTGTTGTTGGGGGATTTGGCCGCGTTGGATCAGGGCCATGATAATTCAGCAGCTAGTACTTGGGCTGGAAACTAGCATTCTGTTCAGTTTCTTTTAATCTGAAACAGTTCCTTGGCCTTTTTTTTTTTTTTGTCTTTCTCAACAGTGTCAATTTTTGAAAAATACAGGCCCCATTGTTTCCTGAGTCAGTTTACACATCTTGGCAGAGACGCCCCACCAGCAGGCTCTGAGGTCACGTCAGGACGCGCTCAGCATCGGGGCGTCGTACTAGGAACGATGCTTTCAGCCTTAGACACTTGGCAAAAGAGGTGGCCTTTACATTTGTCCCCCTTTTTTTCTCTCTGTATTTAACAATACCTGAGACTGGATGTCTTGTTCCCTGCTAAATTTTCTACAAAAAGTAATAGCAAGGGCCAGAGAGACAGCTCAGCGGCATAAGCGCCTGCCTGGAAAACTCAAGTTCCTGAGTTCGACCGTGTTGTAGATAGAAGCATGACAGGCAGCCAGACAGGGCCCTCAAAGGATCTGCCACAGAAGACAAGGTACCTTGTAACTGTGGGAGGGACGGACGCTCCCGCCCTGGGCCAGACCCAAAGACCAGAGACGAAACTAATGCCGACCTCCCCAAAGATTGGCATCCGAGATTGATCATCGCCCTGAGGGATCCAGAAGAATCCTTAATCCGACTACTACTGGAGGGCTACCTGATAAAGTCCTGTTCTGCATTCATGCCCGCTTGCTACATGGCTTGCTTCCCCATTTGATCCTGGACTTTATCAATTTTACCTGAGCGATGGTGCTTGTAATCCCGTTGGTTGACCATAGGTTTGTCCCACCCCACATCCACCTTAGCAAGTTTCCCCTTTCTCCACTTTAGCCCCACATGATTTTACTCTATAAAAGTCCCTTGAAGAGGCAACTTCCTGAGGACCACCCGCTCAGGCCTCCCTCCTGTCCCTCGCTCGGATAGGAGATTTCTTTCCCTCAATAAATATATTCTGCTCATAACCTCCGTTTGTTCCTAAAATTCATTCTTTGATTTTAGAGAACACAAGTGCATCCAGTTCAGATCAGGAGATCATTTTTCTCCTATGTCATCTGGAGGTTCCCTGTATCATTTGGAGGTCACCCACCTGAGATCAGTTTTTCTCCCTGTATCAGTGCCCCCCCCCCATAAAAAAAGTCGTAGCAGCCCGGTGGCACATGCCTGTAATCACAGCACTGGGGAGGCTGAGGCAGGAGAATCATTGCAATTCAAGGCCAACCTGAGCTGCATAGTGAGCTGAAGGCCAGCCTGAACTGCAGAGGGAGACCCTGTCTCAAAAAAGACCATGAACAAAAGAAAGAGAAAGAAAGAAAGAAGGAGAAAGAAAGTCTCCTGCCTCAGCGTCCTGAATGCTGGGATTATAGCCAGTGTATCCTCCAAAAGCAATTAAAAAAAAAAAAATCCTGCCTTCTTTCAAATTAAATGCGTAAACTCTTGTTTCTGGTTTTTTTTTTTTTTTTTTTTTTTAATTTTAGGGAAGGGTCTACAGGGTGTGCAGGGTCTCACTACTAGACTCGTAGTGATCTGCCTGTTCACAGCCTCCCAAGAGCTGGGATTACAGGCCCAGTCTTGTTTTGTTTTTTGATCTTGGGACACCTTTACATCTTAAAAACTGGAGTTCCAGCAATTCACTAATTTACCAAAATGTCACACTAATTAAAACATTATATGTGAATATAAACAACATATTTTTAGGACATGATCCACATTTTCAAAACTAAAAAGAAACCCATGAGAACACAGCATGTTCTCCACTTCCGTAGCTCTCCTCTGCGACTCTCCTTCGAGGACCTGGGCCTTCCCATCTGCTTCTGCTTCCCATCTGTTACAA
Organism: Octodon degus; assembly: GCF_000260255.1. NCBI lineage: Eukaryota > Metazoa > Chordata > Mammalia > Rodentia > Octodontidae > Octodon > Octodon degus. Next base: position 11,308,946 of record NW_004524581.1, on the reverse strand, counting down.
TAACTTGTTTTGATTGAACAAAATCTGACCCCAAATTCAGGAAAGAGAGATATTTAATTTTTTTTTCAGATAACAGTAAGTATTCTTCTTTGATGCTACACCAAAACTATCAAAGTAGTAGTTTCTTTTTGGGGGGTTGATGAGGGTTGAGGTAGGGTCTCGATATGTAGCCCAGACTCGAACTTTCGGGGATCCTCCTGCCTCAGCCTCCCAAGTACTAGGATCAGAGCTGTGTGCTCACACCCTCTGCCATCAAAGTGGTCCTTTCTTAAAGGTCATTGCAAAGTGCTGAGGCCGCCATTCAGAGGAGACCGCTTGCCTGCCACACGTCCGGCTGTGGGCTTGGTCCCCAGAACTGCAGAAAGAAGCCAGAAGGTGAGCTGCACTGAGGACTGCCACCCCCAGCGCAGCCGTGGCGTGCACTCATGTGAGCACGCTGGGTCTGTCTTCTGGCACTCAGGAGCGGAGCTTTGACCCACCTGTGACTTTAAGTGACCTCATATTATCCTGAACCCCTGGGCTCATCCTAACATACAGATCTCCAAAAAGATGGCACAGCAGGGGCTGGGAAATAGCTGAAAGGCCTAGGCACCTACCTAGCAAGCACAAGGCCCTGAGTTTGATCCCTGCCCCCACCCCTGCCATGCAGTGTTGGCCCGGATCCCTGGGGAACCTTCCATGTGCTCCCCCACAACCTGGCGTGGTAGCACAGGCCTGTAATCCCAGCACTCAGGAGGTTGAGCCTGGAGGATCTCTGCGAGTTCGAGACCAGCCTGGTGACTACAAAAGGCCAGCCTGAACTGCATAGTAAGACCCTGTCTCAAAACAACAAAGATGGCGCAGCGCTACATGACAGCAGAAGCTGTCCACTCTCATTTCTCGTTAGCACCGCCCCACCTACGTCACCCGAAAGCAGACTCTGGGCGCTGTCCCACTCACCCCAGTGGGCTAAGTTTCCCAAATTGGAATTTCCCCTGAGAGCTGCGCTGGCAGCCAACTGTCATTTTCCCAGGGGAGACAGGTGCCCCGTGCTCCTTCCTGGGACTGTCTGTCTGCAGAGCACTGGCTCTCAATGGCCATGCCTGCTCCTGATCCCAAGCCAGGCATGGTGGCATGCTCCTGTGACCCCAGAGCTTGGGAGGCTGAGGTAGGAGGATGGACACGAGTTCGAGACCAGCGTGGGCTACGTAGCCAAATCCTGTTTTCAAAAAATGAAATAAAGAGACTATGCTGGTGGAACGGAGGCCAGGTGAGTTCACAGGTGCGTTGCCTGCCCCCAGGCAGATGGAAGAAATTTCTCTTCCTGGGCCAAGTTTGAGCCCCGGTACCACAAATTTAAAAAAAATTTAAAAAAGAATAAAAAGAAAGAATTTTTTTCTCCTTCAGTGCCACCAAGACACTGTTCAGTGACAGCGCCACATGCAGCTTTTGCCAGTGACTCCACACAGAGCACGCCAGGCCGGCCTAGTTTGGGGCCAGCAACCCTCTTACGGCTGAGGATCTGAGGGTCTTGTGGGGGGCCTGAGCGCCACCCAGTGGCATCATGGTGGACAGATGCTGCCCAGTGCCACCAGGAGTTGGATGGAAGCCCTGGGAGCCCCAGACTGATGGTCGCCTCCTTGCCACGGGCACAGCTCCCCAACTTGTTATAGCGCCCCAACTCACCCTGAAGGAAGAATGGCAAGTTGGAAGGGTGCAGATGCCTGTGCCTCTCCGTAGGGCCCAGAGCACCCAGAGAGTGCGGGGCGCCCCACCGCGGGGGCCCAGGAGCCAGGCTGCGGCTGCCGCTGCCTCTGCCAGGTCATTCCCTCCCTGCTTCCTCCCTTCCTGGCTTTCCCAGTGCTGGTAAGGAAGCCTGGGCGCAGCCTGGGCCTGGCACGCTTTGCCTCAAGGCTACACCCCAACCGCAGGTTGTCAGGTTTCTGAAGAGGTTCAACTCTTGGCCAAGCCCCCACCAAACACAGAAGACCTCGCACTCAATTGTGAGCTCAGGGTGTTTTAAAACACACAACACAAACAGGCAGGGTGAGGTGGTGGACACCTGTAACCTTAATAAAAAGAGGACTGAAACTCCCAACCGGAAAGAGACTTGGGACCAGGTTGTGTTCTCTAAACTGGAAGAATGATTTTTTTTTTTTTAAATTTAGTACAGGGTCTCACTAAGTAGATCCAACTCATAGTGATCCGCCTGTGTGCAGCCACCCAAGCCCTGGGATTACAGGCGTGCACTACCACACCCAGTCTCAGTTGCTGTCTCAGCATGCCCCTGGGGCGGGGCCAGCATGGGATGCGGGGGATCCAACCCTGGCCACTGCGCTCTCTCTGCCTAAGCAGGCGCTTTATTCCATTGAGCTGTCTGGCCGGGCCCAGAAGAGTGAATTTTAGGAACAATGGAGGTTAAGAGCAGAACAAATTTATCTGTGGAAAGAAATCATACGTCTCAAAAGGGAACAAAAGGAGGCCTGAATGGACTGCCAAGGAATTTGTCTTTTCTAGGGATTTTTATAGAGCAGAACCATGGGTGTGAGATGGGACAAAACTATGGTCAACCAATAAGATTAAGTATAATTAATCAGGTAATTGATTAATTGGGATCAAATGAGAAGAAGTCATGACATGAGTACAGAACAGGGGCTCTTCCTGTAGGGGGTTAGGTTGGTGACACTTCCTGGCTTTTTGAAGGTGACTGTTACCTATTTAGAATATCAATCCTTGATGTCCATCCCTAGGGAGGTTTGTGGGTACATTTGCTTAATCTCCCTCCTAATCTTGAGGTCTGGCCCACAGAGGAGGTACCTGCCTCTCTCCTATAGTTGCAAGGTACCCTGTATGCCCTCCTACTGGTTCCTTTGAGGGCCTGGCCTTGTCTGACTGCCCATAACATTTCTAACTCAGCTATCCACAGTCTCAGCACTCTACGAAGCTGAGGTAGGAGGATTAAGAATTGGAGCCCAGGGGCTGGTGGAATGGCTCAGTGGTCTAAAGCACCTACTTAGAACAAGCTTAGCAAAGCACAGAGACAGCGGTTCAATCCCCCAGCACCACAGGCCAGCCAGCCCCGCCCCCTGGTGGGCTGAGCTGGCCACACACACACACACATAAATAAAGAAATAAATAAAGTTTTTTTTTTAAAAAAAAGAATTGGAGCCCAGGGGCTGGTGAGATGGCTCAGTGGTCTGAAGTACCTACTTAGAACAAGCTTAGCAAAGCACAGGGACCAGCCAGCCCCGCCCCCTGGTGGGCTGAGCTACACACACACACACACACACACACACACACACACACACATAAATAAAATAAAATAAAATAAAAAAGAATTGGAGCCCAGGCGTGAGCAGTTGAGTGATTTAGCAAGACCCTGTCTCAGAAGTGGGAGGTGGGGGCTGGGGATGTAGCTTAGTGCAAAGGCTCTGGGCCTGAGTCTGAGTGTTGTAACTCAAAAATGAGGCAAGCTCGAAAAGAAAAGAAGCGCTTTATTTTAGCTGGTACTCAGCGGCAACCACCCCGGCAAGTCACTGAGGTGCGCGCCGAGAGGATGAGGCAAGTGGGTATTTAAGCCAATAAACCACAAAAGCTGATGTCAAGGGTTCATCTAGGGGCTACAGCTGAAAAATTACCTGTTTCTAATGAACAGTAACAGGTGCAGTGGAGGGTACAGTTTGTAGCTGGGAAGGAGGGCAAGAACAGGACGTTGGGCTGGAACTAGATTCAGGTGCGCACAAAGGGCAGCGTGAGAAAGGCCCAACTGCAGGTTCCCAAGTAGAGAATGGGGCACAGTGGAAAGTTACAGCATTCAGAATGGCGCATACAGAACAAGAGGGCGGCGCATACGTCAGGTTATAACAGTTAATAAAGTTACAGTGGAAGCATACAGAGGTACAAAACTTGAATCAGTTGCACAGGTTATAACACCGAGTAGCACAAAATAAAGTATGTAAATCCAGCAACAGGGCCAGTGTGATAGCTCAGGGGACTACGCACCTGCTTAGGCAAGCACAGGGACCAGGGTTCGACCCCCCACACACACAGCTGCCACACCGGCCCTGCTCCTAGGCGCTCTGAGCCAGCACTGAGTCTGGGTGTGGTGGCACGTGCCTGTAATTCCAGTGAGCCCGATCTGCGTAGTGAGACCCTGTACCAAATACATTAAAAAAAAAAAAAATCCAGCAACAGTGGTGCAAGGCGCAGTTCTCTTCCCTTGAGGGCATCCAGGAAGGGTCAGCTGGCAGCAGGCTGGAGGGTGCAGGGCAGTGTTAGCTCCACCCGGGTAGTGCCCCCAGCCCCAGCCCAAGCTGCCTGGAACACTGAGGGTGTCACACGGGGCACTCTGTCTGGGGGAGCCCCGGAGACTTCAGCCTTGAGCCCTGTGCAGGGGACCGAGTCCAGCCCTCTGCTGGCGCCCACTGCGTCCACTGCCCAGAGCTGGCAGCAGGGCAGCTGCGCATGCGCAGCAGAATCAGCCTGACCTTGGCTTCCAGAAGCTGTAGGATGTCGGAGCCTGAGCTATCTGGCAAGCCCCCGCAGCAAGGGGTGGAGTTTCCACACTGCTGAGCAACCGGACCCCTCAGGCTGTGCCCCCCAAGTTCAGCCTCCTCTCCGCTGGCCCTTTCCACCCAATGCTTCCTCACTGCTGACGCCGCCTCCTCTGCAAAGCCCTTCAGGACCCCCTAAGTCAGGCCCAGGGCTTTCACCCTCTCTGTCGCTGCCCATGGGCCTTTGTCCACGGCGTAGCTGCAAGGCATGGGGCTCAAGCCAGGCAAGAGGGATGGAGGGGCCTGAGGAGCCAGCAGGACCGAGGCAGGAGATCCGCGTGAGGGGAAGTGAGTCCTACACCTGAGTCCCAGCACTCCTGGGGCCTGAGGCTGGGGACCTGGAGATGGCCCCTTGCAGATCACAAGGCAGGCCACCCACTGTGTAGGGGAAGTTGAGGCTCCAGCTCAATGTGCCATTTCCTGGGGCAAGGTGGGACAGAATATTTTTGTCTCTGGGCTCTTAAGGCACAACTGCAAAATATTTCCCAGACTATGCCAGTTCCATTTCCATTTGTTGTAGGCAGCTGAGTTAGATAGAAATATAGGCAGTCAGACAGGGCTGGACCTTCAAAGAGACAGCACTGAAGACAAGATACCTGGTAACTAAGAGAGATGGATGCTCCTGCTGTGGACCAGACCTAAAGACCAGCATCTGGGATTGATCATCTCCTTGAGGAAGCCAGGAAGAGTCACTAATCCAACCACTACCAGTTAAGCTCCTGTTCTACATTCACACCTACTTTCTAGGGAACTCGCTTCCCCATTTGGTCCTGAATTTAATCAACTTTACCTGAACAATGGTGCTTATAACCTTATTGGTTGATCATAGTTTTGTCCCACCTCATGTCCACCCAAGCGAGTTCCCATGTTCTCCACCTTAGACCCACCTCACCACTTGGTTTTACTCCATAAAAATCCCTGGGAATGGTAGCCTCCTGGGGCAACCCGCTCAGGTCCCCCTTCCGTCCCTCTCTCAGGCAGAAGCTTTCTTTCCCCAGTAAATATATTCTGCTCTTAACCTCCATTTGTTCCTAAAATTCATTCTTTGGTTTTAGAGAACATGAACTCATTCCCAGGTATCTTTCAGGGCGTGAGTTCCAATCCTCTATATCAGATTCACATCTGAAATCTCAGCCCAGCCCAGTGGTGCACCTTTTCTAATCCCTGAACTCTGGGAGGCAGAGGCAAGAGGATCAAAAATTCGAGCCCAGCCTGGACAATTCAGAGACTTATTGAGAGCCTGTCTCAAAATTTAAAAAGAGACCAGGGGTGCAGCTCGGTGCACAGGCCTGGGGATTTGGGCTCAATCCCCAGTGCTTCAAATAAAATATATAGCCGGTGTGGTGGTGTAGTCCCAGTATTAGGGAGTGCTTGAAATCCTAAGTAGGCATCCTTCACCTTAGGGGGACCTGCCTTCTGGGAAAATTCAAGGCCACCCTGGGCTACACAGTGAGTTTATTTACTTATTTGTATTTTAAACAAGGATGTTCAGCCCGCCTGTTTACAGCCTCCCAAGAGCTGGGATTACAGGTGCAAGCCACCACGCTCAGTCTCAATTGCTGTCTCAGCGTGCCCCAGGGGCGGGGCTGGCATAGCAGGCTCAGGGATTGAACCCCTGGCTCCTGCGCCTGCTTACAGGAGCTTTAATCCACTGAGCTATTTGAAAGGCCCCTGCACAGTGAGTTTAAAGGCCCAACCTGACTTGCATAAAGATCCTGCCTTAGAAAACCCAAAATGAATAAATAAATAGAAAGCAGAGATTTAGTGTCAAGAACTCAGGGGCTCCTGTGGGCTGACAAGGAACCCAAATACTGGGTGAACCCATCTTCATTGTTGGCCATTAACTGAAGAGTGTGTGTGATGCTGGGAATGGAGCTCACAGCTTTGGGCACACTGAGCACGCTCTGCCTTCAGGCTGCATCTCCAGCTCCGAAACGATTTTGTGCATTGATTTATTCACTAGAGTAATGCGCATGGAACTCTGGGCGCTTCATGCTAGCCAAGCTCTCCACCACTAGGTCAACCCCAGCCCTTGTTACTTTTTCTTTGAGAAAGGATCCTAGCTGCTAAGGCTGGCCTAGAAAGTGAGACCCTCCTGCCTCTGCCTCCTGAGCAGCCACCATACCCAGTTTCCAGTTTCTGATGGTCTGAAGCCAGGCTCACCAGCTGCTCAGGAGACTGAGGTAGGGAGATGGCAAGTTTGAAGCCAGCTTTGGCAACTTAGAAATGTTATAGACAGCTAAGTTAGTTGGAGATGTTATAGGCAGTCAGGCAGGGCTAGGGCCTTGAAAAGAGATGCTGCACGAGATACTTTCCAGCCGAGGGTGGAGGTGCAGTCCTTCGGGCTGGTTCTCCAGGCCAAACCAGAACCACACCCATGTACTTCCCCGAGGGATGAGCAGCAGGGCTTGATATTCTAAGTAGGTACCCTTCACCTTGGCGGGACCTGCCTTCCGGGAAAAACCTCAGTTTGACTCCCTGTACACTTGCCGTGCCACTTGCTTCCCATTTGATCCCCTTTCAATCTATGTTACCTAGGCGATTGTATTCGGAGTCATCTTGGCTCATCCTGGTTGGGTAAACTTGCCCCCAGGGCAGCTACAGTCTGGGTGGACCAGGCAGGAGGAGGCCCCGAGAAGGCCCTAGGACAGGGGAACAGGCTGGACCTCTTTCTTTCTTTCTTTCTTTCTTTCTTTCTTTCTTTCTTTCTTTCTTTCTT
>NW_004524581.1:11286146-11289615 GCF_000260255.1 Octodon degus | reverse complement strand
TATTTATTTATTTATTTTTGCAGAACTGGAGATTGAACTCAGACCCTTGCTCTTGCCAGGCAAGTGCTTATTCTACTGAGCCATCTCCCCAGCCCCCATACAGGACAGACCATGGTGAGGAGGAAGAAATAGGCAGGTTATGGTTTGTGTCTAGGCGTCCCCCCAGAGCCTCATGCAGTCATGGGGCTTCCCAACTTTGTGATTGATTATTGTGGGTGTGGGTGCCGTACCTGCCTGGGGCAGGTAATTTGCAGTACAATGTGAGGCGGGGAGAGAGGCCTGCTAGCTGCCTGAGCTGCTGCCAGTTTTTTTGCTCTCTGTTCTCTGCCCCCACCGTGAAGGGCTGCCCTCTGTCATCTGCCGCTCTGCCTTGGAGCCAGCTGAGTATGGACTGAAACCTCCATTATCTGGGAGCTAAAGAAACCTTTTCTTCCTTCATTTTGGGTGTCCCGTATTCGTCCCAGCAACAAGAGAAGAGTAACTGAGACAGCACAATTCTCATTGCTCTGGTTAGAGAATAAAATGTTATTGGTCACTCAGACGAGGAACCAGATCAGCCAGATTGGAATTTGGAAAGCTATTTATTACTGAGCTCATGGTCAGCTCTGTCAGCTCTCACGCAGGAGAGGACCTAAAGAAAGGGGCTAGCCCAGGAAGCTGGGGGGGGGGTTTAAAACCTGGATCCACATTCAGTTTGTTAAACAAATTCATTGTCTGACACAAAATAATGCTTTTGGGGTCAGTGTGACCACTACTCATACTAAATTTTCTGGGGCTTTGTTTTAGTTTCTGGTCATCTTGTACCTGAGTACTTGCATGCAGCCTTGCATAGCCTGAGGTTACAAGAAATTAAAGCCCATTTAGTTTCCTTCTGAAGTCATCTCTGTAAACTACCTTTGTTTACAGGAATTAGTTAGGAAGGGATTTTGTCTTCGAAAACAGCAAGGAACAGCCACTAGTTATTAAACAACTTAGAACAGTGGTGAGTATACATTTTTTACATAACAGAAAACATAAGATTGGGCTGGCGAGATGGCTCAGTGGTCTAAAGCACCTACTTGGAATAAGCTTGGCAAAGCACAGCGACCGTGGTTGGATCCCCAGCACCACATGCCAGCCAGGCCCTCCCCCTGGTGGGCTGAGCTGGCCACACACACACACACACACACACACAATAAATAAATGTTGTTAAAAAAAAAACCACACTCTTTATTTAAAACAAACAAGATTTACATTTATAGTCTAAAATGGGAGTTGACCCATTGCATAAACAACATGAAGATTGAGGTGGATGGCCAGCTGGTGGTCAACTTGTAACTAGTAGCTGCCAGCAGCTTAAGAGGCAGAACCCGAGAGGAAGAGGTGATGGTAGGGAGCTGTTGGTTCTCCTGGAGAAGCTTGTAGAGCTGGCTGTCCCAGATCCCTCAGCCTGCTAGCGCAGATCCTTCAGCCGGCTGGCAGGGACTTGCTCGCTTCCACCCTAACCTTCGGGAACTTCTCAGCGCAGATCCATGAAACAGACCCGCACGAGACATTGTCGTGGGCCCCAGGCCTCCAGTTGGTGTCACAGGGGGCATTGTCATGGGCTCCAGGACTCATGCAGGACATTGCCGTGGGACCCAGGCCCTCAGCTGGACTCTTTGGTCTTTAATGTGAAGGCCCTGGCTTCCCCAGCACCGAGCAAAAGGTTACCTGCAATGGCGAAAGGGGAAGGAAGGCTCAGTGTGGCTGGGAAGTGTACAGCAAGACCCTGCCTCAAAGCACTGAAAAGTGAGAGTAAGATAAAAAGCACCAGAACCAAACCCCTACCTCTGCAATGACCTCCGTCCTCCTCTAGGTTCCTTCTGTGGCGCTGACCGCTGGCAGCAGGCTGGGGTGGGTGTGACACTTACCTGCTGACCTCTGTTCTCCTAAAGGCTTGAGACAAAGTGCCAAGTGGCAGGGCCCCATGTTTTCTGGGGAGGATACTGAGGCTCAGCCCAGATCTTGAAGTTGGTACAGTAAGTGCTTTATCACAGAGGCACATCCCCAGCCCTTTTTTTTTTAAGAGAAGAAATTTATTTTGAGTATTTAAGAGGTTTTTTTTTTTTTTTTTTTTTTTTTTTTCAGTACTGGGGATTGAACTCAAGACCTTGGGCTTGCCAGGCAGGCACTTATACTACTGAGTCATCTCCCTGGCACCCTCAGATCTTCCAACATTTGTTTTGGGTCAGGGTCTTGCTAAATTGCCCAGGTGGGCTCAAACTTGTGATCCTCTTGCCTCATCTTCTCAGAGTGCTGGGACGACAGGTGTGCCTCACCACATCCAGGTATTCTTTTAGTTTTAGGTTAGTGTTGTTTTTTGTTTGCTTTGAGGTCCAGTCTTTGCTAAATTGCCCAGGTTGATCTTGACCCTCCTGCCTCAGCCTCCCAGCATGGGGACACAGGTGTGTGCCATCAAGCTCGTTTTGTTGTGGTTCATTTTGAGACAGGGTTTCTTTCTGCAGTTCAGGCTGACCTTGAACTCACAGTGAGTTTCCTGCCTCAGCCTCCCAAGTGCTAGTACTACAGATTTGTGTCACCACGCCCATCCCAAGCTCAGTATTGAGGAGCTTTTTCAGGCCCGCTGACAAATGTGCACACAGAAGCGAATTCTTATGTCCTCCCCACAACAGTCTCCTGGTGACATCTCATGTGAGCTGGAGACATTTGTCACACTTGATGAACCCAGGCTGAGTCAATCACAGGACGAGGGCAGAGTTCACTCTGTGCTACTCTGTTGTAGCTTCCCCCTCACCCCCACCCCTGGTCTTTTAAAGACAGGGTCCCACTCTGTAGCTCAGGCTGGCCTTGAGCTCATCTTGTAGCCCGGGCTGGTCTCCAAGTTGCAATAATCTTCCTGCTTTGGTCTCCTGAGTGCTGGGATTATAGGTTGGTCTCCTGAGTGCTGGGATTATAGGTCTGTGCGACCATGCCTGGCCACCTCTGGGGCTCTTGACGGGTATAAACTGTCATCTGTGGCCTCCACTGATGAAGCATCACACACAATATGTCCAAGGCTGGGTGTAGCTCAGGGTAGGTGCCAGGCAGTCAAGATACCCGGATTCAGTCCTGGCATTTCCACTGTTTCTCGGCTTCATGCCAGAGTTTGGAAGGGGAAGTGACCAGGCCCAGTTTCTGTCATGCTCAGGGCAGCACTAAGGGTGGGGGTGGGGCCTGAGGAGCAAGGGCCTTTGCCCTGGGAGGTTCACTAAAGGAGACAGGAGCTGCACAGGGCCTGGGAGGCTGAGGCAGGAAGATCACTATGAGTTTGAGCCTGGGCTACCAGGAGTTCAAGACAGCCTGAACTACATGATGAGGCCCTGTCTCAAAAAACAAACTAAAAAACTTGACAAGTTGGGGCTGGGGAGATAGCTCAGTTGAATAAGCACTTGCCTGGCAAGCTCAAGGGCCTGAGTTCAATCCCCAGCTCTGAAAAAAAAAAAAAAAA
>NW_004524581.1:11282538-11286046 GCF_000260255.1 Octodon degus | reverse complement strand
CTTTCTTTCTTTCTTTCTTTCTTTCTTTCTTTCTTCTTTCTTTCTTTCTTTCTTTCTTTCTTTCTTTCTTTCTTTCTTTCTTTCTTTCTTTCTTTCAAACAGGCTCACACTGTGTAGTGCAGGCTGGTTTCCCCCTGGTGGCTACCTTCCTGCCTCAGCCTCCTGAGTGCTGGGATCACTGGTGTGCCACCACACCCGGCTCAGGAGGTCTTTTGGAGTAGCCTTCTAGGAGAGGGAGGGCTTCCCTGTAATTTTAAAAGGCTTCTGAGGAGAAGAACCAAGACTGGCAAGCCCTTTAGAGACCTTACATCCTCACTTCTTGGGGACAGCCTCTCCTCCCCCGCAACTCCTGTGCATATGCAACTCAAGCCCTGTGGGATCTGGACTAGTGGTTTCTGATCCCCTTTCGCTTCTCTGTATTTGGAAACCTGGAGCTCTGCCAGCTGGGGTTGCATAAAAGGGCGTTTCGAAAGCGGATGAAGACTGCATCACGAGTCCCAGGGGTCCGCGGGTCCCCAAGCATCTTGTGCAACCTAGTGGTTGGGGAGAGGGGGCTGGGGGCCCCAGATGACTCTCAGCATCCCAGCCCCAGTGGAGGAGCCACTGAAAGGCCAGGTCGGGGCAGAGCCTGCTGGAGGAGTACTGCATGGATGCTGGGGCAGCTGGATTCTTTTTCGTGGTTCCCACGACATTCATTTTGCAACAAGTACTAGAGCCACCTTTGGGTATGGTGGCATGGGTCTGTGATCCCCGGCTGAGGCAGGAAGATTGTCACAAGTTCAAAGCCAGTCTAAAAAAACAAACAAACAAACAAACAAAAAACCAGCCTAGGTGCCATAAAGAATTCAAGGCCAGCCTGACTGAACTGCATAGTAAGACCCTGTCTCAAAAATCAACAACAGGGGCTGGGGAGATGGCTCAGTAGGATAAGCGCTTGATTGGCAAACGCAAGGATCTGAGTTCAATCCCCGGTTCCGCAAAAAAAAAAAAAAAAAAAATCAACAACAAATGGCCGGGGAGCTAGCTCAGTGGAATAAGTGCTTCCCTGGCAAGCGCATGGTCCTGAGTTCAATCCCCAGTTCCACAAAAAGAAAAAAAAAAAAAAAGAAAGAAAGAAAAGAAATGTTTAAATTATTCCATGTTGTAAAAGTGAACTCCTTCAACTCTCATTCTTTCCCAGCCTCTGTCCTTTGCTCTGCCTCACTCTCTCCTCTCTGCCCCTCCCCTACTGGGACCCAGTAGGAAAGTGAAGGAAGAAAGTGAGCCACATCTCTACATGTGGCATGTTGGCCCAGCAGATTACTTTTCAGATACCAGACGCACCTTGAAGACAGTGCAGGTCAGGAGAGGACTCAAGGTTCCAGATTGGCAGGTCTGCCTTGAGGCTCGACTCCCTCCTTGCTTCGGAAATCCCCAGCCTGGCAACCTGGTGACTTAGGACCTCTGTGCCCTGCAGTGTGAGAGGGCCAACCCGGGAGGACAGGGCCACAGAGATTTCACCAAGTTTCTTGTTTCCATTTTCTGCAACTCACCGTTTTCTGATTTCCCTTTTTGGCAGTGCTGAGAACCAAAGCCAGGGCCTAGCGCATGCCAGGCAAGTGCTGTACCACGGAGCCACACTCTCAGCCCTCCCTTGGTGTCTCTGGGTCTTCCGCGGAGGATTAAGGCGCAGTGATATCATAGGCAGCTAAGCTAGACAGAAATTAATAGGCAGACAGGGTGGGGAGCTGAGGCAGTGCAGAAGAGAACAGGGAAACTGTGGATGTGCATGGCGCGCACCAGAAGGCTGGGCCTCAAGACGAAGATGTGGTCAGGTCTATGTGCCTCTTCCGGAATAAGCAGTAACTTGGACTTGTTCTGCAGTTAGCACCGCCTGGCTCAGGAAGTCCAGACAGGCACCAGTTATCCAGGCAGATGACTAGTGCATCCAGACCCATTCTTTCCCCACAAGATGCCTTTGATCTTCCCTTGGATCCTTGCTACATGACCTGCTTCCCTGTTCCATCACCATTAGCTAAGCAGCTCTACTTGTAATCTTATAGGTTGGTTATAGTTTGACCTACTAATGCTCCCACCTCCATGTTTTGCATATTTCAGGGCAGAAAGTGGCTTCAGCTAAACTGGGGCTGTGGGTGGAGGAAGCCAGCCATTGGTTGAGAGAGTGGCCAATCAGAGCAAAGTACACTCAAGTGATTTTCGTTGATTCTCCCACCGGGTTCCATGATTCCCACTGGGCATGAGCAGGATTCCAAAAGCCTCCTTCTGGTGATGGACCTGGACCACCAGGCTGGTGGCTTTGTGTCAGATTCCTGGGGGTGGCTGGCACTACTCCGGCACTGCTGAGTGACTTTTTTATTGCTAATTTTGTATTAATTAATTTGATTCAAGGTCTCGCTACACAGTTCAGACTTGTAGTGATCCTCCCGTCTCAGCCTCTCCAGTGCTGGGATTATAGGTGTACCAGCACACCTGGTTTTGGGACTAGTACGGCATGTGGTACCAGGGATTGAACCTGGGTCCTTGTGCTTGCCAGGCAGGCGCTTAGACCGTTGAGCTACCTCCCCAGCCCCTGCTGAGTAACTCTTGCAGGTGGGATCAGTATTTTGCATGGGCGGCTGGCCTCGTGCAGGGAGGAGGGGCCAAGCAGAACCTGTATCACAGTGTGACCAAAACATTTCTTAATGAGTAGCAAGCAGATGTGCAGAGCAGATCGGACTCAAGGGAGAGGACGGCCGAGGGGACAAGGTATGAGGACAGAATGAGGAGTCCTCGATGATGACATCGGGATGAGGGTGATAGTTAACAGCACCCAGGAACTCTGTGTCATTCAGCCTTATGTCCCACCAGGGTGGTACCTGTTTCAACCTGTGAGAAATTGCTCTTCTCACGAATGCGTCATGAGAGCTGGGTGCACGGCTGTGATGTAGTATTTGGGAGGCAGCAAGAGGATCACAATGAGTTCCAGGGCTGCATAGTGAGACCTTGTTGCCAACAAGCAAGCAAACAACTAATTTATAGTATTATTCCACTTATTAAGGAAACGGGTAACAACCCAAAGAAGTAGGCAACTCACAAAAGAAATCCAAACAGCCTGTATCATAAAAGAAATCCAAATAGCCTGTAAAACTTGAAAAAAAAAAAAACTTGAGAAGGATTATTGCTAAGACATAAGGGGCATCAATTAAGCCACGAGTTTCCCAACTATCCCCACAGGCAAAGATGGAACACTTGGTGCTGCAAAAATGTGAAGTGGCTACTTCCTCCAAATTCATATCCAAAAAGTCTCCTTAAGACAATTCAAAGACATAGAGGGAGGAGCCAGGAATTTGGTGCAGCATCTTCCTGGCAAGTGTGAGGTCATGAGTTCGATTCCCTGTACCACAAAGAAAGAGAGAGAGAGAGAAAACAGGCAGAGAGAGAGAGAGAGAGAGAGAGAGAGAGAGAGAGAGAGAGGTGCAAAATCACTAGATGTGTATTTTATTTGAGCCAGTAATTCTACTTCTAGGGA
>NW_004524581.1:11278182-11279463 GCF_000260255.1 Octodon degus | reverse complement strand
AAAAAAAAAAAAAAAAAAAAAATTTGATGAGTAAACCAGACCAACAGTTCTTTACTGCCTTGAACAGAATTTTCTGCCCACGGAGTGACACTTCCATCCCTGAGCTCAGACAGATCTGGTGAGTCACGGCATTCATGGCTCAGACCATGCCTTGGGCCGTAACGACAGACTCCCACCCGGTGGGCAGTTCTGGTTCTCCCTGGGGAAGCTGTGACACAGACAGACGGGTGTGGCTACAGCCAGACAGGCCTCACACTCCCAGCAACCCTCCTGCCTCGGCCTCTGGGGGACTGGGATGCTAGGCATGCACCACCACTCCCACCTTAACCAAATCTGTTCAAGATTGGGGATCAGGTGGGGTAGTCCTGCAAATGAACTGACCATCAATTAATACTAGTAGTTGCTATGATTATACAGTTGAAGGATAAAGTTGCAATTAGTGTGTTGAAGCTCTTAAATTGCTTTGTTTTTGATTTTTGAATTAAGCAACGCTTCATCCTACAACATAGGATAAGTATTTCTGTGGACAGGGCAGAAGAGCTGGCTTGCTGGGCGTGGTGATATATGTCTGTAATATCAGCACTTGGGAGGTTAGGACAGAAGGATTGCTGTGAGCTACAAAGTGAGCTCAAAGCCAGCTTGAACTGCATAGTGAGATCCTGTCTCAAAAAAAAAAAAAAAGAAAAGAAAAAAGGCTGGGGAAATAGCTCAGCCATCTAAGCACCTGCCTGGCAAGTGCAAGGACCCAGGTTTGATCCTGGGTACCACATGCCATGCTGGCCCCAGGTGCTGAGCCGGCCCTGAAACGGGGCACGGTGGTGCACGCCTGCAATCCCAGTGCTGGGGAGGCTGACACAGGAGGATCTCTAAAACTCTGAGCTGCAGAAGCAAGACCCTGTACTAAATAAATAAATAAATAAATAAATAAGTTAGAGCATAAGAGCCGGCTTTGGAGAGGAGAAGGGCTGGAGAAGGCAAAAATCGAGCTGCAATTTCCAAAGGTGCTTTCCCTGGAAGACAAAGACAAGAGAGAAGTAACACTGCACCAGCACGGTATGCAGGCTGGGGTGCAGCTCAAAGCAGAAGGCTTGGCTCATGTGCGTGAGACTCTGGGCTCATGCCCAGGTGAGACCCTGAGCTCATGCCCGGCATCCACACAAACAAAACGGTGCTAGAGTCCATCTTTCTTTCTTTCTTTCTTTCTTTCTTTCTTTCTTTCTTTCTTTCTTTCTTTCTTTCTTTCTTCTTTCTTTTCTCTCTCTCTCTCTCTCTCTCTCTCTC
>NW_004524581.1:11274230-11278082 GCF_000260255.1 Octodon degus | reverse complement strand
CTCTCTCTCTCTCTCTCTCTCTCTCTCTCTCTCTCTCTCTCTCTCTCTCTCTTTCTTTCCTTCTTTCCTTCTTTCTTTCTCCTAGGGATCCAACCCATCACCTTCGCACTGAACTTTCTTTTTGAGTCAGGGCCTCAATAAATTGCTGAACTGTCCAAGTTGGACTAGAATTTGCAATCTTCTTGCCTCAGCCTCCTAGACTGCTAGGATTACAGGTGTGCAGCAACAGGCTTGGCTATTTTCAGGGGCACTCTGTCACTGCAGTACATCACCAGCCCTTTTCTGTGTGTGTGTGGTGTTGGTGGTTGTTTTTCCTACTTTCCTTTGAGAGAGGGGCTTGCTAAGAGGCTGAACTGCTCTGGCTGGCTTGGAACTTGGGATTCACTTGCCTCAGGCTCTGGAGTAGCTAGGACTCTAGGCTTGTCAGGGTACCCAGCTAGTTCACCTTTGGTACAAAGATTAAACCAGAAGGACCTTTGTCCCCATACCAGTTCAAACTATGATACGGGCTGTCTCTCCATTTCTTCTGGCTCCTTGGAAAGCCAGATGCGTAGCGCAGGTTCAAGCTGGGTGTGCTGACACACTCTTGCAGTCCCAGCTACTTAGGCGGGACTTAGGCAGTCCCAGGCTGAGGCAGGAGGATTGCAATGTTGAAGCCAGTGTGGGCAATTTAGCAAGACCTTGTCTCGAAGTAAAAAGTAAAAGAGGCTGAGGAGGCGGCTCAGTGGCAGAGCTACGCCTGTAGCTCAACCCCAGCACCAACAAAACAAAACTAAAACAAGCTTAGCTTGAGCTTGGTCACATGCGGTAGCAACATGGACAACTGCGTCTCCATTTTCTTTTCTTCCTTTTTTTGGGAGCAGAATATATTTATTGGGGAAAGAAAGCTTCTGTCCAAGAGGGAGAGAGAGGGATCCTGAATGGGTTGCCTGCATCTTGATTTTTTTAGGCCAGACTCAGGCCTTGTGCAGGAGCCTAGTTCCAAACCATGGCCTCCTGTAATATTTATTTATTTATTTATTGAGATAGGGTCTCACTATGCAGTGCAGGCTGGCCTTGTGCTCACCTTTATAGCCCCCAGGCTGGTCTCGAACTCGCAGAGATCCTCCTGGCTTAACCTCCCGTGCACTACCACACACAGTGGGTGCCCACATCCAGGACCGAGACCACACGGCATGCAGGGCCAGGGATCAAACTTGGGTCCTTGTGCTTGCCAGGTAGGTGCTTATGACTCTGAGCTATCTCTCCAGCCCCTTATTTTTTTGAGACAAGCTCCCACCATGCAGTTCAGGCTGGCCTTGAACTCATGGCAATCCACCTGCCTCAGCCTCCAGAGTGCTGGGATTACATGCGCACCACCAAAATCCAGCCTTATAATTTGTGTTTAACAGGAGAAGCCCTGTGTATCATTTTGATTTTTTCTCTCCTCACCCCAGATTCTTTTTTTTTCTTTTTTAAAAATTTATTTATTTATTTGTGTGTGTGTGTGTGTGTGTGTGTGTGTGTGTGTGGCCAGCTCAGCCCACCAGGGGGCTGGGCTGGCTGGCATGTGGTGCTGGGGGATTGAACCGTGGTCCTTGTGCTTTGTTAAGCTTGTTGTAAGTAGGTGCTTTAGACCACTGAGCCATCTCACCAGCCCTTCCCCCCCCCCCGCCCCCAATTCTTAAGTTCCCTGGAAACCCTGATTTCTGGACACCAGCTAGTGATTGAGCAATCCAGCCCAGGTCTTGGCTCCTCACAGGCTCAGGGACGAGTTGGGCTCCTTTCACCTTTGTTTTCAGTCAGCCTCTGCCTGGCCAGGAGCAGAGGCTCTGGGCCAAGGTGCTTTGAGCCTGGAGGAAGACACAGTTGCTGAGACTTTGGGGCCGGGGAGCAGGGTAGGTGCTAGCTTGGATAGAGATACCCAGCTGAAACTGTAGGGGATGGGAGTTAGGGAGAATCCCAGGCCTTCCTGCTTTGTGTTTGGTGTTTGTGTGTCTCACTATATACTTCAGGTCAGCCTCGAACTCTATATAGTCCAACACAGCCTCCGATTACAGGGATCCTCCTGCCTCAGCCTCCTGGTTCCAGGATTACAGATGTGTGCCACTACACCTGGTTTAAGATCCTGGGTTTAATTCTTAGTACCAAAAAATGGGGAGGGAACTCCTCTTCCTCCTCCTCCTCCTCCTCTTCTTCTTCTTCTTCTTCTTCTTCTTCTTCTTCTTCTTCTTCTGCTGCTGCTGCTGCTGCTGCTGCTGCTGCTGCTGCTGCTTTTTTTGTGTATTTTTTTTAGGGAAGGGTCTACAGGGTGTTCAGGGTCTCACTACTAGATCAAACTCATAGTGATCCCCCTGTCTACAGTCTCCCAAGAGCTGGGATTACAGGCACGCACCGCCACACCCAGTTTCAATTGCCGGCTCAGTACACCCTGGGGATGGGGCGGGCACAGTAGGCCCAGGGATCGAACCCCTGGTCCCTGTGCCTGCTTGCAGGTGCTTTAATCTGCCGAGCTATTTGGCTGGCACTTTGTTTTTGTTTTGTTGGATTTTTATTTGATTTTTGTTTTTTGAGGCAGGATCTCACTATGTAGCCCAGGCTGGCCTTGAACTCACAGTGATCCTCCTGCCTTTGCTGATCACTAGGATTGTATGTATCCACCACCACAGGGCTTTGAAGATTAAGTAAGAGTTCCCCAGGGAAATATGTACGGAAAATGAATTGCAGTGGGGGACTTAGAGCCCCCCCAACCACTTGGTAGTTTAGGCCACACTAGGGAGTGTGGGGCTGAGGCAAGGGCCAGCTTGGCAGTTGGAGGAAACAAAAGGGGAGATCTCTGTGGGGCCATGTCCTTGGATGCTGAAAAAGAACAGTGACATGGAAAGCGCTTGAGAGCAGGTGTGGCACAGCGCCTGGCTGCCCCAGTCTCTGTTCCGGCCAGGTCCCTCTCCCTCTGCGCCAGGCCTGTCTTGTCCAGGCCGAGGCCTGCTCTGAAGGTCTCCCCTCCCACGATGGGCCTGGACCTCTGCTGTGACATCCAGCACCTCAGTGGGGCACTGCCCTGTCCTGTGGCCCGCACTGCTTCCGGGTGTGACATAGAGACAGGGCCTGACCATCGTGCGTCCCTGACTGGAACACATCTCCGGGCAGTGCCACTGTGGACGATGGTACAAGGTAGCACTCTGAGCCAGCTTCAAGCCTGCGGCGACAGCACATGGACCCTGGGTGACATTCTAAGCTGGGCACCGTACTGCACACTGGCAGGCTGAGGCAGGAGGGCTATAAACTCAAGCTTAGCCCTAGAAGCTTAGTGATCTACAAAGATCTAGTCTCAAAACAAAAAAACAAGACAGGTGTGGGGATGCACACCTGTAATTCTAGTACTGGGGAGGCCTAGGCGGGAGGATTGCTGAGAGTTCAAGGCCAGCTTGGGCTACATGGTGAGTTCAAAGCCTCAAAAAAAAAAAAAAAAAAAAAAAGTCAGGTTCCAAGTGATACCACCCTGGACGAAGAAGTGGGCTGTGGGACTTGTGTGGCACACACTTCCCACCCCCACAGAGTCCCTGACCTTGAGAAAGTCAGGGACAGTTCTAAGGAGCAGAGCAAGGGAGCATCACAGAGGACAAAGGGAACCAGAGGGGTGGGGGCTTTCCTGGAAGGAACTGACTCTCCACAAAGCCCTCCAAAGCTGTGGGTCCAGGAAGTCACCCAACCTGAGATTGGAAATATTAAAAAACAAAACAAAACAAGAAAACCCTCCAGCAGGCAAGGGGATGTAAAAGCACACAGATGTGTTACGTAGGGGTTTGGCTCCCCAGTGAGTGTGGGAAAAAATCAAAATTTGAAGAAAGGGGTCTGGGAGGCCGCTCAGCC
>NW_004524581.1:11270676-11274130 GCF_000260255.1 Octodon degus | reverse complement strand
AAGAAAGAGAGAGAGAGAGAAAACAGGCAGAGAGAGAGAGAGAGAGAGAGAGAGAGAGAGAGAGAGAGGTGCAAAATCACTAGATGTGTATTTTATTTGAGCCAGTAATTCTACTTCTAGGGAAAATAACCTCTACCAAGGTAGACATCACTGAGGAGCTCTATCAAGATCCAAATAAACTAGGAAACGGGCGTGGCGCCCTGCGCCTCAGGAGCAGGTGAGTCGGAGAGACGGTTAGGGACCGTTGTGGACAGAGCCAGGATATCAGCATGGTGACCGCAAAGCCCTGGCCAAGGACGGGGAGGACAAGGAACAGCGCCAAAGCAAAGTTAATTAAGGAGGCAATATTGGTGTGTATTGCCAGAAAAATCACTTATCCTTCAGTATGCAACGGAAGCTGGAGAAAGGGGCTCTCTCCTGTAACGGGCGCTCTCGCGTTGGCAGGCCATGAGGAAGCCAAGAAGCACGTGTGGGAAGGGTCTCAAGGCTGACACAGAAACTTGCCTAGCACAGAAGGTGGTTGAGGAGCATAAGCTTCTTCATCCCTCAGAGCAGAATGAAGTGGAGCAGTTGTACTTTCTGCAGAACTGCCATGGTTCGGTGTCAGGAAAAGAAAAAGAAGAAGCGGGAGGGAAAGGGAAGAGAAAAATCAAGCACATTGAAAGGTCCACTTGCTCCTGAAGGTATGGAGATTGTGCAGGTTGCCAGCCTTACTGACACGCTGAGGCGTTGTAGGAAGCTGTTCCTGCCGGAGCTTGGGGCTCTGCTATAACTCTGCCGCTTGCTCAAAATCCTGCAGGAAATAACTTGCAGGAACTCGGACGGAATGAAATCGCCCCGATGCAGGAGTCCTGAGAGAAGCCTGGCCGCAAGGCACTGCCCTAGCTACAGACAGGGCTTAACCTCCCCCACCCCCTGCTTTGTTCAGGTTCATGAAGAAATCACTAACATTGGGCCTGTGCGAAAGCTTTGGCAAGAAGAAGAGAAGGAGGGGAGAGAAAGACAAAGAAGAGGGTGGCTGGAAATGAAGACCTTATAGACCAAACCTTAAAAGAGATGAGGGCTGGGTTCAACCCCTGGTACCGTACACTGGGCTCATAGATCTGATGCATGATAAAATAACAAAATCTGAAAGGCCTGTGACAATACACGAGATAGCATGGCGGACTAGGATGCAGAATGGGCTAGGACAGCTCAGAAGGAAAGGTTTCTCTCTGGCTTTTCTTGCAGCAGCTGGAGGTAACAGAGTGATCAGGTGGGTGGGAGGGAGTAGGCCGGGTGTGGCGATGACCGAATTGAGCCCTGTGCCTGACCTTTCGTACAGCTCACATGGATTACTCGCCACTGAAGAAGCCACAAGTCCAGCTTTCTGCAGCTGGTCCATTCCGCCCCATGAGCCTCACTCCTGTGGCTATGGGACTGGGCGAGCATTGTCCGTTTCCATGTGTGTTCGCAGCCTGGAGGAAATTGCCTGGGCCAGGTTCACTTTCAGCTTACCCAAACGCACGCTGAGTCTACTGTAAATCTGTGTTGTTGACGTTCCCTGTCATTTTCTGCAGCTACTTCCAGCCCTTTTGTCCGCTGTCAGCACAGTGGATTCTGGGACTGTTCACTCCCCTGGCCACGTCCTGATGCCCAGTGATGTTTCCCACGAGACTCAAGGGTGAACGTTGCAAAGCCGTTGGGGACGGGAAGTCACTGCCTTTCGCGCTTTGGGGATGGGCCTGACCTTGGGAAGCAGGGCGGGCCTCCAGCTGGGAAGGCTGACCTTGGGATTCTTTTGGTTTTTTTTTTTTTTCCTTTTTTGTTTCCTCTTGATGTCTCTTTTCCTCTCAGTGTCTCTTTTCAAAAGGCATGCAGTATGCCTTAAATGGTTATGGGTAGTTCAGTGTCTGTCACCATAAATGTTTGCCTTTAATTTATTAGACTTTTTTTTTTTTTTTTTGTACAGGGAATTAAACTCAGGATATTGAACTTGCCAGCCAGGCATTATACTGCTGAGCTATAGCTATTTATTTATTTATTTATTTTTATTTTTGTCTGTTTGAGGTAGGGTCTCACTATCTCAAAATGAGACCTTACCCTGTGAGGATTGCCAGGCAAGCGCTTATTCTACTGAGCTATCTCTCCGGCCCCAAGAACTTCATTTTTTGCTCCCAGTATCTGTAGTGTTTATTTCTCCCCGCTTCCTCTGGTACTGGGGATTGAACTCAGGGCCTTGTGCTTGCCAGTGAGGGCAGGTGCTGTGCTATGCACCCAGCCCATCTATGTTGTTCCTCTTTTTTTTTTCTTAATTTTTTATTTATGTGGGGGGGGCAGCTCAGCCCACCAGGGGGCGGGGCTGGCTGGCATGTGGTGCTGGGGGATTGAACCATGGTTCCTGTGCTTTGCTAAGCTTGTTCTAAGTAGGTGCTTTAGACCACTGAGCCATCTCACCAGCCCGTATGTTGTTTCTTAAAAGTTATTTTGCCAGCACCATAGCAGTTCTGCCCGGCTCCTTGGGAAGCCGCCGAACGAGTATGGCAAGCGGGATGCCGGCCTCAGCAGGTCAGCGCAACCTGGTTTCCAACAAATAGAGCACTTAGTCTTGACTGTGCAAGGCTCTGGGTTCAATTCTCAGTGTCAAACAATTAATTATAATCAGAAGAGGTAACAAATTTTCATCTTTTTAAATGAATTTCCATTTTATTTTTTTCAAATTTCCATTTAAAAAAATTACAAGTAATAAATATGTAGTGTAGAAAATAGAGAAAGCAACTAGATGTGGTGGCGCATGCCTGTAATCCCAGCACTCAGGAAGCTGAGGCAGGAGGGTTGCTTGTCAGTTGGAGACCGCTCTGGACTACATAGTGAGACTGTGTCTCAGAAAAGCAAAAAGAATGCAGGCTGAAGAGGAGCAGCCTTGGGGAACTGACTCCGATTTCTGCAGGTGTCTGTGTCCAGCCAGGGTCTCAGCCCAGCCAAAGCTCCAGGATCCTTTCCCACTTCCTGAAAGTGGTGACATTTGGTTCCTGGGAACCGGCTCTGTGGACCCTCATGTGACTCTCCCCACTCCCATGAGTCTCACGGGACTACTAAGGGCCCAGGGCTGCAAGGGAGGCCTGGGCTCCGCGTCCCACCCAGGCAGACGGGCCAAGGTGGGAGGCTGTGAGGGTGCCGAGGGTCATTTCTGGGTGACAGGAAGCAGCAGCCCTGCTCTGGATTCTTTCTCCTGTGTGTTTTGAGACAGGGTCTTAGTATGGAGTCCAGGCTGCCCTTCCACCTCTGTCTCCAAGGATGATCTCCAAAGCAAGATCTTCTTGCCTTGGTCTCCTGAGACTTGGGACTCCCCGTGTGCACCATCACACCTGGCTTTTGCTATCTTTAGCTCCTCTTTTCTTTTCTTTTCTTCTCTTTCTTTTCTTTTCCTTTCTCCTCCTCCTCTTCCTCCTCCTCCTCCTCTTCTTCTTTTCTT
>NW_004524581.1:11266290-11269499 GCF_000260255.1 Octodon degus | reverse complement strand
GCTTATTCTACTGAGCTATCTCCCTGGCCCCTGTTTGTTCATATTTTGAAGCACATTCTACACTGGTCCTAAACTCCTGGACATGAGTGATCCTCTTGCCTCAGCCTCCTGAGCAGCTGGGATAGGTCTATTTTATTGTGTTGTCATCCTGGACCAACCTTCCACTTTCTGGTCCAGGATGGTTATGTGAGCTTCTGCCCTCATGCCTGCAGTCCAGGCAGATGGAGTAATGAGGTTGCAACCAAGGCCGCTGTTGAGCTGTATGCATCAGCAAAGCTGTATCAGTATCTTTTTGGCTTTCTGAGCAGCACCATGGTGGTAGGCAAGAACAAGCGCCTTACGAAAGGCAGCAAAATTGACCCAAGAAGCAAGTGGCTGATCCATTTTCTAAAAAGGACTGGTATGCTGTGAAGGCTCCGGCTATGTTCAACATAAGATATATTGGAAAAACACTTGTCACCAGAACTCAAGGAACAAAAATTGCATCTGATGGGCTCAAAGGTCGTGTGTTTGAAGTGAGCCCTGCTGATGTGCAGAATGATGAAGTTGCCTTTAGAAAATTCAAGCTAATTACTGAAGATGTTCAGGGCAAAAACTGCCTGCCTAACTTCCATGGCATGGACCTCACCGGGACAAAATGTGTTCCAAGGTCAAAAACTGACAGACCGTGATGTCGAAGCTCATGTTGATGTCAAGACTACCAACGATTACTTGCTTTGTCTGCTGTGAGTTGGCTTTACTAAAAAACGCCACAATCAGATATGGAAGACCTCTTAGGCTCAGCACCAGCAGGTTCACCAGATCCGGAAGAAGATGATGGAAATCATGACCTGAAAGGCACAGATAAATGACTAGAAGGAAGTGGTCAATAAACTGATTCCCAACAGCATTGGGAAAGACATAGAAAAGGCTTGCCAATCTATCTACCCTCTTCATGATGTCTTCGTCAGAAAAGTAAAAATGCTGAAGAAGCCCAAGTTTGAATTGGGAAAACTCACAGAGCTTCATGGTGAAGGTAGCAGCTCTGGAAAGGCTACTGGGGATGAGACTGGAGCTAAAGCTGAATGAGCTGATGGGTTCGAACCACCAGTGCAAGAGTCCGTTTAAGATCCAGAGTTTTGATAGTGATAAATAAAGTACTATTTGTGATTAAAAAAATAAAAAAAAGCTATGTTGGTAAGCCTTTCCCAAACAGCAGTCCGCCTAGGTTGGCGCCTTCTAGGCCAGGCTGCCTGTTCCCTGGCAGATCTGGTTTGTAAATGTCTCAGTGTTTACATTGGCCATCCCTGTGCCTTTTGAAGATGGTACCAAGAAGTCACAAGTTGTGACATAAGGAAGGGAGCGAGGAAGCCACCCCCACTCCTTGGTCCTGGGCTCTTTGTGTACTGCTGAGAGAGCTCTGACCTGACAACGGTGGCCCTGTAGAAGCTGGGAGGCATTTATTGCACAGTGGACATAGTGCAGGCCAAGAAGTCATCTGCCCTGATGTGACCCTACATAGCTTTTTTTTTTTTTTTTTTTGTGGAACCAGGGATTGAGCTCAGGCCGTTGCGCTTGCCAGGGAAGCGCTTATTCTACTGAGCCATCTTCCCGACCCCTGCCTGTCCTTTTCGGATGGTCAGGGTCACATTAGAATTTTATGGACAAGTTTCCCTGACTTGAAATTATATTACAAAGCTATTGTGATTAAAAGTGCTGTGATACTGGCAAAAAGACAGAACTAAGGAATAGTAAAACAGATTAGAAGATGCAGAAACAACTCTAGATATACTCAGCCACCTTATCTTTGACAAAGGGGCCAACATACATTCACTAGAAGAAAGATCACCTCTTTAATAAATGGTGTTGGTAAGCACAAGGGCCTGAGTTCAATCCCCGGTTCTGCCAAAATAAATAAATAAATAAATAAATAATAAATGCTGCTGGAAAAACTGGTTTTGCACATACTGAAGATTAAGATTAGACCCATATCTTTCATCATGCACTAAACTAAAACTGAAATGGGTCAAAGGTCTAAATATTAAGACAAAAACACTAAATATACTGGAATAAGGGATATATATATTTTTTTTCTCCAAATGCTCTCAGGGGTGGTTTGGGTGGCTGAAGTGTTGTGGGGATCGAACTCCAGCAACCTGAGGCTGACAGCTTTGTGGAAGCAGCCACTTAAACAACTGAGCTAAGGCCAGGCCCCCTAAATATACTGGAATATAAAACAGGTAAAACTCCTGAAGACATTGGTATAGCAAAGACTTCATGAATAAAACGCCGATCATAAAGAATCGGGCTGGGGAGATGGCTCAGTAGAATAAGTGCTTCCTGGCAAGTGCAAGGGCCGGAGTTCAATCCCTGGTTCTAGGAAAAAAAAAAAATTCATGAAGAATCAACAGCTGGGGACTCATCTTTTTTTTTTTTTAAATCTTTTATTTTTTTATGTATCTGGTACAGAGTCTTGCTAGGCAGCTTGGACTTGTAGTGATCCTCCTGTCTCAGCCTTGCCAGTGCTGGATTGCAGGCATGTGCCACCATGCCTAGTTTCAGGGGCTGGCTTAGCGCAGGGCTGGCATCCATATGGTACGGGGGATGGAACCTAAAGGTCACTATGAGTCTGAACTGCATAGCAAGATTCTGTAGTAAAGAAAGAAAGAAAGAGAAAAAAGAAAGAAAAGAAAAAAGAAAGAGAGAAAGGAAAAAGAAAGAAGGAAGGAAGGAAAGAAAGAAAGAGAAAGGAAAGAAGAAAGAAAGAAGAAAGAAAGAAAGAAGAAAGAAAGAAAGAAAAAAGAAAGAAAGAAAGAAAGAAAGAAAGAAAGAAAGAAAGAAAGAAAGAAAGAAAAAGAAAATGCTGGTGGGCTGTGGAGAAAAA
Source organism: Octodon degus (assembly GCF_000260255.1). Lineage (NCBI taxonomy): Eukaryota > Metazoa > Chordata > Mammalia > Rodentia > Octodontidae > Octodon > Octodon degus. The sequence goes on along the minus strand of NW_004524581.1, from coordinate 11,266,636 downwards.
GGAGCCCTTCTCCACCGTTGTGGTCAGAGTGTAGACTGGTGCAACCAATGTGGAAATCAGTGTGGAGATTCCTCAAATGACTAGGATTTGAGGTCCCATTCAACCCAGCTATTCCCCTTCTGGGTAATTTCCCAGAAGAATTGAAAGCATCGTACTACAGCGATATGCGTGACCTGTGTTTCTACAGCACAATTGTAATAGCAAGATCTTGGAAACGACCCAAATGCCCATCAACCAAGGAATGAATACGAAAGACACGGTCTTTTTATCAATGAAATGCCACTGAGCCATAAAGAAGGATGAACTGGAGACTTGGGCAGGTAAATGGATGCAACTTGAGACGGTA
>NW_004524581.1:11260519-11262250 GCF_000260255.1 Octodon degus | reverse complement strand
TGTAGCCCAGGGTGGTCTTGAACTACCAATGATCGTCCTGCCTCAGCTTCCTGAGTACTGGGATTACAGGCATGTGCCACCACACCTGGCTATTATTTCTTATTTTAATACCCTTGTAAACAATGTGTTTTGTTTTTTGTCACCATGAAGTAGAAGTATAGTTATCTTTTCAATAAACTTTAATTAATTCTTTTGGTACTAGTACTCAAAGTCAGGAACTCATGTTTGGCAGGCAGGTGCCTTGCTGCTGACTTATACGCTTGGTTCAAACTTTATTTTATAAAAGAAAAAACAATGTTTATGGGGGCCAGGGATATAGCTCAGTGGCCTTAGTGCCTGCCTGGCAAGCAGAAGGTCCTGAGTTTCTCTCTGGTAAAAAAGAAAGAAAAATTTATGGAACCAGGTCCAGGACCCAACAGGAGGGACTCAAGGAACAATGTCCTTTCTGAAGTCACTGGGCTGCAGGGTAGGTTGGCCCAGTAGCTGGGCAGCAGAGGAAGATGCACAGGGAGCAACCCCACAGTGTCGCCAGGCTCTGGGGCTATGTCCAGCAATAGTTACAAGTGCATTTTTTTAAACAAACATATTAACCTATAAATAATGAGAAACAACTTGGGGAATCTCCCCTTGTCTCTGCTGGAGATTTAACACTGGAGGGGCGCCGTCCCCACAGACTGCATGTGCCGTAGGGAGTTTCATGGTGACTGTTCTGGACCAGACATTGGCTTCCTCAGCACCTCCACACTGAACTGCCATATAGGTGCATTTTACACTGTAGTTTTTCTTTTCTTTTCTTTTTGCAGTACTGGGGATTGAACCCAGGACCCTGCCCTTGCCACGCAAGCACTTATTCTACTGAGCTATCTCCCTGCCCCCTAGTTTTTCTTTACTTCAGAGGCCAGGCCTGGCTATTTCAAACTCCCTACCCCATCTCCTGACCCATTAATGTCTAGCTATCTGCTACCAAATGGGCCCTGGTCTTTGTGGCATTAGCCAGAATGCAGCTCTGTGGCTGAAAGGACATGTGGAGAAGTGGCCCTTCTTGCGGGTAAGTCCTATCCAGCCTGAAGAAGGGGGTTTGAGCTGGGCATAGTGCTGCATGCCTGTAATCCCAGCACCAGGGAGGCTGAGGCGGGAGGATCGCTGCAAGTTCCAGGCCAGCCTGTGCTACACAGTGAGTTCAAGACTTTTTTTAAAGGCTTTGGAGGGTGGGGTCCCAGCAGATCCCATGCTACAGCCCTGGGGCCTCATGCAGAACAGGGCCCCAGAACTGAAAAGCTAGCCGGAACTCAGCCTGCTGGTGGGGCTCACTTTCCGGAGGAAAGGTGCCTTTTCACTTCCCTGAAAACAGGCTCATAGGGGGGTAGAGGTGGAGTGGGTTTTCTTTTATTGCTTATATTTTCCTACAAAAGAACTTTCTTTTTCTTTTTCTTTTTTCTTTCTTTGTATTTAATACAGGGTCTGCAGGGTCTCACTACACATATTGGACTCATAGTGATCCTCCTGTTTTTTTATTTTTTTATTTTATTTTTATTTTTTATTTTTTTTTCCAAGCCAAACTGTATCCAGCTTTATTAAAGATACTTTTCATAAACAATCATGGTATTTCAGGCAGGACATTGGCACACAGTCTTTAACAGTATACGACAACTTTCAAACTCCCTTCTTGGATGGACTACCAAAAATCAGAAAGCCACTATAAAATCCAATGAAGTCTGCATTTGAGGCTCT
>NW_004524581.1:11257907-11259449 GCF_000260255.1 Octodon degus | reverse complement strand
TCCTCGCTTCTTCTTCACACTGCTCCCCTCCTGTTTTTTTAGCCTCCAAAGCACTGGGATTACAAATGAGTGCCACCATGCCCAGTCTCAACTGCCCTGGGGGCAGGGCCAGCAGAGCACTCCTAGGATCAAACCCCGGGTCCCTGCATCTTCCTAAGCAGACGCTTCAATCCGATGAGCTATCTGGCCAGCAAGAATTTTTTTCTTTAAAAAAAAAAAAAGATTATTTTTCTTTGATGACCCTAAAGCAAAGTGGAACATATTCATGTGTGGGACAATACAAGATTATGTAGGCACCAGCTGGTGTACCCCCTTGATCCCAGCACTCAGGGAGGCTGAGGTAGGAGAATCGCCACGAGTTGAAAGCCAGCCTGGGCTACATAGCAAGACCCTGTCTTGACAAAATAATGAGCTCAGGCAAAGTCAAGAGACTCCCCTCCCACTCTCTGGGCCCTTCCCCAGACTTGTGTTTCCTCACTGAAAACCCTGCATTTTACTGAGGGAAACCCCAGGCTCCCTCTGCCCTGCTTCCTGAGAACCACCCTCTTCCCAGGCGGCTGCACCCCAGCCTGGCTGCCCCTGGCTCCTGCTCTTCTGCTGTCCATCCCGCCACTCCACTCCATAGTGGTCCCTGCTGTGCTCTGCCTTTGGGACACCTAAAGTGTCCATCTAATGTCACTAAAGGCCTTTCTTTCTACAATCTAGGGACAGTGCTGGTGGGAGCTGGGAACAGGCTCCTCACCCAGCTCTGTGAGGCTGCATGACTTTTATTTTTATTTTTTTGATACGGGGAATTTAACTCAGGACTTGGAGCTTGCCAAGCAGGTACTTGTGCCACTGAGCTATATCCCTGGCCCAACATGACTCTTGCTGTGACACAGACTTGAAATAGCATTTTAAGAGGATTTAAGCATCTACTCACTTGGAAAAAATTAGACTAATCCACTTATCTTTTTCTGTTCCTTATTAAAATTCTGTCATCACAGAGCTCCAGAGGTGGGTGGTTACTGTGCCCCGAGTTTCACGTGGGGAATGAAGGGCAGCAGGCTTCACCTCATATTGCGTGAACAGTGAAGGAGAGTGAGCCTATGTGTCTGCATTTTTTTGTTTTGCTTTTTTGTGCTAGGGTCTTGCTACACGGTCCAGGCTGAACTCAAACTTATAATATAGCCCAGGGTGGCCTCAAACCTGTGGTGATCCTCCTGCCTCAGCCTTCTGAGTGCTGGGATTACAGGTGTGTGCCCCCACACTCCTCAAGAAGTTGAGCTTGACAGAAGCGTGGTGGCTTCGGTTTTGTCACTCCAAAGCCCTGAGATCTCAGCGACTCCACTAGGGTAACAGGCCTGACCCCAGACTCTTCCGTCCTTTGTGGTGGTGTCTTGCACCTTTGCTTTGCTTCTCTGTCAGTAAGGAAGCAGGGAGCTGAGGTGGGGATCTATCCCTGGCCCAGTCAGCATTTGCCTGGCTGGTGGGGTGTCAACTTTGTGCTGGGTAAACCCAAATACAGGGAACCCTGAAGTCTGCAGGTGCGAGAGGCCAAGT
>NW_004524581.1:11255126-11257442 GCF_000260255.1 Octodon degus | reverse complement strand
CCATGTCCCTGGCTTTCCCCTCCCCCTATCTTTTTGAGACAGAGTCTACATATGCAGCTCAGGCTGGCCTTGAGCTTACTGTAGCTCAGGCTGGCCTTGAGCTTACTTTGTAGCAGGCTGGTCTCGAACTCACATCAATCCTCCAGCCTCTGCCTCCTGAGTGCTGGGGTTATAGGCATGAGCCACCGCTCCCAGCCAACCTTGAATTTTCAGTGATCTTTCTGCCCCAGCCTACCCAGTGCTGTGATCATAGGCATGTGCCATCATGTCCAGCCATCCTCTGTCTTCTTGTACCTTTGCTGGGGTTGCCCAGTATTTGTCACCGGTGTGGGGGTGTCACTCCTCTGCTCAGAGCTGTCTCTTATTCTGGGAAGAGGTGAGGAGTGAGGGTTGGCTGCTTCCTGGCAAGGCTGCTCTGCAGCTGGAGTCTCAGATTCAGCTTCTTGTTCCTTCTCCAGTGGCTGAGTTACTTCCTTCTCTGTCCTGCCAGCTTATTTGCGGGGGACGAGGGGAGTTACTGGGAATTGAATCCAAGGCCCTCATGCTGAGCTCTATTCCCTGCCTCAATTTTTATTTTATTTTTTTAAAATTATTTTGAGACAGGACCTCACTAACTTGCTAAACTGTTCAGGTTGGTTTGAATTTGCAATCTTCCTGCCTCAGCCTATTATAACTTGTGCAATGGATTCCAATTTTGTAACTCTGTATGTTTGCACTGTAACTTTATTAACAAGGACTATTTGGTATAAGCTGAGAACTTAAACTCCATCTTGTAACAAGCTTTGTAACTTCCATTTTGTAAAACTTTGATTTGTTTTGTAAACCACCCCCTCCCTCCCTTCCCTGAGAATGTGGCTGTTCATGCAAATAAGAAAGTGTTCTTCAGCATTCCAAGAGAAGATAAAAAAATGTTCCTCAACATTCTGAAAAATGAGTTAAACTCTCCTTCTTATGAGAACAAACAGAACTCCTGAAAATGGGTGAAACTATCATCAGATGTCCTATGGAGACAAAAACAACACCTAAGCCAAACAAAATATATTCCTGTAGGGTTTGCAAAATGTGACCTAGTCTATGGGAACAAAGAGTTAACCCTCGGTCATGACTAACTTAAAGTAAGCTTTGTGAAATCCCCCCTCCTCCCCCTACTCTTGTGGCTTTTCCCTTTAAAAATTGTGCCTCACCTAGACTAAGCGCGCACATACTTGGAGACGAGAGTACGTGCTGCCGCTGAGCTCAGCTAAATAAGGCGCTTTCTCGCCTTTTTAAGTTTGAGTCTGGTTTTTTGATTTTTGGGTTACAACAAGCCTCCCAAGTGCTTGGATTACAGCATGCCTGTCTACTCACAGGAATCTAACAGACAATTTGAGTCTCTACGGCAAGGTGAATTATGAATATGAGAACTTTAGTAAATTGTTAACTTTTCCTGACATCCTGTGAAAATAAAATTGAAGTTAGGGGGAAAAAAACAGCATTAACAAACTTTTCAGGGCCGGGAGAGATGGCTCAGTGGAATGTTTCCCTGGCAAGCAGAGAGCCTGAGGGCCTGAGTTCGATCCCCCAGTTCTGCAAAAAAAAAAAAAAAAGTGGGGTGTGGAGGGAGGAGGTCTTCGCGATGGAAGAGGCCAGCTACTGGCCAGGACTGGACAACTGCTGGGGGCCCCTGTGCTCTGCCCAAGGCATCAGATGTGGTCACAGGATTATCAGGGACACTTTTATTGAGCATGTGTACCCTTGGGTCTTATCTTCGTCAGCTTACAACTCCTGTCGCACAGAACCTGTCCTTTTGATAGAGGAAAAATAGAGACGTCACTGAAATAGAGACGTCACTGAGCTCATGTTTGGTGAAATCAAAGAATGAATTCCAAGGGACAAAGGAGGTCACAAGCAGGAAAAGATGATTGAGATAGCAGGGGTCCCAAGGCGCAGGCCATGAGGTCCTTTGTCAGAGGCAATTCGCACAAGCTGGTCACAACTGGGGGGCTCAGGCTAGTCAGGCTACACCAGTCCACAGGATGACAAGTTCAGCTAGCACCGACCATAGGGAAGCAAGGCACACAGTGCGGAGGCAGGGAGAGATCAAAGGGATTCTCAGCCAGGGAGGGGAGCCAGGGCACAGGTGTTCTGGTCACTCCTGTGTGTCCAGTGCCTATCTCCATACACTGGACAGAGGCGCGGGTACTGCGGAATCTCCAGCTGCTGCTTATGTCCAGCGAGACGAGAGAGAGGGTTTAGCTCTCCTGACACCTTCAGCCACAATTCTGATAACATTATTATTATTATTATTATTATTATTATTATTATTATTTGCAGAAC
>NW_004524581.1:11208639-11255026 GCF_000260255.1 Octodon degus | reverse complement strand
TTATTATTATTATTTGCAGAACCGGGGATTGAACTCAGGCCCTTGCACTTGCCAAGCGTTGTTATTATCATGTCTTTGTGAAGTTGTGCCTGAGTAGTGTACATATCGATTCCACTTGCCTTTGAGCTGATCATTAAACCTAAACTCAATCAATCATAAATATTCGGAAATCCTTCAGAAAAATGCCAGAGCTAAGATGGTGCTAATGCAGGTGTTTTTTCTGACTCCTTTAGCTGGACATTGCCTTGGGCCATCATCATTGGGATTCTATCCTCTTTTGTTTTTATTTCTTTTGAAGTCTTCCCTTTCCCAGTTCTTCAGGTATTTGCAGCCAGATACACTTGCAATTTACCAGATTGCTTGCAAAATCCTTCTGTAGAAGAGGACAACTTGTTGCCTTCTCGGGAACTGCTTTAGCATCAGCATGCCTGGTGGTAAGCAGGAGGCCACCTCAATCAAACCATGTCTGGCTCTATTATTTGTCTTTATGAAAGCCTGCCTATGTAGTGCAGGCTGGTCTTGAACTCACTATGTAGCCCAGGCTTGTCTCCAACTCACAATAATCCTGCCTCTGGACACCTCCCCCTACCCCCAGTTCTGGGATTACAGGCTTGTACCACCCTGATGGCTTTATTTTTTGAGGCTTCCTTGAGGACCGAGTCTCTCTCTGATTACATATGAATTTCTTTTTTTCTTTTTTTTGTGGCAAGACTGGGGATTGTACTCAGGCCCTCGCGCTTGCCAGGAAAGCGCTTATTCTACTAAGCTATCTCCCTGGCCTCTATATATGAATTTCTATTCAACTCAGCTGTCTGCAATACCTTCTCTATTTCCATAGAAGTTGCCTGTGAAGACAAACATCACTTTTCCCCCTCTTTGGTACTGGAGGTTGAAGCCAGAGGCTCATGCATGCTAAGCAAGGCCGTGCCACTGAGCTGTACCTTTAATTGGGGAGGAATTAAGGGCAGTGCTACCGAGCTTGGTTTCATCACATTTTATTTTTATTTTCTTTTTCTCTTCCCCCCATTTTATTTTATTTTATTTTTGTCTTTTTTGAGACAAATTCTAATTATGCAGTTCAGGCTGTCCATGAGCTCACTTTGTAGCCAAGTCTGGTCTTGAACTGGCAGCAATTCTCCTGTGTCAGCCTCCCGAGTACTCTGAGTGCTGGGATCACAGGGGTGTGACACCATATCCAGTTTTATTTCATCATTCTATTCTGCTTGGTATCTAAGACTTCAGTTTTCATCTCTGAAACACTGAGAACTCGCTGCACCTGTACCTCCCAAATTAAATTCCTTTTTTTTTTTTTTTTGAGATAATCTGACTATGTATTTCACGTGGGCCTTGCACTCACTATGTAGTCATACTCACAGAGATCTTCCTGCCTCAGCCTTTTAAATGCTGGGATTACAGGTGCTCACCACCACATCTGGCCCAAATTCATCCCTACAGTTGTTTTTTTTTTTCTATCTGTATTTTAGTACAGGGTTTACAGGGTCTAACTACACAGATCAGACTGGTAGTGATCCTTCCTGTTTTTCAGCCTTCAAGTGCTGGGATTATAGGCACGTGCTACCAAGCCCAGTCTCAGTCCCTTTCTCAGTACAAGTGGGGTGGGGGCAGGGCTGGCTCGGTACACCAGATTGAAAGCTAGGCCCCTTCCTCTGCCTAAACAGGTGCTTTAATCCTTTAATCCCATGAGCTCTCTGGCAGGCCCTTAGTTTCTGTTTTTGATTTGCTTGACAAAAACAGTGTGGGTGGGGATGGTGAATTAGAACCCAGACTATAAGAACTTGGAAAAAAAAAAAAAGAACTTGGATAAATCGTTAAACTGTATGCTGTGGATTCTGATCTGTAAAATAGGAGTACACACAGCAAATCATACTCAGAAAAGATGGGGGCTAGAAGGTAACATCCTGGACCCAAAATCTGTGGTTCACATTGCCAAACTGGAAAAGGCAAAGACTAAGGAACTGGCCACTATTGTAATCCCAGCACTTGAAGGGCTAAGTCAGGAGAAATGCTGAGAGTTCAAACCAGCCTGAATTACAGTGAGATCCTATCCAAAAAAAAAAAAAAAAAAATTACAGATCTGAACCCAGTATGGTGGTACACATGTAATCCCGGCACTCTGGGAGGCTGAGGCAGAAAGGTCAAAAAATTGGAACCCAGCCTTCAACATAGAGACCCATTTGGAAATGTATTTGAAAAATTGGGGATGTAGGTTAGGGCAAAGGCTCTGGGTCCAATTCTGTGTGTGTGTGCATGCTTGGCTGTGATCTCCTTGTGTTGCAAAAAACAAACACGGTACACACAGCCTATAATCCTTAATCTTGCTTTTGCGCATTGCTAGGGTTTTTCTTTCACAACCGCCCCTCCCGTTCCCTCCCTTTGCCCTCTCCCACCTTCGCTCCGCTTCCCCTTCTCCCCTGCCCGCCCCACAGTCAGGCGGAGGCCGGAGGGGAGGGGCGAGAAGGGGATCGCGCCTGCGCACTGCGCGGCGTCGGGTGGGGTCGGGTTTATACCCGGCGTGATCAGCTGACGCTCCGCATTGCAGACTGCAGAGTCGGGCGGCGCCATGTACGCGCTCTTCCTCCTGGGCAGCCTGCTGGGCACGGGTGAGCCAGGGGACCCCTCCCCCCACACCACCACCTTAAAGCAGGGAAAGAGGAGCTCCGCGAGGCCACCGCCCCGAGCGGGCTGAAGTCGGCCCTCAGCTCCGGGGCGGCGGGCGAGGCCGACTGCGCAGGCGCGGCCTGCGCTCTCTGTGGGCAGGTGGGCCGGGGCGGGGGGCTGCGGGGTCGGGCAGAGGGGGTCGGGTGGGCCTGGCCCGGTGGTCAGCTCGCTCCCCGGGGACCCTCCTGCCGCAGGTCGGGGCCTGGGCGTCGGGGTCCACGTGGGTGCGGGTCCCGAAGTTGCGGGGGGCGGCCCTACGGCCTGAGGGTGACCTCTGCTTGGGGTCCCCACGGAGGCCGGTGTGTGGAAGGGCCCAGGCGGGGGCGTAGTGGGCCTGATCGCTTTTGGAAGGCCTCACGCCCTGTCCTGCTTTCAGATGCGTTACACGGCCCTTGGCCTATATTTTGGGAGAACGGTAAGTTGGGAGAAAAGTGCAAGGAACCGTAGACCTATTTGTTGTCCCAGGATGGTGCTGCGAGGGTAACGTAGGCGCAGGTTAGGAAGGCAGAGCCTTGGAAACAGCGCGCTGCCTCCCTGCCCCCTTGGCCCCGCTATGACCTTTATTTTAGTTGTTTACTTATTTTTTTTCTTAATATTTTAGTCTCATGCACATTAACGTGGTATAGAGAGGTGAATGATCGACCTCGCACATTCTGTTTTTATTTCCTGGATATTTACTTGAGACAGGGTCTTAGCCGTGTAGTTCAGACTGGCTTTGAACTCATTATGTAGGTCCAGGCTGGCCTTAGAACTTTTGGCAATCCTTGTGTCTTTGCAGAGTGCTGGGTGCCTTCTGGGCGCTGGGATTATGGGCTAGCGCCACCATGTGTGGCTGAAATCATATATTTGAAAGTCGTGGAGCTTGACTTTAATTTCTATAGAGAATCCTGTGTCATAGCCCATGAAGGAAATAAACCTGATTATCAACTTCTCCAAACTTAGTTTCTGTTTCTTATTTACTGCCCCATGTTGTGGTGCACACCTGGAATCCCATTCTCAGCCCTTTAATTTTTTTTTTTTTTTAATCTTGAAATAGCATTAAGATTTGCTGAGTCACTGAATTACCTTGGCTAGGTTCAGATTTGCAGTCCTCCTACCTCAGTCTCTCAGAGGGCTGGGATTACGGGGATAGATGACCAAATTCAGGTTTTTTTTTTTTACGGTACTGGGGATTAAACTCAGGACCCTGCGCTTGCCAGGCAGGTGCTTATTCTACTGAGCTATCTCCCTGGTCCCCATAGTCAGGTTTTAATAAACAACACCAAAGTGGTCAGCACACAGATGGGGGTGGGGTTGGTTCCATCCCTGGGCCTGCCAGTCATGGTGAGACTGGGTGTGGTGATGGTGTGCCTGTAATTCCAGCTCTTGGGAGGCTGTAAAAACAGGCAGCTCACTATGAGTCCGATCTGTGCAGTGAGACCCTGTACACACTGTAGACGCTTCCATAAAATAAAAAAAAAAATCAAAGCGAATGATGCAGTTGATCAAAAACGTTAATTATGGACCAATACATAACAGATTTTTTTAATGTCCCTTTCAGTAATTCTAGACTGTCTTGAGCTTGGAAGGCTGAGGCAGGACGATCACAAGTTTAAGCACAGCCTGAGTAGTTTAGACCATATCTCAAAATAAAAGGTATAGCTGAGCAGCAGAGTGCTTGCCTAGGAGGTGCACAGCCCTGAGTTTTAATTCCTAGCACTGAGGAAAAAAGTGACCTTACATGAAGTTCTTGAATTTCCATTACTTGTAGGCCATGAAGTGATTTTTTTGTTGGCATTGAGTCACTGCATAAGACTCCTAAGCTATCTGAGTCAGCTGCCTCGGTGGCCTATAATCCTAGCACTTGGTCCAGAGCCCCTGGGCTCAGTCTCTGAAACACTCAGATATGGGAGAAAGAGTTCTGACTTGGATGTCCAGAAGGTGCTTATCTTTCGGAAATGAAAGGTCAGACCCTGGTGTAGAGGGTTGTGTTGGCCTGAGTGTGTTTGATCAGGGGCTTCCGACCAGCAGGTAGGTAAGGCTGTGTGTGAGCTTAGTGGCCTTGGTATGACCTTGTGGCCACTCCTTTAGGGTCAAACTATTAACAGTGTGGAATACTGGCCTGCTTTCAGTGAACTGCTAACCCTAAGGTTTCTCAAGATGCTCACTGCCTTTGCCCCTGTCCAGGAAAGCATGGGCACCATACATAACCTGGCAGGTCTAGGAAATGGAAGCTTTGCAGCTTGTGTTTTAACAAGGTCTCCAGGGCTAGGTGTGACTCAGTGTTAGAGGCTGGCCTAACCCGTGCCAGGCTCTGGGTCCCATCTGCGCACCACCGGAAAAAATCCTGGGGGTAAAGTCATGGTATTTGGGTCCTTTTCTGCCCTCTCTGTTGTCCCTGCCTTTCCTCCACCCTAACAGGTAAATAGTGGCCTAATGAGAGACTCAGAGAACACCTGACCAGTGCAGGGGTTGACCCTGCAATCATAGGCCATTTCCTGGGGCGCTAGGCCCAGAAGGAGGAGTCTCATGTGCTGCCTCCCACACCCCTCCACACTTCCACACCCCTCCACACTTCCCTCTTAATTTTAATTTTAATTTTATTTTATTTTGGCAGAACCGAGGATTGACCTCAGACCCTTGCGCTTGCCAGGGAAGCACTTATTCTGCTGAGCCATCTCCCCAGCCCCTCCTTCTTAATTTTTAAAAAATACATGCGATTTAGGGTTGGCCAGATATCTCAGTGGATTTAGGCACCTGCTTAGGCAGGCTCAGGGACCAGGGGTTCAATCCCTGGTGTGCCGTGCTGGCCCCGTGCCCAGGGCACACTGAGAGGGCAACTGGGACTGGGCGTGGCGCGCACCTGTGATCCCAGCACTTGGTGAGGCTGAAAATAGGATCACTATGAGTAGTGAGACCCTGTAGACTCCACTAAAAAACATTAAAAAAAAAAATCTATCTATCTATATATGGTGCATAATGCAATTTAAATAGGCGAGTGCCCTGCATGAGCCCTGGGTCAGTGCCACAAGGTCCCTGGAGCATTAGCAGCAGCTGGCTGCCTCCTTCCCTCCTGCACTCCAGCTCCTAACACCAGATCTGTCAAGGTTTTGAATAGGTGAGTTGCCATTTTGGACTTTTGGTTTTCGGAGACAGGGTCTCTGTGTAGCCCAGGCTGGCTCTGAACCCACAGCAATCTTCCTGGTTCAGCCTCCCAGGTCCTGGGATCACTGGTGAGACGTGTATGTGGGATCTTCGTTGTCAAGGTCAAGACCAAGCCCTGTGCAGCAGCGTTTTGAGCCAGTCAGCTAGCAGAAATTGTAGAATATTGGCTGCCGGGCTGCAAGACCTATTCACCAGTTCTTTGTTTTTTTTTTTTTTGTTTTTTGTTTTTTGTTTTTTTTGTTTTGCTAGGAATGAGGGTCTAGATTTTCCTTAACACAGCAAAAGGGAGTCATCACAGGCCATTTTCTGGGGCACTGAGGCCTCAGTTACCTTGACCTACTTACTTAAACACAGGGGTTTTTGTCTGTTTTGGGTGTTTTTGGTGCTGGAGATAGAACCAGGCCTCAGAACAGCTGCCAAGCAACTGCTCTACCGCTGAGGTACACCCCGAGCCTTCTACATTTTTAAGTAATTTTGAAATGATGGTGATACAGGGATTAGAGTGAGAAATTTGGTCCTTGTAAGGGTACTGATTGTTTTATTTACAGCATGCAGTTTCATAATTCTGAGGGTGAGAGAATTGTGTCACACTGAGCTGAGACAGGAGTGGAAGGTTAATGTTACCACATTACTGATACCGTATGACCTTGGGGAAGGTCCTTAACTGACTTCCTCAGCTGCAAAATGGCACTAATTAATGCCTGTGTCACTGGGTTGCTATAAGGCTTCAGTAAATTAAGATACAGAAGGGCTTAGCAAGGTACTGTTTGTTGTTGTAGCACTAAGGAGTTCAGTTTTGCATTGTCAACATCCACATCCTGCCCTTGACTTTGTGATTTCTCAGCATCTTTCATTTCAGAGGCTATTAAGAAGCTTGGCGTAGCGGCATGCACCTATAATCCCAGCACCTGGAAGGCTGAGGCAGGAGGATCGCTATGAGGTGGAGGCCTGGGCTGCATAATGAGACCCTATGTCAGAAAATCAAAACTGGAAGAATGCAACAAACAGAACCTTAGAGGCTGTTAGGAGTTTATAAAGCAGACAAACTGACTCCTGTGGATCACTGTGCTCAGGGAAACAAGGCAGGTGGTCATTAGCGAGGAGGGAGCCCGGTGAGCTTTAACTGCTCCTGCACAGCTTAGGCCTCAGTGCTCTGTGCTTGGCAGCCCTGAGGGTTAGAGCGATTATTGGTAACCCGCTAACCCAGCTCCCTGGGTGTGGACCTGCTGTGGAGACCTGGGCTTTGTCTACTCGAGCTGCCAGCCTGGCTTCCCCATCCCTGAACGGAGGTGATGTGTTTGGAGCAGGGAGAAGCTGGCTCAGGGCCAGCACGTTCAGTGGGAGGTGGGGTGAGGGGGAGGTAGCCCCCTATCTTGCTGGTTTTGAGCCCATTTGCACCCTGGCCCAGGCTGCAGCCCTGAGCCGGTTTCCCCCTCCCCTTTTCTATGTAAATAGTTTCAGTGTATCAGTCCATTGTTTACTTCTAGCCCTTGGTCTCTTGAAGCCTTTTTTTGTAGTGGGAGAGAAACTGGCTCTGCAGAGCCAGCTTAGACTGAATTAAGTAGGAAAAGGGAATGAAAAACAAAGAGAATGAGCAAAGATAAAAGTATACACTACTCCTGGAAAATGGAAAGTTATGGGAACCTCGCTTAGCATTTAGGCGGCCTTGAACTTGAGGAGATCTGGCTGCAGCCTCCTGAGCGCTGGCTTACCTCACCTCTGCCTTCTGTGCTAGGGATGGAACCCAGAGCCCTTGGATGTTCTGTCACCAAGCCCTGTGCCGCACCTGTATCAGCTTAAAGGATTTTCTTTTATTTTCTGAAATTAATATTAGATTGTATGAGTTAACAAGGCTTTGGTTCAAGTGATGTGTTGGACTGTGTCACAGGTTGGTATCCAGGTTAAATCTACCCATTCCCCGTCTCCCTTCCACTGATGTTAGGTAGTGGGTGCTGCCGCCGCCACCCATGTCTTCTGTGTCCCCTCGGGCTCTGATTTGAAGTAAATGTGAAAAGAGAAGCAGTTATAATTTGAGGAAATGATTCTTCTTCTAATGGTTCTAGACATTAGTCATTTTCTAACTGTTCAGACTTTTGTTTTTTGACAGGGTCTTGTTATGTAGCCCAGCGTGGCCTTCAATCCAAGTGGTCCTCCTGCCTCAGCCTCCCAAGTACCTGGGATTATAGGTACATGCCACAGTGCCCAGCTTGAACATACAGTCATCATCATTTAAGTACTGGGGTGTGAACTTAGGGCTTTCCCAATGATCCATATCCCCACCCTCTTCTGTCTCACCAAGTTGCCCAGGCTGAGCTGGAACTTGGGATCTTCCTGCCTAAGCCTCCCAGAAGGCTGGGGTTACAGGTGTGCACTACTGCCTGACTTGGAACATAAGATCTTTTTAATGAAAACCCTTACCTTAACACACTTAGGAGAAGATTTGTGTTATGTTTCTGTTATTTTTCTTTTTGTGTGGTAGAACCCAGAGTCTTAATGTGTCAGGTGTGTACTGTCCCTCTGAACTTTGACCCCAGGCCTGGTTTCTTTGTAGTCTTCCTCACTTGGCTGCTTCCGGATGCAGTCTGTGGCAGTGTCACCTGTTGTGTGCCCAGGGAGAAACCCCAGTGCAAATGTAGGCCGAGGCACGAAGGACACCGGATGTCTTGGTGTCATGACGGAGGAGGAGGACTGGGTGGGCGCGCCAGGTGTCTCAGTGGCCCACTGCTTCCACCTGGGTGTCTTCTCAGTGGCATCTGGGGGCTGTGGGGCCTCGGCTTCCCCTCCTGTGGTCCAGAGGGCTCACTTTGAGCATTTCAGATAGAGACAGTGTTCTGTTCAGTATCAACCAGAAGCAAAAAACCAAGAGCGATGTGGATTATAGACCCACATGTGCCTGCAGCTTTCTGGTTTGTAGACGACTGGGTGAGACAAGTTGAGTGAGTTTCCGTATTAGTGGGGTTGGCCTGGGTCTCAGCTCGTGTGTCGCTGTCTTCCTCAAGAGTGGAGGGGCCATGTGGCTGTTAGCGGGAGGTGGGGAGTGCCCAGGTCTGTGGTGGCACACTGCGTTGACTTCCAGCTTCTTCGGGGACCTGGTGCTGTCGCCTCTTCGCTCTCCTGGAGCTAGAAGTTAGGGCAACCTGCGAGGGGTCCCTTTCATGGTCAGAGGTGACAGCATAGCCTTCTCCAAGGTGACCTTAGTTTATCCCTGCTCACATCCATCTGTCCTGGTTTGCAGGCAGTTTTCTCAGCAGGACGTTATTGAAGCAGAGAGCTTTTTTGTTGTTCTTTGGTCCTGGAGCTATATCTCAGGGCCTCGTGCCTGCTGGGCAAGTGCTGTACCACTGAGGGGCACCTCGGTCTCGAGTACTCACTGAACTAGTCAGGAATTTATGTTCCCTAAATTGTGGTCTTTTGAGAAAGGGTCTCACTGTGTAGCCCAGGCTGGCCTTGAGCATGCTGCAGTTGTCCTGCCTCAGCCTCCCGGGTGCTGCTGTGCCCATCTGCCACTCTCGGTGAGCTGAGGACTTTGCATATCCCCCTCCCTCAGGAGATGCTGCGTGCACTGTGTGGGTTCCTCCAGGCAGGGAGATTTCTTGTTCTGGAATCATCTTGCTTGTGGGGAAGATTGCAGAGTGAAGCGGTAGTGGGCGAGGAGAGCCAGGGAAGAAAGAACCTTTGTTCTGATGGGGTGGAGGTCAGCCAGGCAGGCTTAGGCGCTTTCTTTTTTTTTTTTTTTTTTTTTTAGGAACTGGGATTGAACTCAGGCCCTTGCACTTGCCAGCCCTCTTTTTTTTTTTTTTTTTTTTTGTGGCCGGCTTAGCCTGCCCAGGGGATGGGCCTGTTGAGGCATGTGGTGCCTGTGGTGCTGAGGATCGAACCATACCCCTGAGCTTGCCTAAGCTTGTCTAAGCAGGCGCTTTATGCTCTACACTTTAGTCTGTTGAGCCGTCTCACTGGCCTTAGGCACTTTCTTTTCTGTGAGTTTTTTCATTTTATTTTCTTCCTGCAGTACTGGGCATTGAGTCCAGGACTTCACAGAACCTAGGCAAGTGCTCTATCACCAAGCTGTATCCCCAGCCCCTTTTCAAAACCCATATTGTGAAACATGGTGTGGCTAGCCCAGGCTGGCCTTGAGCTTGGCATGGTCTTGCCCATGCTTCTGCACAGCCAGACCCCTTGGTGTGGCCCCTGGGGGTGGGGCAGGCCACCTCTGAGTATATGAAAGAAGGGAGTGTTTTTAAGAGCTTGATTCTATGTAGATGAGCCCTTTTTGCTGTCTGTTGTGCATGACGACAGTTGTTCATAGTAGTCAGCATTGTGTGTCCCATTGCTTCCTGCTCTAGAGGATGGTGGTGGTGGATTCCCCTGAGAAACGCACGGGGCTTGGAGTCGATGCTGCCTGATGCTGCCTCTCTTTGGAGTTACGCTGCTCATTTCCTAGCAACCTGCCTGTTGCTATGGGTGATGCATTACCAGGCAGCAGATGTAGTGCACTGTGGAATTTGTGCTGTGCTTGGTCACATGGGAGACCACATGCACTTTCTGTTATCTTCCTGTGACTAGACTCAGTATTTAGCATATGCTCCCTAAAAATGTTTAAGAGGAAAAACACGTGTTATGTGGCTGAAATGAGGTGATCTCCCGAATGGAGCCTACAGTGTGTGTTCCAGGAAAGGCCCCCTTCACGCAGAGGCTGTTTGTGAAAATCTTTGACAATGACATTGTGTACATGGGTTTTTCACATCTTCCATGGAGGCAGCCTTTGTAAAAGCTTATCATTTAGAGACCACTCTGAAGGGTGGGTGACATAGTTGATCGTGCCTGAGTATTAGCGAGGTTCCAAGGCGAACAACAGAGACGTTGCATAATAGTGGCTGAAATCCGACAGAACTGTTCGATGTTTGTTTTAGATGGAGTCTCATTGTGTCGTTGAGGCTGGCCTTGAACTGACAGGTACCCCAGGCAGGCCTTCATCTCAAAAGGCTCCTCCTGCCTCAGTGTCTGTGTGCCAGCACCCTGTATGTAAGAACTGGTCACTGGGCCCAGATGGCTCAGAGCTGCACTGCAGGATGGGAGCAGCCAAGTGGGTGTTGCGGTGGTGGCGCCAGTGACTTCCCAGACTGTGACGGCTAGAAGAATGAAAGATACAGATAGTGAAGAAATCCGTGACACATTCCGAGTCTTTGGCGAGGATGGAATGGTTCCATCAGTGCAGGTCATGTCGTGACAGACTTAGGCAAAAAAGTGACAGAGGAAGAAGTAGATGAAGTGTTCAGAGAGGCAGATAGCGATGGAGACAGACAAGTCAGCGCTGAAGAGTTCGCACAGGTGGTGTCTGCAAAATGAAGGCTACTTTCATCTACCCTCCCCCACCCCCCAGAAGAACCCAATTGAATCTTTCACTTACCTCTTGGGAAAAACAAAGATAAGAAAAAGTTCATTTGTTCATTCTGTTTTTTTCTTTTCTTTCTTTTTTTTTTTAATTTTTATTGTGTTTCTATATAGCAAAACTGTCAAAAGTACCTTCTGTCCACACACGAAATCTGTGTCGGTTGGTGGTCCTGTCCCCTAATGAAGCTGCACATCAGTTTTGCAATATAAGTACTTGCAGTACCTTAACAATAGGGAAGCACTTAGTGGACTCTTTAAAGTGCCTAATGATTAATACACTATTTGGGGCGACCAGTTTTTCGTGAATGCAGCTTGAGGATTTAAAATTGGGGGCCTGGGGAGATAGCTCAGTAGAATAAGTGCTTGCCTGGCAAGTGCAGGGTCCTGAGTTCAATCCCTGGTACTGCAAGAAATAAAAATAAAAAATAAATAAAATTGGTTTACCTCAGCGTGCTGTGCAGAAATGGATAAAGGATAAACTGCTGAGGTGAAGCCCCACTAAAAGGGTGGTCCTCTGCTCTGACCCATGGTGGCAGTGTCCCACCAGGGTGGGTGGCATGCCTGCTTGTGCTGGTTTAGCGATGTCTGCGTTGTACTAAAGTGAAATGGGTGTCAGGCTGTCACACTCAGCCAGATTAAGAAAATCTATGAGGGAGCATCTTTGGACTTTCTAAAACCTGCGTCATGACTTGGAGGTGGCAGAGTAGGCTGTGGCTGTGGACTTAACCATCAGCATTGCTGTTGGAGAAATTGCAGTTCATGTTCTTTCCAAGTAATAAATGCTGCTCTTTTTTCCTCCCAAATAAAAAAAAAATTACCTAAAAAAACAAAAACAACAAAAATCTGTGTGCTCATAGGAAAGTCAGAGCCATTAGTCAGTGGTGGCTGTGCTCCTGGAGTGCTCCCATATCCAGGCCTTTCTAGCTCTGTGCTGCAGCTGTGAGGTCTCGCCCTTTTCTTCATGGTCTGAGGTGGCTGATGAGGTTCCAGCCGTCACATCCGAGGTTGAAGGAAGCAGTGATGGCCCCTGCTTCCATCCCATCAACCAGGTTGTAGCCAGTTTTGATTTTTATTTATTTTTTATATACATAGTACAGGTCCTACAGGACCTCACTAAACAGATCAGACTCATAATGATCCTTCCGTGATTTCAACCTCCCAAGCTGAGATTACAGGTATGCACCACCACGCCCAGTCTCAATGGCAGTCTCGGTGTGCCCTGGGGCAGGGCCTGCACAGCACGTGGGGATTGAACCCCAGTCCCTGCATCTGCCTAAGCAGGTGCTCTAGTCCGCTGAGCTATCTGGTCTGCCCTGTGTAGCCATTTTTTAAATGCAGTGTTAAAGTTTATTCAAGAAAATAAATATGAAGAGTAGGAGAGAAACTGGCTCTGCAGAGCGACTTTGGACCTAACAGATAGAAAGAGGGAGAGCGCAGAGATAAAAGCGGGCGCTGCGTCTGAGAAACCCAGTGTGGACTGTCATGGGAGGAGGCGACAGCAGCCCAGGCTGTGGCCTTGTGGCAGACCTTGCCACAGAAAATACGGGAACTGTGGCTGTTCTTTAATCTTGGCACCCAGGGGTTTCATTCGATAGTAGTTGTGGATGTGGGGGAGCAGCTTGCGGTCTGTGCCACACTTGGGAGTGCCAGTCCCTCTAACAGGTTGCAAGGCTTCAGGGTGACGTGAGAAAAAAAAAATATACTCAAATATAAAAATTAGGATGTGAACAAAATTAAAAGAGAAAAAAGTGTGAACATCCCACCCTTTCGAGGCAGGAGGATCATAAGTACCAGCCCAGACCGTGCAGAGTAGTGCTCTATTGAGCCCCTGACTTGACCACAATTTACAAAGGGGACGTGACGCTCTGCATGGGCTTCCCCACTCAGGGCTACTGTTAGTGACCCAAGAGCTGCCCAGGGCCACGCCTGAGATGCCCTGCTTTCCTGTGTTTTCTGTGTAGATCTCCGAAGAAAGAGGCTCGGCATGTAATGCCACCTGCCTTCTTGCCCCCAGAAGCGGGGGGGGGGAGTTGAAGGGCTCTGCTGTGGTAGGAGGGTCTTAGCCGATGGCTGGTGTGCTGGTCACTGAGCGCTGTGCTTGTGGCCGCGGCACCTTGTTCTGCAGCGCTGGGCACTCAGCCTGGCTTACTCTGCAGGCTTGGCACCCTTGGGTCTTGGGGTAAGTAGCTGGCAGCATCTGAGGGTGCGGGTGACACCTGTGCAGGTGACTGCCTGGTTAGATGCAGAGCAGGCAGACACAGCAGCCCCTACGGCCCTCTGGGCTGGAGAGTGGTCCCTGGGATCCTGCTGTGGCTGTCCCTAGGAGTGATGGCACCCCAGCCCACTCGCTGTCCAGCCACTTTCCTCATGAAGAGTGCGCCTCCAGTCCTCCCTGTGGCTGCCCCTGGCTCCTGTGTTTCTGGAACACATCACAGCTACTCCGGAGATGTCCACCTCCCTCTCAGGGCTTGAAGCCGGCCATGGCGGCCTGAGGGCTTGGGGCTCCTCCTCATCAGTAGGCCATTTGGCCTTGCCTCTGTCTGAGTGTTTTTCTCATTCATCCTTAGAGTTCCCCTGCCACCAGGTCCCTGACAGCCGCTTCTATGGCAGGATTCCGAACGTAAATGCTTCTGGGAAGGGGATGCTACACCTGGAGACTCCCGAGCTCCTCGGCTCCGCTCGACTGGCAGCTCCTGATGGGCTCTGTGGCCTTCAGCTTAGTTTCTGGCGTTGAGCTGTTGATCCTGAGGCCCTGCAGCTGTCTACCCCTGTGGGCCCGTCAAGGTCAAGTGTGTGTAGTGCTGCAGCTTTTGCAAAGAGACACCTTCATCCATTTTTCTTGAGGCTTGAGGAATATGGTCATGTCTTCCCAAAAAGTATGTTTCTAGCTGGGTGTAGAGGTTCAGGCCTGTGATCCCAGTGCTGGGGAGGCTGAGACAGAGCCCTGGTCCGAAGGCCCCATAGCAGAAGAAGGAACCCACCAAGGCTTCTTACATTATTTGTGATGGGGCTCACACTGTGTTGCCCAGGCCAGTCTTGAACTGCTGGGTTTAGCTCAAGAGATCTTTTAAATGTATTTAGTACAGGGCCTACAGGGTCTCATTACACAGGTTGGACTTGTGATGATCTTCCTGTTTTCAGGCCACTACACCTGGTCTTAATCATGGCTCAACATGCCCCAGGGGCAGGGCTGGCACTGCACATACAGGGGATCAAACCTGGGTCCCTGTGCCTGCCTAAGCAATTGCGTTAGTCCACTGAGCTGTCTTGCTGGCCCTCCTCAAGAGATTCTCTTGCTAGGTGGGTGTAGTGATCCACGCCAGTAATCTTAGCACTTGGAGGCTGAAGCAGGAGGGTCCCCATGAGTTCCAGGCTGGCCTGGATTATATAGTGACTTAACAGTAGCCCGAGCTATATAATGAGACTGTTTTAAAACAACAGAAAGCAAAAACACATTTTTAGAAACTTAAGAGCTCAGCTTTATTTCCAGGTTCCATGGAATTTTAGGCTGGAGCCGATGACCATAGGTCTGCACACCCCTGCCTCCAGTTCAGTTAGCATTTTTGTGCTGCTCATGGTATTGAGCGGCCTTTGTTTTTTGTCTTTTTGTGGTACCTGGGGATTGAATTTACGACCTCATGCTTGCTAGGCAAGCACTTTTTCCACTGAGCTATCTCCCTGGCCCTGAGCAGCCTTTGTGATTGAAGGTGGCAGGGGCTGGATTAGTGTCAGCTAAGAGAGCTACCCAAGGTTCTTTGCAGTCCAGAACTGCCGGTCCAGAACATAGGCAAAGGCCTGATCAAAACCGACTACCTTGTCTCGTTCCTGGGGGAGTGAGCTCCCTGCAGATTGTCCGTGTGCCTTGAGTCTGTGCTAGGGAGCATTGTTTCTTGAAACCCCTTAAGTTGGGGGTCAGCTGAGCCAGTTCATGGCAGAGAATAGCTGGGTCAGAGTTAGTTGTACTCTGCTGAGTATTTACTGGTAGGTGTGGGCAATGGCAGTTGCTTGTACCTGTCTTCCTTGGCAAGTTCTCTCCTGGTCCTGACCCATGATGCCTGAGCCTGACCTCTTATAAGCCTGTGCGCCGCTGTAAGCTCTTTTACCCAGAGACCCCTTTGCGTAGCTTCGTATCCATCACTGAGTAGAACCAGGTGGTATGTCTCTTTGTCTCTCTGTCTCTGTGTCTCTGTGTCTCTCTGTGTTTCTGTCTGTCTGTCCGGTCGGTCGGTCGGTCGGTCGGTCGGTCGGTCGGTCGGTCGGTCTTTCTTTCTAGACAGGGTCTCACCATCTGGTTGACGAGCCCAGAGTAGCCTCAAAGTGCTGATCCTCCTGCCTCAGGCTTCCGAGTGCTGGGTTAAAGGTGTGCACCTCCATGCCCTGTCAGGCTGTGTGTCTTGCTGAGGCTTTCAGGAGTCCCAGGAAGGCCTAGTCAGGAAGTTGCTGGGTTCGGGGCTCCCATTTGCAGTCTGCCACGAGTACCACACAGCCTTCAGAGCTCTTCCCTTCCAGCCTCTTGGTTTCTGTGCCCCCATTTCCTGCACCTCTCACAGCCTAGCTTGGTCACACAGCAGGGTAACCAGACAGCCACCTGGGAGCATGTGGTTTTGCCCCAGAACCGTGGCCCCTGGAGGTGGAGAGCTGGCTTGTGCTTGTCGTTGGGCTCTGGGGCAGGAAGCTCATGTTGCTACAGATGAGTGATTCCTCCTCTGGTGTCTGAAGTGTGGGGGGTGCCTGTGGTCTGACTTGGCCTTTTGGGAGGACTTCAGTGTTTGCATAGCCATGAAGCGTCATGTCCCTGTGTCCTGCAGGAAGAGCTGTCCACCTGCCCTGTGTGTGTAGAGTTGGCCCATGGCTGGACTGGTGAGGCACAGCAGTGGGCAGCGTGGCTCCGAGCGTGCATCCTGGGCGCTGGCTGGTGTCTTTGGGGGCCCCGCTCTAATGTCTAGGTGCGTCTGGCCCTGTGCTACCCCGTGATCCTCTTGGTGTGGTCCATAGTGTCTGCTCTTCCCACTGAGTAGGCCGGTTAGAGAAGAGCCTGGATTCTGAGCTTCCCCCAGCCTTCCCTCCTGAAATCAAGGATGCAGTATACCCGCTTTAGTGAAGGCGCTCTCTAGATGGTTCACTTAATTTTGTTTTTCACTTTTCTGAGGTAAGGTTATGCTGTGTAGCGTGGGCTGGCTTGACCCCCTGCCTCTGCTTCCTGGGAGTACAGGTGTGCACCACTGCACCTGGCTAAGACTGACTTTTCAAAGAGGGTTTTCTTTTCCCCCAGTAAGTCTTCAGGTACATTACCGACAAGTACTTACCAGTCACTGCTGCTATCAGGCCTTGAAGACTGAAAATTTCTTTTTCATGTATTTGGTACTGGGTCTCACTACGCAGCTTGAAGTTGGGGGGGGGCGGGGTGCCTGTGGTCTGACTCAAGTAGTGATCGTCCTATTTTTCAGCCACCCCAGTGCTGAGATCACAGGTGTGCACCACCATGCCTGGAAGAATGAGGTTTTTGTCCCAGCTGTCCTATTTCCTGTCACTGGACAGGTCCCTCTGGCTCCTTTAGCTTTCAGGATGTGCACCTTGCTTTGACCTGCACTCCGTAGGTCTAGGTGTGGTGCAGCATCCTGCTCTCTGCCTGTCCTGATCCCTCCGTGCATGGACTCTGCCTGGGGCCTTTCCCCAAGGCCATAGCTGGTGACACATGGTGTGTCTTGTCTGAGTGGCCATGTGTTCACTTTATGAGTGGCCCATACAGTGTTATTTTCTGGCTGCAAACTTGTTTATGTGCAGACACTCACATAGAATTAGCATTATAGACGTGTTGCGCTTGTTCAGCAGGCACTTAAACACCTGAGCTGATGGGCAGGCCCCCAACGCATTGCACTTGAACAGCTTCGAGAACCCTTGTCTGAGGCCGGCTGTGGTGGCTCACACTTGTGATCTGTACACTAGGAGGCTGCTGCAGGACGATTGCAGAGTTCAGACCCAGCCTGGGCAATTTAGCAGCTTAGTGAGACAGTGTCTCACAGGAAGAGAGTAAATTGGTAGTGTAGCTTAGTGGGAAGGCCCTGGGATCAGTCCCCATATTGGGATAAAAAAAGAATCCTTCTCTGTTTATGGGACAATGGAGATAACCAAGTCTCTTCCTGTAGAGTGTGACTCTTAGGAAGAAGCTTGGGAATCTACTTTATTTACTTTTTTTTGGTATTGGTGATTGAACTCAGGACCTTGTGCTTGCCAGGCAGGTGCTTATGCTGCTGAGCTAGCTCCCTGGCCCTCCTTCCCTGTTGGATGTAATAAAAACATGACTCTTCATGTTTGGCTTATAGGTTTGGTTTAAAAACAAAACAAAACTAATTTCATTTCATTCTCAGTTCTTCGTTCTACAGAAGTAGAAGTCTTCTCTTTAAATTACCAGGTTTGCCCTGCGATTGCTCTGATTGTAGAACTTCAGATTAGAAGGATCCAAAGTCCTGGTACTCCCTGATCCCAGAAATGTTGGTTTGTTTGTTTTTTTTTCAGAAATGTTGGTTTTGACACCTCTTGGGTTATGTTTTTTAGGCTGGGGAGGGGCCAGGCAGGGCTGGGGAGAAGCTCAGCGCACCCCTGTGGAGTGTACCCCACTCACACTGCTTTTCCTTCCAGCTCTTGCCAGCCCTGTCACAGACCTGAGAAAATGCTCCGGAGGCTCAGGGGTGCTGTGCCAGGACCTCAAGACGGCAGCGGACTGCGGGGCCGTGCGGCACTGCCGGCAGACTGTGTGGAGCAAGCCAACGGTGGTGAGCTGGCTGGGTGCCTGCTTTCTAGCCTGTCTACTGCTTACTGTCACTGTGGGCGTGGCCATTTTACCAGTCAGGTCCACCTGGCCCTTGGTGGCAGAGATATGATCAGGGCTTCTGTGCCCAGCCTTCAGGGGCAGTCTGCAGGCACCACCTGCGTTTTGTTTTGAGAGCCTTCTTCCCTCCTCCCAGATAGACAGGCCACCAACTGAGACCCAGTCCTCCTGCTGCAGCCTCCGCTGTGCTGGGGGCACAGGCAGCTGTGTGCTGCCACCCCTGGAGTGTTACCGTTTCCAACTGTGAGCACACTGGGGAAGAAGAGACCACTGGTTTTCACCTGAAGATGAGGGCTCCCAAACTGTGTATTCCCAACGCATCCTGAAGCTCCTTGGTTCGAGCTCTGCTGACCCCAGCAGGACCCAGATCTGCTCCTGGCTCACTCTGGGCTGTGTTGGACTGAGTGTAGTTTAAGTTCTCATTTTGTGCATCTTCAGTAAGAGAGGAAAACGCGATTAAACAATGCTGCTCTTTCATCAGATAGTTCTACATTAGAAAATTGCCTTCTGTGGCCATAACTACTTTAAGGTTTGGTTTCTGATTTGTATTCAGTCTGGTTTTGAATACTGATACTTTTTTTCCCAGACTGAATGAGGATATGAGGATTTTCTTGCTTGTATTTTTTTTTTTTAAAACAGTGTATGTATTTCAGGATGGCCTTGAACTGTGTGTGTATTCTAGGCTGGTCTTGTGCTCCTCTTGCCTCAGCCTCCTGAGTGCTTGTTTACATCAGTGCTTCACCAGGCCTGGCTTGAGGACTTTCTTGGCTGGTCTTGTGGCTCAAGCTTATGCTTGTGGTCCCACATAGTGTCAGCCTGGCTAGGTCTCAGGGTTCCATTTGGTTTCCCTGCGTGCCGCCCAATTCACCAGTGTCTCTTGCCTCAGCCCCTCCTGTGGGGGTGTGTCTTCGAAGGAAAGGTTTATTTAGCTCACATTTAGTGCATAGATGTAGGGGTTTCAGTCCATAGTCAGCTGGCTCCAAGGCAGGGTGGCACATGGCACAAGGTAACAGTTCTAGGCAGCAGAAGATTGCAAAAGCAGTAAGAACAAAAAGGGGAGCAACAGGCCTCTTTTCCTCTTACATTGTAGGTAGGCTACTCGTCCCTAGTGGGGGTGTAGAGCTCACACCATCTCCCTGCCCTCCTGTTGCACAGGATGTAGATGGTTATAAAGTGACCCTGTCACCCTGCTGAGTCACTTAAACTTCTGAACTTCTCAAGTTGACACAAGGTATCAACTAGTACCCTCCACCCCTTGTTAGCTTGGCAACCAGACACATTTCTTTAAATTGGTCTTCAAATATAAAGACATGCTCATTCTTATCATTTCACAGCTTAAACATGATAACACAGGTTTTGCAATCCTTACAGATCAATATTAAGTCTATCAAGATTGTATTACATTAGAAGCATAACGTTCCACCCCTGAACCCGTACAGACTCATGTGTATCCTTCTTTGCAAAAGATATTTAGTCCATCTGCAAGAGTTGCCAAAGTTCTCAGGCTCGTGAGATAGCTCAGCAAACCAAGCGACTGCTTTGACGAGCGCAGGGATCAGGGTTCAACCCCAGCCAAAGTGAAAATGAGAAAAAAATTGCCAAAGTCCTAACAGTTTCAGCATTGCTGAAAAGTCCACTGTTCCAAGTCTCCTCCAAGATGTAAGGCAAACTCTTAGCTGCAAGCCCCTGTACAAATGGAAAAAAAAAAAAAAAGCCAAACTTCTAACATTCAGTGATACAAGATAAACATTTTGCTGTACCAAATACTTAAAATGAAAAAAAAAATTGCATTATTATGTCAAAAGAGAATGAAAAGGGCCGGGGAGATAGCTCAGTGGAATAAGCACTTCCCTGCCAAGCAAAAGGACCTGAGTTCAATCCCTGGTTCCGCAAAAAAAAAAAAAAAAAGAAAGAAAGAAAGAAAAACTGGAATGATTTAAGTTGCTTTCCAAAAATGAGTATCTACATTCTGCTATGGTTAACACCTCCTATACCTAAATAAACATGTATTTTGAGAACTACAAAAATTTTTTTTTTCATTCCAAACTTACCAATGAAAATACAAAGGCTTAGGACCAAAGCAAGTCCAAAATCCAGCAGGGCAAGCATTAATTTCTGTAGTTCCACGTGCAGCATCTGAGGCAATATGTAGCACAGTGTGGCTTGGGCGGCTGCACCCCTGTGGCACTTGTGGTAGTAGCTCCCAGGGCTTCTCCTTTGCTCCCTCCTTGTAGCTTTCCTTAGATGGTCCGCTTCCCTGGCTTCTCCAGACTTCTGGGGTCTCCACTGCAACTTTGGGCTTCCCACTCACAGCTTCATAAACCGTAAATTGCCCTCGGGGCATACCACCTCCTTCCAGGTCTTCTGAAGTTGATGGAGGCCTTCTTAACCCCACAACTCTTGCGTTCTGCATATACCTAAAACCAGCACCATGTGGATAATGCCAAGGTCTGCTGCCAGCTGGGGTGGTAGCCCAGCTTTCCATTCTCTTGGCTGTAGGGGTCAAGTGCCTGGATCACTGGACGCTGAATCCAGTTCTGAGGAATAAATTCTCTATGCTGCCACCATTCTGGAACGTGGTGTTCTGTGGCTTTCTCCTCACAGCAAAGTCTTTCTTGCTTTGGTGGTTTTGAGGCTGTAAAGGGTGGCGGTTTGCTGCTGCTTGTGATGCCCTCAGGCCACCTTTTCTGTTCTCTTCTCAGCAGTTAAGATCTCCTCTGCCCCTCTTTGCACTCCATGTCTCTACTAGAGCTCTTCTCGCCAAATTCACAACATTTTAAATTATTCTGTTAGGCTGTGTGTTCTTGATTCGCAACACAAATCTGGTTAAATGTCTGCAACAGTAACCATCCACAGCCTCAACATTCTATTCTTGAATTTTCTTCTGCCAGATTAGTCTGCCGCCCTTAATCTCAGTCTCAGGGAAAGTCTGGACACAAGCAAAATGCAGATATAAGATATATATAGTATAATAATAATTTTTTTATTTTATTGAGAAATATAGCAGTGAGGTAATTTCAAAACAGGTTAGTAGGACAGTTACAATAATTAATACATGCATATTGTTGTCTTCATAGTAGTTATTCATAGTACAAGATGCAGATGTGACAGGTACACTTTTTGCCATAACACACATCCCAGTAGCTAGGGTAGTCCTTCCAAGCAGAAACATCCCAGACCTGGTCCTTCCTTACCAGTAGTATTTCTGTTGGCCTGCTGATCTGAGCTCTGACCCGAATCTCCCATAGAGAACAGCCTGCAGTGTTCCAGTTCTACTCTTTCAGCTGGCATCTCTTCCTTTCCAAACTCTTTGCAGAAACCATTCCCAAAGGCTCTTGAAGAACTCCGTGGTTACCTATAGACACAGCAATAACCTCACTGCTGGTATCAAATTCTGTCATAGTTACTTTCATTGCTGAGACAAAATACCCCACACCCAAAATTAATGAAGGAAAGGCTTAGTTAGTTCACAGTTTGTATAGAGGTTTCAGTCTGTAAGGGCCGGGGTGGCATGGTGCACAGGGGCACCAATTGTAGGCGGCAGAATTCAGCAAAGCAACAAGAGCAGGAAGGTGGGGGTGGCAGAGCAAGCCGCCTGTCCTCCCTTATAGTGTAAGCCTGTCCTCCCCCCAGGGGGCTGTGTAGCACTCTCTGCATCTCCATCCTTCCCTTGCAAAACTTGCAAAGGCTCAGGATGCCTGCAAAGTGAGGCCCTCAGCCCCCTGCTGAGTTGCTTAAACTTCTCAAATTGACACAATGTATCAACCATTGTAGGGCAGAAGTCCGTTGATACCAAGAAGGGAGCCTGTGCCTGCCTGCCTGCCTTAACTCTAAGGGCACCAGCGGGTGTTTCTAGGGCTCCTGCCCTGGGTGCCGCCCAGCCTTATCAGGAGGCTGGCTTTGGGGAGTGTCTCTGATAAGCACATAACACTGCCTTGGAGCAGAAAGGAGATCGAGGTCAGCAACGTGCTGGCCCTGACTCCGGAGCCACCCACGGGAGCTGGGCTAAGTCTGTCATGTTTCCTTCCTCAGCTGTCTCTCAGGCACACATGTGGCCCAGGCACCTGATTGTGTACCCCCATGGGGGGTCAGGAAGGGGTCTGTTGGCTCACAGGATCACATCTGTCCTCCCCAGGTGTCCCATACCCCTAGAGGCAGTGAGCACCAGGACAGAGTGTGTGACTCACCTTGATCCCTGCCCTGGTCGGGAAGGGCCTTGGGGTCTGAAGCTATGGGGTGTGAGTGTGTCCCACAAGCACAGATCCGTCTCCCTTGTGTTTCCTTTCAGAAATCCCTCCCATGCGACATATGTAAACAGGTGGTCACAGCGGCGGGCGACCTGCTGAAAGACAATGGCACCGAGGTGAGCTGCTGCGGTGGGTCGCTGTGGCTGTGGCTCCTGAGAGCTGTGCTTGGGGCCAGAGAGGTGACCAGGCCAGGGCTGCCTCCTTCTGTACGCTGGGAGCTGCTGCAGTCTGGCTCCATCCCATTGTCTTGTAGGAAGTACTGTCTACTCTAGGCTGTACAAAAATTAGCTTTAAGGACTAGTTTGCTGGCCTCTGGCCCAGATAGGAAATGCTCAAGGTTAATTGGGATTTTATGTTGCACGCCATTAATGTAAGGAAGCGTGTGTCTATCACTTTTGCTTTTTCTGCTCTATTCCTGTCTGTGAGGCTGCAGGTCAGAAGGTCTTCATTTTTCTTTTCTTTGCTCTTTTTTTTTTGGGTGGGGGGACAGGGTCTCACTATGTAGTTCAAGCTGGTCTTGAGCTTACAGTGATCCTCCTGCCTTCAGCCACCTGAGTGCTGAGATTACAGGTGTACACAGTCATACCCAGGCTCTGAATTTTTTTCTTTTTTTTTTGGCCTGTTTTTGCTGGCAGAGACCCAAGTTATCAAGAACTCTCTAGTCTTTACAAAATCTTTCTGAGACAGGGTAAGTTGTCCAATCTGGTCTAGAACTTGCCATCTTTCATCAGCCTTCCAGGTGAATGGGGTTATAAATGTGTGACATTGTGTCTGGCTTTCTATTCTTCTTTTCTTTGAGGGCTGTTTTGTGGGCTTGTGCTTTCCGGGAGTTGCAGAGGGCACCCTGCCCTCAGCCCCGGCTGGGAGGAAGCTCTTCCTGCGTCTGACCTTTGCCTTGTGTCCCCTGGTATCCCCTGCAGGAGGAGATCCTCTCTAACCTGGAGAGGGTCTGTGACTGGCTCCGAAGCCCCAACCTGTCGTCCTCATGCAAGGAGGTGGTGGACTCCTACCTGCCTGTCATCCTGGACATGGTTAAAGGGGAAATGGTAGGTGTTGGGCATGAAGGGCTCTTCTCTAGGGCACGTCTCAGGCCCAAGGAGGTCACCATCTGCCGAAGGTTGGAAGTGAAAGCTTGTTCATGCTTTGGGGTTCTGCAGCGCCTCGTGCAGCTCTGCCATCGAGGGTTGCTGTGGCACACAGGGTCCTCTGGTACTTGTCAGGGTTTTGTGGGTGAGTGCCCAGCACGGGGGCAGGGAGCCTGAGTGTGTGCATGGGTGCCAGCTGGTGACTCATGCACTGAGGCCGAGAGGAGACAGTGAACGAGCAGATGGCTCCTTGTCTGAGTCCTGTGTGTCACTATCGAGCATAACTTGGGGCGAGCTGTGGGAGTCGCAGGGGCGCCTGTCTTTAGTCTGGTGTTGGAGTGGCCTGGGGAGGAGAGACATGTAAGCAGTGTGGGGCTAGTCAGGCAGGATGTCTGGGACAGAGCTGAGGTGTTGGCGAGGAGGCCTGTGAGGCTTTGTTCAGGGGCAGCAGGACCCATGGAGGTGAGAGGGAGTGGGCTAACGGGCCTCCAGGGGCACTTTCCAAGGGGATCCTTAGCTCCCAGGGCTGAGAGCTGCCATAGAGGACACCCCAGAGGTTATGGCCCTGTGAGGAGACACCGGCATTCTGCTGTGGAGGATGAGCAAGGGGAATGACAGGGAGGGGGGCTGTTGGGGTGTCTCCTGGTCCCTGGTAGGTGGGGACTGAGCCACTTGCTGCAGTGGAGATGAGGAGAGCTGTTGGGCTGGGGCAGGCGGAGGCCTTTCAAACCAGTGGACTGCATGAGCTGGTGGGGCTGTGGCTTAGAGGTCTGGGCCTGACCCTGCCCCCGACGCTCCTCTCCTTGAAGGAAGAGCTTCCGGTGCCTGGGTACTGCTATATGGTTGGACACCTGGACTGTGGTCTGTGTTGTCCAGTTGTATGGAGCAGTTTGCACTTGCATGACAAAGTTGGGCTTCCTTCTTCGCAGTCAGGGGATGGCACCCAGGCCTCTGACATGCTAGGCAAGTGTTCTTCCACTGAGCCATACCCCAGCCCTTCATATTTTTTATTTTGAGATGGAGACTCACTAAGTTTTGCAGGCAGGCCTTGAACTTGGGACCTCCTGCCTCAGCCTCCCAAGTGCCATGCCCAGCTAGCTGTTCTTATGGCTTTGAGGAGAGAGGCTGATTGATGGGCACAGGTGACCTCTTTTGTGTTCCTATGGGGAGGGGACTCAGCGGGGACTTTCTCCCCAGAGCAATCCGGCCGAGGTTTGTGCTGCCCTCAACCTCTGCGAGTCCCTTCAGAGGCACTTGGCGGAGCTGGCGCGCCAGGAGCAGCTGGAGGCCAACAGGATCCCGGAGGTGGACCTGCCCGAGGTGGTGGCGCCCTTCATGGCCAACATCCCCCTGCTGCTATACCCTCAGGATGGCCCCCGAAGCCAGCCCCAGCCCCCGCTGAAGGTGAGGCCTCCGGTAGAGCAGGTGGGAGCAGGCAGCGTGGGGACGGTGCTGAGGCTGTGTGTGTGTGCTCACCTGGGGGGAGCAGGAGGTGCGTGCCAGCCTGCTTTTCCAGAACCAAGGGGTCCCTCAGCTGGACTCTGCAGGTACATAACTGCCTTTGGGTTTATTAAGCCGTGCAATTCCCCCTTCCACTTTTTTTTTTTTTGCCTTTGAGCCAGGGACTTACTGTGTAGTTGAGGCTGCCTTGAGCTCACTTTGTAGCCCAGGCTGGTCTTGAGCTGGCAGTGATCCTCCTGTCTCATCCTCCCCAGTGCTGGGATTATAAGTGTGCACCACCACGTCTGGCTCACTTTTGTTTCTTGAGACAGGGTCTTGCTGTGCAATCCGAGTCAGCCTTGAGCTCACTATCTAGCTCACTGTCTGGTCCAGGCTGGCCTTCACTTGACACTCCTCCTGCCTCATACTCCTAAGTTTTGTGTACTACTACATCTCCATGTAGTTTCCTTCTTTTTCTTTTCTTTCTTTTTCTTTTTTTTTTTTTTTTTTTTGGTGGAACTGGGGATTGAACTCAGGCTCTTATCCAGGCAAGCGCTTATCCTACTGAGCCATCTCCACGGCCCCTCCATGTAGTTTCTGAAGAATGGGAGATTGAAAATACACAAAGATGTCCACCTTTTTCTCATCTTTTGTGGCTTGGGTGGATCCCGGGCCCTGTGTGTGCTGGGTGAGCACTTGCCCCACTGCTGAGCCGCTCTCGCCTGCAGTGAGCACCCAGTGATTGTGGACTCAGCGGTGCGTCAGGGCCTGTTTCGCCCAGCAGGGGCTTGGTGCTGGGCAGGTGTCCAGCCTGGTCCTCTTGGCTGCAGTGCCGCCATCTCATTGTCCTTCCTGCAGACCAGTGGCGATGTGTGCCAGGACTGTGTCCAGATGGTGACCGACATCCAGACTGCTGTGAGAACCAACTCCACCTTTGTCCAGGGCTTGGTGGAACACGCCAAGGAGGAGTGTGACCTCCTGGGACCTGGCTTGGCAGACATGGTGAGCCGTGGTACTTGTGCCTTGGGGGTGCTTGTGGCCAGGGAGCTGGGCTCCGGAGGTGGGAGCGGGGGCTGGAGGAAGCATCCAGAACTTCCTGTGCTGCTCTTTCTCTTTGGCTTTTTGAGATAATGTCTCATGGACAGTTCAGGCAGGCCTTGAACTCACTGTGAAGCTGTTCTTGAACTTGCAGTGGTCCACCTGCCTCTTCCTCCAAAGTGTTGGGATTACAGGCACATGCTGTCATGCCTAGTGTCTTTTATCTTATTAAAGAGTTGCTCAGAACAGATATTTACAGAACTGTAGGAAATACTTTTGACACTGTGGTGTTGCTGGTTTGGTTTCTTGGGTGTGTGTTGTTGCACTATTCAGCTGACAACCTGTTTTTCTCCCCCAGTGCAAGAACTACATCAGCCAGTATTCTGACGTCGCCGTCCAGATGGTGATGCATATGGTAGGTGGCTGGGAGCCCTGGTTGTGTTGGCCTTCTGGCTGAATGTGATGTTCCCAGGAACTCCGCACATTACATGGTGTAGCTTTCCCTTCCACCTTCAGTGCACTGGGTCAGACCCAGACATACTGCTCTGGCCAGCAGGCTCTCCACTCGCAGTCCCAGTCCCTGCGAGGAGGGCCAGTCCTGGGGTTGTGCTGTCTGTGCCTCGTTTGCCTGTGCCCATGCAGCTGCCGTCACGATGTGTGTCTGGCTTTAGCCCCGGGGCCTGCAGAAGCAGGCTGCTCTGAGTACCCCAGGCCAAAAAATGGGACAGCCTAAGTTCGGAGCAGAGCAGGGGAGTCCTGCCTGGCAGAGGGAGCTGCTCTGGCCCTCAATCTGCACTGCTGTCTGCAGTTTGCTGCCACGGACTGGCAAGAGGCTTTGCTAGCAGTGTGAGAAGCACAGGTCACGCCATAGGCCGGTTCCTCTTGTGTCCAGAGCCGGTGGGCACAGCTGGCTGTTGTGCAGCATCCTGGCCCACGGCAGCTATCAGCCTCTTAGAGCTAACCTGTGGGGAGCACTCGTGTTCCCTGTTACGCTGATTATCTGCCTTGATCTTGACATACACGCCCGGCTTCGTTCGTTGGCACAGGGGTCCTCACGCTGGCCATCACCTGCTCTGTGATGAAGTTTTCCCGGAGTCCAGTGGTGCCCATCTGTGTGCCCTCTGCACTTGGGTCCAGGGACCCTGGACCTCGGCACCTACAAGCCTGCCGTTTCTGACGGCTCCCTTGGCCCATGGCAGCTGCCCACCCACACCAGCATTTATTGTGCTCTTCTCTGCCTCATTGTAAAAACATTAAGAGGCAGTTTATAGGGCACGTGCTTGGAGTGGGGCCCAATAAGCCTTCGATGCGACTTAGCCGCGTGAACTAGGGCTTCCTTCTAGCTAACTTCAATATTTTCTCCCACTGTGCCCGCAGTGTAGAAATGTTTTGAAAGTTGGGATAGTTCCCATATCAAAAATGTCCTGGGGGTTTCACAAAACATCAGTGGGGTCATCTTTTATTTATATGCTATAGACTTCCTTCAGTTGGGACATCTTTTCCATACCCAGTTCCCTATGGCTGGAGGGTTAGATTGTTCTCAGATGTGCTCTTGAAGCAGTGAGCATCCTTGTAGCAGTACTATGGATAGCCCCGTTTTTCTATGCACGGAACACTAAAGCAGGACACGCTGCATCCAAGCTTGACACACTCTTCAGAGCCACCCTCTGGGCGAGCATTTGCCCTCTAGATTGGCCTGAGGCCAGGGTCATTAGCCCTGTATCCTATGGGTTAGACCTTCCTGGGGTCCTCTGTGCATGTTCTGGGATAGTAATAGTGTGGGATGGAGGGGACATCATCACTAGTGGCAGCAAGGTGGTTTGTGGGTACCAGACCAGGAGAGCATTTCCCTTAACTTCTGTGACATTCCTATGCCTGGTTAACTGCTTGATTGTTGTTTTAATTTTTCTTAACTTTTGTGTCCTTTCCTTTCTCATATTTTCATCTCCGATTTCCTGTTTTTTTGTTCAACAGCAGGACCAGGTATGTGATGGAGAATTTGCTTTTAGTAGTGATACCTGCTGCTTCTAGTGTTTTTGCTCTTTCTTTCCATCTGTGGTCTGGCAGGTCCGCTCTGACAGATACCAGGGATGGCTGGGAAAAGAGGGGGTCCCTCTGTCTCCTGGACACCCCTCCTGATACGCAGTGTTGAGGTGTTGGGGATCTGAGCGCTCTTTCAAGGGGTGGGAATGAGGCCTGCACACGTGTGTAGCCACCAGCGTGGTCACGGAGCGCTGTGGCCCAGCTCCCCGTAGTGGAGGCCTGGCTCGCCAGCGTCTTGTGTCTGTCACCACGGGTGGGCATTGCATGTCTTCAGCGCTGTTCCCTCACTACAGAAACGCTTCTGTTGCATGGGCACGTTAGCTACAGACAGCCAGAGTGTAGCTCCCCTGTGGTGGGTCCAGAGACTTGGAGACGCTCTTGGTTGTGGCTTCTGGCCTTCTCAGTTTGGGGTCCTTTGGGATCTGCAGGATGGGGGAGCCGGTGCCCTTGGGGCTGCTCTGAGCACTGGCATCTGTCTCTAGGGTTGGAGTCACAGATGCTCTAAAGGCACTTTAAAGGCTTGATGGGAGTGGGCTTGGACGAGGTGCCTGAATTTCCACCTAGGCCTCCTAAATCCTGGCCTCCTTAAAAGCTTGCTCTTGGGCCTGGGATGCTGCGGGGTGGCATGGTGCCTGCCTGGCAAGCATGGGGTTCTGAGATTGATTCTCAGTACCAGAGTAATAAGCAAAGATAAAATAAAAGGCTTGCTCTAGGCTAGGCATGGTGGTGCATCTGCTGGGAGGCTGAGGCAGGAAGATCATTATAAGTACGAGACCAGCCTGGGCTACAAGTGAGCTCAAGGCCAGCCTAAATTGCATAGTGAAACCCTGTCTCAAAAAGACCCCCCCCCCCCAAAAAAAAAAAAAAAAAAGCTAGCTCTATCTTCAGCCTTATGACCTCTTCTCTTTAAGTTGTGCCGGAGACAGAGTTTGGGCTGTGCTTTTCCTAGTCCATCTCAGCCATGTTTAATTTTGGAGGCTTATGATAGTACGAGGTGAGCCACAGCAGTAGTGGAGCCCTCCTTCCTTAACAGGCTGGGAGTTTAGCAGCTCTGGTCCTGCACCTTCAGTTGTTGGGGGAGGAGCCAGGAACCAGATCCACAGGCCCGAAGCACCGTAGGCTTGGCTTGGCTCCCTTGAGGGTTCGCAGTGTGAAGGTCCAGATGTCTGAAACCTGTCCTTCTCTGTGGCTGGCCGGGAGCTGAGTGCTGAGAGGGATCTGTCGGAAGATCTTGTGATTGAAGTGATTCCTCCTTTTGCAGATGGGCCCTCCTGTGCACCATGTGGCACAGTGGGGTGTTTAAAATGTCAGCATTTCTCCTGTCTCTGCTCTGTCACTGGACATGGGGCTTTTCAGTTGAACCTGGAATCCTTGTCAGGCTGGGCTGGGGAAGGGGTCTAGGATGTGTCCCGGGGCCCTGACCGTGGCTCCTGAGGGTGCTGAGGGACACTGGGTGTGGGCTGTGTCTGACGGTGGCTCTGTGCTCTCTGCAGCAACCCAAGGAGATCTGCGCGCTGGTCGGGTTCTGTGTTGAGGTCAAGGAAGTGCCCATGCAGACCCTGGTCCCGGCCAGAGTGGCTGCGGAGAAGGCCCTCCCTGCCCTGGAGCTGGTGGAGCCCCTCGAGGTACCTGGGGTCCCGATTGTTGCTGGCTGGGGCTGCACAGCACTTAGACTGTCTTGTGTCATATCCTGTGAGTCACATGCATTTTGGGCTTCTGCCTGACTCTGAACGGTCTCACATCGGAGGCCCTGGGTACCCTGGGTGTACGGTGTGGGTGCTCTCCACGCTGCCCCCACTCTGTGCTATTCAAAATGGATTTCATGTCTTTGTTCTTGCAGCAGACCGTTCAGGTACTGAGCTCTGGCGTAACCTTTCACAGACTTCCTGAGTGCCCTTCCTGGGGCTCAAGCCCGCTGCCTGTGCCTGTGCGCGGGTGTTCATGCCGTTTCCTAGATCTCCTTTCTTGGGAGTAAGCCTGCTGCTCCAGCCCATAATGAGCCTGTATTCAGCTCTTCAGGCAGCATTCAAGGCGTGGGTAAATAAGTGATGTCCTCATGACTTCAGAGCCCGGGCCATCTGCTGCCTCAGCACATGGCACAGCTGCTGCTTGTTCTAGAGTATCTGGGCGCCTGGCCGTCTGCTGTCTCCTTCACACTCACAGTGTGTGTGGACGTAGGATGGGGTGAGGGCCTCTGCTGCCTGCCCGCCCCACCTGCCGAGTTCAGGCCGGAGAACATGGAGTCACAGCTTGTGTCATAAGTGGAGCGTCTGTTCCTTCCTTAATGTTTGGTAGACACTTGTAGCTGGTTTCTCCGGCCCTGGATAGCAAGGGTCAAGAATACTTGCACTGTCACAGAAAGTTCTGCCTAATAGTATTGCTGTGTTGAAGGTAGGATCTAGAAAAGCAGTTTTAGGTGCTGACTGGACTTGGGAAAGTTGAGAGCAGACCTGAGGAGTGCTTGTGACTCTGACTCACTGCTATCTGTGAGCGCAGAGTGATATAGACATGAGTCTAACTGAACACACAGTTGGCAGGCGAGAGGTGGAGCTAGGGAGTGTTCAGCGGGCCTGAGAAGAGGGATGGTCCCTCATGGAGTTGAAGCTGGAGATTGGGAGGGACCACATATCATTTTGGATCCAGGAGGCAGTGCCCATGGTGTGATACTAAGTTGCCCCAGTTTCTGTGTCCCCTGCCTTAGGGGCAGGACCCTGGGACATGGGTCCCCGTGTTGAAACATCCTCTGTCTTTCCAACAGCAGGAGCTGGTTCGGGCCCACGAGAAGGTTATGTGCAAGGCGTGTGAGTATGTGGTGAAGAAAGTGTTCGAGTTGATTGACAACAACAGTACTGAGGTATACCACCCTCCTCCAAGGGGAGCCCCACGCCTGTGCCCTGAGTCAGGAGGCCTGGGGGGAAGAGGGGCATTGCCCCGCTGTTTCTTTGTGCTGCTGGGAGTGGAACCTGGAGCCTGGCACTTGCTAGGCAAGCGTTTTACTGCTGAGCTGCACTGCACCTCCGGGCTGGGAACGTGCACAGCAGTCCTGACACGAGGGCACTTTCTACCCGTTGGTTTCTACTTGTGGGTCCCCTCGGCTAGCTAGCAGCGGGCTGGGCTGCCTTTGCTCTGTTATGGGATTTTGTGGGGTCGAGGGAGACACCTCACCATTGGCCAGCCTTTCCCAGCCCTGCCCAGCCCCCTGTCCTACAGGATCCTCTTATGTGTTTCAGGAGAAAATCGTACACGCTCTGGATAGTGTGTGCTCCTTGCTGCCCGAGTCCGTGTCGGAGGTGTGCCAGGAGGTGGTGGACACTTATGGCAGCTCCATCGTGTCTCTGCTCCTGCAGGAGATGAGCCCCGAGCTGGTGTGCAGTGAGCTCCAGCTCTGCACGTCCCGCAAGGGCCTCCTTGGCCAGCACAAGCTGCCCATGCCGCGCAGGCTGCATGCGCCTCCTGGTGAGTCCAGGGCACAGCGAAGGGGCGGGCACCGTGCTGTGGTCTGGTGGGACCTTGTCAGTGCTAAGCCCTGTGCTCTGGTGTGTAGCACGCGTGACTCCACTAAAGGACGGTGGCTTCTGTGAGGTGTGTAAGAAGCTGGTCGGCTACCTGGAGAACAACCTAGAGAAGAACAGCACCAAGCAGCAAATCCTGGATGCTCTGGAGAAGGGCTGCAGCTTCCTGCCTGAACCCTACCAGAAACAGGTATGGAGGCTGGGCTGCTTGCTGGGCTGCTCCCTGTTGGAGGCTGAGGCCCAGCGTGTTAGCTTCAAAGTGACCTGTTGGCTCACAGGGAGCAAAAGGTTGGAGCCACTGAGGCCAGGGAGGGTATGGGTGGCCAGGAATGGCAGTGGCGCTGGTAGAGGAGCACTCTGTTCTTCTCAGGGACACCCAGACCTGGACACGTGTCTCTTTTTCTTGGCAGTGTGATGAGTTTGTGAGCCAGTATGAGCCCTTGTTGTTGGAAATCCTCGTGGAGGTCATGGACCCATCCTTCGTGTGCTTAGTAAGTCTTGGGTGGACAGCTGTTCCCCTGGCGCTGGGCCGCCGCGCCTCTGCTCTGCAGCAGCTCTGCTGCTCTGGGTGCCACGATGCCAGATGCTTCTGGCAGCTGTTACCCTCATCTTTGAAAAGGGTCAGTTAGGTGGCTCTAATTCGTCCCCCTTTTTTGGGAATACAGAAAATTGGAGCCTGCCATTCTGCCCGGAAACCTCTCCTGGGAACTGAGAAGTGTGTGTGGGGCCCCAGCTACTGGTGCCACAACATGGAGACAGCAGTGCAGTGCAACGTGAGTAGGGGTGGCCCCTCCCTGTGCCCCAGCCCAGGGTCAGCTTGCACCCTGCCTTCCCGTGCACGGGATGCCGAGTGAGGGCAGCGCTGCCTGCACCTTGTCTGTGGAGTGAAGCGGGCGGCCGTTTCTGCTTGCCCGCCCCAGTGCCCTGTGCTGGTGTCAGGTCCGCCCGGAGTCACAGCAGGGATTGCGCAGAGTCCGGGACTCATGCAGAGCGAGTCCTTCTGTACCCTGCACAGGCCTCACGGGAGCCCAGCCTGGGTCTTTAGCTGGTTACTGGAGCTTTTCTCCAGTGGCCCAGCCAGAGTGCCCACGCTGGCCAGCAGCTCCCTGGTACCCTGGCAGCACTGGCTGTGCAGCCAGCAGCCAGGTTTGCCTGATGCTGCTTTTCTGGGTGGGGACTTGGGGCCTGGAAAAGGCCAAAT
Source organism: Octodon degus (assembly GCF_000260255.1). Taxonomy (NCBI): domain Eukaryota; kingdom Metazoa; phylum Chordata; class Mammalia; order Rodentia; family Octodontidae; genus Octodon; species Octodon degus. Next base: position 11,222,417 of record NW_004524581.1, on the reverse strand, counting down.
GTTACTTAATACTGCTTTGCACAACTTTTCCCTTTTTCCCTGGGTTTCCTTGTGACCCCATTGGGAGATTAGTCATTGTGGCCCCTGCGGGGAGGGACAAAGAGGCCCACACCCTGGCTGTATTGGGGCCACTGCCCGAGGCCTCAGCTGGACCCTGCCCTAGCTGTGGGACAGGCCAGGCCAGGTAGCAGTGGGCTGGGGCTGGTGTGAGTGGTGAAGAGGCTCTGGGCCTTGCTTGTAGGGGGCCATCTGGAAGGTCCCCAAAGCTCTCCCTTTTCAGGAGTCATCCTGGGCCCTCAGCATCTCGTACCAGCGGACCTAGGGGAAGATACCTGGTCCTCTTTTTGGGTAGTGTGTGATGCCAACAGGCTAGTACAGCGGCTTGTCATCTGAGGCCTAAACCCAGTTCCTTCTCTCCCCCCAGGCTATTGAACATTGCAAACGTCACGTGTGGAACTAGAGCATCGTCCCTGCAGGAACTGTAGCATCCTTCCCTCCTCGTGTGTCTTGGACAACACACAGACCTATATGACTTTGTTGCAAACTAGGTTCTTTCCCTTGACCTCATTTCTCTCCCTCACTGTAGCGTTGTTGTCACGTGGGAGGCGCTAGAGCCACTTTCAGTGTCCTTTGTGTGTTGGAAAGTTGAGGACACACATGGCGCCTGCTGTGGGAGGAGTTCTCTGGGCTGGCTTGGACTTTTCTTCAAGCCCTGAGAGGTAGATGGGCTCTGGGGCCACCTCCTGCCCTACAGAAGGACTGTCCTCCCTTCCTGCTGCTGGACAAAGGAGTTTCATATGGAAGATTAGAAGTTCAGAATAATTAGGCTTTGAAAGTGACATAATTCCTATTGTAATAGAGTTTGAGAGTAACTCCTGGTGGCTTGGAGGACACTGGCGGGACATTGTCCCAGTGACCCAGGTTTGTTGTCCTAGGTCTACCTTCTGATTTTGCTTTCCTGTCTTTTCTGTGGATGCCTTGTTTGGGGTTCTGGGGGTGGGTGGGTGGGTGGGGAGGGGCAGTTGCCTGGCCGCACCCTGCTGGCTCTGCGCAGGGCCTGTGGGCCTGCCTTTTCTGTGAAACCTTCACGCGGTGGTGACCGCCGTCTGCCTGCTGCTGTGTCTGTGGCTCCAGGGTGCTGCCTCGTGCTCGGCACGTGCTGGTGCCCTTCCCTTGCCAGTCCATGTGGATCCAAGCTCCTAAGCCTCTGCTTGGTAGAAGGGGACAAGCTGAGGCACTTGCAGGGTGGGCACTGGCCAGGTCTTGGCTGCTGCCTGTGTGGCCCTAAAGCTTCTCTTCCATTCTCGTTGCTGGGAGGCTGCACACAAAGCCGGCAAGCCAGCCTTTTGCTATTAAATGGACTTAGTGATTTTCATTGTTTTGCACTAAAATTTTGGTGATTTAACAATAAAGTTCTATTAACCAGATCCAGGCCTGAGTGTTTGGTGACATCTCTGTGCCCATGGGCTATCCTGGCCAGGAAAGTGAAGCCCTGGGTGGGGGTTCCCTGGAGTTTGGGGAACAGCTGAATGCTGGCACACAGTGGTTTACCAGAGCCAATGTATTGCCAGGTCCTCGTGAGTGAGTTTTCTTTTTAAACAGACCATTCCAGAAACTTTCATTGAGTACCAGTTCAACAAAATCAGGTGGGGAAGGGCTGGGGGAATAATTTTAAAAAGGAATACACATGAACACTCTACGTTCAAAACCCAAGGGGATGCCAGTCATTTTATAAGCTGGGCACATCGGGGAAGCCAGTGAAATGGAGAATGCTGGCCTGCTGCCATCGACCTTGACTGTACCTGGAGGGGGAGGGCAGGGGTCACTCGCGAACCCTGGGCCTCAGGTGGGGAGGTGGCAGGAGAGGGGTGGGGCGTGAGGGGTGGCAGCTGTGGTGGGCCAGTGGTGCTGCCGGGCCTGGGGGGGCGGTGGCTGGCTGGGCAGGGCTCCGTGGTCTCAGACTCGTCGTCCCAGTGATCCTCCTCACCATGTCCTTAACGCTTAGCATTTTTGTTCGATTTTCATAAAAAAATAACAAATCTTATGAAGGTAGAGATCTGGTGCTGAGGAGCAGCTGGCAGAGCTGCATCCGCCTGAGCAGCCGTGTGGCCATCGGGGCTGAGCCCAGGCCATCCATGCAGCGCTGGCCTGCGGGCCTGGCCCCGATCCTGCCCCGGATGAGCTGCTCCCACAGTGTGGGCCCGGCAGTCAGAGCTCCGTGATTTCCAGGGGGCTCTCCATGATCACGTCCCGGAGCTTGTGCAGGGGCGTGGATTTGGCAGACTCCGTGCGGGCATTGCGCTCAAAGACTGTGGCTTCTGCGGTGGTCAGTGTCTCCAGGGAGCGGCCCAGGCCCTTCTGGTCGTCCTCGGGCAGGCTGCTGAGGTCAGTAGCCAGCAGCGTGCCTGTGCTGCCGTGCACCACGTGGATCCCGTCTGGCCCCTTGAGCTCCATGGGCGGCTTGTGGCGGAAGCGCAGGCTGCCGTGGCCTGGGCTGTGGCTTCCCGGCTCCTCATCCAGCTCCGTCTGGATCAGCTGCAAGAGGTCAGGAACTCCCAGTGGCTCAGAAACCCCCACAGGCTCAGGGCCGTGCCCAAGGGCTAAGCGGGTGGGTGGCCCTGGCGTTCTGACCAAGCCTCTGCTTCCTCCCTACTGCATACACAGAACGTCCCAGCAGGCCTATGGCCTCCGACGCTGCTGCAGCCAGTCCTGCAGGACCACCTTCAGACTGGCTGCAGTGGGGGACCATGGACCTTGCAGGCACTACGTGTGTGCTGGGGCGTGAGGGCTTCCTATGTGACTATCACCTTGTTCTAATGGTCCTGTGGCACAGCTGTATCTGGGTTTGTAATCAAGCTGGCCAAAAGCATGACCAGTTACAGTCATGTCCACGTAACACATGTTCTCAGGAGAAGCAGAAGGGGACACAGGATGTGGTCAGAACTCAGTACTTTGGAACTTCTATCAGGCAGGACAAAAGTATACAGTGTATACTCAGCTGTTTTTTTGTTTGTTTGTTTGTTTGTTTTGTTTTTTTGAGACAGTTTCTCTTGTTCAGGCTGGCCTCAAACTCACAGCAGTCCTCCCGCCTTAAACTCTTTTTGATGCTGAGATCTCAGCACTTCAGGAAACATTGACGTTGCCGAAGGCACATGCGCAGGCCCCTTCGACCCTGACAGCCAGTTTCTTAGAGTGCTACCAGCCCTGCAAGGTCTTTGGGGCTCCTGGAATCTGAGAAACACTGTCTCTGAGCCACCCCATCCCCAAGAAGCACCTTCCTGGACACACACTGGGTAGTCTTTGGCCCTGGCTTCTGGGCTCAGCACTGAGAAGGGTGGCAGGAGAGTGAGAAAGCATCCCCAGAAATGGGGCACGGCACACAGCTCCCGCCCGCCTGTGGCTACCTCAGAGATGGAAGAGTGGCAGGAGGAGGCTTTTTGCACCATCCGCTGTGCAAAGAGCTTTTTGAGCCGCAGGTAATCCTCCAGGACCACCTTCAGCAGTGAGCCCTGAGGGAGGGAGAGGGTTAACCCCACGGAGCCGTCAGCTCCACCCCTTGCTCCGTGGGAGGTGGGTGCATAGGCTTGGGAGGTTCCAGGATCAGGAGCCAGGGTACAGGCTTCTTTAGCTTCAGTGCCTAGGCCTCTAGGCTATGCTGTGCTGGCCTCACCCAGGTAGGTCTAGCTGAGTCCCTGAACTGTTGGCAGTGGGGTCAACGTTCAGCCAGGGGCTGGGCACAGGAACCCTCAGGGAGGGCTCACCTTGATGGGACCCTCGCGAATGATCTGGCCCAGCTTGGCAATGTTGTCGTACTCCTGGATGGCTGCCCGCAGGTACCGGTCATCATCAGGCTTGACTGCTGCTGGCTCACGCCCAAAGGTTCCCTGGGAAGAGGAGACACTGGCTGGGGCAGAGCACACCTGCACACACACACCAGGTGGGGGCCGCTCCCAAAGGACCCAGCTTCTTGGCCAGAGGTGGCAAGGAGCTGCCCCTCCTGGGACCCTCCCCAACACTGGCCTGGCCCTGCTGTGGCCCGGCTCACATGGGTACGGGTGGGGCTGTTCCACAGGTCTGCGATCTCACTCAGGTTCTCGGGCAGGTCATCCTCATGCTCGGCCTGGGCCGCCAGCTCCAGGTTCCGGCAGAAGGGATCCAGCCACACGGGGTTGGCTCTGCGGTTGGGGGTCAGGGTATAGAAAAGAGTTAGCAAAGTGGGAGGGCTGGAGTGGACAGATGCCCTCAAAACTGGACAGCTCCTTGCGAATGGCATCAGGAGCCTGCTAGGGGAGGACCATGTGGCAGTCTGGATAGCTTTGGCATTGAGGTTACACTCTGCCTCACCTACTCAGCAGCCAAAGTCTGCACCCAACTGCAGGCCCAGCAGGTCAGGGCTCCAGCTCTGCAAGCAGGTGAGAGACGGTGGCTACGCCACCAGGGGGCGCTCTCACCTCAGCCTTTCCCAGGTGGGGCAGGTCGGGCGCCCACTCACCCATCGAAGGAGTACTTGTTGGTGTTGGGCATGTCCATGATGTCGATGAAGCCGCGGTTCCCTGCAGGGAGAAGGGCTGGGGTGTGGAGGGGAAAGGAGGGGTGCAGCCAGCAGTGGCACTCTGTCTTACTCCCACGGCCCCACTGTAGCCCACACTTACCTGCCGAACCCGCCACTATGGCTTTGAGCTTCCTCTTGTGTCTAGGGAGAAGCAGAGAGGGCGCTGTTAGGTGGGCCAGGCTTGCATCTCAAGCGCTGGCCCTGCCTGCCTGCACCGCGCTGCGTGGGGACACTCACACAGTCCTGTAGTACCAGTTCATGAGGATGAAGAGCATGGCCGCCAGGAAGAGGAGGATGGCCAGCACAATGATCGCCATCTGGGGGGCGAGGAGGGCACGTCAGGGCGGGCTCTGGGGCACCACGCAGACCTGGGGGGGCAGTGCCGCGGGTACCTGCAGGGCGGACATGTCATCTGGCAGCCGGATGGAGATGGCGGGCTGCACGTCCAGCACGTTGTAGTTCCGGAAAAGATTCCGCAGCTGTTCCTTGTTCTCATCAATCATCTGGATCACCCTGGGTGAGCGCAGGGCTCAGCTTCAGGCTCAGCCACCACGCAACACTCCCTGGCGGTCAAGCCTGACGGCTGGTAGTTGCTGCCCACCTGCCTGGACCCCCGGAATCCACCCTCTCCCTGGGGCCGACAGTAGGAAGGCCCCCCAGCTAGGACAGTGTGGAGGCTCTGGGTGCCCAGGCCTTTTGTCCGGGCCCATTCAGTCCTTAGGGATGGGCATACTTACACTCCCTTACACACATGGGAGCGTACGGCTCAGAGGGACACAGACACTGCCGGGCCTCCTTGGAGGGTCCCCTACCCAGCGCCGAGGACAGCCCCACCCACCGGTCCACATCCAGGATTCTGTTGGTGTCGCGGTTCACCACATGGATGAGCAGCTCTGTCTGCGCGAAGTTCACCCGTCCCTTCTTGTCCACATGGAACTAGGGGAGAAGGGACTTTGGGGTGTGGCCGGCAAGCCAGGGCATGGGTGGGCAGGTTTCTTCTGAAGCCCCAACACCTGCCCTGCAGTAGACCTAGCTCTACTCGGTACTCACAGGGACTAAGCATGGTGCCTGTTAGTTCATTCACATCACACACAGGTGCTATGACCAGCCCCAGCTTATAAATACATATATATATTAAAATTTTTTTTTTTTTAATTTTAGGGAAGGATCTACAGGGTGTTCAGGGTCTCACTACCAGATTGGACTCCTAGTGATCTGCCTGTTTACAGCCTCCCAAGAGCTGGGATAACAGGTGCGCACCACCACGCCCAGTCTCACTTGCTGGCTCAGCACACCCCAGGGGTGGGGCCAGCACAGCAGGCTAGAGGATCAAACACCCGGCTCCTGCACCTGCTTGCAGGTGCTTTAATCTGCTGAGCTATTTGGCCAGCCCTACCAACTCCAGCTTATAGATGAAGAAGCTGAGGCCCAAAGACCTGGTCCTCAGAGCCATGCTGCCCAGGCTGAGCAGACACAGGCCTGCTCCCCTGCTTCTGACCTTGCCACCTCCCCCTCTCCCGGGGAATTGGCCTCCCTTCTCCCACTGCCCCTGGTTTAAGGTTTGTCCCCTGGTCACCTGCACATCATCTGTGTTGACGATGGCGCCAGTGATGTTGGACAGCAGGCGAATGAACTCCTCCTCAAAGCCCCGCACACGGTCAGGGATCTCATTAATGACAATCTTCACGCGCTGGTCATCCCTCAGGATGTAGATGCCAATGATGGCTGTGTCATTGTGGCCTGCCAGGTCTCGGGCCACAATGTCCACCACAAAGTAGCCAGGGCTGTAGGCCATGAAGAGGTCAAAGGTGCGCAGGATGCCATCTACACTGCCTGCAGGGGGAGCCGGGACAGGGGTGCAGCTCAGGGACCACCGGCCTCCTGGTACCCCTCCCAGAAGGGCAAAGAGCAGGGTCCCGGGGATGTGGGGCTCAGCAACAGCAACAATGACAGCTGGATGAGAGCAAGGCCCATCCAGGGGGCAGCAACTCTGAGCACTGTCACAGGGTGCAGCCTGGGCTGCCAGACCTGCACTTGCTAGAGAAGCCACACACCATGGTTAAAACCATGTTTAATTATTTCCTAAGGTTTTTTTTTTTAATGTATTTAGTACAGGGTCTACAGAGTCTCACTACACAGATCGGACTCTGTTTTCAGCCTCCCAAAGTGCTGGGATTACAGGTGTGCACCACCACACCCAGGCTCAACCTTGTCTCAGCGCTCCCTGGGGGTGGCGCCAGCATGGCACACCAGGGATCAAATCCCGGTCCCCGCACCTGGCTAAGCAGGTGCTTTAGTCCACTGAGCTATCCAGCCGGCCCTACTGCCTAAATTTTAATTAAAACATTACATATTAAAATACAACTATGGATTACTCTGGCCCAAAGACAACAAGTTTGTGACTCTGGAGTCCTGTGATGAGGGACCAGTGCCACTTCTGAGCCCTCTTAGTATCTCTCATACACAGGCACTTCAGAATTCCACACAGTATGGGGACAAGAGGTAGCACAGCATGGCGCAGTATGGCCTCCCCCTACTCTGTCCCAGTCTCTGTTTGTCTGTCTGTCTCTCTCTTTCTCCATGCCTACCTCCCTTCCTCCCTCCTTTCCTAGGTCTCGCTATGTAGCTCAGGCCAGCCTTGAGTTCACTGTATAGTCCAGGTGGATTTCAACTCCAGGTGCTCTCCCTGCTTCAGCCTCCTGAGTGCTGGGAGCGCACTACTACACCCAGGCAGCAGACTTCTCTTAGAAACAGTAGACCTGTGGGCCGGTCAGATAGCTCAGCGGACTAAAGCGCCTGCTTAGGCAGAACACAGTGGTTGGGGTTCAATTCTTGGCATGCTATGCTGGCCCCACCCTTGGGGTGCACTGAGATGGCAATTGAGACTGGGCGTGGTAGCACACGCCTGCAGCGCATGGGAAGCTGAAAACAGGAGAATCACTCTGAGTCCAATCTATGTAGCGAGACCCTGTAGAACCTGTACTAAATACATAAGAGAGAAAAACAGAAAGAAAGAAGAAATAGTAGACGTGGGTGCTCCTTCCCAGCTGTATCACTTACTCAGTATCTTGAGCAGTGAGAGCTCAGAGGTCAGAGTGACAGTGTGTTGTGGTGTAATGGGAGGAGCTGCCCAGGAACTAGACTTTGAAGGCTGGGGGAAGCGTATCTGAAGGCAGGGACAGGGCAGGGCAGCAGTCTAGGACACAAAGGCAGAGTGGTCAAAGGCCCAGGGTGGATGAGAGGGAGCTGGCTGAGGAAACAGCAGCTGGTTCTGCTTGGCTAGACACAGCGGGCTGCAGCAGGGTCGTGGCGAGGGGCTGGGAGGAAGACCGGGTGTGCCCCAAGTACCAGGGCAGGGAATTCTCCCCGGCAGTTAAGACTGGCACATAAACGAGGGGTCTTAGAACAAAAACAAGAGAGGAAGGTCATGGGTAGAGGCACTGCTGGAACCTGCCCTGGTCTCAGCCAGGCCTTCGGCCAGGGCATGGCACATGTGCGTACTGTAAGTGTGTGTTCCCACCTGGCACACGAGAGGGGGGAGGTACATGGATGGATAATAGGTGCGAAAACAGGAAAGAGCAGGTGGACAGAGAGGAGTAGGTGGATTACAGAATGGATGGGCAGAGATGGACAGACAGACAGGCTGACTGGAAGCCACGACATTCTGTGGTGCTCACACAGGCCCATGTCCTGCAGGCTACAGCTACACAGCGACTGCAAGGTCTTGGCTAGAGACCCCGTGAGTGGCCAGGCTCATACCCATGGTGAAGACCTGGCCCACGTCCTCCGAGTCGTTGGCCAGGGCCCGGAAGTAGTGGATGGCCAGGATGCCGTAGAAGACGAGGCTGTTGTTACCAATGTCCTCATCTAGAGCCAGCACCTGGATGAGCTCTGAGCCCACCTTGGCATCGGTAGCCACCCCTGCAGGGACAGGCAGGGCGGTGTGAGTGCTGGGGAGGAGCCCCCCAACACCCTGCGCCCCGGCTCTGGGCCCTGCACCTGCAGTGTACTCTGCTTTGGTGAAGCGTGGTGGCTGGTCGTTGATGTCCTCTAGCACCACGCGCACCTCCTGCAGGGTGAGGTCCGTGACCAGGTCGAGGGCCAGAGTGGGTCCGCGGGGTGGCGTCCAGCTGCGGTTGCTGGAGGCCTTGACAATGAAGGAGAAGACAGCTTCCCGCTCCCGGTCCAGGTCCTGCAGCACCAGCAGGCGCCCGTCAGGCTGCAGGTAGAAGTTCTTCTCCTCGTTGCCAGCTGCAGGGGGCACACGGCCTGGGTGAAGGCCAGGCTCAGTGGGTATCTCTGGCTGAAGAGCAGGCGGGGTGGTCACTCTACCAGGCCCCACCTGCAATGAAGTAGTACACGATGGCGTTGGAACCCTCATCAGCATCCACGGCGCCTGTCACGTTGCCCACGAGGGTGCCACGGGGCGAGTGCTCGGGCACCGTCAGCAGCTGGTACTGGGGGCTGCCTTTCTGCAGGAGGAGGAGGAGGAGGACACTGTCATTGGAGGCTACGGGGAGCCTCCACACCCTCCAGAGCTCCTGGGGCCCTGGCTTTGCTTGGGCTGTGGGATTTTACTGGCCAGTGGTGACATCTGTGAGGGTGGGGCTGGGCTTGGTATGTTCTCAGCAGCATCCCAGCCCCCAAAGGGGCGCTTAATGACGGGGGCACCCATACACTTTCACGTGCACAATGCTGTCCCCAGAGGACATTCAGGCATGTAAGTCCAAGAGGACAAAGTGCAATAAATCCAAGCTGATTTTCATGCCTGGTATATGTGTGTGCAAAAATGTACACACACACACACACACACACACACACACACACACAGACTCCACACAAGTACCAGCTCCATGAACCAGGCATTTGTGTCTGCTCTTCTGACCCTGGATCATGCCTCAGCACAGCTACTCAGTGGCTACTCAGTGGCTTCACACGGTCCCCATGTGAAGCATATGCAGACAGATGTTTCCCACGTGTGGCCAACGTGCCTTGGGGCACCGTGCACAGGGGAGCATGCACAAGGTGTGTGTGGGCAGGCAGGGAGTCCCTGTGCGGGTGTGAGCAGTGCAGGGGGTGGGCTGGCTCACAGGAGGCCTCATGAAGAGCGGCTCATTGTCGTCGATGTCTTCCAGGGCCACCTGCAGTGGCTGCATGGTCTCATATGGCACTGGCTGGCCCAGGTCACTGGCCACCAAGATAAGCTAGGGCAGAGGAGAGCAGAGGGTGAAGGTGGGGAGGGGGTTTGGAGCCCAGTGTGCAGTCCCCAGCTCCCCTGGATGGGTCCTTGCACATGTTCCTGGTAGAAGGTCCGCCCAGCCCGCTCCTTACGCTGTACACTGCCTGCTTCTCACGGTCCAGGCGCTGTGCTGTCTGGATGAGGCCGCTGACAGGGTCGATGGTGAAGAACTCCCAGTCGCGGTTGCCCGCTGTCTTCAGGAAACTGTAGCGCACAGCCCCATTGAGGCCCTCATCCTTATCTGTGGCGAAGACCTCGTACACGTTGGAGCGCAGAGGGATCTCCTGCACAGGGGAGGACGGGACAGAGGCACTCGGACATCTGAAGGAGACTCAGCTCCCAGTTCTGAGGGAGCTGCTGCCACTTCACCTATCCTCGCCAAAAGTCCTTGCCACTGGCCAGTGTTCTTGGGAAGCACTGTCCAGCAGGGCAGGGTCTCAGGATTCTAAGCCTCTGCCACCTGCTTCCCCCTCCCCAAGCCGACTCCACTGGCTGCCGACAGACGGTCCACACTGAATCCACATGCTTCAAGCAGTCCCCGGTGACCACTGCACAGAGCTCACACCATCCCTGAATGCTGAGCCATAGAGGAATCGGCAGAATGAATCTCCATAGCGGTCACAGTGGCCCTCTGTCCTGTGTCTGTCTTGCTGTCTCTGCCACCCTAATCATAGAACTCTGGGTGTCTCCAAACAGTGCCACCTGTCCAGTAGGGAGCCAGGAAATGGAGGACACTCTAACAGCCTGATTTGGTGGCTAGAGATTATTATAGACTCACTGCAGACCTTGGACCAGGTACTTAATCTGAGCCTTAGGCTCCTAAATTCCCTTGAGTTACAACTAGGCACCGAAAACCTAACAAATGATAAGACTGTCCAGGGCCAAAAGAAAAAAAAAAGAGTTCATTTCTTTGCTTTTAGTTGAAAAACTATCAGCTGGGCATGACTTTCATGCTTATGTCATCTATCATGACAATCAGAAGTTCCAAATGGCACTGTTCCATCTAATTAATAAAAAGTGGGATGACAAATAGATCATTACTTTACAAATGCTGGTTGTTCAGGGGACATAAATCTTCCTCAATATGGAACCATTGAAGAGGAAAACTGAGGGCCTTTGGTGTGGAAAAAGAACTAGATTATTATTAGTTTACATACTGTTTCATTCCACAAAAAAGATTTGAGGCCACTGACAAGAAAATAGAAATTAGAATGAGACTGAACAAGTGAAAAAATTAGGATAATGAAAACAAGCTGTTGGCAAGAAGGTGGAAACTGCAGGTTGCTACAAGGTTGCTCAGAGCAAAGAGAGCCACTCGGTCACCACAGATGGGAGGGACAGGAGGGCAAGGTTCTTGGAGCTCAGCCCTGGGAGGATTTGCACCTGTGGGGTCCCAAAAGGAACACAGAGTGGCAACATGGTCCTAGCATCCTGAGACATGGAGACATGCTGACTTTTGAGGGGACAAAAACAAGTCAGATAGCCCAACTGCATCTCCAAGTGGCATTTTGGGCCGAAATTTCAGGAGAAAGGGGAAGAGCAGATGCAGGGTAACCTCCTGTGGCTTCCTATGGCCACAGACCAAGGGATAAACAGAATTGGAAGATTCCAGAAGCCCAGCCACCTCGTCCGCTGGTCACTGATGCTGACCCCAGCCCAGGATGTGGCACTATCATGTCATCTATCATGACATGATAGAGACACAGGGGAAGTGGGTACAGGGGAGACTGTCTTTGTTGGTAAACATCTAGGGATAGGGCATTTACTATTATTAGTCCCATTTGCAGATGAAAAACTGATTTAGAGAAGTTACTTGCTCAGGTTCCTTTAATTGGTAAGCAATCAACTTACACGAGAACCCAAGATCCTTTGCTACCAGGGCCCACCCTGCTAACCATTGTTCAGCACTGCTCCGTGTGGCATTGTGGAAGTCTGCCCCATGTGGCCTCAGTTGCCCTGCCCTGACGAGGAAGGGCCTGACAGCTGCTGGAAGAGGAAAGGGGACGCTGGCGAGCAGGAGATCCTCGTGCCAGGAGTACCTCTCTGATGTGCAGGATGGTGCCATTGGGTGGGCGCACGAAGACAGGCCGGTTGTCATTGACGTCGATGACCTCTACCAGGAGCATGGTGGTGCCCCAGAGAGGGGGCTCCCCGCCATCTGTGGCCACCACGGTCAGGTTGAACCTCTCATAGGACTGCAGTGGGCGCTGCGTAGTCACCAGGCCTGAGTCCGTGTCCACGTGGAAGGCCTCTGGTGGGTGGGGCAGGAGCACAGGGGTGGCTCTGGCTGAGACCAGCTTCCCATCCCCCCTCATCCTCCTGGCCTGGGGCTGTGGGCATGGCGCCCTGCTCCTTGCAGCCCCGCATCACCCGGGGCATCCAGGCAGGCCACATACCCATGCCGGGGCCCTCGAGTGAGTAGGATAGCTCCCCATTGGCGCCCTCGTCCTGGTCAGTGGCCAGCATGGTGATGACGGAGGTGCCTGATGGCTCATTCTCATACACGCTGGTGCTGAACTGGGGCTTGGAGAACTGGGGCCGGCAGTCATTGACATCTAGCACCTGGATCACCACCTGCAGGAAGGTCAAGGCCAAAGGTCAAGGCCAAAATTCGGGAGTGTGAAGGTAGCTGCCTCAGGGGACGAATCACCCAAGAATAAGGTGGGGTAGAGGAGGGACAGGTAATGCCCTTACTTAACCCCTGTAGCCTCAGTTTCCCTCACTAGAATGGGACAACAGGATCTTCTCTTTCAGCTTCCTTGTGAGCTCACACAAAGTGATGTCTGCTGGCTCCCAAGCGCAGTGCCTGGTCCCGGTGAGTACTCCACCACTAAGTAGGCTTGTGGGTGACACGGTCTGAGTTGGGCCTGCAGCAGTGGGACCCCTTCCCTGCCCCTTCTCCTTTGTCCTTTGCTGAGCCACACAGTGGCCCTGGAAGTGTGGCTCCACCCTCTGGACCTTCACACTGGGCTGCTGGGATCCTGTCCCTTCCTCAGGCTCCTCTGGCCTGGGATTTGTGCCTGGCTGGGGGCTTGGGTTTCCCTGCTGACCCACGGCCCAGGGCAGGGCCCAGAGACACAGCACAGCAGGAGGCCTCTCATCCTCATCCTGACTGGAGAGCCCTCACAGCTCTCAGGACAGCGATTTTGAGGACCCTCTGTGCACCTGGCAAGCAGTCAAACCACCTTACGTCCCCAGTCCTGGTCATGTCTTCTGCTGCACTCTTTGCAGATGGGGCAACTGAGGTTCAGAGAGGTTCACAGGCAAAGCCAGGGTGTTCGGCTCGTGGAACCTGTCTACTCGGGAGATGCTGCCTTCCTCTGCTTGGTGCATGCATGTGTGGCAGGGATAGGCTGCAGTCATGTGTGGGGTGCTCACAGCTCTGCCCCACTGCCTGCCCAAGAGGATTTGTCAGGTCCACTCAGCAACCCCCCCCAGTCCCTTCTGGAGAGTTTCCTTTGCATAGTTATGAAGAAGAATAAAGAGACAGCAAAGCATCCAGGATTAAGATTTTTGCTTTTCTTTTCTTTGAGACAGGGTCTTGCTATGCAGTTCAAGCTGGCCTAAACTCACTATGTAGCCCAGGCTAGCTTATGATTGGCAGTGATCCTCCTGCCTCAGCCTCCTGAGTGCTGGGATCACAGGTGTGTGCCACTATGGTTGGCCTAGGATTCTGGGTAAGAAACAGGACAGAGCTCAGAAGGTGAGATGCTGGGCTCAGAGTTACAGTGTGGACACCAGCACTGGAGTGGAAAGGGGTCTGGAGCTGGAGCTCTCATTAATATCCCTGGTATTCATAAATGTGACACATAGAGAGAAAAAACATTTTCTCAAGCTTTCACAGAGAGCAAATTGGTCAAGCAATGGCCGGGACTCATCCTCATGTCAGACACTGACAAAAGGATGTTCAAAGGGTGGTACAGGGCTACAGGATAAATCCTGAGAGTACTTGGCTGACCTTATCAGATACAAAAGTTACATTTCTTG
>NW_004524581.1:11197428-11208471 GCF_000260255.1 Octodon degus | reverse complement strand
AGGACAAAAATAAATAAATAAATAAAAATTTAAAAAAGATACAAAGAAAAGATCATTTTGTATTTATATATACAAAATAGTTAGGATAAATTTACAGCTACTTTTGCTTAATTCAATGAGAAGGAAGAGGTGTACTAACAGTGTTTGGACAGAATATCCTGTCTGCTTCTTGTACTATGGATAATCACTAAGAAGATAACAATGTGTGGTGTATTGACTACCAAAACTCTCCTATTAATCAGCTGTGAAACTGTCTCATTCATATTTATTTCTCAATAAAAAAATAAATATAAAAAAAAATAAAGGTGACAGTTGTAAGCTTCTGTTTGGTTGCTGGACTGCTCCTTCCCATAGGACACTCTGGAGACACTGGGGCACACAGAGCATCAGGCTTTACCTGGCCCACACCCAGGTGTGTTTAACAGCCTGTGCAGCAGTGTGGCATGAAGAGAGTTCTCCCAGAATCCCTTTCTGCCTCAGTCACAGTCACTATGAGGCCCCGAGGCAGCAGCTTCTTGGTTTCTTTTTCCTGCCACCACGTCTCTGAGGGAACTCGGTGGCTGGTTCTGTTCACAGTAGTCACTCGCTAGCGGCACTGCTCACTGCCACCACAATCACAGGCCCTGGCGTCGCCAGCCCAGGCTGGCACCCTCACCTGCACTGAGTTTTCTCGACGATTGCTGGCCACATCCCCAGGGTTGTCTTTGGCCAAGGCGGTCAGGATATAGTGGTCCTTCTTCTCTCGGTCCAGAGAGGACAGCACGTAGATGTCACCCTAGTGAGGGAGGGTGGCTTCAGTCAAGATATATATATATATGGAATTGAACTCAGGACCAGTGTGTTGCCATGCAGGTGCTTGTGCTGTTGAGCTATCCTCTCAAGATATCTATGGAGCATCAGTTATGGTCAAACACTGTGGGGCCCTGGAGATACAATGCTGAACAAAAACCCCTGCCCCCTGCATAGCCCCATGGACCCCAGTGGCAGCCTCCTTCTAGTGGTTCTTTTTTTTTTTTTTGGCAGAACTGGGGATTGAACTCAGGCCCTTGCGCTTGCCAGGGAAGCGCTTATGCTACTGAGCCATCTCCCCAGCCCCTTTCTAGTGGTTCTTGCCTTCTCCACCCAGTCTACCCGAGATGGGTAACAAGCTCAAGTTTGGCCCAACCGCCTGGTCAGAGCTGCCAAAGAGCTGGTGTCTCAAGGTAGTCACTGTCCTCAGAGCTGCCCAGGAGCCACGCCTGACTGCTCATACCAGGCAGGAGCTGGCCCCCACTGGAAGGGCCAGGGGAGATGGACAGAGGGCAGTGGGAAGGGAAGCCCTGTTCCAGCTGCAGCAATGGGAAGGACTGTCCCTGGCCTCTCACCCCCATGCTCCAAAGAACAGCTTTGACATTTGAAGCCAGGGGCCCGTCTTTTCCTGAACTCCTGCTCCTGAGTCTGAGACTCATGGGAACACAGGAATCCACCCTGTGGGGCATCTTCCCTCTCTTAGCTGTGAGTGTAGGGCTGCACACACAGTGGGTGTGAGTCTAGGGCTGCGCATGTGCAGTGGCTGCGAGTGTAGGGCTGCACGTGCAGAGGGTGCAAGTGTAGGGCTGCACGCAGTGGGCGTGAGTGTAGGGCTGTGTGCAGTGGGCGTGAGTGTAGGGCTGCGCGCGCAGTGGGCAGGCGTGAGTGTAGGGCTGCGAGCGCAGTGGGCGGGCATGAGTGTAGGGCTGCACACGCAGTAGATACTCAAACATTGTGCCCACTTTCTGCAGAGCTTCTCACGTCTCTCTTGACAATTTCAAAGCATTTCTTGGTCATCGAATGACATACTGCAGAAAAGTTTGTCTCACCCAGGGCCAAAGACTTTGGCCACTTCCTCCCATATCTGCTAGGACAGGAAGGCCACCATCTACAGGATGTCCGGGGTTCCAAGGAGACAGTGTGCTGACTTGGCTGGAGCAGCTCTGAGGCCAGATGTCTAAGAGGGGGCCCAGGATCAAGGTGATGGTGCAACGATCCTTTGAGTGTCTGCATGCCCCTGGCCCCGTCCATCACCACTTACCGTGGTGGGGTTGATGGCAAATTTGCCCTCCCCGTCCCCAAGGCTGTACTCGATGAGGGCGAAGTTGCCCGAGTCCGCATCAGTGGCTGTGACTGTCAGGATGACTGTGCCCACAGGCACATCCTCTAAGATGGCCTCCTGAAAAGAGTGGCCCACAGTCAGTCCCCAAGGCCACACCCTGCCCAGGGGCTTGGTGATGTAGTGAACCAGGGCATGACACCACTCACTGTTGGCACTCCAGGGGCATAGGGGCTGGCTGGCAGGAGTGCAGCATGCAAAGCACTGGGGAACAGGCCCAGGTCCTACCCAGCCTGTCAGCCTGCCTACCCACCTGGTAGAAGGGCTGCTCAAAGATGGGGTTGTTGTCATTGACATCCACAATCTCCAGGTAGACAGGGATCTCTGCTGCCCGGGGTGGAGATCCATTGTCTGAGGCTCTCACGGTAAAGTTGAGCCAATGGACCTCCTCATAGTCCACTGTCCGGTTGGCAATGACCTTTCCTGAGACACAGAGGCACCTGCTGCCATTTTGGCTACTCCCACAGTCACAGCAGCTCTCCAAAGCCGGAGGAAAAAGATCTGGGGTGCTGAGGGTAGGTATGGCCCCTTAAGCAGGTGGAGCAGACAGCCCTGGCCCAAGACAAACCAGAGGTGAGCAGAACTACCATGTGGGTGTTCTCCTCCAAGAGAAGAGAAAGTCTCCCAGAAGCCCCTCCCACTCCTGTGAGTCCCATTCTTTGTTTTCCAGCTTCCAGCAGAAACTAATGCTGGCAGTCTGGGACAGTAGCCAGGGCTCCAGCAGACACCTCAGGGGTTCCCATCCCAAAGACAATGGGTTCCATCCTTTCCTCTGCTTTGTGTGTCTGGGAATGAATGGCATATTGGTCATCTTGGATCTGGCCAGCCTGCTGAGGGGGAGGGGGGGGAACGAACCACACTCCTGCCCAGAGGCTAAGCAGGTGGACACATGGCCCTGATCCTCCTCTGCCAGATTTCTCACCTACCTGCTGAGGGATCTTCCAGCTGGACATAGCCAGGGGGTACAAGGTCCAGTAGGCTGTAGGTGATCAGCCCATTGAGGCCCTTGTCGGGGTCCATGGCTGCCACGGCAATAAGCGTGGTGCCTGGTGTGGCCCCCTCAAGAACCCGCTCTGTATAGTAGGTGATCCCAAAGGGCTTGAACTGGGGCGTGTTGTCATTGACATCCAGGATGTTGACTGTCAGCTTGGCTGCGGGACAGGCAGGGGAAGGTCAGTGTGGCAGGGCTGGGGGTAGGTGGAGACCTGTCATGGCCTTCCTAGGACTGCATGAGGACTGACCCACACCACTGGTCTGGCTCTTGCCCTTCCACAGGGCAGCGGCCTGGGTTCGAGCAGCTGGCTGGGTCTCCTCACTGAGCCTGGGTTCCTAACTGCTGGATGAGAGAGGAGTGAGATGGTCTTTGAGGCCTTCCCTGTGGCTCGGCCTTCTCCACCCGTCTGCCTCATCCTTGGGACACAGCTAGCCTGGGCCTGCAGACATGCATGTGATGACAGCATCTGGCCTTCTCTCCAGAGGACATGGGCATCTGAGCTGTCAAGACAAGCGGCTAATATCTGCCAGGCCAGCTCCTCACCATGGTGGCTGTTCCTAAACATGGCAAGGGCCCTAGAGGCCACACCCCCTCATGGTCCCCTCTGCACCCCCAGCGCGCCTGCCAGTGCATGCCCTAAGCTGTAGACAGATGCAGCACCTGCTGGCTCTCTGAGACACAGCACTGCACCCCAAGGTGCCAGCACCTGTGGTCTCCAGTCACCGTCCTTCGTTCTCTGCTGACCCGCAGCTTCCTTCCAGATCAAAAGGGTCCTGTCACAACGTGGCTAGCATGTCTGACAGCTGGATTCTGACCTAAATCCCTGTCAACCTGTTCTTTCTCAGCCTCTTCCAGGTTCTCCTGAGCCTCCTTCCCACTGAGAGAGCCTTGGGGCTCCAGTGACATAATTTGAGAGACACTGCCACCCGAACCCCATGGTGGCTGCCACCTTCCCTGTCCCTAGTTTGGCCTGACTCCCTGCAGCCCTTGTGGCTGAGTCCTGAGACCCACTACACTGCTGGGGCCAGGTCCGAGTGTGCTTCAGGCCCACCCCCTGGCTCTTAGTGACCAATGAAAAACTGGCACAGAAGACCCTTACCATTTGGCACACTGACAGAGCGCTCCGGTAGGTCACTGGCATTGTCAATCACTGAGAGCGTGACCTCATAGGTGGCAACCAACTCCCGGTTCAGGGGGGACTTCACCATTACAGACCCTGTGAACCAAGCAGGTCAGCTTTAGCTTGAGGGGAAACCCCTAAAATCTGGGCCTCCCAAATGCCTCTTAACCCTTACAGAGGGCAGCAGTTCCCCATGAGCCCTGGGATTTGTGTCTGGGATGGGCTGCAGCCACTGGCACAAGCAATCCCTCTGTTCTCATGTAGAGCTTTTTGGCCGGTGACCTCAGGTGAGAGCTTTAACCATTTGCCTCTCTCTTTCCTCCCATGTAAAGGAGGAAATCGTGGTATCTATCCTGTAGTGCTATTTTGAGGATTAAAAAAATTAAGTAAGTTTTACTTATACAGTGCTTGTGATGGTGCCTGGCACACAGATGATGCTTTGTGATTTTGTTTATAATGCTTGGATTCCAAGCCAGGTGCAGGGGTGCTTGCCTGCAATCTGAGCACTGAGGGAGGCTGAGGCAGGAGGACTGCAAGTCTGAGTCCTTCCTGGGCAACTTAGTGACACTCGGAGTGGGGGTATTTTGATTTCAGTTCAAAACAAACAAAACAAAACAAAACAAAACAAAAAAAACCAACCAAAATAAATCTTCCATTCCACGCCAGTGTGTATATCCTTAGCATTACTGAACTGTGAACTGTCAACTTAAAAATGCTGATGATGGTAGCTTTTATGTGTATTTCACCACAATTTAAAAACTTCTTATGGCTGGGGAGCTAGCTCAGCAGCATAAGCGCCTGTGTGGCAAGTGCAAGGTCCTGAGTTCGATCCTTGGCAGAGGGCAAAAAAATAAAAAAATAAAACAAACAAACAAACAAACTTAAAAACTGCTTATAGGGCCGGCCAAATAGCTCAGCAGATTAAAGCACCTGCAAGCAGGCGCAGGGGCCCGGGGTTCAATCCCTGGGCCTGCCGTGCTAGCCCCGCCCCCAGGACACACAGCCGGCAATTGAGACTGGGCGTGGTAATGCGTGCCTATAATCTCAGTACTTGGGAGGCTGTAAACAGGCAGGTTACTACAAGTCTGATTAGTAGTGAGACCCTGAACACCCTATAGACCCTTCCCTAAAATACAAAAACCAAACCAAACCAACCAACCAAACAAACTGCTTATATCCTAGGGAGATCAAGTATAAAGGAAGGTTGTGGCAGCTGAAAGCCCTGGGGGTTTCCTTGAAGGCCACACTGTGGTGGGCCAGGATGGACACTTCCAGTTTAGTGGCATAGGCCTAAAGTGTATGCTTCATCTTGGATAAGCGGGATATGACAGGGCTGATGGTAGGACAGGGATGTCTCGGTTTAGCACTGTGAAGTATGCTGCTTCTCTTCTACCCAGCATCTCCTAGGTTCTGGGGGTGGGGTCTTCCTCCTGCCTTCTGAGGGCCTTGGTCTCTTTGGTTCTAGTGTGGCCCCTCCTCTCCCTCTCAGGCAGTGGGTCTTGGGACTCTTCCCCTGGCAGGTTCCCCTGCTGGGTTCTGTCCTCCGTGGGTCCCCCAGCCATGGGGTGATCACTTACCCTGGGCCGCAGCCTCCTCCTCCTCCTCCTCTTCCTACTCTCGCTCCCTGTCCCCCGGGCTGGGGAGCGAGGATGGGGAGAGGGCAGCTGCGTTCAGTCTGCAAAGGCTGGGCGGGGCCCGGGCCCGGGCCCCACAGGACCGACAGGAGGGTGTGGGATGTGGTGGGCATGGAGGAAGGCAATGGGGTGAAGCAGAGAAGAGATGAGGTGGGAAGTGACAGAAACAGAGCTCAAACCTGCGGGCCTGCTAGCCATGAGGAAGAGAAGAGGGTTAACACTGGTTAGTGCAGGGCACAGAGGGTGGGGTGGGGGGCTTAGGGGAGGTGTGTGGGGCTGGAGCGGAAGTATGGGAGCTGGGGGGAGCCCCGGTGGTAGGGAGACCTCAGAGGCGAGGCTCTGGCAAGAGGAAAGGAGGGGTTGGGTGATCGAGGGAGGAGGGAAAGTGTGAGGAAGAGGGCAGAGAAGACACTGGAAAGAAAAATACAGAGAAGAGAGTCAGTGGAGGGCGAGGGCAGGAAGGAGCAGCAAGCCTAGGGCTCAGGTGGGGGTGGTAGTTCTCCATGGTCCTGACCAGCCGAACCACCAGGTCCCAGGCTGTGGAACCTGGGGCTGGCGCGGCTTTCCTTTCAGCTTTGCTGCATTTTGCCTGTCTGCAGAAGACTTAATGGTACCTTTTGGTTCACCACACGCTGTGGTCATTGGCGTCCCTCACGTGGCCACTCCTTTTTACTCTCTTATCCTTTCCTTGTCCCTTCTCCCTTCAGGCAAACATTGCAATGTACTGAAGTATATTTTGTATTTAAGATCATTCCTGAAGACCACGTGTTCTTTGATATTTATGCAAATGACATTGTGTAGGTGCTGCATCTTGTTTGATCTTTTTCAGTGTGCATTTTTCAGACCTACCCCACTACTATCTGTGTGTATACCCTGGGGCCATGGCAGTAAACCTATGACATGTGTGCTGCACTGGGCTGTTTATACCACAGGTTCACCTCTGATACAGAGTTCAAGGTCAATGGCAGTGATGTTGGCGATGACAGTGCCCAGCTCTGCTGACTCCAGTATGCTCACAGTCTGGATAGGGTTGAGGAACTCAGGGCGGGAGTCATCGATGTCATGAATCAGCATCCTAGGCCTCCTACCTGCTGCCTGGGCTCCATGGAGTGCACGCTCCACTTTCTACCCCCACTGCCAGTGGCCTCAGTATTGCCAAGAATTTCTTGATGACATACAGTAGGTAGAAGAGTTGCTGGGTCCTGTGGTCTGGGTGCTCTTTGTACTGGGCTGCTATCTAACAGAGGAGCTGGCCTCACCTCTACGGAAGCCAAGAGGGTTCTAATGTCCCCCCAATCTCACCAATATTAACACTGTCTAGGGGCCTGATGCCTGCTCTTCCACATACAGAAGGCTGGTACTGCAGTGCTGTTTCACTGCACAGTACACTGAATAACAGTGATTCTTTGCCTCTTGCCATGGCCTTGTTATTTCCTGTTACTCCTTTAGGTCTTCAAAGAAGTAGACTTGTACGGACTCATGTCCCTTCTCCAACTCCCCAGAGGAGCTTTTCTAAACTTCTTTGAAGCATTCTAAAGTGCTTCAAATGACAATAAGCTGCATAAATTGTGAACACTAAGCCACAGTCCTTTGTTCTGTGATGGTGCAGGAAATTGTTAAGGGCACAGATACAAGTTATAATCTGAATGGCCAGTATGCACGAAAACAAAGTATCTGGTTGAACTTAGGTGTTAAGGAAGTGCGCAGAAAGCAAGATGCCATTTTCCTCTAAAACTATAACCCTGAAATCTCTCTCGGGCAGAGTACTGGTGTGGATTCTCCTGTGACAATGTGGGGATGAGGAGCCATAGAGGCCAGAGGAGCTGGTCAAGGGTGGAGGGAGAGAAAGGACAGCTGGAGGAGCCAGGGACAGGGAGAAGGAGAGAAAAGGGTGGTGTCAAAGGGGGAGGAGGGTAGCAATAGAGAGAGAAAGGAGGGAGGAGGGAGAAAGCAAGGAGACAGGGCAGAAGTCCAAAGAAGGTAGGGGAACAGCAGGCCCTTGTACCTGTGTTGATATTCACAGCAAAGGCATCCTCCTGGCCAGGCACCAGGCGATCAGTATCATCCTTGGCCACAATGCCAATGATGTGGTACTCCAGCTTTGGGTTGAGGTCAAGGTCAATGGCAGTGACATTGGCGATGACAGTGCCCAGCTCTGCTGACTCCAGCACGCTCACAGTCTGGATAGGGTTGAGGAACTCAGGGCGGGAGTCATTGATGTCATCAATCAGGATGGTGACAATGGCTGTGCCCGACAGAGGGACAGTGCCCCGGTCGGTAGCCACCACTGTCAGCCTGTAGGAGTCCTGTTCTTCCCTGTCAATAGTGGCATTGCCAACACGGATGACCCCAGTGAACGGATGGATGAGGAAACGGTCCTGAGCCCCAGCTTCTATCCGGTAGACCAGCTCTCCATTGAGGCCACTGTCCTTGTCTGTGGCCATGACTCGAAGGACTGAGAATCCTGTGAGGAAGGATTAGGGAGCAGCTGGGCGTGGTGGAGTCTTCCAGGAAGATCACACCAAGATCCCTGTGCTCATGGATATCGTAGATTTGCCAGCCAACATCTATCTTTTACAAATGCCTGTGATTTTGCCATTGGAGAGGAAATGGTATTTATTTTATACTTTTTGTTAAACAATATTTTAGAGTTTTTAAACATTTATTTATTTGATACTGAATCTTACTACACAGTTTGGACCCATAGTGATCCTCCTGTCTCAGCCTCCTCAGGGCTGGGATTACAGGCATGTACCACCATTGCCCAGTTTCAGGGCTGGTACAGCATGCCTGGGGTGCCAAGGCTGGCATGGTGTGCAGTACCAGAGATGAAACTCAGCTCCTTGTGCTTGCCAGGCAGGCACTTAGACTGCTAAACTATCTCCCAAGCCCAATATTTTAGAGTTTAAAGGATAGTTGGATATTGTCTTCTGAAAATTGTTGTTGGTCTTTGTCCCTTTTTCTGTCAATTTATACAAATACTCTATATCTAATGTTACTGTTTGGATTAGTGTTCTCCAAAGGCCCACATATCCAAGGTATGATCCCCAGGGTGGTGCCACGCAGACCCGGCAGAACTTTTAAGGGGTGGGGCCCAGTTGGAAGTCTTCTGGTCACAAGGGCTTGCCTTGAAGGAGCTCTTGGGACCCCAGTTCACCCTCTTTCTGCGTCCTGGCTAGCATGAGGTGAGTGGCTCATTCTATGCCATGATGCTATGCAATGGGGTGAAATGATCATGAATTAAACCCTCCAAAACCATGAACCAAAAAGGGATCTTTCCTTTTAAATTGCTTGCCTCAGGTATTTTGTGATAGCAACAGAAAGCTGCCTCGCACAATAATTTGAAACAAATATCTTTTTCATAGTCTGTTGTTTGCCTTCTAGTGTCATTTAGAGTTGTTTGAAGTAGATGTAAAGAAGCTTTAATTCTTTTTGAAGGGCTGGGGATGGAACCCAGAGCCTCAACCATGCCAAACACATGCTATACAATTGAGCTGAAACAGTTCCTAGGGGTTTTAGTTTTTATGCACTAAAATGTAATTTTTGAGTTCTTTTGTTTATGTTTGGTTCCTCCTTATCTAGGAAACATATAAACATTCACCTAATTTTCTGCTTTCATTTTTTAGCATTTCCAACTCTTGTAGATTGTCTGTCTGTCTGTCTGTCTGTCTGTATTTATTTATTTATTTATTTATTTAGTGTGTGTGTGTGTGTGTGTGACCATCTCAGCCCACCAGGGGGCGGGGCTGGCTGGCATGTGGTGCTGGGGGATTGAACCGCCGTCCCTGTGCTTTGCTTAGCTTAGCTTGTTCTAAGTAGGTGCTTTAGACCACTGAGCCATCTCACCAGCCCAATTGTCTTTTAAAGAGTTTGAGGGTTTTTTTGTTTGTTTGTTTGTTTGTTTTTTAGAGTTTGAGTTTTGTTTTAGTATCTGATGTAAGGTGAGACTCTATCCTAAATATTAGATTATATGTCAGACTATATGGTTTTGGCTTGTTTCTATCATATTCTTTATGTGTATTTTAAAAATTCTTATTTTTAAAGACAGTACAAAATAGTATTAAAACAGAAAAATTACAAGGGATACAGAATTTCACTTAACAAACCAGTATGAACTTCACAATATTTGTTGTAGCACAGTGTTGTCTTACAAGTAGTTGTCCATATTACCAGATATATGCATACAAAATTGGAAGAAGAAAGAAAAAGAGGAAAAAAATATAAGAAATTAAGAAGAGAAACAGGACAAGCAACTGAAAAAAAAGGAGTTTAGCTGTATTTTTTATAGGCCATTTTATCTAGTTTTGTTTTATTTATTTATTTATTTATTTATTTATTTATTTTTGTGGTACCAGGGAGTAAACTCAGGCCCTTGCGCTTGCCAGGCAAGTGCTTATTCCACTGAGCCATCTCCCCTGCCCATTTTATATAATATGGTTTTAAATACAATACCTCTGAAATGCATTATGACACATGGTGAGGAAGCTCTGGCTTTATTTTTTATTTTTTAAATTTTTTATTTATGTGTGTGTGTGTGTGTGTGTGGCCAGCTCAGCCCACCAGGGGGCGGGGCTGGCTGGCATGTGGTGCTGGGGGATTGAACCGCGGTGTCTGTGCTTTGCTTAGCATAGCTTGTTCTAGGTAGGTGCTTTAGACCACTGAGCCATCTCACCAGCCCCTGGCTTTATTATACTTACATCTCAAGACTTTAAAAAAAAATGTATTTAGGGCAGGGCCTACAGGGTCTACAGGGTCTCACTACATAGATCAGACTCATAGTGATCCACCTGTTTTCAGCCTCCCAAGCGCTGGGATTACAGGTGCGCGCCACCACACCCAGTCTCAATCACCATCTCAGCGCATTCCAGGGGCAGAGGCAGGGCCAGCACCGTAGGCTGGAGACTGAACCCCCAGCCCCTGGCTTCCCTGGGAAGTACAAGGGCCTAAGCAGATACTTTAATCTGCTGAGCTATCTGGCCGGCCCTTCAAGACTTTATTCTTCTAGGTGATTTTTCAGAAGGAAATTTACCTCCCCCAATTAAATTTTAACTATGATAATAAAAAGTCATGTTGACTGATTTTGAAATAAACCTTCCATCTAGAAATGTGATTGGTCTGCCAAAAAAAAAAAAAAAAAAAAAAAAAAAAAAAAAAAAAAAAAAAAAAA
>NW_004524581.1:11112324-11197151 GCF_000260255.1 Octodon degus | reverse complement strand
TTGTGTGTGTGTGGCCAGCTCAGCCCACCAGGGGGTGGGGCTGGCAGGTATGTGGTGCTGGGGGATTGAACCGCAGTCCCTGTGCTTTGCTTGGCTTAGCTTGTTCTAAGTAGGTGCTTTAGACCACTGAGCCATCTCACCAGCCCAGGAACTTTTTAAAAAGAGGGAATCTGGCTACATAGTTCAGGCTGGCCTTGAACTCACTATGCAGCCCAGGCTGGCTTCCAGCTCATGGTGATCCATCACACTCGGCTTTGGGACATTCTTAAACACCATGCTACACACATAGTAAGCCATGGCTCACAAGGCGCTGGGTGCTGGGTCACCTGACTCCTACCCCATGGGCTCCCCACTCTCCCCACTGCCAGTTTCTCTCCCCAGAAGTGAGTTCTGTGTCCTTGTAGACTCCCAGTATCCTCTGACACCAACCCCTGCTTGGTGGGTGCTTAGGACGTGACCCTTATTACCTGGCTGGCAGTTCTCCAGCAGGTGGACAGTGAAGGCAGCAGGGCTAAAGGTGGGCCAGTTGTCATTGTCGTCCAGGATGGTGACAAGCAGTTGTGCTGTGCCATTGAGCTGCCCAATGTCTTCAGCCAGCAGCAGCAACTCCAGCATGGGGGGTGAGAAGGCCTCCCGGTCAATGATGACACCTGACCTCACAGTCACCAGACCTGGCACCCCATGCCACCAGCCAGGGAGAGGCATAAAAGGAAAGAGGTGCAAGGGGAGATGGTAAGAGCCACCAGGGTGGAGGGAGACAGACTAGGACAGGAGCATGATGGGTTTGGAGAGGACAGAGGGGCAGAGGATACAACACAATGACTTCCTTTCCCAAGTGTTCAGCCACCTGTTTTGGGAGGGACTGCGTGTCCCCTTAGCTGTCCCTGCATGGCTGTCCTTAGCAGTTCTCCAGGGTGCTGCCTGGAATAGCGCCCAGCTGAGGGTTGCCTAGCTTACTGGAGAGGAAGGGCGAGGCTTGGGGGCTGTGTGCCTTGGCTGAGGACTGGTGCCTAGGCAGGCCCTTTGCCTCTGCGCCTAGCTTCCTTCTGGCTCCTCCCACCTCCCCAGGAGCTGCAGGATGGGGATGCAGGCTGCAGAAACAGGATCTTTAGCACCAAGGATGATGCCCTGGATCTAGCAGTGGGACCCAGTGTATCCTGAGCCAGTCTTAGGGGAGCTGGTGGGGTGTAGAGGCCTCACCTGTGACATTGTTGATGTCAAATAGTCCGCTGTGAGTGCCCAGCAGCTGGTAGGTGACCACAGCGTACACATCCTCATCCGCATCCAGGGCCAAGATGGGCCCATTGAGCACTGTGAGGGGAGTCCCTGGGCCAGGAGGAAAAGCATCACCACAGGCCGACCCATGCCTCCCTCCCCCCTCCCCAGCCCAACCCAGTGAGCCATGGCTGACAATGGATGAGAGGGGAGGAGGTGAGGCGGACAGGGTGGGGAGGCCTCTGGTGGGCCTGCGGCAGCCCTGGCAGACTGAACGCAGATGCCTGGGGAGAGGCCTCAAAGCCCTACTGGGAGAAAACACAAGAGTGGTGAGCAAGGCCCTGGGATGCCAGAGCCACGTGTGCTTCCCAGCTGCCTTTGAGGCTGGCCACTCCCTGGGAGGGGCTGGGGCTCCCTGACACCTCCCTGTATCTCAGCTCATCTCTGACTCTGACCCAAGCTTTGAGCACTGGGTGGGTAGGTGGGGGGATATTAAATGTCAGATCCTGATTAGTGCACGTGGGGAGGGCAAGGCTCTACATTGGCAGATCTAGGGCCCCTAGTCCCCCATCTCTGATGACAGATGCCCCCCAGAGCCTCTGCCCCAGAAAGCACAGGGCTGTTCTCAGACCACTTTGGGGACCAATGACCACAACTGTCTCTTCCAGCCAGACCTGCGGCCTCTTTAGTGGCCCCTAAGAGGCCTGGCAGCCCCAGTCCCCAGACCTCTGAGCTGCTTCCATCTCCCTACCCCCACCATACCTTCTGTACCCACTGGATTCTATACACCATCATGTATGTGGGACAGACTTGGCACCTGAGGTCCTGGTGTCCCTTGGCTGGGCCAGGAGACCGTGGGCAGGCCCAGCACCTACCTGCAGGAGAATTCTCCATCACCTCAGCCTGGTAGGTGCCCTCTGTGAAGAGGGGGTGGTTGTCATTCTCATCCGAAAGAGAGACCACCAGCAAGTCGAAATCCTGTGGGTGCAGGACAGGACTAGGCTGAGGGCCCTACTCCAGCAAAGGGGAGTGGGACAGTGGGACACCGAGGCTGGCCATCAGGAGTGTACACTGAGGGTCCAGAGACTGGGCTCAAGCCCTGCTCTGCTAGCAGCTTACTGGTGACCCTGGGTCAGTCATTCCTTCTGTCTGGGTCTCAGTTTTCAATCCCAGCAAATGGGGGCTTTAACTGCTTAGTGGAGAGGAGGTTAAGGTCGTACGATCAGTTCTCTACTGGTAAGGGCAGTCTTTGGCGGGAAAGTGGGTCTGAATCCCAGAACCTCAAGGCCTCACACTGGGACGGAGCTGTCACAGCACTGCGCTTCATGCCTCTCAGGCCACAAAGGTGGGGCCCAGGCACAGAGGGAGGCGACAGTCAAAGCTGCATGGCCAGCGAGTTCCCTCATCTCCACGTCCCACCACGCAGTGCTGCCGCTTCCCTTTTGGGGGCCTTGAGCCCCTGAAACATCCACAGAAGGAAGGAAATGAGGACAAGGGAGAAGAAGCAGGAGAGAAAAGGAGCTGGGAAACCAGAGCAAGGAAGGAAGCTGAGTCCACCGAGAGAGAGGCCTTGACTGCTTTAGCCTGAAGGCTCCTCTGGCTGGACAGATGGGGAAACTGAGGCCCGGGAAGAGCAGTGCATTGGCTGAGCTTTACAGTGAGGAGCAGAGCTGGGATGAACAAGGCTAGAGCTCTGCCCCAGTCTCAGAGGTGAAAGGAGGAGGTGGACACTAGCCCCATAGGGGTGCTTGGCTATGCAACATGCACTCCTGTCTCGACTTTGGAAGGCAAACACAACTGCCTCAGAGCCTCAGTGTGTGGACTTGGGTGGGTGTGGGCTCATGTGCGTAATTACAGTGTGTGTCTAGGTATCAGTGTGGGCCATGAGCCAGGAGCAGTGCTGAGGCATTTCTGTGTGGCCTCCTTCGCCCTCACCACAGTTTTGGGTAGGTGAGGTCTTCATTTTGCAGAAGATAGAGGCAAAGAGAAGTCAGTCTGCCAAAGCCACATAGCCATGGGCTGTTTGAGCTGGGATTTGAAGCCAGTCCCTGCTCCAAAGCCTGTGCTCCTCAGCCTGGCCCTGCATCCCACAGGAGGAGTGATGTGCTCTCTCTGTGGGCCCCCCAGTCCCCACTGTACCCTAAGAACCCCCAGCCTCACCTTCCTGGCTATGCGTGGGTTCTCTGGGTTGTCCTTCACAGAAATGGTCAGCTTGTACTCTGGGATCCGCTCGCGGTCCAGGGGCCGGTTCACAGTCACGATCCCTGTCTGCAATGCATGGGGTTGGTGAGCCAAGCTACCACTTGGCCCCTGCTTTGGCCTCTGACCCACAGGTGCCCAAATGCCCCGCCTGCAGCTCTAGGGGAGGTGTGAGTCCCCCCCATGCACCTAAGAGGTGGTCCACTTGGCCCAGTGTGGGCAGCAGGCTCTTGCAGGGGAAAACACCCACGTGGTCCCAGAGGCACAGGCCCCATCTCTGCAAGTGAGAGTCCCAGGATGAGCCCAGATGGATACCAGAGATAACTATACCTCTGTTGAATACATTTGTAAGAGGCCACTCATTGGGAGAGGCACTAACAGACTGAACTGTGTAGAGTTTAATCAGTGACTGTGCTTTGGTTGACTGCAGGAAGGCCTGGGGCCAATACACTGATTCTCTTGGAAGCCAGTGAGTGCTGATTGATGGAGCTGCAGCCCCATAGGTTGCTCTAATTACTGCCAATTGGTCAGGTCGTTGGCAAGAATTCCTGGCTCTTGCCAGGGGCTGCCACACCGGGGAATGCTTCTGCTTTGTTTTGTTTTCTTTTTACTCAAACTCAGCTTGATATGATCAGGCTAAGGAATTCCCCTTTTAACAGGGCTCACTGGGGAATCCAAGATTCCCTGCCTGTCCATGGCTTCTTGATCCCTGTAGAAGAAGAGGAAATAGGGCTGGGCCACAGCCATCAAAAGCCTCCTCCTGGGGACAGCCTGGTTCCCACGGGCTGGGTCCTCCGGGGTCCCACGCCTACCGTGGCATTGATACGGAAGGCTCTCTCCCGGTTGCCCGCAGTGATGTTGAAGGTGAGAAGCGCGTTGCATCCGCTATCTGCGTCACTGGCCAGAACGTGGGCAACAGAGCTGGTGACGGGGCTGTGCTCACTGATGGTTATGTTCATGGGCAAGTTCAGCAGCACTGGGTCATTGTCATTGATATCCAACACTCGGATCCCCACCAGCATCTGGGGCCAAGTGGAGAGAGAGGCAGAAAGCCGGGCTAGTGGACATGGCCACCAAGGAGGGGGTGATGAGAGGTGGAGCAGAGTAACAAAGGGATGGTGAGAGGAGGGACAGAAGAAGGAAGATTAAGGTCCAAGGGCCAGCCAAATAGCTCAGCAGATTAAAGTGCCTGCTTAGGCAGAGCCCAGTGGCTGGGGTTTGATTCCCGGTGTGCCATGCCAGCCCCACCCCTGGGGTGAGCTGAGCCAGCAATTGAGACTGGGCGTGGTGGTGCACCCCTGCAATCCCAGTTTTTGGGAGGCTAAAAAAAGGAGAATCATTACGAGCCCAATCTACATAGTGAGACCCTGTACCAAATACA
This sequence comes from Octodon degus, assembly GCF_000260255.1. Taxonomy (NCBI): domain Eukaryota; kingdom Metazoa; phylum Chordata; class Mammalia; order Rodentia; family Octodontidae; genus Octodon; species Octodon degus. Next base: position 11,192,356 of record NW_004524581.1, on the reverse strand, counting down.
TTAAAAAAAAAAAAAAAGGTTCAATAAAAGGTGAGGAGATAAGGATGAGGAGGGCAGGCAGAGCATGGGCAGGACCCCGAGAATCCCCGAGCCTGGCCCTTGAGCCGTGGTTCTCTGGGCACAGGGGTGTCGCTGCCTGCATGGGGCTCCATGGAGAGCACAGGGTGCAGACTCACCGTGGAGCTGAGCGGGGGCAGCCCCCGGTCGCGGGCACAGATGGTCAGGTTGTAGAAGGCGATGGCCTCCCGGTCCAGCTCCATGTCCTTCCGCACCCGCAGCACCCCCTCCACGGGGGAGATCACGAACTCCCCTGGGAGTCACGGAGAAGTCGAGTTAGCAGGGCTGTCCAGGCAGCATAGGCAGCCCAGCCTCTCCCCTCCTCTGGCGGCCTCCTGCCTGCCAGGGACAATGGGCACTGGTGGGCGGCTCCTCCATTGCCACAGGCTTCAGTTCCTCGTGGGCAGCACAAGACAGGGAAACAGGTAAGCCCTTGGGGTGCAAGTGGGCGAAGGTGCCCCTGCCTCAACCTGTCTGCCGTTCCAGGCTGACCAGCCCGTGCAGGCCCAAGAGTGACCTGGCTGAGATGGTGATACAGAAAAGCATGAACAGGGGATCAGGGAGATGGCTCAGTAGAATAAGCACTTCCCTGGGAAGCACAAGAGCTTGAGTTCAATCCCTGGTTCTGCAAAAAAAAGAAAGAAAGAAAGAAAGAAAAGAAAAGCACGAGCCCCTTCTCCACACGTACGCCCTTCCTCACCTCTGGTCAGCATGGACTGCGGAAGGCATGAGGCACTGTATAAATGTCCACCTCTCCCCAGTGCCATAGCTTGTGAACAAGGATGCGGAGAAGGGTAAAGCTACTACCAATCAATGTTCTGCTCATGGTGACCTCGTGGCACGGGGCCTCAGCTGGGCACAGAGAGGGTTTGCCCAGGCCTGAGGTGACCCAGGCTTCCTTACCGCAAGGTCTCTGCTCCTGCCTGGTCCCAAGATCAGTCTTTGGCTGGGCTGAAGCCCAAACGTCACTGAGTAAGACCTCGGGTTCTCAGACTCTGACCTATCCAGTCCCGTGTGTCCTCTGGAAAACCATGCAGGGCTTCAGAGGAGGGGGGTAAGCCCTTGTCCACTCTACACAGCAAGGTAATGACAAATCCAGGACTCAAACCCTGGGCTCTGGCTTCTGCCCACTGCAGCCCCTGGGCTAGTGGGCTTTCCCAACAGCACCCCTAGAGCCAGCCAAGCGGGACTTGGGGGGGGGCGGGGAAGGAAACACGGAAGCACACGAGGGCCCCAAAGCAGAGAAGGGGCTGGGCCTTGCTCTGGAGAGCAGAGAGAGCCAGAGGGCCCTGGGAGCATGCCTGTGGGCCTGCATGCTAGAGGCTGAGGCAGGGGGATCGCAAGTTCAAACCCAGCTTAGGCAACTTAGTGACTTAATGGTACTGTCTCAGCTGAACAAAACAAAATGAAATGAAACAGGTGGGTGCTAGGAAACAGGGCTGTAGCTCCGTGCAAAGCAAAGGCCCTGGGATTCAAACCCTAGAACTAGGCAGGTGGGTAGCGAGAGCATGAGCAAGGGGGACTGCTCCTCTCGAGTTGAAGTGGCAAGAAATGACTCCCTTCACCTTTCCTCTCCACTTTCGTTTGTATTCTTTTTCATACCAGGAATCAAATTCAGGATGTTGTGCTTGCCAGGCAGGCACTGTGCCACTATGCTAACCCCCCTCCCCCACTTACTTTGTTTTTTGAAATGGGTTTCATTATGCAGTTCAGGCCGGCTTTGTTTGTTTATTTATTTGGTGGCACCAGGGATCACACTCAGGACCTTATGCTTGCCAGGCAAGCACTTATTCCACTGAGCTATTTCTCCGGCCCCTCAGGCTTGCTTTGAACTCACTTTGTAGCTGAGGTTAGCCTCAAACTCACGGTGAGCTCCTGCCTTAGCCTCCCAAGTGCTGGGATTATAGATGTGTACCACCATGCTTGGCTTTTGCTCTGATTTATTTTATTTTATTTTTCTCCATGTTATTTTGCTTTTCTTACCCTTCAAAAAATCTATTTCTGGGTTTTTTCTTTTCTATCTTTATCTAATTCTATAAATATCCTTTCACTCCTTAATCCAATCCTTTGTTTCATTTTTCTGTTCTCCTTATCTACCATTGTTACAATTTTCTTCTTGCATTCTCCCATTCCCAGCCCCCAATATCTTGATAACATAACCACTAAGCTTTATCAATCTTTACACAATTGACACTGTTCTTCTTGCTGAATTCTTTTCTACCATTAGTCATGGTATCTTTTCGATCACTAATGAAGGCATAGTTACTGAGTTTAGTAGATATTTGCTGTTTGTCAATAGCTGCTTAGTCTGAGGATTTATACTATATTTTATTTATTTTTTATTATGATTTCTAATGTTACAGGGTCTCACTATGCAACTGAGACTCATAGTGACCCTCCTGTTTTCAGCCTCCTCAGCGCTGGGACTACAGGCGTGTGCCACTGTCCTGACTCTGTGGCTGCTCAGCCGGTCTTGGGAGCAGGGCTGGCTCTGCATGTGGTATTGAACCTAAAGTCACACGGTTGTCCCTACTACGGTAACAGGTTTTCTCTGTGTGCCAATATCTCCGTTACCCTTGAGGTATTAATACTGCAGTCTGTTCCCGAGAACCGAGCGCTGGGCCAATCCTCCCCTCCTCAGTTACCAAAAGTGGTTGGATCTTGGGTCAGAGGCAAAGGACTACAGTTAGCCACACCCTTAGAATAGCGCTGAAAAGCTGACTACAGAGCTCTCCATATCAGCAGCGAAGTCTTTCCATTAAAAGCGACTGCGACCCTCACAGCACACACAAACAAAAAACGACAGAAATAAGAAAAAAAAAAAAAAATCAACATATCAACAAAAATCTGGCCTCCCCAGACTCCCCACCCTCCCCAAATCCATCCATGAGGTAGTGAGGGGGAGAAAAGCAAAAACCACACAGTTGAATGACACCAGAGGATAATAAGACAAAAAGCAGATCTGGTTCTGCCAAAAAAAAAAAAAAAAAAAAGCAGATCAATAAGGTTCTCAGAGGGCCGTCCAAATAGCTCAGCGGATTAATGCATCCGGGTCTGCTGTGCTGGCCCCATCCCCCAGGGCCCGCTGAGACAGCAATTGGGACTGGGTGCGGTGGTGCACACCTGTAATCCCAGCTCTTGGGAGGCTGTAAACAGACCCTGAACACCCTGTAGACCCTTCCCTAAAATTAAAAAAAAAAAAGAAAAAAAAAAAAAAAAAGGCTCTCACTACACTTATAGAAGACATCACTAATCAGATACTTGAGGTAATAAATAAAGCAACTGGGATCTCACAGAAGACAAGAAAAGCTAGCTGAGCTAGACAAAATAATATAAAACATGAATGACCTGTTTAGCATAGATTGGAGTCCACGAAATGTTCCAAATAGAAATATAGGAGATAAAAAATTATGTTCGTAGAACAGGTGGTGGTGCTTGGGAGCTGAGGCAGGAGGACCAGCCTGGGCTGCAAGGTGAGACCCTGTCTAAAAAAAAAGAATGGACAGAAGAGACCAATGTGAAGACGAGAGAGTCAATTACAAGATATGGGTGCTTTCAAAGATCAAATAATTGCAAAAAATAAAAATAAAGCAAAATCTGGGGGTTGGGGAGATGGCTCAGTAGAATAAGTGCCTCCCTGGCAAGCACAAGAGCCTAAATTTAATCCCTGGTTCTGAAAAAAAAAAAAAAAAAAAAAAAGCAAAGATCAAATATTGGGGGATAATGTCCAGGGAGACAGCTCAGTGGCATAAGTGTCTGCCTGGCAAGTGCAAGGTCCTGAACTTGACCCCTGGTACCAAAAAGAGGGAGAAAGATCAAATATCTTAACAAGAAAATCTTAAGAAGAGAACATGAAAACTGGATTCCACAGATGTTAGAAAGACTACGATAAGGTGGGATAAGTGAAAAATGAGACAATAGCACAACGGGGAAAAAACAGTTTGCGGAGAGAATAAGAGAACTTCCCAAGTACTGTGGGAGGATTAAATATGCAGATAAAAGAGAAATACAGAACCCTGAAAAGCCATCGCTAGGGGAGCTTGTGGCTTATGTCCCCCAGCTGAAACTTGCCGTTGTCCTCGACACCTGGCACACAGCCAGCACGTGGTAGATGCTCAGTAAACAGTCACAGAAAGTCAGGATGTTTGACAAAGATCTGGATTTCTGAATCTCATTTTTATTTTCTTGAATATTTGTCCATCTATTTATTTACGGGGTTTTTTTTTTAATGCATTTGGTACAGGGTCTACAGGGTCTCACTACATAGATTGGACTTGTAGTGATCCACCTGTGTTCAGCCTCCCAAACTCCCCAGGGATTGCAGGTGCATGACACTATGCCCAGTCTTAATTGCCATCTCAGTGTGCCCTGGGGGTGGAGCCAGAACAGCATGCTGGGGATCAAACCCTGGCTGCGGCACTCTGCCTAACTTTAGTCAGGCACTTTAGTCAGCTGAGCTATCTAGCTAGCTCCCCCCCTTTATTTATGATTTTTTTAAATATATATATATATATATTTTTTAATTTTTATTTATTACATTTATTTATTGTGTGTGTGTGTGTGTGTGTGTGTGGCCAGCTCAGCCCACCAGGGGTCAGGGCTGGCTGGCATGTGGTGCTGGGGGATCGAACCGAGGTCCCTGTGCTTTGCCAAGCTTGTTTCAAGTAGGTGCTTTAGACCACTGAGCCATCTCTCCAGCCCCTTTTTATGATTTTTGAGGTGGACTCTCATATATAGTTTAGGCTGGCCTTGAACTCACTGTATAGCCCAGGCTGATCTGAACTTACAGTGATCCTCCTGCCTCAGCCTCCCGAGTGCTGGGATTACAGGCATGCACCACAACGCCTATCCTGGCCCTGCCATTTTCTATTAGATGGGGCCCATGACCCTCCAGGACTACAATCTCTGTTCCCTGTCCTTACGAAGAAAGTAGTGGGAGAAGATGATTCCCACCATCTTGTGGGTGGGTAAACCGAGGCAAAATTATGCAGTGCCAATCTGGAGTGTGTCTGGAGCTCCACCCTTCCCCTGGTACCCGCGTGCATGGCAAGAGGCCTCTGGGTTCTGCACCCCTGCCACTGGTGTGGACCCCACTCACCCAGTGGATCGCCGTCCACCACACTGTACTCCACCTGCCCATTGGGGCCCGAGTCCCGGTCGTGGGCCCGGAAGGTCCATACCCTGGGCCCCGGCTGGCCTTCAGTGACATCAAAGGGTCCCTCGTAGTCCCGGGGAAAGGTGGGCACGTTGTCATTGATGTCGTTCACATTCACCAGCACCTGAGATGGTGGAAAGGCTCTCCTGGGGCCACTTCGCAGCCAGTGTGTGTGGGCCCCACGTGTACTGCCTCGGCTGGGTCATCAGCTCCTTCACCTGCTAACGTGGCCTTGTATAGCCAACTGGTGGGGCTCATGGACACGGGGTGGGGGTCTTTTTTTGAGACAGGGTCTCCCTATATAGTTCACACTGGCCTTGAACTCACTATGCAGCCCAGGCTGCCCTCAAACTCATGGCGATCCTCCTGCCTCAGCCTCCTAAGTGCTGGGGCTACAGGCATGTGTCATGACACCTGGGAATCCCTCTTTCGCAGGTGAGAAAATTGAAGCTGAGAGAGGTTATGTGGCTTGGCCAAGTTCTCACAGCTAGGAAGTGAAAGGGCATGGATTTGAGTCCTTATTCATTTGATCAGAGTTTATGCTTTTCCCGTAAAGAGATGGAAGGCAGGGCTTTGGGTCTGATTAGATACAGCCACACAGAGAGGTTCAGGGGCCTCTTCAAAGCCACACAACTAATGTGGAGAGCTGCTGGCCAGGAGCAGACCTCCTGGATGTAGGCATTCTCCTCGGAACGTTCTTCCCCTTATTCCTGTCCCTCACAGGAGCTTCCTGGGTCCTGTACCCCCAGGCAGCACTTTGGAGCTGTGCCTTGCCCACCCACCGTGGTGGTCGATGTGAGGCGGTGGGACAGGATGGGGCACTGGTCCGTGGCGGTGACTATCAGGGTGTAGCGGCCGTGGCTGATCTCGTAGTCCAGCTCCTTGATGGCACTGACGATGCCCTGGGGGACACAGAGGGAACAAGGGTGGGTCAGTGGGGGATGGGTAGTGGACCTGGGCACCCTCTAATTGGCACAGAAGGTACAAGGCCTGGACACCCTGGCACCACAGGGGCCTGGCACCCTCTAGATGAGGGCTCTCCCACCCGGGACCCCAATGTCCACAGACTCAACCCGCATTCCCCATCCCACGATGCTGCCGAGCACCTGCCAACCCCCAGGGGAGTCTTGCCCTCCTCCCAGGCCCCACTGTCAGCTGCTCACTGTGCGTCTGCCAATCCGGAAGGTGTTGATGATGTTGCCCGCGATGATGGCATAGACAACTGTCCCATTGGGCCCCTCATCTGGGTCCAGTGCCTGGACAGTGATGAGGCTGGCATTGACTGTGTCTGGGCCCTCGTCTAGTGATACTTCATAGTGAGGCTGCTGAAACTTGGGGGCATTGTCATTCTCATCCACAATGGTCACATACACATGGGTGGTGGCCTGAGGAGAACAGCAGGGTCAGGTGCCTTGCTCAGGCATTAGAGGGACTGAGGTAGATCAAGATGGTGAGGGAAGGAAGTCACAGGCTGGTATTTGCATCCAGATAGCACTCACACCACTACTGCTATGTCTATGCCTGTGGAAGACATCACTAATCAATCATTACTGAGGTCAGATGCAGGCTTTTGATCCTCATCAGCCAGAAGCCTAGTGATTAAAGCTGGCATGTGGGATGAACACCAGAAGCCACCCCAGCACAAGCTTTGGGCTGCTTCTCCTGAACAGTGACAATGAAGCTACAGGCACTGATCACTGGTGAGGGGCCCAGGAGTCCCTTGGTCCCTGGCAAGAGCACAAGAGCACCATCTGCAGGCAGGGAGAGAATCCCACCATTTCTGAGCCACCTCCCAGCTCCCTGAAAGTAGGTCTGACCATCATGTAAGCTGCTGAGGGTAAGAGAGGGATTTTTCACAGAGCTGCCCTGCAGGCCTCCAGCTTCTGGACCAGACCCAGGGAGGGTATGGTCTGCCTCCCTCTGGCTTCTGGATGAGAAGGAAGTCAGGCCTCAAAGGCTCTCTCTGTGAGTCATCCCGCCTTGCCCCAGGCTTTAGGGAAAGTGGGCTTGAGGCTGCTGAACTGGTCCCACACCTTGGGCAATGCACGTCTTACCTGATGCAACCCCCAGAGACTCAGGGCTGGACAGTGTGGTGGGGAGGAAGTAGAAGAAATGGGGGAAGTGCTCTTGGAAGGTGACCTCTGGTTGGGTCACCCTAGAGTAACCCCCTCCTCACCTCTGCCAAAGGGCAGCCAGATGGAAAGAAGGCATAGTGCCCTTGATCTCAGTTACCTTAGTCCCCTCCCTGGGAGGAAGAGAACATGTGGTTTGCCAACAGGAAGGATAAGGAGTATCTAGGTGGGGTCACAAGGCCAGCATCATGCTGAGGCACCTGGATTATGTCTTGGCCACCCTTGACACTCCTGTCCCAACCCAGTGTCCTTTCTGGCTCCAGAGGGACTGGGCCTGCACAAGGCCACTGAGTAATAACATGACACACTCACTTTTCCTCTCCTGTGGCCTTCCCACCCCCAGAGGCAGGGCCAGGAGCCCCCAGAGAGCTCGTGACACAGCTCAGGACACCTGGAAGCCACCCATAACTCTTGGCTCCCAGTCTGTTCCAACAGCCTGATTCCTGACGCTGCTGGACTCTGTCTGCCTTCACCCTGGGGTCACCTAGGGGTGCCAGGTCCATAAAGGGCCAGCAAATCAGGGCTGGGGTACACTGGGCACAGCAGGCTTTTCCTCCCTCTCCTGTGACCCCTGGTCCCCTCTATGGCAGTGAACACCTCTCCACACCCAGCTTGTGGTAGAACCTCAGAACCACATGGGGAGGAGCCCCTCATCCCCAGCTCTCAGGAAAACAGAAGAGCCCAACAAAGAACCAGCGGGTTGCAGCTTTAGGCCAGTATGGGAGCCAAACAGGGTGGACAGAAAGGACCAGGGATGCTGACCAGGGAAGGATCTGAGCTGGGCCTGGAGGGGTGACCAGAGTTTGGGTAGGAGAGGACAGGTGCTTGGGTGATGCTGTGGGCAGTAAGAGAGTGTGGGGGGTGTCCAGGACGTGGGGGAGGGAGAGCTGGTGCAGAGCCAAGGGGCAGTGGGGCCTGGGCAGAGGAGGAGCCCAAGGAGGCTCTGTGGGACACCCTAGCAGATCCTGCGCGCTGGAGTCCTGGTTAGGGAGATGCCCAACCTGCTTGCAGCATGGCTGCTCGTGTGCACAGACTGGAAGGGCCTTGGGCACTGATCTACAGTCAGGCCCACTTCAGCTTGCTTAGCTCATTACCAGTATCAGATGTGATGGAATGACTGATGGATTCACACAAGCATTCACTCCACAATGGGAGCTGCGCCCCACACTGGGAGGAGAATGCAGTTCAGTTCCTGCCCCAGGTGGCTGCAGACAGACACAACTATGAGAATGATGCAACGGTAGACGTAGATCTGCTTCTTACGCGATAACAAACCTCTAGAAAGCGCTGGGGAGGGCAGAAAGCGCTTGACACAGGGCCTCGAAACTCACTTGCTGATCTGTGGGTCCTACCACTACCTCCTCTCCAGCGCGGCCTCTGGCGCACTGCCGCCCGCGGCCGCCTGGGGGCGCTGTGGAGCCCCAGCCTCCACCCCAAGGCGCGCCTCGCTTGCTCGGCACTCGCTCAGCAGGCTGCCCCGGACAGCCGTGTCCCGCCGGTCCCCTGCGACTCGCCCGTTCCGGGCGACCCGCCGCCCGCTCCGCCCGCCGACGACATGCGTGTCCCCGCGGTTCCGGAGGCCGGCGGCTGGCGCTGGGGACCCCTGCTCCTTGCTCTCTTCCTGACTGCGTCCCGAGGTAAGGTCCGTGGGCGCCAGGGCAGCGCAACACAGAGGCGGCAGGTTGGGGACTTCAACTTGCTGGGATCTCTGTCCACCGCACGGAGGCCACGGACCTCTGGGCAACGTGCACAAGTGTCTCAGATGGGTATGGAGCACTCTGAAAGCTCTGACAACTGACCTGGCCACAGGCAAGGCGTCCCCTGTGGGCTGCCGGCCCTACTTTCCCTTGCCGGGAGAGCTGAGGCACAGGAAGCCCCTGCAAGGCAGGGTAGGGGTAGGGTGGGTGCAGCTGGTACCAGTGTCAGTGCCCTGCCCCTCTAGCGTCAGGGCTCCAGTCTCAAAAGGGGCAGGGGGTGTGGTACTCTCGGCCTGTGCCCTGGTGACTCTGCTGGCTTAGCTTTGGTGGGTGTCACTCAGGGCGGGCACTGGTGTACCCCAGGTGGGGGCAGCTCTGCCCACAGGGTCCCGTCTGACAGCCGGATTAAGTGGTCAGGGGACTCCTGCTGTTTAAAGGGCTGCAGCTCAGAACGTTGCAGGGGTGGGGGGGGGGAGCAGGGAGGAGGTGGGGTCTCTTCCAGCCCAGCCTTGCACCTTCTGTCCTTGGATAACATGGCATCTCTGCAGCCTCAGTTTCCTCAGCGCAAACAGAAATTCCACATAGGAAGTGCCAAGGCTAAAGCCCCTACTGTCACGGCTCCAGATGGCATCCTGGTCAGGACACAGGGGCTTGGGGTAGGGGGCTTTGGCTCTTGCCTGTGCACAGCTGGAGGCTGCATCTCCCTTTGGGGCAGAGGGGTCTGGCAGGCAGCCTGGGATCCAGGCTTACGGGGAAGGCCCAGGGAAAGTTGAGTCATGCGGGGAGGCAGATGGAGCTGGAGGGCTTGGCAGAGGGACCCAATGGGCAGGTCAACAGAAGAGAAGGAAGCAGGACATGGGATAGGAGGGGGAGGAGGCGGCTGGGAGAACCTGGCACACACCCTAAAAGTAAGGGTGTCTGAGGCGGCTTGGTATCTCAGCTCTGGCACTCTGGCCTGGGCTTCTGATGAGGAGGGACCCCACACCCAGCAGACACAGCTGTCCAAGCCCCAGCCTGGATGCTCCCACAGATGACATCCTGAAGGAGAAAGAGTGTGGGAGGGGAGGGGAGTGGGCCTGTCTGGTCCTGAGGTTTCCAGAAGGAGCAGAGGGTGGCTGCAGGCAGGAAACCCCCACTTCAGGGCCACCTACCTGGTCACCCACCCAAGTGACTACACAAGGCCCTTCCTGTTTCCTTGTGCCTTCCCTGCCCATACGTGGCTGGGCAGCTGTCTGTTCAGCAGCCCCAATTTGGGAAACAGTCCTAGAGAAGCAGGGTATAGGACCTGCTTGCAGAGTCCCCAGGCCTAAGGGGAGCCCAGGAGCCCTGGCTAACCTCATCTCCACAGAGCAGCCTTCCCTCCCAGGGGCCATGGTGCCTAACCTACATGGGTGTCCAAGGACCACCTCCTGCCAGCCTGCTCAGGTAGGTAGCTAGGGCTGCTCTAAGTTGTGTCCACCAAAAGGAGTCATAGACACCCCCCTGGGCTGGGCACTAACTAACTGCAACCTGGGTACCCCATGCCCCATGCACCATCACTCAAGCCAAAGCCCTCATGGCTGGAAGGCAAGATGGAGTGGCCAGGGTACGCCAGTGCCGTGGCAATGGCAGTAGTGTTAGGTGCTCAGGAGCCTGGAGCCAGAAAGGCAATCCTTTCTGGGCCTGGCACAGGACAGGATGGCTGGCAGGGCACCTTGGGGACCAGGACCCAGCAGCTCCTAAAGGTGCCATAGCCTCTTCTACTCCAGGACCTGTCTACTGTTGTTACTCTATCTTTGTAGCTGACTCAGGAGTCCTAACTCAGGGACCAGCATATTCGAGCACTTGAGGGTACACTGGGGCTAGGGAGGGGGTGACCCATCTTCCCCTTCCTGCTGCAAGGCTGTGGACCTTGTTGCATAACCCAGACCTGCAAACTTCTGACCCAACAGTGGTCAGCTCTTAGGCAATCCCTGGCCCACTCCACACCAGGGATGGATAGAAGCAGAGAAGCAGCCTGGGGCCAGTCCATGGGCAAGAGGGGCATTTACCCAATGCCAGGGGGCCCCCAGGAGAGGACCTCACTGAGTGGCTTTGATTGCTCCTCTTTGCCCCAAGCTGCCTAGGACCCTGCTGGGGCCTGACTTTCCTGCAAGAGGGTAGCCCAGGCAGGGGTGCACTTGGGGGAACTCAAATGGGCCACCCTGTATAGACCTTAGATATGGCAGGAGGAAGTAAAAGGGGTATCTTTAGAGCCCTAAAAACTTGGAGTCCCACATTGTAGGTTAGCCATTGTGCCAGGCCCAGCCTAGACTCATCAGACAAGGGTAAGTCAGGAGTCAGTACCCTGGCTTCCAATGCCAAGGATCCCCTGGCATTTCAGGCACAGCCATGGCCTCCCGATGAGACACTTGGGTGGGAACAGAGAAGAAAGGGGGCTGGAGCAGCGTCTTGCCTGCCAGGGTTTCTGTACAGCCCCTGCTTCGGGCTTTAGGAGTCAGTTGCACATGAGTTCAAATCCCAGACCGGCCATTCATGCTCTGTGCCCTTGGCAAGTCCCTCAGCACCTGGGGCAAGGCCCCACACTGTACAGCCCTCCCTCTGAGGCAGCACTCAGCTGGGGGCCCTGACCTGGTGAATGTGGAATAACAGGTTATATCTCAGCTTCTGGCAACCAAATGCCACGGTTTTCTGTATGAGCATCTTGTTGCCTACAGGGCCCATGGAGTGCCCAAGGCTTGGGGAAGGCATGGGCACAGGCCACGTCCTGTCCCTGACAGGCACCTCGAGGCATGGAGCATCTCAGGGTATAGGGAGGTGCCTCCTGTTGTTCATCTTCTCAAACACTTGGGGACATTTTTACTTTAAGGCCAGCCCGGTTCAGTGTTTGTGCATCTCTGCAGAGTCTTTCTTGCCCCTGATGCCCACAGTTCCCCAAGAGCAAGGCAGCGACCTCCATCCTGGCCCCCAGTGGTTCCGAAATGGAGCTGTTCTGTGGACTGCACAGGCCAACCACCTTTCGTCCCAGAAGAACAGGGGTCAGGTCTCAGCTCCGCTGCTCCTCCCAGGGGCACCCTAAACACACAGCTCCTCTCTGTCAAGTGCAGCAGGCAGGCTAGACAACAGGGTCCCAGCAGCAACAGCTCTTCTCAAGGGTAATTCCACAGCGGTGTTTCCCAAGTTCTTGCGTTCATTACCTTTTTGATTTCTGCCTCATCTACCTATCATGGTATCTACTTTTTTTTTTTTTAACTCTACTCATTGTTTTGTTTGAGTAAGTAGATTTCAAAAGGAAACTTTATGTTCACTGTCATAAGTGGAAAGCCAGTATCACCTACCATAAATAGATCAAAGTCATTAAAGTACATAATAGGAAAACCAAATAAGGGTATTAAATTCTAGTTGGAAACTTTAGCCTGGGGAAGGTGCTGAGACTGAAGCCTGCTTCTGTCTTTTGGGAAATAATACAGTACTAATAATGATAAAAAAAAAAAAAAGTAAAGAAGATTAGCGAGCGATCAAGAAATGTTTGGAGGCATAGTGGCATCAAACTGGGACTTTCTCTTTGATGTAATCAGGACCGAGAAAGAACTGAAAGGGGATTAACCTTCTTTCTATATGATTCAATGTTATTTAATGTAAAACCAAAAGTAAAACTACCTAAGTTTTAGGGGCTGCCTAACGAACTGGGCCCTCATTGGCCAATCTATCTGTCAATCTGAAGGAAGGAGGCCGGGCCTTCCGTCAGGCTCCGTTATCTCTAGTCCCTAGAGAACAGTCAGATGGCCTCAGGCCTCTAGAAGCCTGGGTTCAAATCCTGACCTGGCACTTACTGTGATGCTCAGGACAAGCTCCTTAAGCTTCCGCTTCTGTAAGATGGAGAAGGTACAGCGCCTACCTCTCATGGTGGAGTGGGGGGCGATGAAATCTCCCCGCACTAAAACGCTCAGAAGGATATGCTGCACAAAGCAGTTACCCCTGTCACCACCTCTGAGCCTGCTGAGCTGGGGACAGGAGCCTTGAATGGGTCCGGGGGGGGGGGGCTGGCTGGAGCTGGCCGTGCTGCGGCGCCCAGTCCTCCTCGGGGAGGTCAGTGTGACAAGCCTCCCGGTCAGGGGCCCTGGCCCAGTGCCCACCCAGGCCCTCCCAGGAGCCTCGTCCGCCTCACAGATACTTTCCCAAGGTGCTGGCTGGAAGTGCTGCTTCCTCCCATAGAGCGCACTTCCCCTTCCCGGCCTCCTCGGTCCCTGTGAATGGTCCCTTCCTGCTGGGGCAGGTATCAATAAACACATCTGAGATGCCCTTTGTCCTCGCTGGGCCCCCGGGCAGACTTGCTGGCTTCAGCCCTCTGCCTGAGTGCCGGGGCACTTCCTTTAGAGTGGCAGTCTCCATCCTGAGGGTCCCTGCCTCTATTTTCCCCGTCCTCTGCATCTTGGCAGGTGCTGGCAGCAGGTCCCAGCCTGTTATCCCCCCACTCCCCACCTGTGAGGTCAGGCAGGTGGGGCCAGGCCTTTTCATCTACAGCTGGGGCCACAGTTTACTGGAAGAGACAGGCAGGCTGGGTGGGGCTCCCAGGCCTGGCTAATGAAGCTGGGTTGCCTTGGCGACTGGGGCAAAGCTTACACAGGTCAGGGAACATAAGCGGGCCTGTCCACACCCCACACACTACTCTCACACACGCATCCCGTGCACGCCCATGGCGGCCTGCTGGGTGCAAAGAGGCAGAGGTCACGAAAACTGACGTCCAAAGAAGTGAGAGCCAAGTATGAACTCCTCTTCCCCTGCTCTGGGGACAGAAATGTCACCTCGCCTGTCGGGGGGCACCAGTGCTCCAGAGCTGCTAAATTCCGAGCAGTTGCCTACCTCTGCCCTCCCCTCTCTGCCTTCAGCCTGGCTCACGTTAGAACCTTGCTAAATATTTGTGGAATGAAAGCATGATGTTTTCTGTTTGGGTCTGAGGCAGGGTCAACCCGGAGTCAATTCCTTTTCTCTGAACAGTCGAGAGATGAGTGTCACTGCCCACGGGCGGGGGAGGGGGCACTTCCTGTTCCAAGGTGTGGATCTCAGCTCAGCCACAGAGTGCTGTGTGGCCTTGAGAAAGTCACTTGACTTTTCTAAATCCCTTTCTTCATCTCCAAAGCGGGGTTGAAAGCCTGGTGTGTCCACCTGCGATCCCAGCATCCGGGAGGACCACTGTGAGTCTGAGTCTAGCCTGGGCTGCTTAGTGAGTTCAGTGCCAGCCTAAATTACAGCGTGAGACCCTGTCTCAAAAACAAAACAAAACCCCAAACAATAACAACACAGATGATAATATCTATATTATGGGAGAGGGTTAGGAGAGTTAAAGAAATAAATGGTCATAAAACAGCTCCTTTTTTTTTTTTGTCTGCAGCATTCCAGAGCTAGCAGGGCTTCAAAACATGGAATCTTCAAAACAGAGTCCCCTGGCTTTGGTATTGGGGCTTGAACCCAGGGCCTGCACACTGAGCTACATCTCCGGCCCTTTTTCTATTTTATTTTGAGACAGAGTCTCCCTAATTGGGCTTGAATTTGTGGTCTTCCTGCCTCAGCCTCCCAGAAGGCTGGGATTACAGGGGCTTATGCATCTTGAGAGGCCGCTGGGGTGTCTCTCAAATTCAGATGAAGAGAGAAAAGATCAGAGAAGGAATGGGCTCACCCAAGGCCACAGAGCAAGGCCTCTGAGCTAAGTGGGCCCTGGGGCCCAGGGAATTCGGAGTTTTGTGTTTCCTGGCATTTGTTGTGCAGGGTGCCCCATAGCCTTGCCCACTGGCAGGTAGGGGCTGGGCTGGAAGCAGGGCTAGGCGCCAAGAGCAGCCCAGAGGCTGAAAGCCATGGCCGGGTCATCTTCCTGGCTCCCGCACTCCTGGCCACCCTGGAGCCAGAGCTCTTCCTCCCCACCCACTCTCCCTGGCCCCCAACAATGACCAGGTGTCCAAAGGGCTTTGCTCCTGACAATAAGGGACATCCTCTGGTCAAATAATTGTAATTCCAGCAGGGCAACGCTTCCCTGCTAACGTGGGCGGTGCAGGCCTGGGGCCTGGCCATCCTGTGCTGTTTTCTCCAAGGACCAGCCACACCGGCCTTGTCATAGCTAGAGCCTAGACAGAAGTGCACAAGAGCGGAGATGTTTGGGGGCCTCTGCCCTCCCCTCCCCAGGAAAAGACCGAGAGGACCCTGGGCCCACTGGTCTCTGGTCCCTCTTGCTGGAGACTGAACTGATGCCCCTGCCCACCCTCAGAACGCACCCCAGGGCAGCTTCTCCTTTTCTAAAAGGGGAAGAGGTCCTTCGGGCCCTATGGGGTGGTGGGCAGCGTATGTTTCTGTGTGGGGTGTCGGTGATTGAGCAATGTCTCCTTCCTGTTGTCCCCAAGTCTTGTTTCTGTGTCCCCCGGTGCACTTTCAAGGAAGGTGCCTCCAGGGCCAGGGGTCCCTTCTTCACTGCTGTGGTGCAGGCTTGGGGTCATGGGCACCAGTGCTTGGGCCCACAGGGCTGTCATGTCTTGTCGGCCTGGACCCAGTCACCCACCATCCATGTCTCTGTCTCCTTGGCGACTCTGCCCTCATTGGTTTGCCTCTGTGCTCTGATTTTTTTTAGTGTTCTAAAACAGGGTCTCACTATGCAGCCCAGGCTGGCCTTGAACTTGCAGTGATCCTCCTGCCCCAGCCTCTCCAGGGCTAGTATTACAAGCTCTGAGCTGCCCTCTTGAGAGCCCCCAGATGTGAGGCACATGAGCACGTGCTCTGGAGCTGTGCTTGGCAGAGGGTGCTTGGTGGAGGGGTGCTGGTGGGAGCCCCCGTGAGGGGCCAGGAGATGCGCCAGGCTTCCCTGTGTGGGCTATGGTTCTCTAGGGAGCACTGTGGAGCCCTTTCCCTTGAAGGCCCCACTGCCAGTGCTGGCACCATGTCCAGGCCCATGACAGGGAGGGAAGTCCAGCTGGCCTGGGCATAGCCAGGTACTGCCAGGTGTCTGGGGGCACCTAGCCTGCTGTGGGTGGGGTGGAGTCATCAGGGGACAGCTGGTCGTCCTAGCTCTGCCAGGCTTCTGCAGGGACCCTGGGTGGTCAACTCTGCAATGAGCCTGAGGGTCATACTGGTGACCCTTTCAGTGATGGGCTTGGGCCTTGGTTTTCCTCATCAGTGAAATGGGACTGAACACAGTGCCTTGCCGGCGGACTCATCAGAAATGCACGAAGCCCTCATCTTCCTGCAGACCAGCCCAGGTCCTGCTTCTCTGCAGGCCCATTGGCCTCTGGGTGCTGGAGACCCTCTAGAGTTCCAGCCAGACTGCTTTCTGCTCCCAGCCTGTGTGGCTGCCTGGAAAGGCGCCTGGAAGCTCTGTGATCTGCTCACCTTGGCGATGTCTTTCCAAACCCCAGGCCCGCAGATCAGCTCCCTTTCCTGTGTGCGCGGAGTCGGGTGAGGGTGTGGCACGTTGAGCCCTGCCCCCGTGGACACTCGGGGGCCACGGCTTTGCTTTTCCGATATGCTCCAAGGTTAGAAGACAAGCAGCTATCAGTTGCTTCCAGCTTAGTGAGAAAGAGTTTGAAGCTCGCTTTTCCATTCCATTTTTCCCTACTCTTAGGAAAATTTTCTTGAATTTTTCAACGATCAGAGACTTCTGTAGCTCCCAGGTGTCGAACACCAACCACTAGCAGGAGACTTTCTGAACATTTCGAGTAAACCATTTCTGATCTTCACTCGATCTACCAGGTAGATGTTTCCATTTCTAGGTTTCGGTACAGATTCGGAGGCCCCGCATCTAAGTGACTCAGAGCTGCTGGATTCCAGAGCAGCCTGGTCCAAACACAGAAGCTCTTCTGGGCATCTCCCTCCTGACCTGCTTTCTGTCCTGCTGGCGGGCCCCAGCCAGCTGTTGAGCGGGCCGAGCTCCAGGGTGGGGCAGGAGCATCTGGAGAAGGTGGCGTTGTCTAGACTCCAGGGCCATGATGGCGAACCTTTCAGAGACGAATGCCCACAGGGCAGCCCCAAACCCACCTACTTATGGCAAGGGGCCAACTCTGTAACAAAATCTGTGCAAGCTGAAGTTTTAGTTTAGAAAGAACTCATATATTAGCATATTTTTTTCTTCTGTACCAGGAATTGAACTCAAGACCTTGTACTTTGCCAGGCAGGCGCTCGTGCCACTGAGCTCTATCTCCAACCAAACACCTTTCATTTTGAAAGAAAAACAACACGCCTGTTGTAGTTTGGCCACTGCTGGTCTAGGGCCTCTGTGATGCCCGTAGCTGGGGTAACGTAGAGCGCAGAGCTAACTGGCTTCCTGTGCTGGCTCTATTATGGCCCCTGATGGCAATGAAATAAAGCCCCAAGATGCATAGCTGTCTCCTGAGGGTCTACAGTGGGGGGGGGTATGCCTCACTCGGTCCCCACGACCCTGGGCTGTAGCTCATGTTCTTTCTGGGGAGGAAGCTGGACTCATGTCACCAGACTGAGGAGCAGGGACTCCACCCTGGTGTTCTCTTTTCTGAGGCTTTGAGGGCTTCAACATTGTTGAAGGCTGGAAGGATGGGTAAAGAGGACCAGGAGAAGCAGTTGTAGTAGCATATATCTGTAATGCCAGGACTTAGGCGGCCCAGGAAGGAAGACTGCTATGAATTTGGGGCTGGGCTACATAGACCCTGTCTCAGAACAAAACACACCACATGAAAAGGAAGACCTGGAGATGGCTTCATTTGCCTATTGAAAAACAAACAAAAATCTCCAAAATTAAGACATGGTTCCAAGGTTAGGAGAGAGCTGCATCTGGGGTCTTGTCCCTGTCCTTCAGGTGCCCTGGGTCCACTGAAGCCCAAGCTTTCTGGCTGCCTGGCCTGTAGACCCCTCCACTTGCTGAACTCTACCTGGCCATCAGATCCAAAGGTCCTTCTTCCTTCGAGCAGTGCCCAGACTGCCCCTGGAGCCTGGCCCTGGTTTGCCTTTGCCACAGAGCTATAGCCTCAAGCCCTCAGCTGCCAGGGCACCAGCCTTTCGAGGTTCATGCCCTGCCAGTGCTCAGGGCCTGCCACTGGGGAGTGGCCAAGGCCCAGGCCCCTACGCAGCACAGGGAGGGTGCCAGGTAGGTGACCGACTCTCCTTTCTCCAAGCAGGTCTGGTAGCAGCTTTCAAAGTGGCCACGCCATATTCCCGGTTCGTGTGTCCTGAGGGGCAGAACGTCACCCTCACCTGCAGGCTCTTGGGCCCTGTGTCCAAGGGGCACGATGTGACCTTCTATAAGACGTGGTACCGGAGCACGCGGAGCGAGATGCAGGTGTGCTCGGAGAGGCGGCCCATCCGCAACCTCACATTCCAGGACCTGCACCTGCACCACGGAAGCCACCAGGCTGCCAACACCAGCCAGGACCTGGCCCACAGACACGGGCTGGAGTCGAACTCCGATCACCACGGCAATTTCTCCATCACTTTGCGCAACCTGACCACGTGGGACAACGGGCTATACTGCTGCCTTGTGGTAGAGGTGCGACACCACCACTTCCCGGAGCAGAGGGTCCATGGGGCCATTGAGCTGCAGGTACAGAGAGGTGAGGCACCCCTACACCCCCAGCACATGCTGCATATACAGCTGTGTGACCGTGTGCGACGCTGGGCTGGACAGTGTGTGCCCACGTGGGTGCCGCTGGTGCTCCAGTGTGTATGTGAGGCGGAAGGGCTGTGACTTGTGATTTGCTGGTGAGATGGAGAGGAAGGGTGTGTGTAGCCCTGACTGTGACCACAGGACTCATTCACTGAGAGGGCCATAGCCTGGGCTGGGAGCACAAAAACTCTAGTGATGACACCACAGCTGCGGAGGGTGGAGGCCCAAGTCAGGATACTTATGGAAATGTGGGTGTCCTGCTGAGAACATGGGGCTGGCAGGATGCAGAGGTGTGGGTGCTGTGAGTCCCCACTTGTGCTGGGAGTGAGCTGGGCAGGGCAAGAACATGCCACGGGATGTGTGTGTGTGTGTGTGTGTGTGTGTGTGTGTGCATGCACAGGGTCCTGCTGGCTAGGCAGGCACCAGCATGGCCTGGGTAAGTGTCCTTGGCCTCCTGGGCCCAACATGTCCTAACAGCTATTCTCCTTGCTCCCTCAGGCAAAG
This sequence comes from Octodon degus, assembly GCF_000260255.1. Classification (NCBI taxonomy): domain Eukaryota; kingdom Metazoa; phylum Chordata; class Mammalia; order Rodentia; family Octodontidae; genus Octodon; species Octodon degus. Next base: position 11,173,219 of record NW_004524581.1, on the reverse strand, counting down.
ATGTGCCGTCCAAATGCATCACGTACTCGTTCTCCCCGGAGGAGAGTGACAGTAAGGCCATCCTCTTGATCTCTGGGTGCCCTGTCCTCTGTCCGCATCTTCTACCCTGATCCTGCTCTGACCTCTGACCTCTGACCTCATCACCCGCATCTGGGATCCCCCCACCCTTGGTGCTGCCATGCCCTTTGCTTCTTCCGTGGCTACAGACCCAGAACCCCACTTGCCTTCCAGCTGCTCTGGACCCCAAAGGGACCGCTTCCGCACGCAGCAGGCATGACCAGCTCACAGAGCCTGGGGCACAGCTGGGACCTGGCTGGGGGCCTGCCTGGCTCTGCTCACCTCCCGTTCTTTCCAACTGTAGGGCAGAAGGGATATAGGCAGGAAGGATAGTGGCTGGTGTCACCTGGTATTTGACCAGAGAGGTGCTCTAAGGAAAAGGGGTTCTAAGTGTCTGAGGAGGGCTGGGTACTCAGGTCAGGTAAGAATGCCCAGCAGCCTCGGGACAACAAGCAAGGCCATGTCCTTGGATGCCCTACTCTTCTGAGTGGAGAGGCCTGGCTTCTATGTCCTTCTAGCCATCTGGTACCCATCAGGCATCTGTGCAGACCAGACACTGCTGAGGCCTCCAGAAGGACCTCCAGGAGGGCCTGAGCCAGAAGGAGGCAGCCCACTGGAGCCCCCGGTCAAGCCCTGACCCAAAGGCTGCGGTGACTTTTTACTCCAACTACCCATTTTTCAAACAATGAACAGAACGATTAGGAGCAGGTATCATGTGCCCTTCGGCCTGAGCTAGGCCTTCACAGAGCTTGGTCACCGTGGCGCAAGCCACTGTGCTGTCCTCACTTCCTTTTGCATGGCCACTTCCTTTCCACACCAGTGGACAGGGAAGCTTGCTGGTGGGCACGTGTGACAGTCACTTCCTCATGGCACCTTTGCTCTGAGCAAATGCCCAGTCCTACTTCTTCCCGAAACCTCGCAAAGCTGCAAGGCACTCTCAGATTATCCCCTCCACCATGGCCCCCGTGTCACAGGCAGGGAAACCCAGGTTCTAGCAGCTGGAAGGAGTTTTCTGGGTCTCTCAGCCCAGAACCACGGATGTCAGAGAGCCGGACTCATGGGGTGTGCATGTACCTGCCCAAGGGCTAGCTGCCTCCTCCAGGGTCAACCCAATTTTGAAAATGAGCAATGAAATTTTGTTCCTGGGGACAGAAACATGAGATGCCAATGGGGATGGTGCCAGACAGACCAGGTACAAAACAGAGAGGATGCAGGGTCTAGGGAAGGGACCCGGGGAGGAGCACTGAGAGGTCTGGAGCCCACACAGGAAGCAGAAACCTTGAGCTCAGCCAAGGATGCTCAGGGTTTTCACCAGTCAAGAGCTGTGAAGTCTCCCTTGGCCCCTCCTTCTCTGAGCTGCTGTCCAGTGCACTGGCTTCTTGCTAGCTTCTGTCCATAGCAGAGGGTAAAGGCATGGCTCCGGTGACTTCAGGTGTCCCTTTCCAAGCTCCTGGTTCTGGCAGCATAGGTGCTTAGTGGATGAGAAGCAACCAGGCTGCGCTTTGGGAGGGCTCTGGGGCTTTGGGCCGCACTGTCACCCTCTGGGTAGCATTTCCCCACCGGGCATTGGAGCAGCTGCTGGGAGCTACTGGGAAGGCAGCAGTGAGTGTTATCCAAGGGGCTGTAGTGTGCCCAGGGCCAGAGGAGCTCTGTGAGCGCTTTAGGCCGGTCTGGCGGCTGTGCATCAGGGTGGGCCCAAGGTTGCTGGTGCCACTCAGCCGTCAAGGAGAGCCAGAAACCAGATTTTATAGGAACTTACAATTTTAACATGTTGCCAACTAAAGAAGAAGATTAAGGCCTTTGAGGGCCATGGCTGCAAACTGAGTGGGTTCCAGTGAAAACTGGTGCCAGGAAGTGGCTTAGACTGAGACCCTGACTCTGGCCAGGCTGCCAGTTGCCAAGCCGCTCTGTGCCTTACTTCCTCATCTGTTAGGGGAGCTGATGACAGGAATGATGTTACCCTGTAGTGTGCTTTTGAGGCTTGCAGGAGGCAACCATTAATGAGTCTGTGGTAGGTGTCTGCAGGTGCGGGCTGTTGTTGCCTCTTGAAGTGCAAGTCTAAGCCTGATTCCCAAGTGCACTCACCCACCACTGCGCCACGGCAGGATGGCAGGTAGATGGTAGCAGTCAGTGGAGATGGCCCTGTTTCCTAACCATTCTAGAGCATCTGCCTGGGGACCCACATGACCCCAGATCAGGATGCTGGGTGCACTGCCACTTTGGAAAGCTCCTAGTCTCTGTTCACTCTAAGACCAGGCCCTACAGCAGCCCAGCACCTGATCCATCGGTGGTGCTGCCAGCCAGGCAGTTTGTTGACTTTTGCTTCTCTAACTTCAGCCTGTGTCTCTCAGTGTTATTTCTGGGACATCAAAGAGTAGCTGGGCCAGCACTGAAGTCAAATCCCATAGTAGGGAGAAGTAGCAGGGAGATGCAAGCCAGGGAAGTCTGTTTCCAGGCAGCCCCTGCTGTTCATGGCTTTCCCCCTGTTGTCCCTTTCCACTGACCTAGCAGGGAGCTCCTTCCTCTGTATATACCCTCGGGGAAACTGGCGCCCTGGACAAAGCCCCGCTGAGCAGGCTGGGCACACTTCCCAAGGTGGTATTGCCACTGCCTCTGCGGGCACCCAATCACCTTCCCAGGATAAGCTCAAACATACTCTTCTCTCTAGAGGGTGTCAGCCCAGGCCCTGGTCATGCCGGGGGAGTGCTGTGCCCAGGCTGGGCTCTGCACAGATACCCAGTCTCAGAAGACAGCTGAATCCACAGACCAGTCTTCAAAGCCCCGTCCCTTGCCCCAGTCTCAACACTCAGCCATTGTTACAAGAAAACCCCACGCTCTCAGAATGAAACCCAGTCCTGATCTCCCGGGGGATGCTGCAGGGAGGGGACACACATGGGCACACGAGTCATGCAGGAAGAGCTGGCCAATCCTCACAGTCAGGTAGAATCAGCGAGCACCCGGAGAACCGCACCGAATATTGCTTAATGACAGTCGGAAGAGACCTGCTTTGATGGCAAAAAAAAAAAAGCACTCTGCAACTAGCTCCTCAGACCCTGCCCTCAGAGAGGTCTTTGATGAGGTTTAGCAGCAGAGAAGCAGTACCTAGTTGCAGAATGTTTTTACTTTCAGTATTCCATCTTCAAATGCAGCCTTGGTAAGACCTGCAGGGGACCTGCTTTAATGTGGAGCAGAGCTCGCTTTGTAATCAGCGCAGCAACTGTTCCTGTGCCGACGGGACTTCTGAAAAGCTTGATAACTGTTTGTTCTCTTCTGCCATGTGAACAACCCCCCCTGCCAGTTGTTTACACCGCCGTATTGTTTTGCCATATGATGAGATAAAAATGGCCTTTATTCCCAAATACAGTGCAAAAGCCACATTTAGACCACAGCCTGTCCTATCCCAAAAGCTCTCTGGGGCAAAGACAACACGGTGACAAGGTATCTCAGCCATCTTTTGGCCCAGGAAAAGGCTCAAATTGGGAAGGAAAAGTGTCTATGCTGGCTGTGGTTGTAAGGGCTCTTCTGTTCCCTGCTAAACTCGTAGAGTCAGCAGATGGACTGAAACACATCCCCCTACTCCCCTGCTGCCGGTACCCAGAAGTGGTACAACCTTTTCTGGGGGCAATTTAGCAATAGCCTAAGAAAAAACCCACACGTTCTCTGGCCCAGCACCTCGAGTGCCCAGAAGCACATGCCTGAGCGGGTGGGGATGCGATGTGAGGATGCGATGTGAGGTGCGTACTGCTGCCTCATTGGTTCTGGGGCAGGCGCTCCCGGGAGGGGCCCGAGCTGTGTGTGGGAAAGCCCTGTGCAGATGAGGCGGCCCTCACCTCACCCGCACACAGGGGTGTCCACGTTCCCTGCTGGCCCATCCAGTGGGAACCACAATTGCCAGACGGCCCACATCTGCCAGAAACGCAGGGAGGGTATGGGTCTAGATGGACACATGCGGGGCTGGGGACATTCGTGATCTGGAGGGCCCGAGGGGAGGGTAAGGAGGAGACTTGGCTTTTTTTTTTTAACTTGTCCTTTTTTTATAATTTAAAATTTAAAAATACTACCAGGCCCAGTGGTGCATAATTGTAATCTCAGCACTTACCAGGCTGGAGGATGAGGATCAAGACCTGCCTGGGTGACATAGTGAGTTCAAGGCCCACCTGGGTGATAATAGTGAATTCAAGGACATTCTGGGCTACATAGATTCTATCTCAAAACAACAACAACAACAAAAATTAAAAGTATTAGACAAAGATGGCCCTTTCTCTAGTTTGTTGTTCTATGTGTTTTTCCTCCATGCCTAGAGGTTTCCAGGGGCCCAGAACTACAGAGTCTCTCCAGGGGTTGGCTGGGACTATTTATTTTTTATTGAGGTAAGATATATGACTATACCACATGAGTGTCCATGGAACTATCTTTAAGTGTGCCATTCAGTGGCATGCACTGAATCACATTCTCATGCTGTACAACAATCACCACTATTTCTTTTCTTTCTTTTTTTTAAAAATGTATTTGTTATAGAGTCTCACTACATAGCTTGGACTTGTAGTGATCCTCCTGTTTTCAGCCTCCCCAGCACTGGGATTACAGGCCCGCACCACCATGCCCTGGCTCCAGGCTCAGTGTACCTGACAGCAGGGCCGGCACTGCATGTGGTGCAGGGGATTGAACTTCAGTCCCTGTGCTTGCCTAAGCAGGCATTTAGTCTGCTAAGCAATCTCGCTGGCCCACTGCTGTCTATCTAAGACAGTTTTAACTTTGAGCTCTGTGGACTAGGGTCTGTAAAGGGCCTGCTTCCTTTCTCAAGGATAACCTGCAGCCGTGAGTTGTCTAGCTGTCCTTGGGTGTGGGGTGAGGAGTCTGCGCTCTTCTCTGTGGGTGGGGCTGCCACATGTCTAAGTGACAGGTCTGGTTTCACCGTGCTCTGGGGCCCCTGGGTGAAGGTGGGCTCCCTGCTGTCCAGCTCTCCCTCTTGACCTCAGTTGTATGTCTCCCCGCTGCAGCTCTTCCACCATAGGAAGAGCAGTGGGAATGAGGCCTCACCTCAGCTACCTCTCTGTTCTTACAGACATCACAGCTGCGGCCCTGGCCACGAGTGCCTGCATTGTAGGAATCCTCTGCCTGCCGCTCATCCTGCTTCTGGTCTACAAGCAGAGGCAGGTGGCCTCGCACCGCCGTGAGTACCTGTGTAATGGGTGTGCGTGTATATGCACGCACGTGACATGTCCAGCCAGCCCCTGGGTCAGCAGAGGCTCCCAGCAGGCCCTGCACCTCTGCTCCTTGGTACATTCAAGGAGCGAGGGAAGGGGCCAGGCTTGAGTGCCTGGCAGTTGCTTTGGCTCCCAGGCAGTGCTGTCTTGGTGTTCCATCAAAAAAAAACATACTCGGGGCTGGTGAGATGGCTCAGTGGTCTAAAGCACCTACTTAGAACAAGCTTAGCAAAGCACAGGGACCGCGGTTCAATCCCCAGCACCACATGCCAGCCAGTCCCACCCCCTGGTGGGCTGAGCTGGACACACACACACACACACACACACACACACACACACACACATAAATAAATAAAATTAAAAAAAAACATACTCAATGAATGAATACATGATCACACGCTACAATAGAACAGCTCACACTGTTCATAAATATGCTGCCCCCCAACAGAAAGCCTTTGGGGACCTGCTCTCATGTGTGGGTGCATTTGTTTTGGAATTGGTAGCAAGTGCTGGTTCATAAATATGGTTTTTGACCAGGTATGGTGAGTGGCTCATGTTTCAAATGCCTTAGCAGGCTGAGACAGGAGGCGTGCTGTGTGTCTGAGGCCAGCCTGGGCTACATAATGAATTCAAGGCCAGCCTGAGCTATATAATGAGATGCTTTCCCCAAAAAAAGAAACAGTAAAAAAATGACTTTTGGCATACAGGAAGTAGGAGGGGGTCTTGCAGATTAAGATAGCAAGCTAATAACTGAATAGTATGTAACTGCCTCCCAGCCTCTCACCCTTGCTCTGTCTAGGAGTGCAATATCACTATACAAAAACAGTGCCTACTGATCACCAAGCCCTGGCAGATGGGGCTGCTGTGCCAGGCTCTATGCCAAACTGGTCACATGCATTTGCCCACTGTGAACTCAGAACAGCCCCCCAAACTTGGTTCCACCGTTATCCTCTTTTATAGATGCGTACACTGAGGCTCAGAGACATTTAATAACTTGCCTAAGACACCATATAGCAAATATGTGGTGAAGCCAGGCTTCACAATCCTGGCCACAAACACCTTTCACACCCTCCTTCTGGGTGACAGCACCTCCTGTGTTCATCTAACCTTGCCTGAGAGTCTCAGTCTGCCAAAGGTGTGAGCCTGAGGACCTGGGGGCCCCTTGCCTGGCCTCTGGTTCCTGCCTGGCTGCGGCAGGCACCAAGGAGGGACTGTTGTCACCCGGCCATCCTTGATATCCTTGGCCTCTATCTACTCCATGTCCTTGCTGAGGCCCAGCCTAGAGCCCCACGGTGGGTCCCTCGGGGCTTGTGGCCACCTGCCCCTTGCTCTCTGAGCAGCCCTGTTCCTCTCAAAGACCCCATGGCCCACCGACAGGAGCCCTGAAGTTGGTGGGGTTACCAGGTGAGAACAGAAGAGGAAGCCAGGAGCTGCTGTTCTCCTGAGGCCAGCAGGGCGAGAGGAGGGAGCCCCAGCTTGCAGTCAGGGGTGCTTTCTGTACCCTTTGCTGCAGGCCACAGCACTGCCTCATCATGTGGCCAGAACAGGGAACAGGAACTGGAGAACAAATGTGTTCTGGGTAGAGGGTGCCCTGGATGTGTGTGTGTGTGTGTGTGTGTGTGCGCGCGTGTGTGTGTGTGTGTGCGTGTGTATGTGTGCCTTCCCTGTGCTCCTTCCTGGAAGCCCTCTCCACCTCCACCAGTGGCTCCTGTTGGGAAGGGGGATGGGAAGGAGAGCCACTCCATGCACTGTGACACCTTCAGGCTAAGTGCAGCTCCTGGGAAGGTCCCAGTCTGTTCCAGAAAGACACAGGAGAACTGGACTGAGGGCGTGTGTGTGTGGGTGCAACGGTTGATTAGGGGTGTGCTGTACCCCGTGTTCCATGTGTCCCTGGAGCTCTCTTAAGTGATACTGTTTTGGAGCCACCAGCTACTTCTCTAGCTCTCGTCCCCTCACTGTGTGCAGTAACAGAGGGGAAACAATTATTTATCTTGTCCTAAAAATGTTTTTGGGATTAGTCCCCCCTCTCTCTAAAGAAAATTCTCAAGGATGAAAGATTGTTATCTGATCTCAGACTTAGGAACACAGATATGAACTACGAGAGACACCATCTGCAAAGTGGAGGTGGGACAGCTTGGGGCCATCTCTCCCTGTGTAGGTTCTGAAGAAGCAGCTGCCCTGGGGTTGCAGGAACAGCAAGGCCCCTGAGTCCCGCAGTGCAGGCAGAGGCCGCTGAGTGGGTGGCAGGACAGGGATATGTGTGGTGGGTTCCGGAAGGAAGGTGCTGTGGTCCTGGCCTGGAGGAGATGCTCAGGAAGGAGCCATAGTCAGGGCCAAGGGAAAAAACAGGGCTGGGGGCACAGAGGGGGACAGCTCGCTGGGCCTGGACTCCTTTCCAACCTCAGATTGTGACTCAGTTTCGCCAGCTCTAAAGTGGGACCCACATCCTTACCCAGGCTACAGTAGAGAGGAGGAGATGAACAAACACATGCTGCACACACACTTGAAGCTGACAGGACCAGCTCCCGTAAACAGGGGCCACAGCTCTGCAGATTTCAGGAACTCGAGCACAACTTCCCTGAGTTCGAGTTCATGCTTCAGCGTGCCCCTCCCCCACCTCAGTTCCCCATATGCCTTCAGCAGCAAAGCTCCTTAAAGTGAGAAGGGTCTGCAGGAGAAAGGTGCAGGGTACTGTCATAAAGAGGGAAGTTTGGGGTCCCTGCATTTGGCTGGTGGCCAGTTTAGGGGCTGGGGAACCCCTAGAGTCAGTCCAGGCTGTCCCAGCATGAATGAGGAGTAGAGAGTGGGACAGCTGGGAAGTGACAGGATGCTTGGTCCCCTAAGAGATGTCACATCTATTACGTAGCATGGAGGACAGGGCAGAGAGGACTCTCTAACTAGAAAATGACCTTGAAGACCCCACTGTAAATCACGGCTGAAGTCCAGAACGGGGCATGTGTCCAAAGAGGAAACCGCAGTTTGCAAATTCAGGAGCCAGGCCTCTGGTTGATCTTAAATCCTGATGGTCTACGTCATTGAGCCATGGGAGAAAGTGTGGGCTGCCCTGGGATTCCTGGTGGCAAATGTGGCGAGCACTTGAAAAAGAGAGGCTGAGATTCACTCATCCACATAGTGGGCCAGTGACCCGGGGGCCACCTGCAGTGGACTTTCCTGTAGGGTAGGGTCTGTGGGTGGCTTCCTGCTCCATGAGGGGCCTCTGCTGGTGGGGCTGGGATGCTGCCTTCCTTCCTGTGATCAGCTTCTCTGTCTGTTCCTAGGTGCGCAGGAGCTGGTACGGATGGACAGGTAAGGCCCACAGACACACTCGCTGGGGCCAGCAGGCAGCGAGGAGATATTTCTGTGAGCAGGGCCTCTGCTCAGCCACCTAGCTCTGCCCCTGGGCAACAAAAGGCAGATCCCGGAACACTCAAAGGGGACCTAGCAAACCCGCCTGGCAGGAGAGCAGATGCTAAGGGCAGCAGCAAGGGTGGCCCATCAGGCATGGGGAAGCTGGGGGAGTGTGGCTTCTGCACTCTGGACTAGCAGCTGGCTGCAGCCTGGCCACAGCCTGGCCTGGAGGATGAGCTCAGGAATAAGCCACACTCAGGAGCTCAGCTGCTGTCCTGGAACAGTGGCCGGGAGCTCCTCTGCATGTTTTAGAAGGATGATTTCCAAGACACAAAGGAAGCCTTGTCAGCAAGTCTGCCAGAATCTCAGAGCTGAGGGGTCCTTCTCAGGTTGTCCCTTCCTCAGTTGGGAAGAGAACCTGCCCACTTAGCTCAGAGAGTTCCTGGGACGCTCAGGCCCTGAACACCTGACACTGGTGTTTGGGGTGTGCCTTGGGCTATGTAGTGATGCTCAGAATGCAGGAAGAATGGCGGCCAGTCTGGTGGCTGCCCAGGTGCCCTGAGTGCCAGGAGGGGGCAGATCACAGCATATGCCTTTGTCCTGTGGCTTGGGGTGAGCGGGCAGGAAGAGAAGAAGGGAGGCTAGGAGGGCAAAAACCATACTCGATCCCTGCAGCACAGGTGACCTTCCATTTTGCTCCTCTAGTGCCATCACTCAGGGAATTGAAAACCCTGGCTTCGAGGTCTCTCCACTTCCCCAGGGGATGCCCGAGGCCAAGGCCAGGCCCCCTCTGACCTACATGGCCCAGCGACAGCCTTCTGAGTCTGGGCGGCACCTGTTGTCAGAGCCCAACACTCCTCTGTCTCCTCCGGGTCCTGGGGACATCTTCTTTCCATCCTTGGGTGAGTATTGCTGTGACCTTGACCCTCAAGGTCTGCAGGGCACCCTCTTTGGGAAGTCCTCACAGCCTCATGGTGAGGGTTGGGGTGAAGGGGTAAAGAGCCTGCTGTTCACGTTGCGTCTCCTCTCTTTGGCAGAGCCAGTCCCTGACTCTCCACATTCTGAGGTCATCTAAGCCAGCGGGGGACAGGGGGCAGTGCTGACTGCATGGGGCAGGTGCACTGGAGCCAGGGCCGGCCTTGTGCCTGGCTCCCTCGACCTTGGCTTTGGCTTGGCCTCTGCTCCTGCTCTGAGCCCAGATTCTGCTTCAGCCCCATTGCCTGGACCTTCTACCTTCTGGATGTTGCATGGGGAAGAAGAGAAGGTGCTGGATTGCTCAGCGCTGCCCCAAGGATGCTAGGGTGCTAAGTCCCCTGAGGACCTGAACTTCACCACACATGTACAGATGCCAAATGACCTCCATCCTAAGAAGTCCCCAGATTTCCAGCTCTCTATCAGCCTGTCTCCCAGGACAAGAGTCTCAGCAGCACAAGCAGGACAAAGTAGGCATTGGGCAGGCCCTCCCAGTGCCACACTTCCAGGCATGAGACGTGGGACCCAAGGCAGAGTGATTCCTGCCCACTGGGACTGGCCTGGCTGCCCTGTCCACCCTCCAAGACTGCTTCTCTGTTAGCCTCACTCTGTGCCCACGGTGGCTCTGGGGCTGGGCCTGCCAGTTCCCAGCCAAGGGGCTCCCTGCACTGCCTCCCTGTAGCAGTCTCTGAGGATCTGTCAATAGGTTATGCATCTTGAGCTCCTGCTGCCTGCATTCTGGCCCCCCAAGTTCAGTGACCAGAGGCCCTGAAGCAGGAAGTACATAGTGGGCAAAGTGGCCACTGTGAGCCAATCAGCATCTTGGGCAATTTGAGGCCAGGCCAGAGGTTGTGCCACCCACTGCAGATGGTCCAGAGGGAGGTGGGCAGGGCCTGCTGGGAAGGCAGAGAAGAGGTCCCTCCCTCTCCATCTCCGCTGCAGAGCTCAGTGTGGGAAAAGGGGTGACTGCATAATGTCTTGTGCATGAATACTAAAGGGAATGCTGTTAAAAACTACGTGGGCAACAGGTGCAAGCCAGGAAGTGACTTGAAAGCACCAGATCTATCCCTGTCCTCTAGTTCTAATGTGAAGAGGCCTAGGGACTCTGCCACCCCCAGCCTTTGGGCTTCTGCTCATCTGTCACATCATGCGGAGGAGCAGGACCAGGCAAGAGAAGCACTTCACCCTGCTTGGCTCCTGAGCTCTGGCTGGGGTCTCCCACAGCAGGGCATGACCTGGGTTGTTTTTATATCTCATAAAGGAGCCCTTTGTGGAACTGCCTTTGAAGGGCTTTAAGTATGGGGCAGAACTGGAGTAGAGAAGGAGGAGGCTGGACAGTTCCCCTCAGGGTCCCCAACCCTGGGCACCATGGAGAGCATAGTTCCAGTGTGGGCATTCAGGGCCAGCAGCCTCTGCTGACTCTGCAGAGACCAAAAACCAGGCCTGCAGACTGGGCCTCAGGGCCAGCATGCAGGTGAAGGCTGCTATGCCTGGGCTGGGGCAGCGGGGAGGGGAGGGGAGCAGCTTGGGGCTGCAGGCAACAGTGAGCCCCATAGGTGCCCAGCCACACTCCAGATCAGGCCCACAGGCATAGGCCATGGGGTGAGGGGCACCTGTTGTGCCTAAGGCTGGGGCCCTTAGTGACACCAAGCCCTGGCTCCTGCTTTGTGTCCAGAGCCCTGTCTTACACTCCACCTGCTGCCATGGATACATCATTCAGTGCCACAGAGAGAGGGAGCTGTTCCCCCAGCTTGTGGGGGCCCTCTGGGGAGGAGTGGTGATACCTATGGCAGGACTCTGCTATCCTAGGGTCCAAGGATGAGCCACAGACCACCACTGGTCCCCCTGCTCAGGAGTATATCCTGTCCTCTGGCGTGGGCCCAGCCTTCAGACGGAGACAGTTTCTATGAATTTGGCTGTCAGACCCAAGGCCCAGCTGCTGTTGTGTGCAGAAGGGAGGTGGCCCCTGGCGGAGCAGCCACCACACTTCCTGCCCTGTTTCCTCCTGCACTCTTCTGCTCTGACCCTTGCAAGTGAATGTATCTTGGGCTTCGTGGTTTCCTGTTTTCGGTGAAATTTACTCTGAGCTCCAGGCTCCATCTTCATCCATGATTGTGGGACCTGCTTGTTGCCACCCCATGGACACTACGCTTGCTGCTTCTGGGAATGGGCAGCGTGATAGATCAGCTCTCCATGTTACCCAGGATGGCAGGCCCTCAAGAGGCCACCCCTGGTGGCTGTGGGGTGGAGGACAAGGGACAGAATCTGGCATGAACATGCAACTTCCAAAGAGGGATGGGCAGCCTGGGGCCTGCAGGAAGTGTGCTATTTAAGAGGGAGGCTCCCAGGGTCCTGGCTTCCTGCCTGTACCGGAGCGGCTGGGAGGGACAGCTATGCCTTTAGGAGCTACTCATTGTTAGGAGAGCAGTCAGGAATGGGGCTTCTCACCCAGCTCTAGATGTTCATATCCAGTTAAGGCGTTCTTGGGAGAAGCTGAGGGGCAGGGGCTGGAGGTCCCCTTGGGAGGGTTTGTTGGCCCAGGAGGGGCTGCCTAATGCACCCTGGGGTCCCTGGTGGCTGCTGCTGGTCAGGTTGCCCCTGCTTAATGGCGATGGGCCCTAGGGTTGGTGTGCAAACCCCCTGGAACCCGCATCTCAAAAGACCAGCCATGGGGCTGTCCTGGCTCCTGCCTGGCCAGAGCTCCCTTGCACACAGCAGCTCAGGGCTTGGGGCAGAGGGCTGCTGCCCAGCCTCCCTTCAGGGTGGTGGTGGGGTATTCCTAAAGAGCTGTCACTATGCCTAGTCTGCCCTGTCCCCCTCCCCCAGCCCTGCCTGTTGGAGGAGGGCTTCCTGGGTGTCAGCTGGAGCCCTCCCAAGCTGACCTGGCTGTGCCTGGGGCTGGGCTAAGAATTGCTCAGGGAACCGCAATAGATGAAAGAGGAACTAGGTTGTCTGCCAGGATGCTGGGTGCAAGGCTTCCTTGATAAAAGGCCCAGCCCAGCAAGCAGCTGTCCAAGCCCACAGCGGGGACTGTCTAGACCACCCCTGCTTCGCATGGTCACTCTCCCCTCCAACCTCTCACAAATGCTGCGTCTGAGCTCTGGGAACGTCGGGCCTTCGAACTTGGGTTGCAGGGCTGATAAGTGATCCACAGCCACTGAGTGTTGGGCTGAGCCAGGATGTCAGGGTGCTGTTCCTGGACCACTCACATCATTCAGGGCTGCTTCTGACCAGAAGCTACCATCTTGGGTTCCTAGCTTCCTCTGTGCCTAGCAAGATCTTTTCTATGGCAATGATGCCCAAAGCCTGTATAGGCAAGGGGGACAGATGCTTTTTTGTTTCTCAATTCTCATTTATAGGTATGGTCCCCTCAAACATATGTTGAGAGGGATTCTGATGTACTAATATGGCTTAGTGAGAAAGTGCTGGGATCAGCTAGCAATGCCTGCCTTGGGCGTAGGGAAGGAAGTTAGAGTATGTCTGCCACATCTTTGAGTATGGCTTCCAAAACTCCTACCTGTGTTACTGGGTTGATTGCCCTCAATACCAGAGGGGCTTTATTTTTCCCATTTAATGCATCGGGAAACTAAAGTTCTGAAAGACCTGTTTTTTTTTAATACAAGTGAATGGTGTGGTTAATGCCTGGGTCTCCTGCTTCCGGGCCTTTGTTCCTTCCCTTCACTGAATAACATTAGAGGTCAGGGCCTGGCAAGGTGAAGACCTTGCAGCCCGAGAGATGAACCCGTGCCCCTAGGTCCTTGGTTCCACCTTCCTCCACACCACAATTCTCCTATTTGTGTCCTGCCTGACCTGGGCTTTCTCACGCATGCAGTCTCCTTCCGCATGGGTGGCCAGGAAGCCACGAGACTCCCAGTTGGCACAGTGCCCATGCACCCTGCTTGCTTGCATCAGGCTATAGGGAAGGGAGAGTCCTTCAGGGACCACTGAGCCCAGGACTCATGGAAGAACTCTGCATGTGCATTATCCGAGCAGCCACAGGATGTCCTGCTGGCCGCAGGGCTAGGGCAGGGCTGGGGGTGCCCATGTGGGGTGAGAAGGCCAGCTGTTCTCCATGCACACAGGCAGGGAGAGGGCCAGGCGGGGTGCCTGAGCGTGAGCCAGGGGAAGCAGCGTTTACACAGAGGCAGGAAGGAGCAGGCTGAACAACACGAGAGTGCTCTGCACTCAGACAGGAGCTGAGCTGCTCAGGCCATGCCCCCACCCACAGACTATCCTGGGACCACCACTGGGGCCCTGCATAGCAGCACTGAGTACTGGGGGCTTTGTTTTTCTTCTGTTGGACAGATGACCTCTTCAGGTCCCCACAAGCTTAAGAAGCCAGTGTTTGTTATCTGGGACTTCAATTCATGCGTACGTAGCCTGTGTCAGGCCTCCTTCCTCCCCAGCCCCTGCCGAGATGCCCAAGGCTGGGGTCCAACTCTGGCCTCCCTGTTGCGCCTGTGTCCTTCCTCCCCAGGCCAACCCTTCCCCCCGCAGGGGCCTCCATGACCACTTAGACCTCTCTCTCCCGGTCTGGGCAGCCTGCCTTGACCTGGAGCTCACTAGAGGGCTGGAGCAGCACAGCGACTTCCCCTGGGCGGTGGAATTGTTCCTCATTGTGAGGCAGGCCTGGGGCTGGCCCGGATGTCTCTTGCAGCCCAGCTGTTCTGTGCTGGGGTGACACAGGGTGGAGACAGCCTGGGCTAGTGGCAGGAATGTCCGGGCTCTCAGAAAAGTAGGGGGAGAGACCCGTGAGAAAAACAGGGTGGGAGAGGGACTCAGATATAGAATTTAGGGGGGGCTTTGGGGAAGCTCTTGGCTACAGAATCTCAGGCATCCTCCTGGATGATAAGGATGCATATGGTGGCTGTCCAGGAAACTTCCCTGATTCTTGGGTCCGAGCTCCCTGTACTCCATGGCATCAGTGTCAACTCTGTCCCCTTGCCCCCATGCCAGCTCCTCAGTGCACAGGCTTAGGGAAGCAGCCCTGGGCCAACTCATCTTTGCCTCTGGAATAGGCAGACCTCCTTAGTGTTCATTGCACAGATGAATGATTCCTGCAGGGCCCCGTCCCCAAGGAGGGCTGGTCCTGCCTAGCACGGGGCCAGCTTGGAACCAGGAAGGGCACTGCAAATGGCAGCGAGGGGACAGGAGTAGGCCTATGGGATCTCTAGATCTCTAGGTCTCACAGATCTCTAGACAGATGGGTGCAGGCAGCGTGGCTCTCCCGCACCATAAGACCCTCTGACCTTCCCTGTGTAAGTGTCTGGGTCTGGTTGCTCTGGCTGCTTGAAGAAGGACTGGGCTCCTTTGAGCATCCACCCAGAGAAGGCTACGCAGTGGCAGAGAAGCCCCTGGATCTGGTTGCCTCCTGTTCCTTTAGGACACAAGGGGTTCACTGTCTGGCTCTGAGGGATTCACTGCCCAAGGTTGGGCCAGGGGAAGCAAATCTAAGGGTCCAGGGTTGCCTGGAGATGGCAGGCACAGGCTGCTGGGCCCCTGCTGTCAGCTTCTGCCCCACCCAAGCCTGACAAGACTTAGCCAGGAGCCACCTCCTCTGGGAAGCCTGCCCATCCCTTCTCAGTGCCCCATCTGCTGCTGGAGCCCCTGCACGAGCTTTCTTGTGGCCCCCCTCCCCACCAGCTGTGCCCTTCAGGCCAGAGCCATGATGTCTTCCCTCTGCAGTGCCTCTGGTGCCTAGCAAACAGCATCCAGGGAACACTGGCTGAGTACATAAATGAGTGAATGAACAAGCAAACAAAGGCAGCTTTGCACTGGGTTCTCAAACTACATCCTGTGATCACTGCAGTTTTGCTCAAGTACCTCCTCCAAAATTCAAATAAGGGGGACTTCTTTCCCCCAACCTGATGAAGCAGGGACAAAGTGCAGCAGGGACATACTCATTGTGAATGAACATTTTCCTCCTAGGAATCTCTTGCCTGTTAGTCCCTGGGACTGTTTGCTTCTGTTACAGTCTAGAAAGCCCAGGCCTGCAGCATGCTGCCCAGGCGCAGGCCTTGGGAGCCCTGCCCCCCATCCTGCCCACACCAGGGTGTCCAGGCCTTGAAAGAGCCCTGGAGAGGACCAAGGCAAGGCAGGAAGATGCTGCCTGCTTCATCCTCTGCCAGAGAGTTAGCACTGTGGGCCCTGCCTGGGGCAGGCCAGGGACAGTGGGCCCTGGAGGGCTTGGCAGAGGGCTTGGCCAGCAGCTGGGAGCTCTAGCTATGGGTCCAGCCCATGTTTTGGAGGGTCTGCTGAGCCCATGGCCCATCTTTCTGGATGGCCAGTGTGGTTCATCCATCTCTGACTCCCATTCTTCTGGAGTGAAAGGAAGCCTGATCTAGTCTCCACACCTTCGGGTCTTAGAATCATGTGTTCTGGTGTCTGCCTCCCGGGTGAGCCCAGGGCTTCAGGGTGTAGGTGGGATGGGGTATGGCGAACCCACATCTGGATGGAAGGAGCCGTGCGGCAGTGCTGTCACTGTACTCGATCTTTTCTCTGCCTCTTTCTCTCTAGCAGAGTTCTGCTCGTTAGGAGCTGTGATACACCTGGCCCTGAGCAATGAGCTAATTGTGATGATTCTGTTCCTCAGTGTTCCAACACCCATGTAGTCAGCATGCCCATGGTAATGCAAGAACTCTGGTGCAGGGGATTCTCACTTTTCTGATAAAGGGGCGAAGTAATTGGCACAGCTCGTTATCTTTCTTTCATCTTCCCTCCTTGAGTGAATCCTGACTTGAGGGCTAGAGCTACGGCAGCTGTGGCATAACCCTAAGGTATGACCTCTGCCGTGATCAAGCCTGAAATCAGCATCTGCAACGCACTCAGGAGGTCTGATGCGCAAAAGTGCATTCTGATTTCTGAGTGAGGTATCATTACTAGTAGCCAGACACATCTTGAAGTGCTGCTGGAGAAATGACCAAGATGATTCACCCTGCCCTGCAGCTGGGTGCAGTTGCAAAAGGTGTATGTTAACAATGGTCCCTCCATGTCACCACCATAAGTGATGCCCTTCCTGCCTCACCCCTGCGCCTGGGAAGTACACCTGTCCTGTCAGTGAGTGCCTACCTAGCGCACAGGATGTGGAAGACTGAAGTAACTGGATGTGACACCAGAGAAGGCTCTGGCTTGCCCGTGCTGGTTGAGGGCCCAGCCCAGGGGTGCCCAAGCCAGTTCTGCTTCCTCAACTCTCAGAATGGGCTGGGAGGGGTGGTGTCCCTGAGATTATTGGCCCAATCCCTTCTCCTCTGCAGAGAAAACCTAGTCAAAAAGCCTAGCCTGAACTGCTCCAAATCCTTCCCCAACAGGGCCATGCCCCAGGGGAGGCACCCAAAGATCACTCGTTGGGGTGGAAAGAGGCAAAGCCAAGGTCTTGCTTAGAATCGGGGTCCCCAGGTCCCTAGGCTGCAATGATGTGTCCAAACTTTACCCACCTCCTCCTGACACTATGAAGTTCTGTACCACTTAGTTCTGCAAACCTTAGTTTAACTCCCTATATCCTGAATCTATGTTGCCTTGTGACTTGCTTTGGTCAAGAGAAGTTGCACAAGGGGCCCTATGCCAGCTGCGGGCCTGGCATACTCGAGGGCTTGCATACCCCTTGCTCTCTTCCTTCCTAGTGCCGTGAGAACAGGCGTGGACTCCTCCGCTGGAGGGGTTGATCCTGTCTCAACCTGAATGGCCAACCCATCTCTAGAAGCACAACCACCAAGTGGCACACAGTGCCCACTCTGACCACAAGGAGGGAGCCCAGCTGAGACCAAAAGAACCACCCAGCTGAGCCTAGTCTGCACCACCAGCCTCAGAATTCCAGAGAAACCAATGCCACTGTTTCACACCTTGGGGCAGCATGTGGTTTATAGCAAGGCATGACAGTGGTAACAGGTAGTTGATACATCCTCCTCCTCCGCATGGTTTACCAAGTGCATCCACAGATATGAGCTAACGGGATTCACAAGACAACTTTGAGGTAGATACCATCTGCCTTTTGCAGACAACAAAGGTGAAATGCTCAGAGCTCTGACTCCTTCATTACACACAGCCAAAACTCACACCACTCACCAGTCCCTCCAGGGCTGTCACTTGGGTCCTACACAGCCACCACCGAGCCCCTATAGACCTGCCACCTGGCCCTCAGGCTCACACCCCTTTTTCACCTAGTGAACCTCATAGCTGGCTGAGGGCAGTGGTCCCATTCATTCAGACATTGACTGAAACACAGATTTCAGTCCTTTCCAACCCTCTCATGTTGCAAGTGTCATAGCAACATGACATGGGGACAGGTCCAGAGGACGATTTTTTCTCTGAGGAACCATCCCATTTCAGGCTCAGCCTCTACCCCCAGAGCTGCTCGGAGACAGCACAGGGCACTGAAGCAGGACTGGAGCAGCCGAGGACACGGGTAAACCATCTCCCACATGGCAGCCTCCATAAGAGCTCCCACCTGGCACATGGAAGGCATGAGGCAGGAGTCCTCAGTTCAGCCACTGCTTGAGGTTCTGCTCCCCCATCAGCCCCCTCACATGGATGGCAGAGCAGCCCCAGCCAGGCCCACACCCTGCGCCACCTGCCACTCACCGACAGCGTGGGAGTCCCCTCGTCCTCCACGGTGACTACCAGATGGTAGAAGCCCTGGCGCTCGCGGTCAGGTGGGGCAGGCCGCGTGGCAACCTCGCCACTGATGCGGTCCATGCGGAAGGTCATGTCCTCATTGCCCTCGGTGATGTAGTAGGACAGGATGCTGTTGATCCCAATGTCACGGTCTGTGGCTCTCACCTGGACCACGGCAGTGCCTCCACCCACATTCTGTGAGGGAAGCAGGACAGTAGTCATCCTGGATTCCAGGCCTGTCTTCCAGGGGTGCTGGTGAGGAGGGTGACTGAGGAGGCCGGGGTGGACACTGACCATGTGCTGTGGCTGGTGACAACTCACTGATTTTTTTTTTTTTCAGTACTGGGGATTGAACTCAGGACTTTAGGCTTGCCAGGCAGGTGCTTATGCCCTTGAGCTATCTCCCCAGCCCTGGTGACAACTCACTGAACCTGTGTATTTGGTTCTGTAGTTGCCCCATTCACAAATGAGAAAAGTGAAGTGAAAGAAAGAACACGTGCCATCTGCGTGCTCATCAGTGCCAAGTCTCGGGCACCTGGCCCAAGGTGGACTCTACCCTACACTCTGCTTTTCTGAACACTGCACTTGGAGTGATGACCAGCAGCACCAGCCAGAGATTCCAGTCCAGATGGCTCAAGCTTAGGACCAACCACATATACTTTGATTTAAAAAGTGGTACTCCCAGACTGAACCCTGGTTCCCTGTCCTGAGAAACAACACTCTCTTGTTTTCCTTTTCCCTCTTCCTTTTCCCCCTCACCTCAAAATATTCTGAATTTCAGCACCCAGGCTAAGCATTCAGGGCTTGATCATGTTGGGCTGAGGCCTGAGGGACCAGTGGGCCAGGCCGACATCGAAACAGGTGCCCTGTGGCCAGCTCTCAGCACTGTCCACACCAGCTGCCCTGCTGGAGGCCTGGCTACCCTTACCTCATTCACACTGACATTGTATCCAAAGGGACTTTCGATCACTGGAGGATTGTCATTGATGTCCAAGATGGTCACCTGCAGAATGTGGTCCTTCTTCCGAGGAGGGGTGCCGCGGTCGGAAGCCACGACCTGCACAGGGGAGAGGGAACTGGTTCCTTGCAGGGAGCACCAGGGAGGGCAGGGGTGCACTGCCCACCCCTGCTCTGGGTGGCCTGGCCAGCGCTGGCCTCTGCCCACGCCTCCCCTTCCTCCTCCACATTGCAAACAACCATTGCCCAGTCTCGTCAGGCATGGGAGCCTCCTTTGGAACCCCTGCCATGCACCCGGGTTGTTACTGCCTGTCCCGCCCCACTGTACTCCGCAGTGAAGCAGCACCTGCCCATGACCTTGGCCTGGAATCTGACTCTGCGATCAGCCCTCAGCTTTCATGGCCTCTAGGCCTTGCACTCAGATCTGTTCTCTGGCACACAGAGACAAAAACTGGAATAATCTTTTCTTTCCCCTTGACTTTTATACCCATCCACCTACACATCCATCCATCCATCCATCCATCCATCCATCCATCCATCCATCCATCCATCCACCCACACATCCATCCATCCATCCATCCACCCACACATCCATCCATCCATCCATCCATCCATCCACCCACACATCCATCCATGCATCCATCCATCCATCCATCCATCCATCCATCCATCCATCCACCCCCACATCCATCCATCCATCCATCCATCCATCCATCCATCCATCCACCCACACATCCATCCATCCATCCATCCAAGACAGGGTGTTGCTATTTAGTCCAGGCCAGGCTTGAACTTGCTATGGAGCCCAGGCTGGCTTTGAACTTGTAGAAATCCTACTGTATCAGTCTCCCAAGGACTGGGATTACAGGTGTTCACCACCATAGGATAACTGGTTTAGCAGGCCTTAGAGCCTAAACACGGGCAGAGCCAGCCTCTGGAAACCTCAGCGCTGGCCCACTGGTCATGGCTCCATAGCCAACCGCCTGGCCACAGCAAGTGAGCACGAATGGTGCCTCCGGGGCTTCTTGCATGTGCCAGTGTTTCCCACCTCAGCAGATGCAGGCCACGTAGGGTTCTTTTGCCCATTCCACCGATGGGGAAACTGAGGCCCAGGCAGAGGAAATAACTTGCCCAAAGTCACACCGCCTTATGGGACAGCCAGGGCACCACCAGTTCCCCCAGCCATACTCTCCCTGGCTGGCAGAGTTGGACACAGACACTGACACTCTTTGGCCTGGGAACCCAGACGGCACCCAAGTCCTCCTTCCTGGTCAATCTCACTTGTGCTCCCAGCCCTGAGAGCTGCAGCCCGCCCGTGTCACCTTGAGGATGTAGTGGTCCAGCTCTTCTCTGTCCAGGGGCCTGGCCACAAACACTTCGCCAATGGAGTCATTGGTGGTGATGATCTCAAAGGCCCCAGCAATGTTGCCAGAGGCCAGGGAGAAGACCACCTGTCAGAGGGGAGGGTGAGGGAAGGAGGCAGGGAGGGGTGGGGACAGGTTAGGTCAAAGGGCTGTCTGGTTTTCCCGAGCCCACCCTCTTGGGGGCCTTCTGTTCAGCAAGGCTGCTTGAGAAGTGAGTTTTGCTTGTGAGGTGTTTCAGGCCCTCAGGATGAGGTAACAGGGCCACGGAGGCAGCGCCACACCTGTGGCATGCACCCGATCCTCTGGAGGTCACTGTGGTAGGTCTCCTACCACAAACCTGAGCTTGCCATACTTTCTCAGACCACAGGGCCTCTGCACATACTGTTCCCTCTGCCTGGCTCATATTTCTCTCTTGGTTGTGTTAACTTCTATGCCTTCTCCCAATCTCAGCCTTAGCCCTGGTGCTCACCTGCCCATTGCTGCCTGCATCAGGGTCCCGGGCCTTGACAGTAGCTACTCGCTGGCCCACGGGGCAGTCCTCAGGCACACTGACCAGAGAGTCAGAGGTGAAGTCGAAGCGGGGGCTGTTGTCATTCTCATCCAGCACGGTAATGTAGACCTGGGGGGTGAATGTGCTTAGGGACCTACTGCCACTTTCCTCTGCCTGGCCACTGGTGCTGCCATCCTGCCCAGCAGGGAGTGGACTAGAGGTCAGGTCTGGGCTGGCCACCTCCAGGGCCCAGAGCCTTTGCTCCTTGCAGCCTGGGGCAGGGGCTACCTTGGTGGTGCTGGGCTGGGAGGGCAGGGAGGAGGCCCACAGGACCCTCAGAGATGGTGGAGATGGGAAGAGGCAGGCCCTGACCAAGGGGACAGAAGTTGGAATGCCAGCTTGTATCAGCTCAGCTTCTTGCTTTTTTTTTTTTTTTGTTCTTCTTCAGAAAAACAAGAAATCCAGATTTTCTAGTGAAATGAGCCAGTGAGTCATAAAAATTAAAGATGATGTGTAGGCTGCTCAGAACACATCTGATGGCCAGACACTGGGGACTTCCTGGCATCTCGGGATCAACAGGAGGAAGCAGGGCCCGAGGGGGAAGGGACAGTGCCTGGGATTCCAGGGGACAGGGCCGGTAGGAAGGCAGGTAAATCTCCAACCATCTGATAAACCGTACATATTCACAGAGCCCACCACTTTGTATCAGCAACTTGGCTCCTCTTGGGGGGCTCACTGCGGGCTCCACCCCAGCTATAGCTGGGACCAAAGGTGCCCTGAATTCCGTAGTGGGGTGGTGGGGAGGTGGGTGGTTTTGGGGACCTGGGGCCAGGCCTGTGCCACTGTCCTGCCTTAGGCTGATTCCCACCTCTATCCCTGAGGGGGCTTAGGCGCCCCTCTGTGAGACCCCTGGTCTCTGCTCCGCAGTGGATGTCTTAGAGCAGCCTACCACCAGCCTAGGTTCACGTCTTGGTTCTAGCCACACTGCCGCATCCTCAGGTGGCTCACAGGGCAGGGGTGACAAACCTATGGCACCTATGCTACTTTGGGCTGTATCCCTGAGAGCTCTCAGAGGTTCGCCATCGTGGCTGTAGGCTGATGAACAGGACCAACTCAGCTAACTAGCTGTGCATATGTAGAAAAAAGTATCTGGCCAGAAAGTTATTCAACCTTTCTAGCTTTCTGTTGCTCAGCTGAGAGTTAGAGCAAGACCATCTATAGCACTAGGATATGGGAGGAATCGCTGAGCGAACGGAAAGTTAAGGGTGGCACCAAGGCCTCCAGCCCCCTCCGCCTAGCTGGCAGACGTGCGTGTCTTCCCTCGACAAGATGGTGCCCATGCACTGTGAATGCCAATCAGTGAGCTGGTTCCTTGAGGACCCTGAGCCCCGTCTGCTGCCCCCTGAAGCAAACAGCATCACCTACTGCACTGTTCTGCAGGCAAACCCCAACAAGTGTCTGTGGCCTCATCCCTCCAAACTCCCTTGCTCTCGCCATAGCCTCCTTTGAGCTCAGCACCCTTGCTCAGACCCAAGGGCCTCCACGCATGCTGACCCCACTGCCTGAGGCACTCTTCTTTCTTGGCTGTGTTAACTGCTTGGAATCCTGCAGACCTCAGCCTGAGTCTCTTCCTCAGGGAAGCACTCCTTGGTTGCCCTGACACTCCCCACTGAGTGACCTATGGCTGTCCTAAGCTGCTCCAAGGATTCCTCTCACTCTTTTATGCGGAGGCAGGGAGGTGTCTGAATTTGGTTTTCCCTGTACCCTGAACCCTGGCATAGTCGGTGACCCTGCCATGATGACCACTGGCCTGGTGCAGGGGTTGGGACAGGCGACAAGGAAGAACACATTGCACAGAACACAGTGGTACACCGCTCCGGAGCTCCTGCTACAGGGCAGCCCCGCCCCTTCCTGTGTGCCTTGCACAACCTGCTGCCTGGACAGGGCGGAGTCAGGTGGAGGTGAGCTGCGGTTGGGCTTCTGGGCTCACAGAGGAATCTGCCACCTCTGTGGAACTGCTCCCCTCCTCCACCTGAGTCCTTCAGCAGAGTTGGGGACAGGGCTGCGCATCAGGGCAGCACCCCAGGAGCTCCAGGAGGAAGCCGTGGCTGCACAGGGTGGCTCTGCTCCCTATACATTTCTGCAGAGTGTGGAAAGGCCTTGCCAGCCACACAGAGGAGTGCCACAGCCTTAGGGGACACTGCTCCCTGCTGTCTCTGCACCTCAATTCCCTCAATTCCTTATGGCACTGAGGAGGCCAAGTGGCAGCGGGGCCACTGTGCACTGATGAGGCTGGGATGAGCGCTCCAGATGAGTGTTCCCCCACCTCCCCAAAACTCAGGCCAGGGGACCTACCTGGCACTGACAGGGGGGCAGACCCAGGCCCTGGGCTGGCTCATGAACCATGAGTTAGGGGCAGCCAGCCACACCAGGGGCTGCTTCAGGGGGGCACCTCCAGGAATGTGGGGGGCCCCACGCAGCAGCATGGCCTCTAGGCCTGGATCCTGGGTGGGCTTCCCTCCATTGGCTATGTGTAAGGGACTCAGGCAGTTAGGAAGTGTGGCTGTGACCACAGCTTAGGAGCCTGTGGGATGGCTGGGTCCCAGTGCCTCAGGGGCTGTCAGGTGGTTTCCTGACCCCTCCCCCAACTCAGCCCACAGCCTGAGCCCCTGCCTGCCTCTCCCTTCAGGCCTAGCCCTTTCCTGGAAGCATTTCTGGCACTGGGACCTCAGGGTCGCCCTGCCTGTGCCAGAGGCCCAGGGCGGTGACTTACAGCTATCTTCTTGAGCACCCCCACCTTGGCACTGTGCACCCCCCTCACACGCACCTTGGTCAGCAGAGTAAGAGAGTGGAGGTACCAGCCAGGGCACAGGGCAGAGCACACTTTCGCCATGCCTGGCTGTGCGGCAGGTTCACAGGAGGTTGCCTATCGGAGACCTGCTGCCACTTGTCACATCTTTGAGCAAGACAGTACTGCTGATGTGACCTTCATTTTAGACTTGAGGAAGGGAGCACTGCCTATGTCACATGGCCATGAGGGCAGAGCTGGCGCAGACCCCAGGGTCCCTCTCTTTGCATGTTCTAACTGCTCCTCTGTTAGTGCACCCCCATCTGACTGGATGGAGCAGGGGATGTGCCCGAGGGGTGTGGGCTCTGAGTGCAACTGTGGGGGGACTGGGAGACCAAGAAGGGGGTGACAGGAGATGGCCTGCCCACCTGTCCCTGTGCTCTGGGTCAGGAAAGGTGGGAGGCACTTCCGTCCGCAGTACTTACCTTCTGCAGGCGGCGAGGAAGAGGGGGAAGGAGAGAAAAGGGATGCAGATGGTTAGTGTGTGGCTGTCCACCCCCACCCTACCTCCTGGCCTGTTGAGGATGCTGCCCTCCACCCCATCCTGGGCCCAGGCTGCCTGGGAGGGGATCCTGAAGAGGGGACATGGTGGTCTCAATGTGGTCCCTGTGCTAGCAAGACCCGATGCCTGTCCGATGCCCAGCCTGCATGTCGAGTGGCTGGGAGGCGTGGGCCTGGGAGCATTTGGGTGGGCACAGGCTATACCCCTGGGCTTGCAGCCAGGACCACTCACCACAGTGGAGTCCACCTTGGGGCCACCATCGTCCGCCACCACTGTCAAAGTGTAGAAGTCACCCTTTTCCCGGTCTACCAGGGCTTTGACTGTGATCACGCCCTGCAGGGAGGAACCAGTGAATGACCCAAGTCTCCACAGTCTCCAGGCAGAGTGCTCCTGTCCACCACCCCTTTGGCCTGGCACAGCTGCCCTGTGCAGTCAAATTCCCACTGCTGTCTCCATGCCTGCTGGGATTGCCCCCCGCACCCCAAGACTTCTGGTTCCCGGCCCAGGAGGACTCTGTTCTTGCCTGGCCCCCAGGTTCCCTGTGGGTCCCCTCCTCACACAGTCCCTGTGGCACTCTGATGGGCACCCTTCATTAATCCCACCTCTGCACCTAGCCTGAGAACCGCGGAAGGGTTGGGAAGGGTCTTGTTCATCATGTGATCCCAGCATCCCCTGGGACAAGCCCGCAGGCTGGTCATTCACACCTCGCCTTTTGTATTTGTTTTCCATACTCCGTATTCAACCCAGGGCCTTCAGACTGAGCTACATCCTTAGCCTTTTTCTTTTCTTTTAAATTTTTCTTTCTTTCTGTTTTTTGAGACAAAAAACTTAGTTAAATTGCTCAGGCAGAGCTTGGGAGATGGCTCAGTAGAATAAGTGCTTGCCTGGCAAGTGCAAGGGTCTGAGTTCAATCCCTGGTTCCGAAAAAAAAAAATTGTATTAAATTGCCTAGGCAGGAGTTGAACTTGCACTCCTCCTATTTTAGCTTCTCAAAGTACTGGGATTACAGATATCTAGCACCATGCCCTTACCTATTTTCAAAGAAGATATTCTGATAAAAGGCAAACTAAAATGAAGATAGAGGATTAGAAGCCAGAGAGCAGCTAAGAGGTAGCTACAGCAGACACCTAGTAAGAATAGATACGTGCTAAAGAACAAAATTTATATCTGAGCTTCCTAGTAGCCAAGGTAAAAAGGGAATTATGACAGTTGACATAGCTTTCTGAGACACTGAAATAATAAGAAATATATTTGGTGTCTGTTCCTGTAGGTGGCACAGGGCTCCTCAAATTCTTGTTGATTCCTGGGGAAAAAGGCTCTAGGAATGTTTTGTTCTAATAGTTGGTCTATGAACCCTGATTCCTGACAGAGTTCCCAATCTTTTGAAATTTCCCTGGGCTGGTGAGATGGCTCAGTGGTCTAAAGCACCTACTTAGAACAAGCTTAGCAAAGCACAGGGACCGCGGTTCAATCCCCCAGCACCACATGCCAGCCAGCCCCGCCCCCTGGTGGGCTGAGCTGGCCACACACACACACACACACACACACACACACACACACAGAAATTTCCCAGGGGATAGGAGGATTTTTTGTTCTAAGGAGGCAACTCTTGCTGGGTTCCTGGGTTAGGGTGAGCACCAGAAGAACCAAGTCATGCTCAGAACCTGGGACTTTTCCTCTCACCCCTCACGCTCTGCACTGCAGAGAGAGCTGCAGACCGAGTTAGTAACTGCTTATGCGTGTACACAAAGCCTCCATAACTTCCTGAACTGCACAGCTGGGGGTCTGTGGACTGGCTTTGAGGGGAGGGCTGTGTGCCTGGAGGGGACACAAAGCCCCTGGGCCATCCTCTACTTCTTCCATGATGTCTGTCATCTCTAGCCTTTCAAATCATCTTGGGGGTACATCAGCAACAGTAAGCAAAGCACTGCCTGGGCCTGAGAGCTGTTCTCAGGAATCCACCTGCAGGTTCTGTCTCCAACTCTTGGCAGAGCTGCCTGGTATTAAACCGAATCACAGAGTACCCAGCTGGTGGCCGGCAACACTGAGGACCAGAGGCAAAGTACTCTGTGATGGAAGCAAGTGCAGGCTACTTAGAGTTTCCCATGATACACTTTAGTTGCCTAGTAACAAGGAGGATCCCCGGTTGCCTACGAACAGCATTACCTTAGCCCTAAATACCAAAGGAAATACCTTATGGGGATCTATCTGAAGGACACTTCATGAGAAACAGGTGGGGCTGTGCATGCCGAAGGGGCTCAGTGAGTGTTGTTAGACTGAAAGGCTCACAGTGCTGGCCTGCCCCTCACCGTGTAGGCATCAATCTTGAACAGGGCTTTGGCCTGGGCACTGGTGTGGGCATCAAAGCGGTAGGTGATCTGGTTGAGGTTGTCGATGGAGAAGGCTTGGACCCGCACGATCTCTGTGCCCAGGGCTAGGTTCTCCATGATGGTCACCTCATAGGAGGCGTTGGAGAACTGCACGGCTTCATCCAGTTCGTTGAGCAGCGTGACATAGACGCTGCAGAAGCCCTGGTTGAAGGGCGGGGCCTGGTCGGTGGCAGATACGTTCATCAGGTAGCTAGTCTTGGTCTCGTAGTCCAGGTAGTCTGTGGTGGTGATCAGTCCCGTGCTCTCGTCGATCTCAAACTTTCCTTCCGTGCCTGACAGGATGCAGTAGTTCACCAGGCCTCCATCTCCTGCAGGAGAACACAGAGCTTGTGCAGTCCTAGGGGGGACAGGGCTAATTCTGAGGGACACGGCAGAGGCCCTAGCCAGCATGGCTGGTGTATGGTGCCCCCACCTGTATGGGCCAGATCAGCCCAAGAGAGGTGGCAGAGGACAGGGTTAAGGTCAATGTGATGGCAAGACCTGGGATACTGGTGACCCCCACTGGGGGCTTGGTCTTGGCATTAGAGGCTCCGCTCCCTGGGACCTCAGGTGCAAGTTCAAACCCCTGGCTTGGATGTTTGGACAGAAGGTCCCTTGCAGTGGGGACTTAGACCTAGAAAGCTTTGGACAAAGTAGCATTCTCAGAGGTGGCCACCCTGGCCCTTGGTGTCTCTGATGGGCTTCGGTGCCAAGCACAGGGTTCTCTCCACCCACTCTCCAAATTCCTGTGCCTTGAGATGCACCTTTCAAATGGAGCTAGAGCTGGGATCCCTTCACTGAAGGCCACAGACCCCCCAAGGGCAGGAAAAGGAACAGACATAAAACCCTAGACTCCCAAATCCTAGCCTTCCTCGGAATCACTTGCAAAGCTCAGTACAGATGAGCCTTTATCTAGGGCTGGCATCCACGGCTTTTGCTACCCTCTAAGGGCTGCCTGGCCCAGGAAGGGCCACGAGCCACTCTGTGCACAAAGTCTGTGACCTGTGCAGCACCAGCACTGTCCAGGAGCACTGAGCACCCTGCTGGGCTGCGGGGGAGGTGAGGGCGTGGAGGGGTGGTGGAACCACCAGGGCAGCTGATGCCTGGGGCAGGCAGGGGCTGGGGGTGCAGTAGGCCCCAGGAAATGAGGCTGGACTCCTCTTTGCTTTGCACTGTGGCCACCTCTGGGAATCAGGGGCTTGCAGGCTGTTTGCAGAGGGTGCTGAGGCCTGCCTCTCCCATGGCCCTGTGCCCTGCAGGCCTTAGCCCCTTCTGTAAGGCGCTGCACCAGAGGCTCACAGGAAGGTGCCAGTCCTAAGAGGACAAATGTGGACTTGCACAGCGTGACCTCAGAACAGCTCCTGGGATGCCACCCCCTCAGGCCTGGGCATCCGGCAGGGTGTGACCAAGGTGCTCCCAGGGTCCCTGTCTGGCCAGGGTATAAGGGACTAGGTGGGGGTGGGTGACTGCACTGGGGAGCAGAGAATGGCTGTGAGCAGCGGGACTCCTGCTGGCCTCACCAGTGTCTCGGTCCGTAGCTCGGACGACAATGACCGATGTGCCGATCCCTGAGGTCTCTCGCAGCCCCAGGCGGCTGTACTGCTGCTGTGTGAACACAGGGGCCTCGTCGTTGACATCCTCCACGTACACAATCACCTGCAGAGTTGGGCATGCAGTCAGAGCAAGCAGAGAGGGGGGCTGGGTGTGGCCACTGAGGCTGGCTTACATGGCCACCGCACTCTCTGCCAGCTGGGCGGCCTGAGACTGTCTGGCTGGTCACCAGGTCCTCCCTTTGCCTGGCACCCTGAGCATGGTTGGTGCTCAAATATCCTGTGTTCAAGAATGAAGCTCGTCTTGCAGAATGTGGGAGCGCATGTCTGTCAGCACCAGGGAGGCTGAGGCTTGACGATCACCTTGTGTTGGAAGGCAGCCTGGCGGACACAGCGCGTTCAAGGCCAGCCTGAACTACTTAGCAAGATCGTGTCCCCAAAAATAAAACGAACAAACAAGAAAAGAATGCGCTTTATCTTACCCTTGGCTCTGACACGAACCCTGTGGGAACCTGGACCTAACTGCTGGCTCTCTCGGGCCATCAAGTTGCTCCACTATGAAACGGTAACATGACTGTAATCACTCAGACTGCCTGTCACGCCTAATGCCGTTAGGAAGACAAACTGAACCAGGGCCTAAGGAAGTGCTGGAAAGCGAACCGTTTAAATGTCAAAATACATCTAGGAGAACAGACATTAAAATGTAATGGTGGGTTAGCGAAATACAAGGCAGAACTGTGTTGAGATACCTCTCACCCACCAGAATGGCTACCATTAAGAACACAAAAAAGAATAAATGTGCCCGGTGGAGGGATGCAGGCTACAGCCTTTGAGAGGCTGAGGCAGGAGGATAGCAAGATTGAGGCTGGACTGGACTTTATAGTAGGCTCTGTTTCAAAAAATTGGTGAAAAATTGATTAATTCTGATAAAGAAAGGGGGTAAAAAGGGACACTTGTACACTGCTGACGGGAATGTAAGTTAGCACAGCCACACTATGTAAATCAATTTGGGAGTTCCTCAAAAAATTAAAAATATACTATGTAGCCTGACATGGCAATGCATGCCTATAATCCCAGGACTCCAGAGGTTGGCGCAGGAGGGTTACACATTCAAGCTCAGTCTGGCAACTTAATGACTTAGGGAAACAGTCTCAAAATAAAAAAAATAGAAGAGCTGGACATGTAGTTTGTTAAGGTCCAGGTTCAGTCTGGGGGTAGGGGTGGGAAGAAAAGATCTACCACAGGACCCAACCATCACACTCCTTGGTGTCTTGCCAAAGGAATTAAAGTCAGCAGACGGCAGTGAGACTTGCATGCCCACGTTGACCAAGGTATAGTTCACCACAGCCAACTAAACATGGCATATAAACACAGTGGAATAGTATTCAGCCATAAAGACGAACAAAGCTAGGCCACCTGCAGAAAAAAATGGATGGAACTGGGGACCATCATGTGAAGGGAAATAAGCCAGGCCAGAAAAACAAGTATTGCGTGATTTCCCTAAGATGTGGAAATCTAATTAACTAAAAGCCACAAAGATGACATGAAAGTGGAAGGGAGGTTATTTTTAGACAGGAGGAAGGGAATAAAGGCTAGTGGAAGGGGGAAGGGCAGTGGGAAGTGAGTATAAGCCTCGGGTGCCAGAAACGCCACAGCGAACCCAAGAGTTTGTGAAAATTGATCCACGCCAATAAAGACGTAAAGGAGGTTTAACAGCGAGTCAGCCCTCGGGCCCCTTCAGGACTGGCAAGTGCCTTCTCTTGGTCAGCCTGTGTGGCTGGCACTTTGCTGGCTGCTTTTCCTTCCTGGTCCTCACCCCTCTGGCTTTCTCTAGGGACACTTCTCAGTAATGACAGCAATCCTGGTCTCAGGGTTGGCTTCTGGGGGCTCCACCCAAGGCCATGGGTGTTTCTGGATCCTAAAATTATGTGTAATTTTCCTCACACTTCATCTGGTGACTCCAAGTTCCTTTTCATGAACACGGATGTCCTGCACAGCAAAAACAAGGCTGTGAAAGATGTTTCAGGGGAGTCAGTGGTGCCGCTGTCCTCTCCACCATCTCTCATGGCTAAGGAGAGTTCAGGACTTGCTTTCTGTCCACAGGAATTAAGCGCCACCTTTCAGGACCAGAGACACTCCTTTCCTGAGCTTTGGGGGTTGTGGAGCAGGGTGTAGAAAGACCTGCGGGGAAGGAAGTGTTTGGGGAGGCCACTATGGGTGGCTCCCCACAGAGCTGTAGGGAGGCCCAGGCCCCTGCCTCCTGTGGAAGATGGGGACAGAGCCCGAGCAGGGGGTGTGACGTGCTCAACAGCTTGCAGTAACCGGAGGGCTAGACCGAGGACCGGTTTCTCCCCATGCCCATCTACCAAGTGTCAGCTCCTGGCTCTGGGCTGGGGATGAGCGGGCTCAACAGAACCTGGGCAATGGCACTGACAGCAGGACCTGAGACCCACGCAGCCTCAGAACTTGGCACTGGCTGCTGAATGGTCACCACCTTGGGTACCAGCCTGGAGTCACTCCACAGCTGAGCTGGGAGCTTGGAGAGATTGGCAGGAGTGCATCTTCTGGCTAGGACAAGTAGAAGACAGATGGGGACACGGCAGAGTCAGGAAGGCTCTCCAGCAGTGTCACAGAACTGTTGTGTCCAGGCACTGAGAATCACTATGCAAACTAAAGTGCTCGCCCAGGGCCCAGCTGTTTACAGAACCATCTGCATTTGGCTTCAACCAAAACTTGGCTGGAGAGGTCCTGGGTGGGGTGGGTGTGAGGGGAACTTGCATGGATGAATTTCAGGAACTCTTTTTCGGTAAACAGAAACTAACTGTCCATCTATCAGAGCTGGGAGACTGCCCTTTCCTGAGTCTGCTGGCTCCAACGACCTTGACTCCCAGGGCTGTGGGGAAGAAACAGGATGGGTCTGACTGCAGAGAGGAAGAGGAGGAGGGAGATGGCCTGGAGCCTGGCCACATGCCACGTGGCTCTTGTTTTTAGCAGCAGAGCAGGAGGCAAGAAAGGTAGAGTGTGGTTTGTGAGTCTGAAAGACACAGATGTACAGGAAATACAGGTCTGTAGAGGGTTTTTTTTTTTTTTTTATGTGTTTAGTATAGGGTCTCCCTATGCAACTCAAACTCATAGTGATCCTCCTATTTTCAGCCTCCCCAATGCTGGGATTACAGGTACGTGTCACCACGCCCAATCTCAGTGGCCAGCTCAGTGCACCCAGTCTCGGTGTACCTGGTCTCAGTGGTGCATGACACGTAGTGCTGGGGATTGAACCCAGATCCCTACGCTTGCCTAAGCAGGTGATCAGTCTGTTGAGCTATCTCACCGGTCCAAGTCTGCAGAGGTTTTGCAGAGTGGGAGGGAGCTGTGGGGCTCTTTGGAGAACTGGACCTGATATCTGTCCTGGGCTGATCCCTCTAAGGGGACAGGCCAGAGGCATGGGTGGGTCATGCACCTCAAGACACCCAGGCTCCTTATGCTGCACAATAAATCACTGTGCATGTGTATGTGGTACAAGTGACTGAAGCAGGGCCTCTCACGTGCTAGGAAACTCTCCAGCACTGAGCTCCGCCTTGGCCCTTTTTCCTTTCTTTTGAGACACAGTCTTACTAACTTGCTCAGGATGGCCTTGGACTTGTGATTCTTCTACCTCAGCCTCGCAGGTTGCTGGGATTACAGGTGTGCACCATCGCTCACCACTTTCCTCCATGCATCTTGGCTGCCCTGGCTCTCAAGAGATGTGGAAGCTGCCTATCTCGAGGGCCATCAAGCCTCCAAGCAGGGGCCTCAGAGTTACTCTCTGGGGATGAGACTGTGGCTTCCCACTGTGCTCTGGAGAGCCTTCTGTGGGCGTATTGTGGCTAGTGCATCATAGTGATTACAACAAACGTGGTTCTACCCTTACTGCTGGGTGATCTTTTGGCATTATGCTCCTTATCTGTAAAATGGGTGTAACAGCAGAGCCAACTCAGGGTAGTTGAGAGGGCTGGCTAGAGTGCAGGCAGCACCCAGGGCAATGCCTGGCGCAGTCCTACGAGAGTTTCCGACCCTCAGTGGAGGAGGAGATGGAGAGAGGGGTGGGGTGCTGAGAGGACGTGGCTCAGGGTGGCCCAGCTGGGTTTGATCTGTTTTACTGGGATATCGCATACCATTTGCTTTAAAAAGAAAGTCAGTGGCTAAAAATGGCTAAGATCGCTATTTGCAATAGTGATGCCAAGGCACTGACTGGCAGGAGCAGACCTGGACATGGGCGGCTGCCACTTCGGGAGGGACGATAAAGTGGTCGTGGTTAAGAGGCCTCAAGTCCGGGACCCCAATCCAGTTGGTGCCAGCTCCTCTCTGGCCTGAAGTGGGCATCGCGAAGGGCAGGGAGTGTGAAGCAGGCTGCACAGGCCTGCAGGGCTTGGGCTGCTGTCACCCTCAGTCACGGGCTCTGCAGGGCCTGACCCCTCTGTCATCTCCACCTGGGCAGATGCTTCTCGAGGGCAGCTGAGGGAGGGAGACTAGGTTCTCACCATCTGCTCCAGGCTTCCTGGTTAGGCTGAGTCACCTGTCCCAGCCTACCCTCGGGGACATTTAGTGTGACATGTGACGTGACGTGGGGGCCAGGTAGGCTTCCATTTCGTTGTTTCCAGCCTGGGGAAATGGGGTGAGATGGGCTGATAAGAGCTGCTGATTCCGTGCCACCCACTGCTCTAGGTAAAGTCCCTGCCTGCTCTGTGCCGCTTGGCCTATGGCCCTCCTCCTACTCCCAGGTGACACTGGTTGGTGTCTGACTCACTTCCCATGCCACAGGGGAAGAGGCTGTGAGCTGAGGTGGGAAGAGGTGGCTGCAAGAGGCACTGTCGTCTTCAGCCACGTCAGTAGAAGCATCCGTGTTTCTGACCATTTGGGAAGGCTGAGTTGGATTTGATTTTAGCCACTCAAGTGGGTTAAAAAAAAAATTACAAAACAAGAATACATCTGATTGGACAGCTAGGAGTGGGGGTTGGAATATTTCAATGGAAAAGGATTAACTTGGACTCAAGAGATACAGCCTCTAGTCCTGATTCTATCGTTAGCAACCTCTCTGTGCCTCAGTTGCCTCATCAGTACCCTGGGGTTGGCATCTATATCTCTGTGAGACATTCTCAACTCCCTCTGAGGTAGGATAGACGAAAAGAAAGATAGCTAGAATGGAAACAAGGAAAGTTGTAATTTTAGAAGTGCATATAGCTTCATACAAAAAATTTCTCAAGCTCTTTCTTTTCTAGGAAACTCATTCCCAAAGAACTTCCGAAGGGTCTTAAAGGCACGGTCAGTCAAGCTGGGGCCTGTGCGCCTCGCCTGCAAGCTGTCTTTCCCCCTGGGAGAGCGGGCTGTAATCCTCAGCTTCACGCACAGACAATGGCTTGCACTCTAACCCAGCCTCCAGATGGGTAACTGACAACCAGCAGTACACGTCTGAGATCACACATCTTTTTGTTTGTTTCTTGAACAGCAGAACAGACTGTTCTATGTAGTCCAGGCTGGACTTGAACTTGTGGACTTGAATTCCTGCCTCCCAAGTGCTAAGATTACAGGTGTGTGTCACTGCACTTGGCCTTGATCACTTTTTTTTTTTTTCTCACTTGTGTATTTGATACAGGGTCTCACTATGCAGATTGGATTTGTGGTAATCCTTTTGTTTTCAGCCTCCCCAGCACTGGGATTACAGGTGTGCACCACCATGCCAGGACTCAGTTGCCAGCTCAGCACACCCTGCGGGGGGAGCCAGTGCAACAGGCAGGACTGGGGATCAAACTCTGGTCCCCACGCTTGCCAAAGCAGGTGTTTTGGCTGCTGAACTATCTTGCCGGCCCTTAGATAATTTCTTGAAGAGGACCCAAGACCACATAATTCATCCAGCTCCAGGGTAAAAGGTATCCCTCTTTCAAGGGCCCACACTCTATTGTCTTTGAGAGCATACTTTACAATTCTGCCTACTAAACCTTCTATGTCCCTCACTGAGGCATCTTGAAAGTTGCTTTCTTTGTGATGGAAGTTGGCAAGCCAGCAACCTACCGCATGAGGTGCCCATCTGCTTTAGGGACCTTCCTGGACCCCGACTGATGACAATCTTAGGGAGCTGCCTGGATGTAGGGGCTCCAGTGGTAGAGACATCTCTTTCCCCCAGGACAGATATCAGAGTCACTGTTCCCTTTCCACAGCTTGAGAAATTGAGGCTCAGAGCCAAGTGATGAGCCTGAGATCTCAAGCTGGGCCAAGCCTGTGGTGCCCTCACCAAGCCCCTAACCCAGATGCCACTCAGCATCTGGGTGGCCCTGCCCCTACCCAGTCCCAAATGGTGGCTCTGGGGTCCAGCTGTGACCTTGGCTTGCCTAACCCAGGCCTCACCCTGACGGAGCTGCGCATGGGGCCCAGGTCGTGGTTGTAGGCCTCCACTGTCAGTACGTGGGATGAGTTCTGTTCGCGGTCCAGAGGCCGGGGGCCTCGCATCAGAAGCCCGGTGCTGACATGGATCCGGAAGTTGTTGCCATGGTTACCTGTGTGGAGGGACAGGGGTGAGGTCTGCAGCAGGATGCTGGTGAGATGGTGGAATTAGGGAGTTCAGGCCCCTGGGATGCTGATCCTCCCTGCCCGGGGATCCTGAGAGCTGGGCTATACTCTACAGTGGCCAGAAGATCTGAACCTCATGCTGTCTTGGGCTGGCAGGAGGATCTGGGCACTGTGGTACTTGTTTGTGTGTTTGGTTGGTTTTTGAGAAAGGGCCTTGATATGTACGCCAGGCTGGCCTCGAACTCACTGAAATCCTCCTACATGGATCTGGGCAGTATGATGAGAACCAAACCAGGTTCTAAGTGGGTGGCTGAGGCCAGGATTTAGTGAGCATCTCTGCGCTGGCCTGGTGCCCATTCTTTATCCTTCTCCCTTGTGTTTCACTCTCTTCAACTCCCCATCTCTAGTTTATATAAGGTGACTGTGATTGTGGCTCCAGAAGTGGGCAGATTAGTGGGCTTTCTTCTCTGGCCACAGGGATTGGCTCATGGAGGGCACCTGATTCTAGCTGGACCAATGAGAGCAAACTCTTGATCCAAGGCCCCCAGCCAGGCTGACGGCCTTGTGGGCACCATGGCCCAGGGTAGGCCAAGAATTCCCCTTTCCTCTCCTGGCCCTGTGCCCACGTGCAGTGCTTGGGTCTTCCCTGGCCTCCTTGCCAGACCCATGGCAGCGCCACGAAACTCGGCTGCCCCAAGGCAGCAGGCCGGGCCCTCCTCTCCAGGCCACCCACTCACCACGGAGGATGCGGTACCACACGCGCCCGAACTCGCCCTCGTCTGCGTCTGTGGCTTTCAGCTAAAGGAGAAAGAATGAAACACAGTTAATTCCTCGAGGCAGGGAGAAGCCCACGAGGCCCCTTCCTTCTTCCACCCGTCTCCTTTCTCTTCTTGTTCAGACCTGCGCTTTCCCAGCGATACATGAGTCGTGCTCGTGCCCCATGAGGACACCCAGCTGGCGATGGCCCCTACTGCCCGGCCCTGCGCAGGTCTGTTCCTGCCCCTGCCCCTCCTGCAGTTCTGGGGGGATAGGGAGCAGGCACCCGGCAGCACTGCAGCTCTCTGGGTCCTCCCACACCTCCACAGGTCCCCCATTAGCCTTGAGATCCTGGTGCTTCTTGCCCACTCCGTGGCCCTGAAGTCCCTCAGGCCACTCGAGCTGGGCACTGCCCATGGTGATGAAGCCCATGAGGTCACCTTCCTGGCAGCTGCTCTGTGGTTGTCCACACAATACTCCTCTCTGCCTCCTCTCAGATCCCTCAGATCCCTGGGCTGCACTGGGGCTTGGGTGCTGTCTTGGGCGCATGCTGTTCTGACGCTGAGCCCCTGTCTGACGCTTTGCATTGGTCACGGGGAATCTGGCTCCGAGGCTGCTGCAGAGCAACACCGGCCCTGCTGAGCTGCTCTGTGCTGCCCTAGCTGCTCCCCTTTCTGTTCTCACCACTCCACATCAGCCCTGGCGTGTGTCCTGGAGCCACCATGCTCTCTGTGACCCCACCACTGTGGCCAAGGGGGCTGGGGCAGGACTGGGTGCCTTTGCTGGGAACACACCCTTTGCTGGGAACTGGGATCCTAGGCTTAGGGAGCAAGTCAGGCCTACAGGAAGGTCTAGCGGCAGCATCACTCTGAGTTGCCCTCCACCACTGACTCTGCTGGGTCACGCAGGCCTCCTTGCAAAGCTAGATCACCAAGTGTGTGCTGGCCACAGGGCCTTTGTCTATGCCATTTCCTCTGCCTGACACACTCGCCTTGCAGATATGTGCCTGCCCTTTTCCTTACATCCTTCAGGCCTTTGTTTAAATGCTAACTTGCATGGGCTCTCTCTGAATAGCATGCAGTCCTCCATCCACAGCTCAACCAACCAGTTAGAAAATACTTCAAAAAATCTATACTGCATAGGCATATACATTTTCACTTGGCATTATTCCCTATACAATTCAGAACAACTGCTGACCTCCCAGTTACACTGTATAAGGCATTTTTCATAATCTAGAGAGACTTAGAACATGCAGGAGCAATGGAATATTACTCAGCCATAAAAAGGAATGGAGTTCCGTCACCTGTGAGAACAGATGGAATGAAGTGGAGGAGGAGCAGTTAAGTGAGCTAAGTTGGACACAGAAATCTAAATATCACATGACCTCGTGTCCATGTGGAAGCTGAAAAATTGGTCCCAAGATGTGGAGAACAGAACTGTGGCTCCTGGGACTGGGGAAACATGTGGGGATGGGGAAGGGAGAGAGGATGGTGGACAGGTGCAGGGTGCAGGTGGGTGGCAGGAGCAGCACCTGTGCCACGGTGTGACTCCATTGATGTTGACAGCGTTCGAGTGGACACAGTGGCATCTCGGTTCGTGAACTTCTTCCTACTCTTCTGGTTGCAAACTGAGTTGGGTGAGCATCGAGTCCAACTTAAGGCTTAGGGTCGGGGTTGGCCTTACAGGGAAATCGGACTCGGTTCTCACCCAGTTCGGCTTGTGACCAGAATGGTGGAAAGAATCAAGTTTAAGAAGCGCTGTGCTTCAAAACAATAGCAGAGAACTTTGAACGTTTTCAAGAAAGAAGGAGAGGTAGATACGCTCATCTCCCTGATCTGATCATTCCACGTTGTACACCTGTACTGAAGTGTCACAATGTCCCCCATAAATGCGTACAATTAGAACGTGTTAATTAAAAATAAAAATATACTTAAAATAAAAAGCACACAAGAGGTAGTGTATAAGCTACATATATGTGTTTTGATATTGGGGTGTCCTGGAACCTGCTGTCCATGCAGACACGGAGGGACAGCTGTCTCTGAGATGTGGTCCCACTGTGTTCTCAGCCCTCTTTCCCTGCCCCTCCCCCCCGCCTCCAACACCCTACACCTTGTCTACTGCCTCTGTGTGCACTTACATCCTTGTCTCTAGAAAAATGAGTAGTCCAGCACACAGAAGGCTCACATGTCAGTTGAATGTTGATGGCTCAGTGCAAATCTCCAGTGCGGGGTGCCATGCCTGATGATCAGGGAGCACCCCACACCACAGTACTGCAGTGTTGGGGCCCCAGATGCTCTGAAGCTCTCCTTCCCCTCAGAGCTTGCACCTTGGGCCTGGCCCTAGCACATGTCTCTTTGAGCCCAGGTCCTTTCATTCTTGTTTTGTTTTCTGTCTCCTGGAGCCCTAAGCAGGCCTTCCTCTCTTTGCCCACTGGAAAACCTCCTGAAAGAGGGCAATGGGCTCCTGCTTGCAATGCGCAAGCCAGCAGAGGCCATGGACAGCGGGACTTGCTTCTGGTTCCAGAGGCAAGGTGTACACTGGAAGGTTCAGGAAGATCTGGCTTCGCAGAAAGGGTTGGGAAGAATAATAAGCTGGGAGCATAGAGAGCACAGGGAGGCTGCTGAGGGCCAGAGGGACTGGGGACTCCCTCTGCCTGTGCTGGGAAGTCCACACCAGGGACACAGCATAGGGAGCTGGGTGGAGGGTGAGACCCTGACAACTGGGCTTTGTCACTTACTGGCTGTGTGATATGGATCAGTACTTTAACACCCCAAACCTTAGAGGAGGTGAAATGCAAAGGAAGCAACTTCCTTTGCAGACATCAAAGTCTGACCTGCAACCAGATGCATCCCTGCCTTCTGTTGTATACCAGTCCCCCAAACTGTGTTAGAGGCCAATAGTCTTTTTTTTTTGGCTGAACTGGGGATTGAACTCAGGCCCTTGCGCTTGCCAGGGAAGCGCTTATTCCACTAAGCCATCTCCCTGGCCCCAAAAGGCCAATAGTCATAAATAGTCCTAGGATTCACACTTTACAGAAACCCCTCCCTGACAAGCGGGATGCTCTGGTCTTTTATGCTTTCTAATAAACATGCATCTGACCATTCCCCAGCACTCATGGCTCGCTGTTTTGTGGGCTTCAATCTTCACTACCCCCAAAGCAAGGACGTGAGAGCTAGAGGGAGCTGGTTACAATCCCAGTGTGCATCTTGGCTTTGTCACTGGCTCTATGATACAGATTGATAGATCAGTACTTTAACACCCCCGAGTCTCAGCTTCCTACCATAGCCTGGGCAGTGTTGAAGGAATGGGGATACACAATCCTGTGATGCCTCTGCCTGGTGCCAACACAGGATGAGGTGCTGATGGCTTCTGCGGCCCTCTCTAGGGAAGCCCTCTTGGTTGACACTGGAGTAGGGACAGCTGGGTCACCACTTCTTCCTGTGAGGTCTAATGAGTTCTGGTGGTTCTGACAGTCCAGATCAGGGAAACTACAGGGCAGGAAGGCCAGAGCTTCCCAGAGGAAGCCTGAAAGGTCCCTCCATGCCTCCCTTCCTGGTGCCTGCACCACCTGGAGGTCTGTCCCCTGCCATCTCAGGACAAGGTCAGACAGGGCTAGGAAAAGGAGGGTAAGGAAAACGAAGATGCGTGGGCTGGGTGTTCTGAGTACTGGGACCTGCTTTTTGCCTGATGCTGTTCATGACAAGTGCCAGGAGCCCTTTCAGTTCAGGGACATCACCAAACCTTGCATGTCCCTAACTTGCTGGGTGACGCTAGGACAGCCACACCTCTCTGGAGCTAAGTTTTGTCATCTGAGAGAAGGGGTTTGTGTCAGCTGACCCTGCAGGTTACTCTGGCCTTTGTCAGTCCAGGGAAGGCTCTGATCCATTCTGGGGCTGGCAGTCATTGCCTCTTGTGGCCAAGGACTCTAGGCTTTTGGGATGGCTGGGTCTCAGGCTCTGGTCTTAGACACAGCCATGACTCCTCCTGGGTCACCTATGAATCTGGAGGCTTCTGCTGGGAAAGCAGCTCAAGACTCAGGCTCTGGAGTGGCAGCTGGTTGCCAGGGAAACTCTGGCTTCTGGGAAGAAAGGAGCTGGAGGACGGACTGGAATGTGTGTGCATTTTGGATAGAACCCCATGTCCCCCCATGCCTGGAGGAGGATGATCCTCCCTTACTGGTTGGGCTAGTCCTGTGCTTTCTGCCCTGTGATCTCTTTGACCTTCGCAAATGCGTCTACTCTTCTTGAGGAGGGGAGGCATTTTTTTGAGGCCTGGCAGGGCAGGGCCCAGGGACACAGCAGGCGGGGCCCAGGGGCTGCAGGGCGGTTACTGGGTGGCCCCTCCTGCTGCCTCAGGCATGTAGCCCCTCTCCCGGGTAACCTAGGGGCTGGCAGGCATTGAATAGCAGCCCACTGGTTGCCTTACCATAGCATTGTAACTCCCAACAGGGAAGTGGAGAGCCAGCCAGGGGACTGGGAGGCAGCAGAGCCCTCCCTCTGTTGTCCCCCCCCCCATTGCCTGCACCCCAGAGGGCTCCCAGGAGGCCGGAGTGAGGTTTCCTCCCCTCAGCTGCCACCTCTGAGGGCTCGGCTGTCCCCTCCCCCAAGGCAGGCCCACTCTCTACAAAGCCAGGTCCAGCTGGAGAGTGAGGGGCACAGGCTTACTGGTCTGGCCAGGCTGCCCAAGGGTGCAGGGTACGCAGGGCCCAGGGCAGGACCAGGCACAGTGCCATCCAGTGTCCCCCAGGCCTCCTGGGATAGCTGTGGAGACCTCCCCTCTGAGGAGCTGGGCTGCTGCGGCTGGCTCTGAGGTCAGTGCTGGGGCTGCAGAGAAGGCCTGGTGAGGGTGGGGGATGAAATCCTTGCTGGGGGTTGGGGAGGACATAGGGTATGTTTAGACTGGAAACAAGGCCCGGGAGGGCCACAGCTGTGCTAGGCCACACAGCAGTCTCCTTGCTGTCACACCTAGCTTTGAGGGACTCCAGAGGTAGGGAGAAGGCTGGACATGGGCTTGCAGGAGTACGTCCAGAGCAGGGCTCTTGGGAGGGGAGAGCTCCACTGCCCTAGGCGATTCCCAGCCTGGCCTGGTGGCTGCAAGGGCACCAAGTGAACCTGGCGTCGGACTGGGACAGTGTCCGGCTGTTTTCTAGCGTTCCAGGTCCCAGGCTGCCACAGGAGCCACATGCTAATGGCAACCTCCCTTAGGACGGATTGTTTATTTTTAATCAAAGCTGGTGCCAAAACCTAAAGACCATTTGCCAGCCTGACAGTTCTCTGGACTCCTCTGCAGGCCCCAAAATACCATCAGAACAAGTCGGATGGAGAACTACCCTTTTCTGACCCCAGCCAGGCACTGCCAGGGCAAGACCCAAGCTGAGTCTCTCCTTGTGGGAAATGGCAGGGGGCAAACCCTATCCCTCCTCCCGCTCAGACCCAAGGAAACCCAGCCCACCTACGCGGCCCAGCTCGAGCACTCTCCAGACAGGCATCACAGTTTCCACTGGCAGCTGGGAGGTGTCCTTTTCGGCCTGCAAGTGGGGGTGGGGCAGTAGGGCATGGGTGGGAGGCGCAAGTGGGGTGGGCAGCTCTGGGTGCCCTCAGTCGGCTGGGTGAGGGAGCCAGGAGTTTAGGTCCTGCAGCTACCGGTGAGTGCCTGGGGTGGGATGGGACCCAGGGGGCGGGAGCCTGGGCATCAGGCTCCTCTCCCCACTGCCTGCCCAGGGATTCTCCCAGCTTCCTACGGGAGCCTCAGCATGATTGAGCGTATGCTGGGCTTCGGTGCTGGAAG
Organism: Octodon degus; assembly: GCF_000260255.1. Lineage (NCBI taxonomy): Eukaryota > Metazoa > Chordata > Mammalia > Rodentia > Octodontidae > Octodon > Octodon degus. The sequence goes on along the minus strand of NW_004524581.1, from coordinate 11,131,862 downwards.
TTTCAAGCTGGAATGACACTAAGCAGCAAGTGGGGGAAGGAGGAGGCTCTGCGGTCCCCGGCGCCGGGAGAAGCCAAGGTCAAACAGAAAAGACAAGTCTTTCTGAGGCCCTCTTCTGGATTTCTTGGCCCAGGTCATAGAATTTGAAGATCACAAATGCTGGCCCATTAGCTGGAGCCCAATGATGTGTTTAGTTTGGCCTGCACAGTGTTTCAAATATTTCAAAATTCATTTCCAATTTTTTTGGAATTGAGTTTATTTGGCTTTTGCATTCTCTTCCCCTACTTCTTTCTTGCCTTAAATATATTTTAGCTGCTAATATTTAAGCATCAAAAACATTTGCCTTAAAAAAATAATCCAGGTTTCTGGCTTCCTTTGGGAACCAGGGGCAGCTTGGCATATGGGCCCGTGCTTTGAACTGGCACCACCAGCCTGGGGTCCCAGTCAGTGCGCCCCAGGGAGCCGCCCACCCATCCCCTTGGGTCCAGAGGAAGCTGAGAGACAGGTTCTGGCATCAATGTCTTCCATGTCAGGCACATTTCAATCTGACCACTTCCTCGATGGATGATCGTGAAAGATCATGGTAATGCCCTGCAGTGAAAGGTTTTAGGCAGCATCCAGCCCAACTGGTCAGCTCTTCATGGGCTTGGGGAGATGGTTGGGGGCCTGAGGGGTGGGGAGGTCATGGGGCCAGAAGTCAGGGATCAGGTTCTGGCCTGTACTTGGTCACAGCTCTCAACACCACCTCAGGCTCGACCCTCCCCCTGAGCCTTGGTGTCCCAGCATGCTGTGCGAGTAGTCTGGACTGGATCAGGAAGCAACGGCAGAAATGTGGGGAGGGGAGGGAGAGGCAGGCAAAATGAGGTATACAGAGAGCCTGGGGGGGGTGTGCCAAGCTGGGTGCCAGCGCCTCATCTAAAAGGAACAGCTATGGTTGGAGGTGAAATTCTAAAATTTCAAGCAAAGCCAGGTACCCTGGTATTATTTGACATCTCTTAAAAAAAAAATAGTCACAATTAAATTAAAAGCACTACAAAGACCTACTGAAACATGCCTGTGCCTTTTGCAGTCCTGACTTTAGACAGCTGCTAGGGTCCTTGTCAGGCAACACAGGTATCTTATAATCTAGGATGTGCCCCTGGTCACAGGGCAAGTTACTAATGTATTTGATCATAGACAGGAACTGATTTTAAAATGTGGGAAGGCACTGCTCCCTGTGCAGGAGAGGTAGCAGAAAAAGGCCCCAGGGAGTCAGGCCGGGCATCTTCACTTATCAGCTATGAGACAAGCCCCTGGGCCTGACCCCTCTGGGGGTCCCACAGACCTAACCCCTGATGTGGCCACAATGCTATCCGATTTCACACTGCCCTGCCCCCACCAGATTCCCCAGGAGTCTCTCTCACCTCTAGTCCTGGCTTCCCAGATCTGCCTCTGAGCTGCCATCCCTTTTCTGCTGCAGGCACCATGAGCACAGAGGGACCCAGCCTCCCCAGCCCCTCAGTCTCAAGCACCGGGGCCTTCCTCACTGCCCCAGGCACTCCTGGGACTCTCACAGAGGCGGCAGCGGCCACCCTCCCTGTGCTCATCGCCCTGGCTGGCATCTTCCTCCTGCTGGCCTCCTGCCTGCTGTTCCTGGCACTCTGCAAGCCGGCCCTGCTGGACCCGAGCCGCTGCCGGGCACATGAGTGCCTGCCTCACCATGCTGTGAGCCCCAGCGAGCCCCAGCTGCAGTTCTGGAAGCGCCTGGGCTCACTCCGCAGCTCCCTGCCCAGCTTCCAGCGTGGCGGGCCTGCCCCTCGACGCCCCCTGCCAGGACACGATGACAGCCTTGGTGACAGCGACTACACAGATTCTACCAAGATGTGACAGGAACTCCACACACAGGCCCTGGCCCCCACGTTACCTGCAGATCCTCCTACTGGCACGGCAGCTGTAGGACGGCAGCCCAAGCAACCCGCACCCTACATGCCCCCCAGTGTTTCTCTGTGTGCCTAGTCCCAGTCCTTTCCCACAGATGGCCCTGGAAGAAGACCTTCTTTCTGCAGAGCCCCTGGATCACAAATCAGGACAGATCAGCAGGGGTTGAACATAGGTTAAGAGGATCCTGTCAGGGCAGGCGTCCTCCAGCGGTGGGACCATCCAGACTTCTAGGACAGTTGTGGGACCTCTGGCCTAGGCCATCTGCGTGTGATCTCTGTGTGTCACTGACTGACTTGTCAGTGTGGGATTCTCAGACTCTTGGGACCTGGGCTTCTCTGCGCAAGGCCAAGGCTAAAGGCTTTGTTTGGGTCTCCATTTTGGGGAGTGTACAGAGGGCTTTGTTCTTTCCTCAGAGCCAGCTAGCCAGGCCCTACTCACCACAGGGTCCGTACCCACCCTGCTGGAACCCAATGCAGCCAGCCAGGTCTTCTCCAGGACGGCCTTAGGTTTGCCTCGCTTCAGTTTCCAAAGCTTCACTGGCTCCCTCATTCCCACTGGACACGGACAAAGCTCCTAGCCCCATACATGGTGCACTCCTGAATTCAATGTGTCTCCAGAAAAACAGCACCACCTGTCCTCCCTCTCCACCTCACGCTCCAAACAGTGCCCACCCTGTGGAAGCCTCCAATGTTCTCCAGCCAAACTGTCTTGCCTGGAACTCCTCTCCTCCTCCTGCGGCCTGCATGTCTTGCCTGTGCCGCTTTCCTCCAAGCCTGGGAGCTTGTGGAGAGCTGGATCTCATCCAGCAACTCGCTATGACCCGCTAGCTTCCAACACAGAAGTATCAGACCTTATTTTGGGGCAAAAGTGGCTCAAGCTACATGCATCCTTACGCCCAAAGCAGCAGGAGACCTGTTAGAAGCCTGCACAACCCAGGATCTCTCTGCCCTCTGACAGCCCCAGAAGGAAGCCCTCTCTCTAGCCAGACCCTGATGGAAGAGCCATTGCTCCTTCCTGCCTGCTTTCTCTCTCTCCTTCCAGGTCAGTCTGACCTAGACGGGGAGCCTAGCTTTGCCAGAAGCTTCTACAGGCATGGGAGGTGGCGCCCAAAGACCTGAACTTCTTGAGAAGTCAAGGAAGCCTGTCATGACTTGGATCTGGATGTCTCCCACAGAGCCTCATGCAATCATAGATATTTTAGAGATGGCTGGGCTCGAAGGTGTATGATTACTGAATTAGTCCACTGATTGGTTTGGCATAGTTCTGGGTAGGATTAAGAGCTCTCTACCCTGGCTGTGAGCACTACCTGCCCTAAGGGTGGGTAACCTGGATAGAGCAGAAGGGACAGGAGGTGGGCTGCTGTGGTTGCTTGGCACCGCCCTGCCCTGCTGCCTTCCACCCACCATGAGCTGTTCTCTGTGACGCCCTCTGCTGTGCCATCCTGCCTCAGAGCAAGCCAGCTGTGGACTGAAACCTCTACAAACTATGAGCTATAATAAACGTTTTCTCCTTTAACTCTGGGTGTTGGCTATTTTGTCTCAGCAACGAGAGAATTAAGACAGAGCCTTACTTATGTTACTCCCAGACTAGATTTCTGTCCTGAGTAGTGTTGTGTAAACAGAAACCAGTTCTCGGGGTACAGCCTCCCCCAGCAGGCTCTGTTGCTCTGTTCTTCCTGCCTCCTCCTGGTTTGCTTCCCCAGGGCCTGAACCCTGTGGGTCACTCACCATTGTCCTTGGCCAGCGGGCTCTGCTTGGCAGAGGTTTTCAGTGGGGGTGCGGTGCTGTCTGGAGGCCCAAAGGACAAGGACAACCTGCTAGGGGTGGGGGCAGGACTCTCAGAGGTCTGTCTGTACCTCTTGGTTGGGCAGGCTGAGTCTGGTGTGCCTATCTGTAAGCCAGGGTGGCAGACATGAGGCTGGATGGTGCCCCAAGTAGGGTTTTGCGGGGTTCTTCAGAACTGAGGTCAGAGGGGAACCCTCCTCCTGAGGCCAGACTCTTGTACAGCTCCCCCAGGGTTTCCTGGAATAGCTCCTCCCTCCGGGACCCTACCCCGCCTGCTCTATCCTCACACCAGAAAGTCGGCCCTGAGCCTCCCAGCCTTCATCCCTGCCAGTCAGGAACCTGCCCAGGGCAGGCCCAGATTTGCCATGCCTGGCTGAGCCTTGGAGTCGTTAGCAAGGCCCTGCAGCTGGTGAAGGGAGTCATTCATTCCTGGCCTCCCTCCCCACCTGGCAGTGAGGCTGGCTGGGAGCAGGAAGAGCAGAGAGTGAGCTCATTTTGGGGGTCCTCCTCCTCCTCCTTCTGAGCCTCTTAGCGTTGTCGCTCCTGCTCCCTGCAAAAAAGCCCTTTCTTCTTCCGCCTATTCCTTCCAAGAAGGGGCCTGGCCAAGGGCTGTGAAAGCCGCTCTGTTCTTGCCTGGCTCTCTCTGCTCCTTTCCGAAAATGTGTGATCTCTCCTCATCCTTGCTCTGAAAGGCTCCTGTCGGTGGGGTGGGGGGTGCAGAGCTGCAGGGGGAGGGGGTGCAGGGCCCTCCTGCTCTTGGGGGACCAGGGCCCTGTCCTCAGCTGACACTACCTGGAGCCCGTGCTCCCTGGGAGGGAGGAAGGACCTGGGTGCCCCTCTTCCCACAGTGCTGGCCCCTTCTGGAGCACAGGCCCGCCTTGAGCTCCTTCATCACCCAGCCTTCACGCTGAGTGCAGCGCTGTCTGCCCCCAGCCCACCACTTGCCCCAAGGGGCCATGGCCACCTGCCTGCACGATGCTGTGGCCCTCAGGGATGTCCTCAGGGATGTTGGCCTCATAGCTGCTCTGCAGGAAGATGGGTCGATTGTCATTCACATCCAGGACGGTGACAAACACAGTGGCCGTGCCCGTGCGCCGTTTGCCTACTGGGCCATTGTCTGTAGGAGATGAAGGACAGGTTTAGCAGCTGTCTAAGGGGCAGACTTCCTGGGCACTGGGTAGAAATGCACTCTGCTCTGCCTCACCTACACCAGCCTGTGCCCGGTAACTCCCTCAGCAGATCAGGAACGCCACCTAGTATTCACTCACATAACACCGGGGCAGGACCTCACAACAGCCCCATGAGTGGGCACTACTGTCCCCACTTCCCAGAGGAGGCAACTGAGGCTCAGATGGGTGGACAGGTTGAGCTCTAGGAAGCTATGTATGCTCACGTATTTTACAGAAGGGGTCTCTGATGATGTAATTAAATTAAAGATGTCGAGAGCATCCTAGATTATCCAAGGTGTCCTTGTAGGAGAAGAAGCGGAGGCAGGCCGGGTGTGGTAACATAGAGTACCTGCACTCTGAGGGAGGAGGGTGGCTTGAGCCTAGGAGTTTGAGATCAGCCTGGGCAACACCGTAAGAGTTTGTCTCAGAGAGAAAGACAGAGACAGAGAGACAGAAAAAGGCAGTGGAGACTTAGAGTAGAGGAAAGGACAGTCGAAGTGGCGCCACAAGCCCAGGCGCTCCTCCAGCCGCCAGAACTCCAGGTCGAGGGAGGGAGGATTCTCCCGGAGCCTTTGGAGGGCTGTGACCCTACCCACACCCTGCCCTGGAGCGCCTGACCAGGAGACAATCCTTTCTGTTGTTTTCAGTCACCAAGCTTGCGATGATTAATTCCAGCACTGAGGGCTGAGGCACTGGGTGGGCCCTTGTCCAGGACATGGTCCTCATCCTTGGCAGCAGCCCACAAGGGACAGGCAGAACAGGGGCCAGGGACACCAGAGCTTCTGGTCTCTCAAAAAATAAACATCTGAATTTTAAAATAAAATGTCTTGATTTCTTAGTTCACACCTAACTGTCATCCCTTATAAGCCAGATCAATCAGAGGAAGGGATGTACAGGTCAGATTCAGCAGGAGGGTCCTCAGCATTCGAGGGCCCCAGCCCTGCTGGGCTTCCAACCTAAGGTATGGAGGCCTCTGCGGGCCAGGAAGGAGGGGTGGCAAGGACAAGAGCCTCAACTCAGCTCTCGGGCAACTACGGTTGTCTCTCTTGGAAGTCAGGGCTAGGTGTTCAGGCGAGGCACCCTCATGCCAGAAGCAACCAGATAGCAGGAGTCAGCTGGGGACCAAGGGTGATTCCATCCCTTTTTCCCAGGCTGGCTGAGCACATATTGGGGTGCAAGTGCCTGCTCCCAGTTGGGTTCTCTCCAAACTTGCCTCCTACCGCCCTGAGCACCCTGCCTGTTTGTTCCAGTTGGGATACCAGACTGGGAAGGCTGCTGGAAAGTTGGATACCCTGTCTGCATGAAATAAAGGCTGGACTAGGGGGTGACAAGTCTGCAGAGGGATGGGTGGCACCCTAGGATGGGAAGAGAGTGGGGCAGAGGGCACAGGCTCCTGGGTGCAGCTGGGCTGGGGCAGGACTGCAGGCTGCAAAGTGAGATGCAAGCTCAATGCAAACACTGATGTGGGCATTCCTGTGTCCCCGGGGGTGCAAGGGACACCCAGGCCACATCACATTCTCCTTTTCCTCTGGAGTCTTCAAGGGCTCCCTATTTGATCCCTAGAGATCAAAGACCAAACTTCCAACTGAGTGCTGGGAACACACGACCCAGCCCTACTGGAGGGCAGCCTCTCCTTCCAGTGCAGGCCACACCCTGGGATGACAGTCTCTTACACACACCCGTGCACAACCCCGCAAGTGCACACACACTCACACACGCATACTCCAGGTGTTTGTGTGAGCTGGCCCTCTGCCCCAAGAGCCTGTGAGGCCTCTGCACCCATTGAAAGCTTGCCTGGCCCTCACGGCCATGGTGGGCGCCTGGTCCTGCGAAGCCTGTGTCCCTCCGAGGTCCCCCACTCTGACACTGAGGCCTGGGGTTCTGGGCAGATGAAACACTCCAACTCCAGGGATGGGCACCTCTCACATCCCTGACCACAGAGAGGGGCTTGGTGGGGGACATGGGAGCTAACAGAGCAGCTGCAGGCACTCTGTGGGGAAGGACTTCTGCCCTGCGGCTGCCTGGAACTCAGAGGGTGGAGAAGTGGGGCAGCTGCGGCCAGGGCCACCGCACGAGGCAGAGTGGAAGCAGTCACTGCAGGGACAGGCCTGATGGTGTTGCCCAGCCCTGAATCTAGTCACAGCTGTGGCTAGTGAGCCAGGTGGACAGGTTTTGTGAGCTCATATTGCTGAGGTCTATTTATTATTTTACTTTTAAAATTTGCAACTCAAAGAGCTCTAAGTGACTCGAAGGCAGCCCCAGATGCTGCTTCCTCCAGGAGGCCTCCCCTGTCCGCTGACCTGCCACGCTCCTGCCACCCTTTGTGCCTGATGCCCTGATGCCAGCCCTCCTCCCAGCTTTGTTTGGCCTGTGTTGCAGTCGGGCCTGCACACTGGTCTCCCTGTGGCCCTCGCCCAGCTTCTGCGTCTCACATACAGCACAGAGCACCAACCTCACGTTCCCAAGGGCTCAGGGACACTGGGGTACATCTGGTGGCCCTTTCTCCAGTCCACCAGCAATGACCACACTGGTGTGGCGCACACTGTGAGCACCTACCAATGGCCTCCAGGACTAGTGTGTACGCAGCAGTGGTCTCACGGTCCAGGCCCACCACCGTCCTCACCACGGCATCTCGGTAACCTACGCTGAACTTCCCGTCCACGTTCCCTCCTGGGGATGGAAGAGAGAGAGACAGAGAGAGGCCTCAGGACAGGCAGCCAGGTGAAGGGCAGGCCAGGGTATCTCAGCTCTGCTCCTGAGGGAGACAGGTGGGACCAGTCAGAGCACACTGTCAGCCTGTTTCTAGATGAACTGAGTAACCCAGGAGCCAGCACTGGCCTCTAATTCTGCCTGCTTCAGGGTCTGATGGGTGCTGCCTGCGCCCGCTGCAACCCAGAACCAAGAGCTGGACACTTAGGGAGCACCTACTGTGTACCAGGCACTCCCTGTCCCGAGGCTGTGTGTGCTGCCTGGGTGTCTCTTCTGGGCTCACTGCACAGACCAGCCCTTCACGCTGCCCCAGCCTGACTCATGGACTTGGCTGAGCAGGCAGCTCGGGTCGGGGCTGCAACCTGTGGCAGAGGATGGTGGAGTCGAGAAGCTTGCCCAGGTGCTTCATTGTGGGATGGCTGAGGGGCACAGCACTCCGGGTGGCCCTCGTGAGACACCATACAGTGAGGTCAGGAAAGGTGGGCAGGAGAAGGTGTGGCTAGTCTTCCCAAGCCCAGGGCCCAGAGGTGAGTGAGGGCTGCCTCTCTGGGAGGATGGCTCCTTGTGTTGTGGCAGGCATGTGGCATTTGGGGCAGCAGAGGGCGCCACTGCACCAGGCTTGGGGCCATCTGGGCCCAGCACGGCTCAGTTCCTGGTAGAAAACTGTGAAGAGTTCTCAGCAGGTCTGTGGGACCCAGGCTGCTCTGGTGCTGGGGCTACCAGGAGTGCCTTTGTCCTGATTGGTTTGTCCCCAGGGAAAGTCTCCAGACCCCCAAACCTCCAGCACAACCTACCATATGAAGTACCATCCTCTAGGGACAATTCTACTGAGCCATCTCCCTGGCCCCTCAATCTGGTTTCTAGTAGGGCCAAGAAGGGACTAAGATGCAATCAGTGCTGATGGCTGAACCTTGTGGCTGATGTTGGGGGTCCTGAGGACCAGCCTGAAGAGCTGCCTGGGGTGAGGAGGGTGTGGAAAGCTGGTGGGCCAGGCACTGAAGGACCCTGGGAAACCATCCTCTTCTGGAATATGACACTCCAGGAGAAGCCTGCCACTCCTTGCAGATCCTACCACCACCACAGACACCGCACACTGGAGCTGGTCCACTCCACACTGAGCCAGGACTCATCTGGTGGTTGCAGTGTGGTAACATTTTTGGGTTAAAACCAATTCATTTACTGAGATCTAAATCATGGGTCTCCATGCAGAAGGAAACCCACCTCATGAGTCAAGCGTCCTCAGGAAGGACAGGGCCAAGCTTCCCCCAGTGCCTGCTTCATCCCTACCACTGGGGGAGCACTGGGGACCTCAGGCACTCCCTGCTCCTGTCTATACTCCCAGCAGCAGCTTCTGGAGGTCCCAAAGCCAGAGCACAGTGGTTAGGGCACAGCTGAGGAGCAGAAGCAGGGCCAGACCTCACCCTCCATGTCACCTGGGTTGTCTGTCTGTGGGACAGAGCCCAGGCCGCACCTGTGATGAAGTAGCTGAGCTCAGCATTGAGGCCCACGTCGTTGTCCGTGCAGTTGAGCCAGACCACGCGGAACTCCCGAGGCACGTCCTCAGACACGGACACATTGTACACGGCCGGGAAGAAGGTGGGTGTCTCGTCGTTGACATCCAGCACTGTGGGCACAGGGGCATGCGGCTAGGCCAGCTCCGCCTGGGACAAGTCTGCTCCAGGGGAGTTGGCCCCAGCACCAGACTTGGAGGAGAGGGATTTCCACCAGAGTCACCACCCTCCTTGATTTTCCTCTGCCCCTAGGGCTTGTTGCTGCTCATGCTGTCGAGGGGAGGAGAGAAACTGACAGAGCTTCTCTGCAGCGCACACCTAATGACAATGACAAAGACGATTCTAATAAAGATGCAGACAGCGGCCATATGTGAGCTTCTCCACATGCAGGCCCAAGCCAAGCGCCAACCTCTAGTACCACACACAGCCCTCGTGAACCCTTATAGCCAGCATCATCACACACACTGTGGCCAAGGAGGCAGGGCTTGGAGCAGGTGCTGACTTGTCCACAGCCACACAGAGACAGAGCAGAGGGGCTGGGGTTTGGGGGAGACCCATCCCTAATTTCTGAAAGAGTCCTTGGGAAGATGGCAGGCTTCGAGGAGTTTGCCAAGGGTTTCTGTTATGGCTGTGTCCAGATGTCTCCCCAAAGCCTCATGCAGTCAGGTGGGGCTTTTCAGAGGTCACTGGATCTATAGTGTGTGAGGCTGGGATTGATTCAGGGTGCAGGGCTAGGCTCCAGGGCATGAGGATTAAGAGTGTGAGTGCTACTCGCCCTAAGTAGCCTGGATAAGATATAAGGGATAGAAAGAGCCGAGGTCACCCCTTGTTGCTTTTGCTGTCTCCTGTTTGCCACAAACTGTGCTGCTCTGCCTTGAGGCCAGTTGATTATGGACTGAAACCTCTACAAACTGTAAGCTAAATAAAACTTTTCCCCTTTAACTTTGGGTGTTGGGTATTTTGTTTCAGCAATGAAAAAGAACATGACTAAGACAGAATTTGATACCAAAGAAGTGGGGCTGTTGCCATGACTATACCTGACCATGTGGTTTAGGAGCCTTTGGGAACAGCTTATAGGAAGAGTTAGAAAAGGTTCAGAAATATCAGCTGAAAAAGTAGAGCTAAAACACATTAGGGTGTTCCATATGGGAGATTCTGGTTAGAGCTTAGAAGACCAGGAGGCTGATGGAAACGATGTCAGTAAAGATTAGGCTCGGGAGGTTTATGCTGAGAAGGATTGCATTGGCTGTTGGGCTCTGGATGATGTGTGCTATGGCTTAGCAGAAAGTTTGTGCTTTTCTGAGACTGAGATTAAAGGTGGGGGACTAATTAGTCCTACAGAAGAAATTTCAAGGCAGTCTAATGTTGAGAGAGCGGCATGGCTACTTTGGGGGCTTTCAGCCAATATGTGGAGAATCAAGAGCAAAGAGCCCAGCAGAATGATTTAAAACATTGTGAGTTTGGCCAGGAGGGAAGCTCCAGTAAAGCTGCGGAGATGAGCCGAGGAGATCTTGACTTTTGAGAAGGAATGGAAAAATAGAAAAGACAACCTGGGGGCACCACAAGAAGCAGCAGAGCTCCACCCTTTGCAGCCTCAGAGTTGCAAAACTGAAAGATTTTGCTTTGGGAAGACAGCCCCAGAGGGCCATGTTCCTGATAGGGAAGTTGTCGCTCAGGTTTGGTTCACAGGCATGCACTCCTACAGCCAAGAGAGAAGAAAGCCTGGCTATGGATCCAGCTGGCAGCAGACCTTGGCATCATCCACATGGTGCTGGTTTTTAGGTACACAATGCAAGTGTGATGGAGTCAGGAAAGCTTCCACCCAGATTTCAGAAGAAGGCCTGGGAGGCAGGCAGTGTGCCCAAGAGTGCAGTGTGTGAAGCTGTGGGTGAAGCCAAAGGTGCAGTGGGAACTCCAAAAGGCTGGAGAAGCCACATTTGTGGCTTGTCTGAGGAAGGCTGCAAGGAGGGAGCAGAGTCAGCCCCAGAGAGAAGCTATGGAAGCTACAACCACCAGAAGTGCCCTCAGGGCAGACCCATCCAAGCCCTTTTGAACTCATAACTTGCCAGAGATTGGAGGTGGTGCTGGAATTGAATTACGGGATTTAATGTTTGCCCTGCAGGATTTTGGTCTTGCTTTGTTCTCATTTATTACTATCCTTCTGTTTATACCTTTGGGGATGAAAATGTCTATCTTGTGCTATTGAAAGATAGAAGTGTTTAACTTTCTTTTCATTTGTAGATGGGCTTATAGCTGAGTTAGCCTTAAATCTTAGAGGAGACTCAGGACTTGAACTTTCCAGCAGTATGCATGAGTCTTTGGGGATACCTGGGGTGTAATTTAATGGCTTGTGTCTAGGCGGACCCCCCAAAGCCTCATGTGGTCAGGAGGGGCTTTTTCAGAGGTGGCTGGATGTAGAGTGTGTGATGGCTGGGATTGGTTCATGGTGCAGTACTAGGCTCAACGGCACTGGATCAAAGGTGTGAGTGCTACTCGCCTTGGGTAGCCTGGATAAATTATAAGGGATAGGAAGAGCTGTGGTCATCACTTGTTGCTTTGCTACCTTCTCCCCACCATGAACTATTTCTCCACTGTCACTGCTGTCTGCCACGCCACCCTGCCTTGGAGCCAGCCAACTATAGGCCAAACCCTCTACAGACTATGAATTAACTAAACCTTTCCCCCTTTAATTTTGGGTGTCAGATATACTGTTTCAGCAACAAGAAAAGTAGCTAAGATGGTTTTATTTCCCTTAAAGAGGCTTCTTCAGCTTTGTATGCCAAATCCGTTTTCCTTGGATACAGGGGGGCTTGGGGTGACCTTCACAGATGACCCCACAAAGGAGAAATGGTGGGCTCACTGATGACAGCCTCCTGCAGGCCTTGGAGAGACTGTACATACTCTCTTTAGTCATCCTTGGCAGAGAAGGGGGTTCCCAAACTGACACTATGACAAGTGGGCACGGGGCCCACAGGAGAGGTACTTGGGTATATCCTGCCATCCCAGGCTTCAATGAAGAGGGTCCACCCTATGATCGCTGCAGTAGCCAGTACGGGACAGACAGGACTCTTTTTTCAGTACCGGGGATTGAACTCAGGCCCTTGCACTTGCCAGGCAAGCACTTATTCTACTGAGCCACCTCCCCAGCCCAGGATGCATCTTGCCAGTTAAGCATTGTGTTTATTTCCCTGGCCCTACAGCCATAGCCCAGGTTAGTGTCCCCATCCTGCCCTGAGAATTAAAGATATGTCCTGAGCAGATGAGATACAGCCTAACACTCCATGACTAGAGCCCACAGAAACTATCTGGAGTCCACAAGAACTATCTGGAGCGTCCCAAGAGGTGAGAGATCTTAGAGAGGGCAGGGCCCCACAGCCCTCTTCCTGGGGCAGCACTGTCCTTTCATCTGGAGCCTGAGGGTTCCAGACTCACAGGACAGGGTGGGAATAAGGCTTCCCAGCCTGGGAGGCACAGTGGAGACAGGCTAGCCTTGCTGTGTACATGCTCTGTGGAGAAGGGCACCCACGGCCTGTTCCCTTTTTGCCCTGCCCCACCCTGGCCTGGCACCACCCAGGGCTCCTGCTTACCTCGAATGGTAAGGGTGCTGGTGGAGCTCTTGGTGGGCGTGCCCGCATCACTGGCCACCACCCGCAGCTGGTACTCGGCGATGCGCTCTCGGTCTAGCTCGGCAGTGGTGAGCACCACGCCGCTGCTGCTATTGATGAGGAAGTCCATGCGGGGCCTGCCCACCTGCATGCGGTAGGTTACCACACCATTCAGGCCCTCATCCAGGTCAATGGCCACCACCTGAGGCAAGGAGGTATGGTGTGAGGGCCAGGGACACTGGGCAGTGTTTCTCACCGAGGAAGGGTCCTCCCTTCCTTGGCACCCACACAGCTGTGCCAGACACACCTTCTTCCCTCAGAGCCCCAAGCTGGCCGCCAGCCTCAGTCTCACCACCCAGAGGCCAAGGGGGCAGCAAAGCTGTCCAGACAAGCTCTGGTGAAGACATACTAGGTGGCACTTGAGAGTCAGAGTCCAGGCGCCCACAACCACCCACTGCTCTGTTATGGTGTCTACAGCAGCTCTGGTCTCCAAGCTGTCTGGCACCCCAGGACTCTCCCTCATCCTCCAGTCCCCCTGACCCCAAGATCCCAGCAGCTGGATGACTTAGAAGCCCTTCTGCTATCTGGACCTCAACCCGAGGCCACTCTGCCAACAGGATCCCTTCCGCTCAGCAGGGACTTCTAAGTGTCCAATGATACCAGGATTATTTTTTATGTTTCTTTGAGCCAGGGTTATGCTATGTAACCCCAGGCTAACCCTGAATTTGAGCCATCTTCCTGCCTCAGCCTCCCAAGTGCTGGGATCCCAAGTGTTTACCACCATGCCCAGCTCAGGATTAAAAAAAAAAAATCATCTGCCAATTTCATTTATCAATCCATCTCGTGAGAGGCCAGGTGTGGGCAGAGCCCCTCCTCCATCGCTGTACTGTACCCCCTGGTGTTGCTGCTCCTGACCAGACCTACTTCAATTCAAGACCAGGCTACACCATGGTTTTACAGAATTGCACTTAAGATCCTGGCAGAAGACCAGAGTTGCAGCAGTGGTAAGCCCTGGCCTAGTGCATGCAAGACCCTGGGTTCCATCCCCAGCAACACAAAAAACCCAACCCAAACCAGACTAAGCCAAAGACATTGGAGGAAGATGTGTAAGACGGTTAAAACAAAAGCTTTGCACTAAGCCAAGCCTCTCACTATTGGAAGGCGGTGGACTGAATCACGTTCAACAAACTAGACAAGAGTCTGTCCTGATTCAGCTTACATGCCTCCCAGGCTGGGGCACTCACCACTTTATTTGTACCCAGCTCTCATCCCTGGAGGAAGTTCTGCACGCCCAGCAGAAATAGTTATGGTTGTGGTTCTAGATGTGACCAGGGGCCACACAGCTGGCTTTTCTTTTTCAGAACCAGGGACTGAACTCAGGCCCTTGCCCTTGCCAGGCAAGCGTTTATTCTACTGAGCCATCTCCCTGGTTCCCAACCGCATAACTCTTGTCAGAGCCTCTCCCTACACCTGGGAACTGTTTCTAAGCTGGATGCTCTTGGCCCCATGTGAACCCTCCTCCTGTGAACTCAGGATTGGTCCAGGTGGGAAGCTCTGCTCGGGAAGTCTGTGAACCCCAGAGAACTAGGTCTGGGGCTCAGTTGTTCCCAACCTTCCCCTTTCTGGGCCTCCTTGGGGGAACGGCCATTGTGCCGTGGAGCGCTCCTTCTGGGGCCCAGTCTAAGCAGCTGCCCCCCTCCTTTGAAGGTGAAGAAACTGAGGCACAGTGAGCCAGTGTGGCACTAGCTTTGCCCACTCTGGTACCCTATAACCGACAGACTCAGTGCCCAGCACGGCCCCAGGCAGTCCCGGGCCCAGGCCGGTGCCCTGCAGCACCACCGTGCTTTCCATTCTGCAGGCTCCGAGAGGTGCAGGAGTGTGCTCCGAGTCACACAGCACACCAGCCATGGACCTGGGATCCACGCACGTATTGCTTGGACTTCAAAGCTCAGGCCTTTTGGTTCCATCTTGTGCGGCAGAGCCCCTGGGATCAACCTCAGGGTGGGGCGCACAGCAGCAAGGGCTCTGCCACCAGGTCACACCCTAGCCCCAAAGCCCATGCCTTCAGCCATGAGGGCCTTCCAGAGTTTCTACATACAAGAACGACAACACATACAGTGAATGCCTTTATCCTGTCATCCCTGCCACCTGCTGAAGCAGTTCCGGCAGTCCTCTTTCATGAATGACTTTAGCTATACTGTAGCAGCCACCTGCATGTCTTGACTCAAAACACTGACCTTCCATGGTCATTTTGGCCTTGGGGAAGAGCCAGAGCAGTCACACAATGCCAGACCCAGTGAATAAGGCAGATGGGAATGCATGGTAATATTTTTATAAGCCTGCCTTTCTATCGGATGGCAGTGGGCAGCAGCATTCATCATATTTTTGATGTGAACTCATAGACACTCATGAAAGAGGGCTTCCAGAGCTGCTTCAGAAAGCAGCAAGAGTGATGGGCTAAGTGTGTTCCCAGTGAGGGGAGTGTCTGGAGGGGGACTGCTGGCAATGTGTTTCACTGTAATACACTTTCTTTTGCTTTAAACCTTTGCTGTCTTTTTACTCACCTCTTGTGGCTCCTACCTGGCATTATCTCCTGAAAGCTGTTCCTTCAGAGCCTCCCCAACTGGGAGGACAATGAACAGGAGGCCAAGGGGCCAGGCTCAGACAGCTTCTATACTGAAGGTTCCCACCTACCTTGGGCTTATAGGAGGCTGGGAGATGGGTGCCCATGTGGGGGTGCCTGGGCTGCACAAGTCTGACTATGCTCTAGAGCCACCTGCAGGATGGGGGCTTTGCCAGACCTCCACAAGCAGGCCCCAAGAACACTCTGACTTGGCCTCCTGCTCTCCCCCTCATGCTGGCCCACCATTCCCTATCACTTCCCTCCCTGGGGTGCTGCCCCTCCCCTCTCCTGTCCTTCCAGACTGGCTCATCCCCATCCCCCAGGGCACCCTAGCATAATCAATCCCCCAGGCACAGAGGTGGTGTGTGTGCACTCCCTGGGGGCTGGGCTGCCATCTCTGCCACCCTTGCCTGCCCTGCATAGAGCTCAGCATGGGACATATGAGATGACCTGCTGGCTGGCAGGGACATGGCCAGGACTGCTCACCTGGTAGATGGAGACCCCTGCAGGGGTGCCTTCGAGGACCTCAGCCACGGAAGGCAGGTTCTGGAAGGTGGGGTCGTTGTCATTGAGGTCCAAGAGGTTCACAAACACTGTGGCACTGCTGGTGGCCTTCAGGGGGGGTCTGCCGCCTAGAGGGACAAGGTAGAGAGGGGACCATGGAGAGGGGAGACCAGAGAAGGGGAAAGGGACAGGACAAAGGAAGGCGAGTGAGAGAGGGTGGCAGATTCAGCACCCCCATCCCAGGAGCTCCTCTGCCGACCTCCTGTCCCCTGCCTGGACCCTGCCTATGATCCTCAGGGTGCTCTGGGGGATCCACCTGGGAAGTGGTCATTATTTACCATAGTGATCTGACACAGCTCCCCTGGTTAGACCCCCAGCCTCTGAGGACCAGGCACAGGGCGACATCCCAGCCCAGAGGGTCACAGGCCACACCCAAGTGAGGGAGGAGGGCTTCCTACAGTCAGTGACGGAGACAATGATCTTGCGCATCAGCTCGGCCTCCTCAGGGTCCGGGTTCTCACGGTCCAGCATGACATGCGTGGTGCGGATCTTGCCCGTGGTGCTGTTCAGGTTGTAGAATTTGTTGGGTGGCTGGATGCTGTATACCAGGGTGCCATTCTCCCCCAGGTCTGGGTCCACAGCTACCACCTGTGCACAAGTCAGAGGCTACAGCTGCAGCAGGAAGCTTGGGGACCACAGGCCACGTCCCATGTGGTGCCCTGTGCGCAGAAGTGGGGGTAGTGGCCCTGCCCTCTGTGAGGACCACACCAGCTATGGTGTATCCGATGGCACCGGCAGGTACCTGTGACAGTGGGTGCCCTGTATCTATTAGACACCAAAGCCTCTCCATGCCCTATCACAGCTTTACAAGGTGAATGGCCATAATTGTGCCCATTTCACAGATAAGGCTCAATGAGGTTGCCATGGTCTTGAAGCCAGGGAACAGAAGAGCTGGTATCCTACCACAGCTCAGGGTCCCTCCACAGCCCACACTAGCAGCTGGCAGGAATGTCCAAGACACACAGGGGCATTTGAAGAATAGCAGTCCAGCAGGTCCCTCGCATAAGGGATTGGGAGTCAGTACTCAGGTTGAACACTGGAAACCGGGTGCCACCACCAAGCCCTCCCTCCCTTCCTTTGGAGCTTCTGAATGGGGCGATATGCAAAGGATTGGGCCCCTGGGACCTCATGTGACAGGCCTGGGTCAGGCCCCTGGTAGGCGGGACAACAGAGCCCAGAGAGACACAGGCCAGACTCCAGGTCCCACAGCCCCAGCCCTGGGCAGCCCCAGCCCCAACATGGCAGTGCCCTACCCCACTGCTTCCTGCTCTGTACTGCAGAAGCCACCGAGGCCGGGGCAGTGGTGGGAGCATCACGGCTGGGGAGGGTGACTGCTGTCCTGGGTCATGTCAGGTCAGTGTCATGCTTAACTCTAGGACACTCGGCAATGCCAGTGGGGATGCGTCAGGCCCTTCATCTTACTGACGTGAAGACTTTGTGCTTGGGCAGCAAAATCTGTCCCTTCTCTGGCTTAATCCCCAGCCGGAGGTGTCTCCGGGGCCACCAGACCAGAACAGATAGATGGGCCAAGGCAAGAGGACCGGGGCCCTCTTTTAGAAAGGGTTGGGGACACCCAAGTCCCACACCAGGCTGTTCCTTCTTCCCTTCCCAGACTGTGGCCCTAGGTGGGGGTCCCCAGCTTCTAGGCCTGAAGCCCCCTCACCATGCCACAGCATGTTGCCTTAGTGCCCACGGCCTCCATAAGGGGCCCCATCACCCCCTTCAAACAGGAGACAAGGAATGATTCAAGCCAGGCAATCATCTCCCTGATAGATGGGGACACTGGTGTTCCTGTGTCTCTCTGTACAGTTAAAGGAGGGACAGAGTTCTTATCCTGTGTTCCTGGGTGGGGAAACTGAGGCTCCGAGTACAGTGATCTGGCCCAGGGTAGCACATGAGGTCAATATCCCAGGGGGGCACCTGTGCGATCCCCACCCTGGGGCCACAGGCTGTCTCCTTCTGGGTAGTGAGCAGCTTCCAAGCGCCCCTAGCTGGAGGACACTGGCTTCACCTCCTGGGCACCCCCGGCCATGCCAGGGAGAGCAGCAGGCTGGGCCCTCCACGGGGCCCCCACTGGGCAACTGTGCAGACTGTCTCCACTTTCTCATTTATTTCGCATTTCACGCCCGTTATTTTTCTCCTGGCCTGATGAGGAATAATTCTCTCTCTCTCCCTCACCTTTATTTTGCTGGAGGCCTCTGAAAGGCTCTAAATCAATGCCCATCACACAGGTCCTTGAAGGAGGCCGTGGTGTCGGTGGGAGGGCTGGGTCACATGTTCCCCCACCACTGGAGACAGCCACCCGCAAGTGGGCAGCCCAGCTCCGCTGACCTGATGGCCAGCGCAGAAGACGGCGCACACAAGTTGGAATCACCCGGACATCTGGCCTGGGGCCTTGGGTCTTGGGGCCACGGCCAGTGTGCCCGCTAGAGGGCGGCCGGGGGCCAGCCTAGGTCTTGTGTTCTCCCTTCAAGGGTGCAGCCCCAGTCGAGGGAGCTGGGGATGAAGCTGGGAGGGGCCGGAAGGTCAGACCCTCACACTTTGAAGTAGTCGGAACACCCACAATATGCCTGGCAGCAGGGGGTTCAGCAGTAAACATGGTGGAGGAGGAAGGCGATGATGGTGACAGCTGCTGCTGATCGACCATTCCCATGTGCTGACCACAGACAACTCAGTCAGGCTGGAGCGTTCACTAGCCCTATCTTCTAGAGGGGACTGGGGCACAGAGAGGATAAGTAACTTGACCTCAGTCACAGAGCATGTGAGAGGCATAGCTGGGATTAGAAGAACCTAGACATTTCCTGACCAGAGGCCACCCATGTGATCTGAGAGCTAGCTCTCTCTTCATAAGCTGGTGAACTAACAGGCAGATAAGTAGACTCTGTGGGGTGGCTCTAAGGAAAATGTGGAGAGGGGCAGAGGGGACACTTCAACCTTGGACAGGTAGAGGAAGCTGAGAGGAGGTGGCTGGGGGAGGAGAGGCAGCAGAGCCTCAGCATGGGGTGGGGGAAGCTCGTGCACCCGAGGCCTGGGAGAGCTGAGTGTGCAGAAATGGAAAGGCCAGTGTGTGCGTGTGCACATGTGTGTGCATGTGTGTGTACATGTGTGTGTGCGTGCAGCTGCACACAGATGTGGGGGCAGTGGGACAGGGGTGGGCCAGCCCTGTGCAGTCGTAACCACATTCTCTTTGTCACCTGGCCCTCTGGGTGGGGTCCCTGCCACAGCCCTCCTCACTGTGGCAGATGGTCCCGGGGCCCCTCAAAGGCATCAGCAACGTACCCACAGAGGATTTTTATGATTATTCCTCTTGGGATGATCTGGCTTTGCAAGCTTCTTTTTTTTCTTTCGGTATGAGGATCAAACTCAGGACCATGAACTTGCCAGACAGGTGCTTATGCCACTGAGCTATTTCCCCTGGCCCCATGTCAGCTTCTTGATTTCTGATTTTCTTGCGATCCTTGTGTGTAACTAGGAATTCCACAGAATTCTGGAAAATCTTACTTAGATTCTGTCCTTGGATATGATGAAATTTCCCATTACTAAAGTTGTCATATTACCTGTGACTCTGATGTTTCATAAGACAAGCTTTAATTTTTATTTTCTCTCTCTCTCTCTCTCTCTCTCTCTCTCTCTCTCTCTCTCTCTCTCTCTCT